>NC_141693.1:1854718576-1855401076 GCF_964263255.1 Lissotriton vulgaris | reverse complement strand
TTATGCCTATAATACCAAGATTTACTAGTTTATCACTCAGTGCACTGCACCAGCCACAAATGCTGCCTGCGTAAGAAGGAGAGAGCAGGAGATTGCCATAATTTCAGAAATATGGCACTGTCCTCCCCTCTCCCTAACGCCGGTGCAGAAATGTGCTGCTGTGCACCATAGACGCACCTTTGCACCATAGTGCAAGGTTGTCTCCGTGAGTCTTGCATAGATTTTGTTCTGGCAGGGTACCCTTCCAATACAAAATATTATGCTTAGACTAACTTTAGACCATTTCCCATTTTGTATGTGCGCTGGACAGTGCAGCACACATGCAAAGTAGTAAAAGAAAGGAGAAAGGAAAGCAATTCTCCTTCAAAGCGCCTATTTAAACTGGGGTAATTTTTCTGCAGCAAAACCCTGTCTACTTTTTCAAGTAAATAGGGTTTTACTTCAATAACCTTGGGTGGTTGCATAGGAACACTCATGCACCACCCATGGAATGCCCCCTTGGAGCTAAGTAATGCAAATATAGAGCTATGTGCTGCTTTGCGTCAGTTTCAAGTGATTTTCAAGCGCAAAACAAGTTTTGTACTGGAACGTAAGTAGGTAAAAAAAGATTTTGCGTCAATTTGTGTAACTTTTGTGATGAAAACACAGCATAAAATCTTAGCAAATATACCCCTAGTTGTTCTCTTGTTACAATACGAGTCAATATTTGTGGCAGTCTGGTAGCACAAAAGTAAACATCTGACCACATGGAAAGTGAGCTGGTGGCAAAGATGAGGTTGGGAGAGCGAACAACACATCTGGCTCTGTGTCTTCCTCTATCATCATAACAAGAACATAACAGAAACTATTTTGTTTGGTGTTTGGACAAAATATTGAGTAAAAAATACCGTATGGACAAAACCTTGTGGCAATGTTATCAAGGACAAACATATTGTGATGGCAAGTTTCTATGGGTAAGCAAAGTTTTACTATACTTAACTCCACATATATGTATCTTGACGATATATATATCTTCAAGGTATGTTTACGGAGTTAAGATTAGCACATCTATACTTACCGATTTGTGCTTACCTTTTCAATATTTTGTTCATTGACATTTTTGACTCAATATTCTGTCGACAGAGTATTTTTGCTCCAATTTTCTATCACACAACACCTTTTTGCCACAGTATTTTTTAAAGGTTATAAAATTGCATACATACAAGCAACAATGTGTTTTCCGGTCTTATAGCGTAACACATAGAGATATTCACCAGTGCTTCACTGTGCCTCAACAATACCTTACATGATATACTCTTTTGAGGATAGAAACTATTTTGATAGAGTGAGGGCTGAGTATGTGGCTTTTTCTATGTCTGCAGGAAAGGTTCTGATGGATGCTATTGTTAACAAGCAACTTTTTGCAACTGAAAGACTTTCAATTTTTACATATGGACTACAACTAAGGTGGGTCTTGTTCCTGTCAGTTCGTAGTACATTTTCTAACTGTTCTAAAAAGGCCTTCACAACAAGCATTGCTATGTGGCAATATAAACGTTGCTAGTATTTCAAGGCTTGGATATAAATACAGTTTAGTAACAGATATGTTTTTACTTCCATACACTTTGGTATAGTATTATCTGGTATGAAATTATATTGAAGACTTTCTAACTCATCCGCCTCAAACATATCTGCAAACCTAGGCAGTAGAATTTCAATTTGTTCTGAGGTAGTTAGTAGTCTAGTGTCGGGGTTCAATAATGTGAGCGACTTGATATAATCTGTTAATGCAGGCATTGACTTTATAATGTATTTTAAAAGGCAATGGATTTATCATGTATTTCCAAGACATTGACTTTATCATGTGTTTCAAAGCATTTATATAACAATATTTTGGCTAATATGGGAGTTTTTTTAAACCCACTGAACCCAGAAGATCCTCTTTCCTGGTTACTTGTTTGAACATTTGGCCCATATAAATTGCATTTACTGGCAAGTGATTGTCTGCATTTTCAAAATCAATTTGTAGCAAATCTGCAGTTGTGGCTGTTTCTTGAGGTTTTATTAAGTTGGCCGTTAAACAGTGGAACAGACGCATGCTGAAGTTTGAAGAACATGTATCGTGGGGGCCTCATTTTGTAGTAATATATTGAAATAAGTAAAGGTTGAAAGCACAGACTGAAGAAACATGAAATAAAGTTTTGTCATTGGTTTTTGAAAAGCTGCACAAGGCACTGTTCTTGATTACCAGATTTTCCCTTTTTTATGTCTCGCCTAGCGAATACTGCAGCGCCTTGGCGAGACTATTGTTGTCGGTTTGGATGCACGAAGAGAGACAAACCATGTGCGCGCAAAGACAGGAAAGGTGCACGTACATGGTGTCTCCTCTCTGCCGGTCATGCACGCTCGCCCATGGCGTCTCTTCATACACGCGTGTTTATTTAAGCGGCAGACATGCACGATGATGTGCACGCGCACAGCGTCAGATACCGGGGGAGGAGCGCGCTCGGTAAAAGGTTCACACCAGTTGATTTTGCCAGTGTTTTCATTTTTCAGCAGCCTATTCCTTGATGTACAGGGTGTACCTGTCTCCTGGATACATGCAAAAACAACAGTTGATGGACAGAATGCAAAACAATGTCACCCATTCACTGGTTTCTGGCTATCAGCCATCTTCAGCTAGGATATCTTGACTCCAGTGGTGTGGAGAGCACGGGACTCACGTCTGAGCATACCTGTCCCTCTCGGGGTGACAATGCAAAAACAACAGTTGATGGACAGAATGCAGAACAATGTCATACATTCACCCCTGTACAGAGATCTGGGCCTAAATCCATCTTTTTTTGCACTCCACACCACCCCAGTTCAGACATGGCCATATGCAAATCAGCCTTGACCCTGTGCCTCATGGGAACAGTCCAGCCCGAACTGCCAAGCCATGTCTTCTCTGGACCGGGATCAAGCATCCTAGGACTGGTTTCTGGCTGTCGGCAGGGAGCACGGGACTCACGTCTGAGCATACCCGTCCCACTCGGGGTGAAAAATGCAAAACCAACAGTTGATGGACAGAATGCAGAACAATGTCACACATTCACCCCAGTACAGAGATCTGGGCCTAAATCCATCGTTTTTTGCACTCCACATCACCCCAGTTCAGACATGCCCATATGCAAATCAGCCTTGACCCTGTGCCTCATGGGAACAGTACAGCCCGAACTGCTAAGCCATGTCTTTTCTGGAGCAGAATCAAACATCCTAGGACTTGTTTCTGGCTATCAGCCGTCTTCAGCCAGGATAGCTTGACTCCAGTGGCGTGGAGAGCACGGGACTCACGTCTGAGCATACCCGTCCCACTTGGGGTGACAAATGCAAAAACAACAGTTGATGGACAGAATGCAGAACAATGTCATACATTCACCCCAGTGCAGAGATCTGGGCCTAAATCCATCGTTTTTTGCACTCCACATCACCCCAGTTCAGACATGCCCATATGCAAATCAGCCTTGACCCTGTGCCTCATGGGAACAGTCCACCCCGAACTGCCAAGCCATGTCTTCTCTGGACGGGAATCAAGCATTCTAGGACCGGTTTCTGGCTATCAGCCGTCTTCAGCCAGGATAGCTTGACTCCAGTGGCTTGGAGAGCACAGAACTCACGTCTGAGCATACCCGTCCGCCTTGGGGTGACAAATGCAAAAACAACAGTTGATGGACAGAACGCAGAACAATGTCATACATTCGCCCCAGTACAGAGATCTGGGCCTAAATCCATCTTTTTTTGCACTCCACACCACCCCAGATCAGACATGGCCATATGCAAATCAGCCTTGACCCTGTGCCTCATGGGAACAGTCCAGCCCGAACTGCCAAGCCATGTCTTCTTTGGACCAGAATCATGCATCCTAGGACCGGTTTCTGGCTATCAGCCGTCTTCAGCCAGGATAGCTTGACTCCAGTGGCGTGGAGAGCACAGGACTCACGTCTGAGCATACCCGTCCCACTCGGGGTTACAAATGCAAAAACAACAGTTGATGGACAGAATGCAGAACATTCACCCCTGTACAGAGATCTGGGCCTAAATCCATCGTTTTTTTTGCACTCCACACCACCCCAGTTCGGACATAGCCATATGCAAATCAGCCTTGACCCTGTGCCTCATGGGAACAGTCCAGCCCGAACTGCCAAGCCATGTCTTCTCTGGACTGGAATCAAGCATCCTAGGACCGGTTTCTGGCTATCAGCCGTCTTCAGCCAGGATAGCTTGACTCCAGTGGCGTGGAGAGCACGGGACTCACGTCTGAGCATACCTGTCCCACTTGGGGTGACAAATGCAAAAACAACACTTGATGGACAGAATGCAGAACAATGTCATACATTCACCCCAGTACAGAGATCTGGGCCTAAATCCATCGTTTGTTTGCACTCCACACCACCCCAGTTTAGACATGGCCATATGCAAATCAGCCTTGACCCTGTGCTCATGGGAGCAGTCCAGCCCGAACTGCCAAACCATGTGTTCTCTGGACTGGAATCAAGCATCCTAGGACCTGTTTCTGGCTATCAGCCGTCTTCAGCCAGGATAGCTTGACTCCAGTGGCGTGGAGACCACGGGACTCACGTCTGAGCATACCCGTCCCACTTGGGGTGACAAATGCAAAAACAAGAGTTGATGGACAGAATGCAGAACAATGTCATACATTCACCCCAGTACAGATATCTGGGCCTAAATCCATCGTTTGTTTGGACTCGACACCACCCCTGTTTAGACATGGCCATATGCAAATCAGCCTTGATCCTGTGCTCATGGGAACAGTCCAGCCCGAAATGCCAAGCCATGTCTTCTCTGGACCGGAATCAAGCATCCTAGGACCGGTTTCTGGCTATCAGCCGTCTTCAACAAGGATAGCTTGACTCCAGTGGCGTGGAGAGCACGGGACTCACGTCTGAGCATACCCGTCCCACTTGGGGTGACAAATGCAAAAACAACAGTTGATGGACAGAATGCAGAACAATATCATACATTCACTCCAGTAAAGAGATCTGGGCCTAAATCTATTGTTTTTTTGCACTCCACACCACCCTAGTTCATACATGGCCATATGCAAATCAGCCTTGACCCTGTGCCTCATGGGAACAGTCCAGCCCGAACTGCCAAGCCATGTCTTCCCTGGACGGGAATCAAGCATTCTAGGACAGGTTTCTGGCTATCAGCCGTCTTCAGCCAGGATAGCTTGACTCCAGTGGCTTGGAGAGCACAGAACTTACGTCTGAGCATACCCGTCTGCCTTGGGGTGACAAATGCAAAAACAACAGTTGATGGACAGAATGCAGAACAATGTCATACATTCACCCCAGTACAGAGATCTGGGCCTAAATCCATCTTTTTTTGCACTCCACACCACCCCAGATCAGACATGGCCATATGCAAATCAGCCTTGACCCTGTGCCTCATGGGAACAGTCCAGCTCGAACTGCCAATCCATGTCTTCTTTGGACCGGAATCAAGCATCCTAGGACCGGTTTCTGGCTATCAGCCGTCTTCAGCCAGGATAGCTTTGCTCCAGTGGTGTGGAGAGCACGGGACTCACGTCTGAGCATACCCGTCCCACTCGGGGTGACAAATGCAAAAACAACAGTTGATGGACAGAATGCAGAACATTCATCCCTGTACAGAGATCTGGGCCTAAATCCATCGTTTATTTTGCACTCCACACCACCCCAGTTCGGACATAGCCATATGCAAATCAGCCTTGACCCTGTGCCTCATGGGAACAGTCCAGCCCGAACTGCCAAGCCATGTCTTATCTGGACTGGAATCAAGCATCCTAGGACCGGTTTCTAGCTATCAGCCGTCTTCAGCCAGGATAGCTTGACTCCAATGGCGTGGAGAGCACGGGACTCACGTCTGAGCATACCTGTCCCACTTGGGGTGACAAATGCAAAAACAACACTTGATGGACAGAATGCAGAACAATGTCATACATTCACCCCAGTACAGAGATCTGGGCCTAAATCCATCGTTTGTTTGCACTCCACACCACCCCAGTTTAGACATGGCCATATGCAAATCAGCCTTGACCCTGTGCTCATGGGAGCAGTCCAGCCCGAACTGCCAAACCATGTCTTCTCTGGACTGGAATCAAGCATCCTAGGACCGGTTTCTGGCTATCAGCCGTCTTCAGCCAGGATAGCTTGACTCCAGTGGCGTGGAGACCACGGGACTCACGTCTGAGCATACCCGTCCCACTTGGGGTGACAAATGCAAAAACAACAGTTGATGGACAGAATGCAGAACAATGTCATACATTCACCCCAGTACAGATATCTGGGCCTAAATCCATCGTTTGTTTGCACTCGACACCACCCCTGTTTAGATATGGCCATATGCAAATCAGCCTTGACCCTGTGCTCATGGGAACAGTCCAGCCCGAACTGCCAAGCCATGTCTTCTCTGGACCGGAATCATGCATCCTAGGACCGGTTTCTGGCTATCAGCCGTCTTCAACTAGGATAGCTTGACTCCAGTGGCGTGGAGAGCACGGGACTCACGTCTGAGCATACCCGTCCCACTTGGGGTGACAAATGCAAAAACAACAGTTGATGGACAGAATGCAGAACAATATCATACATTCACTCCAGTAAAGAGATCTGGGCCTAAATCCATTGTTTTTTTGCACTCCACACCACCCCAGTTCATACATGGCCATATGCAAATCAGCCTTGACCCTGTGCCTCATGGGAACAGTCCAGCCCGAACTCCCAAGCCATGTCTTCTCTGGACCGGAATCAAGCATCCTAGGACCTGTTTCTGGCTATCAGCCGTCTTCAGCCAGGATAGCTTGACTCCAGTGGGGTGGTGTGGTGAGCAAAAAAAGATGGATTTAGGCCCGGATCTCTGTACTGGGGTGAATGTATGACATTGTTCGGCATTCTGTCCATCAATTTTTTTTTGCGCATGTCTCCTGGATACAGCGCCGCAGCTGCTCTCCTGCTCACTGGCTCATATCGCGTGGCCGCTCAAAGGCCTCAGTCCTTGGAGACGGCTGAGTCTGCGAGTGATGGAGCGAGGATGAAAACAAAAATGTTTGTATACTCCTCGTGAAGTCTTTTTCCCATAACAGTAATATGTATTAATTGTGTGGTTTCAAAATTAACCAACATAGAATAGAAAGCACACACACATATACACATGTCAGGTACTAATTTGCTTGTGTCGCGAATCATAATATACTAATTGAGTGAAATCGTCATACTAATATAGTACGCAAATGTCATAATTTAATGAAAGCTTGTGTATGTATGCTTCCTAAATGTATTATTGTGGCAGAAATGATGGAGAATGGTAAGAAAACAATGCTTAATCGTCGCTTTTAAAGCTAGCTAATAGGGTGAATATAGAATGGTGGGAGGTAAACAGAAGGGCTATATTTCGAAATCTAATGCTTAATTGTGTTTGTTTCTATAATAGTTCCCTTTATGGCCCATGCAGCCTAAAATAAAATGGAGGTTTGTGATACTCCGAGAGGGTGATTCTAAAACGCATGCACGACTATGCTCGAGAGATGTACAAGCAGTCTGTGGCTGTGCAGCGTGGGTGACAAGATGAGATGTTCCAGTCCTGAGCCTGAGAACTTTTGTCAAAGTGACAAGTTAAAGGACACGAATGAAAAAAAAATGTAATAATAGACAATTGGAACCTTATTGAGATCGGAACTATGACTTGGTGGAAATATGGACAATGAGGAGATGAGGTGATTCTCATCCACCCCTTGTGCGAACCAATGGAAATCGAGTGTGGACCCTAAAAGTTTCAAATTTTAGTCAGATAGTTAGGGAAAAAGAGTATAAAAGAGGTTGTTTGGAAGAGAGAGGAGAGCTTGCCTTTGAAGTTTTTTCCACACCACGATATGCTGTCTGACGGGTTAATTTTTCCATGGTGCAAAGACTTTGAAATTTTTCCTGACTTTAACTTTTGATGGGGATGGAGTCTCGATGAGAGATGAACATCGAGAAAGAATAAGCAGGCTGTATTTGGGAATTAATCTTCGCTAACTCTGAATTCCATTGCTGACATACTTGGTAATATGTTTTGACTTATTTTCTGAACTTTTCCGCTAATAAATGTAAACTGTTTGAATTTAATTTTCTTTTTTTTTAGGTGAATTAAATGTTTCAATGGTGTTCGAATTAAGGTTAAATGAAATAGGTCATGCTAGAAGATTACATCTTTAAATAAAAATTAAATGAATGGAGAATTAAGCTTGTCTTGTTGTCCATTAGTTAACTTTTACTAGTGGATTCATTGACCAAATAGTGTAGTGTTTAATGTTTCAAGAGGGTAAAACAATGATAAGACTTAATACCTGCAGATGTATATAGTGTATAAAAATTAGATTAAATAGATGAAGTAAGACACTCCGCTAAATATCCAGCATCTCCTCCTCTGGGTTTTCACTGATCCTAAAGCCCTTCTTAAGAAAAGTAATTTAGACCCTGAGGACTGGTCTAGTTATCGTCCAATCTCTTTGTTACCTGGGTTGAGTAAACTGGCAGAAAAACATGTCAATTCTTTGCTGTCAGCTCATCTTGAGGACAATAATTACCTCCATCCTACTCAGACCGGCTTTAGGTGTCATCAGGGCACGGAGACTGCTCTGCTTGTGGTGGTAGAAGAGTGTAGGAAAATCTTGGACAACGGAGACTGCGCTGCAATTATTTTACTGGATCTCAGCGCAGCCTTCGCTACTGTGAATCATCACATTTTTATCCAAAGACTCAGGGAGGTGGGTGTTGTAGGCATTGCCCTGGAATGGCTGCAGTCCTTTCTTTTAGACAGGTGTTTTGTGGTCTTTGAAGAAGGGGCACTCTCAGACCAGAGGCCGTTGCAGTATGGAGTCCCCCAGGGATCGTCATTAAGTTCCACCTTGCTTAACATCTATATGAGGCCATTGGCAGACGTGGTTCTTCCCTGGGGGATACACTCTGTTATGTATGATGATGACACTCAATTAGTGGTGTCTCTTAGTCAGCAAGATAAAGCTGATTCGGGTCCAGGGGCACGCCTTGCAAGGGTTTCTGAATGGTTGGATGCGTCCTTTCTTAAACTGAATGGCGCAAAAACTGAGATTATGATTCTTGGCCATGCTGCTCCTAATAATCTGAATTCTTCATGTCCTATTTGTCTTGGTTCAGTGCCGGTCCCAAAGACACAAATTAAAAGTCTTGGTGTCTGGTTGGATTGTAACTTGAATTTTAAGGCTCAGGCAAGTAAGGCGGCCACAAGTTGTAATGGTATGTTAAGAATGATGCAGAAGACTCTTCCCTTTCTCCCATTCGACGCCAGGCGCATGGTGGTTCAATCTTTGATCTTATCGTGGTTGGACTACGCTAATGCAGTCTACCTGGGTGCGCCTCGGGGAACAATCAAGAAACTTCAGATAGCTCAGAACTGGGCGGCTCGCCTCTTGATGGACATTCCCAAGCGTAAGTCGCCTAAGTTAGCACTTAGTCAACTGCATTGGCTTCCTGTCTCGGAAAGAGTTAGGTTTAAGGCAATGTGTATTGTTCATAAGTGCATCTCCGGTAAGAGTCCAGCTCTGCTTCAGTCCATGGTGCAATTATTTGACACCAAGAGGACTCTGAAATTGAACAATAAACATCTGCTGGTAATGCTGATGATTAAACGGTCACGGACTGGAGGACAGCTGTTCTCCTATAACGCGGCCACATTTTGGAACCGGCTCCCAGTCTTTATTCGCCTTGAGGCTGACCAACTGAGATTTAGGAGGCAGCTGAAGACTTTTCTTTTTGCCTGATTAGTGATGAATGATTAGAGTTACAGGATGCGCTGGGATGCCCTTGATTAGCCATGCGCTATATAAGTGGGTATTCATTTATTCATTCATTCATTCATTTATTCATTCATTCATTCATTCATTCATTCATTCATTCATTCATTCATTCATTCATCCTGGGAGCAGTGTGATTTGTGTGAATGAATGACTTGGCCGTGTTATGGGCCCGGACGAGTAAAGTGTTATAGCTCCTAGGATTTATAGTGATGGTTTGGAGGTTTGGTTTGGAGCAGCGCTGGATCACGTGTGACTCAGATGTCACACTCCTCTTTATGTAGGTGGGGGAGGCCAACTCTCCTCAGTTAATGAAGGGGGCCCTGGCCCCCATAAGCTCTTCTGATAGCTGTAAGAGGCTTGCACTGAAGCAAGCCTCTCTCCCTCTGCAGCCTGCTCTGAGCCCCTTGCCCTCTCCCTCTGACTGAAGTGAAACAATGTATCAACATTGTTTCTCTCCAGTCAGAGCCAGTAGGCCCCAAGGGTGGGGGCCCCAAAGACAGCAGTCTCCACTGTTCCTCTGAGGCAGCACAGAGCAGGGACCCTGACAAGGAAAGGGGGGGACTGGGGGCCCCAGAGAGCAGGAGGTAGCACAGAGCAGGGACCCTGACAAGGAGAGAGGGGGGGGGCGGGGGCCCCAGAGAGTAGGAGGCAGCACAGAGCAGGGACTCTGACAAGGAGAGCGAGGTGGAGGCCCCATAGAGCAGGAGGCAGCACAGAGCAGGGACCCTGACAAGGAGAGACAGGCAGGAGGCAGCACAGAGCAGGGGCCCTGACAAGGAGAGGGGGGGACTGGGGGCCCCAGAGAGCAGTAGGTAGCACAGAGCAGGGACCCTGACAAGGAGAGAGAGGGGGGGCTGGGGCCCCAGAGAGCAGGAGGCAGCACAGAGCAGGCACCCTGACAAGGAGAGAGAGGTGGGGGCCCCAGAGAGCAGGAGGCAGCACAGAGCAGGGACCCTGACAAGGAGAGGGGGGACTGGGGGCCCCAGAGAGCAGGAGGTAGCACAGAGCAGGGACCCTGACAAGGAGAGAGAGGGGGGGCGGGGCCCCAGAGAGTAGGAGGCAGCACAGAGCAGGGACCCTGACAAGGAGAGAGAGGTGGAGGCCCCAGAGAGCAGGAGGCAGCACAGAGCAGGGACCCTGACAAGGAGAGACAGGCAGGAGGCAGCACAGAGCAGGGGCCCTGACAAGGAGAGGGGGGGGGACTGGGGGCCCCAGAGAGCAGTAGGTAGCACAGAGCAGGGACCCTGACAAGGAGAGAGAGGGGGGGCTGGGGGCCCCAGAGAGCAGGAGGCAGCACAGAGCAGGCACCCTGACAAGGAGAGAGAGGTGGGGGCCCCAGAGAGCAGGAGGCAGCACAGAGCAGGGACCCTGACAAGGAGAGGGGGGCCTGGGGGCCCCAGAGAGCAGGAGGTAGCACAGAGCAGGGACCCTGACAAGGAGAGAGGGGGGGGGCTGGGGGCCCCAGAGAGCAGGAGGCAGCACAGAGCAGGGACCCTGACAAGGAGAGGGGGATTAGAGGGGGCTGGGGACCCCAGAGAGCAGGAGCCAACACAGAGCAGGGACCCTGACAAGGAGAGGGGGGCTGGGGGACCCGGAGAGCGGGAGGCAGCACAGAGCAGGGACCCTGACAAGGAGAGGGGGCTGGGGGCCCCAGAGAGCAGGAGCCAACACAGAGCAGGGACCCTGACAAGGAGAGGGGGGGCTGGGGGACCCGGAGAGCAGGAGGCAGCACAGAGCAGGGACCCTGACAAGGAGAGGGGGGGGATTGGGGGCCCCAGAGAGCAGGAGGCAGCACAGAGCACTGCTCGAGACCCTGACAAGGACGGGGGCCCCCAGAGAGAGCATTCTCCAGGGCAAAGCTCATATGAGAAGGGATGAGGCATCAAAATGGAGACCTCAGGTACACACTCTTGTTAGAAGCAACATGTGGGCATCCGCGGGGGGGTGGGGAAGGGGGGGGGCGAGAAGGGTGCAAGGCAGAGGGGAGAAGGGTGCAAGGTAGAGAGGAGATGGGTGCAAGGCGGAGGGGAGAAGGGTGCAAGGCGGAGGGGAGAAGGGTGCAAGGCAGAGGGGAGAAAGGTGCAAGGTAGAGAGAAGGGTGGAAGGTAGAGAGGAGAAGGGTGCAAGGCGGAGAGGAGATGAGTGCAAGGCGGAGAGGAGATGGATGGAAGGCAGAGGGGAGAAGGGTGCAAGGTACAGAGGAGAAGGGTGCAAGGCAGAGGGGAGAAGGGTGCAAGGCAGAGGGGAGAAGGCTGCATGGCAGAGGGGAGGAGGGTGCAAGGCAGAGGGGAGAAGGGTGCAAGGCAGAGAGGAGAAGGGTGCAAGGCAGAGGGGAGAAGGGTGCAAGGTAGAGAGGAGAAGGGTGCAAGGCAGAGGGGAGAGGGGTGCAAGGCAGAGGGGAGAAGGCTGCATGGCAGAGGGGAGAATGGTGCAAGGCAGAGGGGAGAAGGGTGCAAGGCAGAGAGGAGAAGGGTGCAAGGTAGAAAAGGGTGCAAGGCGGAGGGGAAGAAGGGTTGAAGGGGGTGGGGGAGGGGGAGAAGGGTGCAAGGGAGAGGGCGAGAAGGGTGCAAGGCAAAGGGGAGAAGAGTGCAAGGGGGATGGTGATGAAGTAAAAAATGTGCCCCCACCCTGGAAACATTTCTGCTGATGCCCATGGCAACGCACACTACTTTGTGAGAGAAAGGGGAGTGAGAGAGAGTGGAGTGAGAGAGAGAGTGGAGTGAGAGAGAGAGTGGGCCAAGAGAGAGTGGAGCAAGAGAGAGACAGTAGAGAGACAGTGGAGAGCGAGAGTGGAGAGCGAGAGTAGAGAGAGAGAGTAGAGAGAGAGAGAGTGGAGAGAGAGAGTGGAGAGAGAGAGTGGAGAGAGAGTAGAGAGACAGTGAAAGAGAGAGAGAGTGGAGAGAGAGTGGAGGAAGAGTGTAGAGAGAGTAGAGAGAGTAAAGAGAGTAGAGAGAGAGAGTAGAGAGAGAGTAGAAAGAGAGAGTAGAGAGAGAGTGGAGAGATACAGTGGAGAGTGAGAGAGTGGAGAGAGAGAGAGTGCAGAGAGAGAGCGGAGAGAGAGAGTGGAGAGAGAGAGTGGAGAGAAAGAGAGTAGAGAGAGAGAGAGTGGAAAGAGAGAGAGTGGAGAGAGAATGGACAGAGTGGAGAGAGTGGAGAGAGTGGAGAGAGAGTGGAAAGAGTGGAGAGAGAGTGGAGAGAGTGGAGAGAGAGTGGAGAGAGAGACAGTGGAGACAGTGGAGACAGAGTGGATGGGGAGAGAGAGTGTGCAGAGAGTGGAGAGAGAGAGGTCCATTCATTACAGGGTCCCTGCCATCAGTACGCTGGGGAAATTTGTCCAATTTTAGGTGGGTTTCCTGCTGCAGACTCCTGTCATGATATACAACATTGGGCCCACTCATCATTCAGTTTTGACAAAAGTGCATCCACTGCTTCTTCTCATTTCCATTTTAAAACATTAGACAAAGCGACAATGCAGTATTTCAAAAGCAGATGTAACTACAAAGAGCACATTTTGATAATACTCTCTCTGTCAGTCAGTCAGTCATTCGGTCTCTCTCTCTCTCTCTCTCTGTCAGTCTCTATATCTCCCTCTCTCTGTCAGTTTCACAGCCAGTCTGTCTCTCCGTCAGTCAGTATTCAGACTCTGAGTCAGTCAGTCTCCACTCTCTCTCCACTCTCTTTCCTCTCTCCAATCTCTCACTCTCTATCTCTCCACTCTCTCCACTCTCTCTCTCTTGACTCTCTCTCTCCTCTCTCTCCACTCTCTCTCTTCACTCTCTCTTTCTCCACTCTCTCTCTCTCCACTCACTCTCTCCACTCTCTCTCCATTCTCTCTCTCTCCACTCTCTCTCCACTGTCTCTCTACTCTCTCTCCACTCTCTCTCCACTCTCTCTCTCTCCACTCTCTCTCTCTCCACTCTCTCTCTCCTCTCTCTCTCTCTCTCTCTCTCTCTCTCTCTCTCTCCACTCTCTCTCTCTCCACTCACTCTCTCCACTATCTCTCCATTCTCTCTCTCCACTCTTTCTCCACTGTCTCTCTACGCTCTCTCCACTCTCTCTCTCCACTCTCTCTCTCTCCACTCTCTCTCCACTCTCTCTCTCTCCACTTTCTCTCCACTGTCTCTTTCTCCACTGTCTCTCACTCTCTCTACTCTCTCTCTAATCTCTCTCCACTCTATCTCCACTGTCTCCCTCTACTCTCCACTCTCCCTCCACTCCCTCTCCACTCTCTCTACTCTCTCTACTCTCTCCACTCTCTCTCCACTCTCTCTCCACTTGCTCTGCTCTCTCTCTACTCTCACTAATCTCTCTCTGCACTCTGTTTCTCTCTCCACTCTCTCTCCCCACTCTCTCTCTCTCCACTCTCTCTCTCCCCTCTCTCTCTCTTCACCCTCTCTTTATCTCCATACTCTCTCTCCCCACTCTCTCTCTTTCCACTGTCTCTCTCCACTGTCTCTCTCCACTGTCTCTCTCTCCACGGTCTCTACCCTCTCCCCACTGTCTCTCTCTCTCCACTGTCTCTCTCTTTCTACTATCTCTTCACTGTCTCTACTCTCTCCCTACTCTCTCTCTCTCCCCACTCTCTCTCTCCCCACTCTCTCTCTCTCCCCACTCTCTCTCTCTCCACACTCTCTCCACTCTCTCCAAACTCTCTCCACTCTCTCCACTCTCTCTCCACTCTCTCTCTCTCACTTGACTCTCTCTCTCCTCTCTCTCCACTCTCTCTTTCCACTCTCTCTTTCTCCACTCTCTCTCTCCACTCACTCTCTCCACTCTCTCTCCATTCTCTCTCTCTCCACTGTCTCTCTACTCTCTCTCCACTCTCTCTCCACTCTCTCTCTCTCCACTCTCTTTCTCTCTACTCTCTCTCTCCTCTCTCTCTCTCCTCTCTCTATCTCTCTCTCTCTCTCCACTCTCTCTCTCTCCACTATCTCTCCATTCTCTCTCTCCACTGTCTCTCTACGCTCTCTCCACTCTCTCTCTCCACTCTCTCTCTCCACTCTCTCTCCACTCTCTCTCTCTCCACTTTCTCTCCACTGTCTCTTTCTCCACTGTCTCTCACTCTCTCTACTCTCTCTCTAATCTCTCGCCACGCTCTCTCCACTGTCTCCCTCTACTCTCCACTTTCCCTCCACTCCCTCTCCACTCTCTCTACTCTCTCTACTCTCTCCACTCTCTCTACTCTCTCTCCACTCTCTCTCCACTTGCTCTGCTCTCTCTCTCTACTCTCTCTAATCTCTCTCTGCACTCTCTTTCTCTCTCCACTCTCTCTCCCCACTCTCTCTCTCTCCACTCTCTCTCTCCCCTCTCTCGCTCTTCACCCTCTCTTTATCTCCATACTCTCTCTCCCCCACTCTCTCTCTTTCCACTGTCTCTCTCCACTGTCTCTCTCCACTGTCTCTCTCTCCACGGTCTCTACCCTCTCCCCACTGTCTCTCTCTCTCCACTGTCTCTCTCTTTCTACTATCTCTTCACTGTCTCTACTCTCTCCCTACTCTCTCTCCCCACTCTCTCTCTCTCCCCACTCTCTCTCTCTCCACACTCTCTCCACTCTCTCCAAACTCTCTCCACTCTCTCCACTCTCTCTCCACTCTCTCTTTCTCCACTCTCTCTCTCCACTCACACTCTCCACTCTCTCTCCATTCTCTCTCTCTCCACTCTCTCTCCACTGTCTCTCTACTCTCTCTCCACTCTCTCTATCCACTCTCACTCTCTCCACTCTCTCTCTCTCTACTCTCTCTATCTCCACTCTCTCTCTCCACTCTCTCTCTCTACTCTCTCTCTCTCCACTCTCTCTCCACTCACTCTCTCCACTCTCTCTCCACTCTCTCTCTCCACTCTCTCTCCACTCTCTCTCCACTCTCTCTCCACTCTGTCTCTCTCCACTCTCACTCCACTGTCTCTTTCTCCACTGTCTCTCACTCTCTCTACTCTCTCTCAAATCTCTCTCCACTGTCTCCCTCCACTCTCCACTCTCCCTCCACTCCCTCTCTACTCTCTCTCTACACTCTCCCTTCTCTACACTCACTCCACTCTCTCTACTCTCTCTACTCTCTCCACTCTCTCTACTCTCTCTCCACTCTCTCTCCACTTGCTCTACTCTCTCTCTCTCCACTCTCTCTAATCTCTCTCTCCACTCTCTCTCCACTCTCTTTCTCTCTCCACTCTCTCTCTCTCTCTTCACTTTGTCTCTCTCCACTCTCTCTCTCTCCACTCTCTCTCTTTCCACACTCTCTCTCCCCACTCTCTCTCTTTCCACTGTCTCTCTCCAATGTCTCTCTCCACTGTCTCTTTCTCCACTGTCTCTACTCTCTCCCCACTCTCTCTCTCTCTCTCCACTCCCTCTACACCGTCTCTCTCTCTACTGTCTCTCCACTGTCTCTACTCTCTCCCTACTCTCTCACTCTCACCACTCTCTCTCTCTCCCCACTCTCTCTCCCCACTCTCGTTCTCTCCACTATCTCTCCACTCTCTCCACTCTCTCTCCACACTCTCCACTCTCTCCCCACTCTCTCTCCACTCTCTTTCCACTCTCTCCACTCCCTCTCCACCCTCTCTCCACTCTCTCCACTCTCTCTCCACTCTCTCTCCACTCTCTCCACTCTCTGTCCAATCTCTCTTCACTCTCTCTCCACTCTGTCCAATCTCTCTCCACTCTCTCTCTCCGCTCTCTCTCTCCACTCTCCCTCTCCACTGTCTCTCTCCTAAGCCCAACCTTTAACTCCACCATCCAGAGTTACTTATAACGGCTGTATTGGTGACAGTGGCGTAACATTCGCCCCTCATCCCGTGCAGTATGGTGCGTCGCTGGCCCGAGAGATCTAGACTGGCACGGAGGATGGGAGGGGGTCCCCCTCCATGTAGTTTGCAGGGGGGCCCCCTCAAGTTTCGTTACGCCACTGCCCTCAACAAGGGAAATTGTGATACGTGAATGGCAGTAACCTAGCAATACTCGCGGTTGGTTGCATCATTGTGTGGAACATGCATACAGATTGTGTCCGATTGTGTACTAGGTGTCAGTGACATGGGAGCCAGCTGGGAAGGAAAGAGTTTGATGGTGATTTCCAGGATGTCCTAGACTACACCAGTAAGATATGGGACGGGATGTCAGAGAATGAATAAAATCCCGGAAACAGCATTATTGGGGAACATACAGGAAACAGCTACATCAGCACATAGGTTTGCCATTGTCTAAAAGACGCCGGATGTCAAATATTACAGTATTTGCATCTTATCCTCTTTACATTCATGCAGTTTGCTACCTTCATGCTTAAAAAGGGAGTGCGAGGGACTGAATCCAAGGCACCCTTATCCCACTAATAAGTCACACAAAAAGCCATATTAGTCCGAAAATATTGTAAATTCGGCCCTCTTGTAGTGATTACAGGCTGGAAGTTTTTTTTAAAGTTTCTTCCCACCATGTAGTCACTTCTATGGGGCAGCAATTTCATTACTTTGTTCTACTAGGGCTTTTTTATATGACGCTTTCCTTCATGCCTCTAGGTGGAAATAATTCAACAATTTCTCCACATTGTTGCAAAGGAATTTGGAGTTTTTGAGTCTTGGCAGAGGCTGGCTCTGAATGCTGTTTGGTGAGCCACATAAGATAGTCTGTGGCGTAGGACTACTTCCTTAAGGTCATTGCCATATAAATGACTCAATACTTGTTGAATTGAGTGCATGCTTGTAGAGATCCTCACTTCAGGTGTCTCTAGGAGAGGGAATGTGATTTCTCATCATTTTACTATACATTAGATTTAGAAAACGTCAGTATATGAGAGTGGGAAAAAGCGGGAAGTACTAAAACATAGATACAATGGGAATACCATAGCAGAACCCGTCTAGATGAAGCCTATGTGCCTTTAAAGTCGTGTCTTCTTGTATTTGTAGCTAGGATTTTATCATGGGAGATGCAATACGTGAAAGATGAAATCTCATGTCCAGACAGAGCTAAGATTATCTTTAAAGTTGACAGACCCTTACTGCCCAAGTCACCAAACATTCTGTGCAGCTGCGTGTCAACTACAGTCCACTAATATTTGAATTTGTATTCAGAATTTCAGAATCCTGTTTCGCAAAATCTGTATTTGCTGATATTTCAGAGTGCAAATTGCATTTAGTACTTGATTAAATCCTCTGAAATGTGTGATATTCACAAACATGTAGAAAGGAAATTGTCACCCTTGGAATGACCCTATGTGTAATCATATAAAGAGTAGGAGAAACTATGTGTCAAGATATGTACATTTGGAAGGAGTGTAAGTAAATAGGGTTCTCTCCTGGAAAATGTTTTCAAATAGATTTAGAAAGTGAAAGTTATACATGCTAAAGGCAATGGGTCTCGCATTTGTTAAAGTTAGAGCGGGAGCTGTTGAAAATGTGTTTTACCTTTGTTTTTTTATTTGCAGGGGAGTTCTTATATTTGCATAGCACTATTGCCAATGGTATAAAAAAGCTAAAGTAAAAAAACATTGTCATTTTTAACACCAACAGCTCTAACTTAACAAATGCGAGACCGATTGCATTGCAAATCCTTGTTATTATTCCCTCAACATTCTCATCAGAGTTAGAAAGAAACTAGGATTTTAGGGACTTCCATTACTTTAGATGCAGACGTCCCAAAACCTACCCAGCTAGTACTAATGTGTTTAATCACTTTTGTGACTACTGTCTCAGTAAAATTCATATACTCTCTGTGGTGCATCAGGATACGGAGCTCCCTGGCGTGAGACGACGGCCGTTTTCACTCGAGGACGACTCGGAATAAGACTTCCTTCATCCTAAGGACTATTTGAGTCCTCATTATCTTCCAACACGAGACAGACGGATATCCTTCGTCCTGCGACCTTGGTGTCCGATCCCAGACATATCTCGGGAGCTACCAGGCGATAGTGGTCGCCCATCTTAGATTTTATTACAGAGGCCCATGGACAATGTTCCTCTAGACTAAATTGCGACGCCGGCACACTCTTACAACCAGGTTTTGCTGTCATCGCATTCCAGGTTGGGCCGTCAATATTAACTAAACAGTCCCAGGATATCGAATATTGGACCATTCCAGAAAGTCCCTACTTGATAGATCCTAGGGACTTGCTATATTTACAGATTAAGATTTTGTTCTTCGATCATCATGGCTACCCGATGAAGGCGTCAGGCCTAAACACGCGTAGACATTAATATTGTTAGCCATGACTTTGTCTGTTTTATATTCATTATCTTATGTTCAATTTTGTTGTTATAGGTCATCTACTGTTGGCACACATATCTAAGTCCTTTATCAAACAATATCATGTTTTGATGTATCAAAAAAACTTTTAAGCCATGTGTGAATGAACTTGTGTGCATGATTAACCTTCTAAATCCTTTGCATCGACATTAGTTGTATGATGTGTAGGCAATCTATTAACTAACAGATTTTCCAATATCATGTTTTATAAATTGCATATCTTTTTTTCTCTCTGTTTAAATAATTGAAACTTTTTCAACATAAAATAATAAAAAAAATATACATTTTTTCAATACTTTTCTTTTCATTCTTGTTTTTTTTTGCATGTATATTTATGTCCACTCGGTTATCCATTTCCTAAATGCTTTATTCACATATTATACTCTCTGTGTACACCTTCGTGCTTTAAACTTTTAACTAGGAGCATATCATCAGCTTTGACAGACAGTGCTTGCACTCAAATAGCATAAGAGGGAAGGACGACCAATATTATAGATATACTAGCAGCCCGTCCCGGCGTTGTCCGGGTATGAATTGCTGCAGGCCAGCAGTATATTGTTTTGTAGGATTTCGTTTTGATAACATTTCTTATGTGTGACAGGCCTGTGAAACGCTCCGATTCACAGTGCACTGCTGATGAACTTAAGAGTGCGCGTTCAGTAGTGTGTGAACTCTAGTTTCCATACTTTATTTTTCCTTGCAATATTATATAGCACAAACTCGACAAAATGGCATGAGCACAATTTACATTACAGAAGAACACATTCATTTGTGGTAGGCATGGGGAGACAAACCAATTTGCCTGGAATCACAGGAGGTTGAGATGATGCTGAGATTCGAACGTAGCTCCCTAGCTCTAAAGTTCGCAATTCTAGAACTTGTGGATGGAGGTGTGTCTAAAAGTGTATGTCGGTGCTTGCCATCAATGAGAGAGACCTGTGCATTTTTCAAATGGGTGGTGAAAAAATATGAGTATGTTGCTGGAGATGTGGGCCGCCGTGCCACCAATTTACTTACCGGGGGAGGGTAAACACCCATTATTCCGCAACTTTCTTTCCGCATACCATCACTCCGCATACTTTCATTACGAAAGTACCATGACTACGCAATGCCATTATAACGCTTGGCATTACATTTTGTATGCTTTTACCACGCATACATTTACAACGAAATTTGTTGTAAATGCATGAATGGTAAAAGCATGTTTTTTTAATGTTTGGATAAGGTAAGTATGGGTATAGGGGTATATGTTTTGGGGTACTGAGGTGTATGTTTTGGGGTGTTTGGGTATTTTAAGGGTTCAGATATAGTTTTGGGTTATGGGGTACAGGGGTAGTTTTAGGGTTTAAGTATAGGTATGGGTTTTGGGGTACAGGGGTATTTTTAGGGTTCAGGGCTAGGTTTGGGTTTTGGGGTATAGGGGTATTTTAGGGTTCAGGGGTAGGTTTGGGTTTTGGGGTATAGGGTTATTTTTAGAGTTCAGGGCTAGGTTTGGATTTTGGGGTACAGGGGTATTTTTAGGGTTCAGGGGTAGGTTTGGCTTTTGGGGTACAGGGGTATTTTAAGGGTTCAGGGCTAGGTTTGGGTTTTGGGGTACAGGGGTATTTTAGGGTTCAGGGGTAGGTTGGGGTTTTGGGGTACAGCTGTATTTTTAGGGTCCAGGGGTAGGTTTGGGTTTTGAGGTACAGTGGTATTTATAGGGTTCAGGGCTAGGTTTGGGTTTTGGGGAACAGGGGTATTTTTAGGGTTTAGGGATGGTTTGGGTTTTGGGGTACAGGGTATATTTATAGGGTTAAGATGGGTTAGTGTTTAAGGGTGGTGGGGTATTTTAAGGAGTAAGGGTGGGTTATGATTATGGGTTGCAGGGGTATTTAAAGGGAGCAGGGTGGGATTAGCACACAATATGAGACATGGCATGAAGGGCGGAACGTACCACACGCCCCCAGCGTTTGTCACGCCCCCAGCACACGCCCACAGCACAACGCAGACAAGACCACAAGGGACTACTTTGCTGGCACGGTTCTTTTACCTTTTAAATGTATATGGTGGGCGTCTGCATAGCCTATGTCCTTCTGCTGCAACTGCCCTTTCCAACGCTGTATTGGGTGTTGTGATTGGTGCTGCGGTTCCTGAGATTACCCGCCTCAAAGGTTTGGGCTCTCTCTTTATTATATTAGTATGGATATATATATATATATATATATATATATATATATATATTATTTTTTTTTCACAGAATCAAGAACGGCAGTTCCAACTACAAATCAAAATGATGTACCCACATGTGAAGAACTGGCGGATACACTTCTAAGACCCACACAAGAACTAGTGGAAAACACCATAACTGCCGAGTCGGCAGAACAGACTAACATCACGCAAAAAAGAGACCCTAGTATGATGAAGAACAAATCAAAAAAGTTGCCTATTACAAACTATGATGCTATTGATCTTTTCAATGAAGCAGTACTTGAAGATCTGGACAAAATTTCAACTGGAGTGAAAAGAAAAATTAATAAAAAAACATCGAACATATCGAAAAGAGAGTGGGAGGCAATCAGATCACTCAAAGAGGATACAACTATCGAAATCAAACCTTCAGATAAAGGAGGAAACGTTGTTATCTTTGATCGAGATCATTACCTTTCAGAGGCACACAGACAATTGAGGGATAAGGAATGTTACACTCCTATACAAAGAGCTGAATATAACAAAAGCATTATAACATTCCACAATATGCTAGATAACTGGCAGAAAGAACGTATGCTGACTATGGACGAGTATCTTTTTCTGAAATGTGAAGCACCAATTGTACCAACTTTTTACGACCTTCCGAAGGTACACAAACATGCAAAAAGACCTCCAGGACGCCCAATTGTGTCCTCTATTGGAAGCCTCCTTGAAAACACCTCCAGATTCATTGACTCATATCTAGCACCCTTCGTAAAAGATCTCCCATCCTATCTAAAAGACACCCAGGACTTCCTAAGCATCATGGACAATATAACATGGGACTCTGAAATGTTACTAATAACATTGGATGTAGTGAATTTGTATACCTGCATCAACCACGAGGAGGGTCTTACCGCTATTAAGTGGTTTTTAGATCAGAAACCCGAACATTTTCGTAGTCACAGTACCATGATTTTGTCTATGATTAGATTCTGCTTATATAATAACAACTTTTTATTTGATGGGACTATGTACAACCAGAAGAGGGGTACTTCCATGGGCTTGTGCTTCTACCCCAGCTACGCGAACTTGTTCGTGGGCTGGTGGGAGAAGCATGAGGCATGGAAAGATGCCAATAATGAATGGTCCGAAAAGATCCTCATGTGGACCAGATACATAGACGACCTGTTCCTAATTTGGCACGGTGATCGTCTATCCGCAGAAAAGTATATTGCCATCTTAAATACCAACACTCTCAACCTGAAGTTTACTAGCACTATTAGTACCAGAAGTATCAATTACTTAGATCTGGAAATATTTGTGCACAATAACATCTTGCAAACCCGCTTGTACAGAAAACCCACGGCGGGTAACGCAGTTCTGCATGCCAGCTCATACCACCCAAAGAGTCTAGTGAAGAATGTGCTATATGGCGAGTTTCTCCGTCTAAAGAGAAATTGCTCTTTAGAACGAGATTGCATGCAGGCAACGATTGAGGCACAAGGCAGGTTTGAGAGAAGGGGGTACAATAAAAACATCTTGAAACAGGCCAGTGTCAAAGCCTCTGGTATCAATAGGAGGGATCTCCTAACACCTAAACCAAAAACAGAGGCACCTGATGAGGTAAGAATGATAACTGAATTCAACACCAAATCAGGAGAAATTGTAAACATTTTCAAAAAACACTGGCATATACTTACCGCTGACAAGATCCTTAAAAAGAACCTGCCGCAGAGACCACTAATTACATACAAAAGATGTCCTTCTCTGGCAGATCATCTGGTCCACAGTCATTTTAAAACAATGACCCAACCCATCAAATTATCCAAGTTAATGGGCTTTTTTCCTTGTCTTAAATGTAAGGCATGCAGATTCAGCAGTAAAATGTCAGAGTACCCAAATCGCACAGGTGACAAGAAACCCAACATAAAAATAAAACAGCTGCTTAATTGCAACTCAGAATACACTATCTACTGTCTCACTTGCCCCTGCAAGCTGCGATACATTGGCAGCACTATAAAACCTGCAAAACTAAGAATCCTAGAACATATGCGGGCAATTACAAATAGGGACAAAGCATACCCTGTTGCCCGCCATTTCGCCGAACACCATCAAAGTAACTGGGAGAAACTTAGTTTTTATTGTATTGATCAGGCTCCTAAACTAGAGCGGGGTGGAGACAGAGACAAGTCCCTACGCATTCTTGAGTCAAAGTATATCATCAGTCTGAAAACCATGACTCCGTGGGGACTAAACAATAATGAAGAACTTTGGGTTCACCTATGAATTATGTACAGAAACTGACACATAGTAGAATAGGACGAATATGATTTAAAAACCATCTCTAAGCAATAAGTCCAACTTTCCATTGATCTGCATGTCATTACAAGATATGTTTGTACTGCAAGTGTAATTGCCCATTCAGGGCTCAATAACCAACACCACGCAAAATAGGAAATTATTCTTTCCTAACAATTCTGCACTTTATAGGTCAAATGTCCACAAGAGACACTGTAAATACAACCTTTATATGAATTGTTTGAAGAAACAGAATTGTTTGCTTTAATTAACTTTACTGTGTTTGAGAATTGTGAAATAATGGAATTACGTTACATGTTTTTAATGAGCACTATGCACTTTACTTTGAGTCACCATTGCTAGCCTTGTATTTTCATGCAATTTGCACATTACAAGATATCTTCCATCTTTTTGTATGCCAGTAGCCCTTTCTTTATTTTCATGAAAATGTTCAACTGGCTAATGGCTTAAAATGGCGACATGTATTCTGCACTAACGTAACACTGACGAAGCCTGCAAAGGCGAAACGGGTCTGTTGGGGTGAGGGGGGTTTGGTGTCAATAAATCTTTAATTTGGATACCAGCGTGTGCCAGCCATTCTTTCCGAACTCGTAATTGGAAGTAGGAACGTGCAGTAATATATATATATAGATATCTTTTGTTTCGCATCCTTCTGATTGTACTGGGTAGATGCTGTGCTTACCATTCATGCAATTAGTGCTATCATAGGAATATGTTGCACATTTCTAAGATTTTTTCATTTGATAATGTGCTTGCATGTGTCAAACAAGGTCTGTGCATCCTCTGCAACAATAGAAGGCTTATCAAGTAATGATGTTACTAGGGGGCGATTTATATTTAGGCAGATGGCCCGTTGGTCTGCAATTGGGACAGAGTAAAATACTCTATCCCCATGAGGGCGGGCTGCCCACCTACCTTTTAAATGACCGCCAAGCAGGAAGTAATTTCTAAAAGCATTGGCAGGAACCACCATCACAGCAGTTACTCCCATGCATTGTACTCTTTGCTACGGGTCTGCATCAGCAGGATGTAGTCCTGTAGCACAGAGTGTTGTTTTTTCTTTACAAAAAGAGAATCCCAAAACAGGATTTTCTTTTTGTAAAGAAAACACATGATGCTCCCCTCACCTTTGGGAATCTTCTCCCATTGTGGGTGGAGCGTAATTACAAATGTGCTATTCCTTACCGCCAGGTTTTATCCATCTAAATTGGGCAGGTGGACATGTAGCCATTTCTCCAGGACCATGGGAGACGTTTGCCAATGGTGGAGACAGAATAGTCTCTGCCGAGGCCAAACTGAAGGTCCACCAACATTCAAATCAGGCAGGTGGACTTTCATGTTGACATTATGTATACTCCATTGCCATTGCAATGCAGTATACATACCACCAACATACAAATTGCCCCTTTATGTGCCCCATATTTGGATCCTCTTGACACACCAAAATAGTAATATATATATATAATTTTCAATATTACTTCCATTAGTTGCTATACCAAACCTTGGTGTCTTTTCTAGAGTCATCTTTACCTCATCAGTAATGTACAGTGCAATTACTTCATTATTTAGGTGACAGGATTTATACTTACACTGTCGAATTTTGTAGCTGTCCTTGAATAAGGAAACACTAACCTAAAAAGGGAACCAGAGTGATCAGCCACTGCCAGGTGTATGTTATGTTCTACTAGGAAGCCAACAAACAACATTTCAGCCAGCTTTTTTCACCTTGTCATCAATATCCTCTAGTGCAGGGGTCTCCAACCCGGCCCTGCAGGGCCGGATCCATGCCAGATTTTTGGGATATCCCCATTGAGATACAAGTAGTTATTTTAAAAATCTGGCATGGATCCGGCCCTCCAGGACCGGTTTGGAGACCCCTGCTCTAGTGCCTGACTCTAACCCAATCTGACATTTTTGTAGTTTCAGTCAGCGACAGTACACATTTTTTAGGTCGAGCGACCTATCTCAATGCGCATGGGCATTGAGAGGGAGCTCGATATATAGTGTCTTAAACAGACTTTACCTAACTGGGCGATTTGGTGCTGTGCCCGTGGCTTTTAGGTCAATGCGCAAGCGCATTGACCTAAAATGCGCGTGCACATCACCAAATCGCCGTCTGTTCCCTCAGCCGCACTCCTCCCACACCTTTGAAGTGAAGCTTAGCTTCACTTCAAAGGTATCCCCCTCCCCTCGCCCCCTGCTTCACATGTCTCACGGCCGGCAGGCCGGCTCGTATTTCTCCTCCCTCCCTCGCCTCCCTCCCTCAGCACTGACGACGCGAAAGATTTACCTCCATAAATCTTAGCTTGGTCCTCCGAAAACCCTCATCGCCTTCCTCTCAGCTGTCAGAAAACAGTGATTAACGCACCTAGTTTATCACGTGGCCTGGACTATGGCAACTCTTTACTTGGGTGCTCTTCCTTATGTTGTAAAACAGTTTCAAATTGCGCAGAGCACAACAGCCTTTCTGCTTAAACTTCCTTGTTATTCTCCAGCATCTGCACGTCTTTTCTTGCTTACATTGGCTTCCGCTTTAGCTGCTGTTTGTATTTAAAGGCCTCTGATTCTCTCATCGAGCTTTCTATGGCACTAGACCGAATTACATTCCAGACAAACTTCAGATCTACTCTTCCGTGTGCATTATTACGCTTACCTGCTGAGAATTTTGATCTATTCCTTGAAATTCTCAGGACTAGAGTAAGAGGTCGTGACTAATTCTTCTTGGACCCCCAAATTATGGCATGAACTCCCTTCTGTTTTTCACGAGGAAAGTAGTTTATCAGTGTTCTGATACAACCTGAAAGCCCATCTGTTTCCATAGGGCAGCAAACTATGATTTCTGTTCTCTCTTCTCCATTTTTGTTTTCTCTTCGTGCCAGAACACCCTTCTGGGTAATTCGCTTAATACAACTTCTCAATCAATCTTTAGTTTTTCTGTAGTCTATTTTCGTGTATTGCATGCTTAAATTGTAAAATAATGCTTATAGGAGTGGTAGGGAAAATGTGCAAATAGTTTTTATAAATCTGATTTAAATCTGAGTCAAGGTGAGTATAGAAAGTATGTAGGTCAAGTGGTGCTGAGGTATATCAATTAACACTGGTGTGGTTGCACAATAAGTGAATCAAACAAAGACTATCAACTGTTGCTGATTGAGTCCTATCAGCCCACCTGGTGGCGGAGCCTCATCATGTAGGACTTCCGAACCTAGGTCTGTGTGCAATCGCCCAGTTGTATTTTAGCGACGCATCACAGAACCAAGGTATGGTCACCACAGTTGTTGGTACAGAGGGTGAGGCTGATATGTGCAGTGCAAAAATAAAGTAAAGTGCGGTGTATTAAAATGGCTATCAAAGCAAACAAAGACCTTTAATAGTGTTTGCCTGGACGTCAGATTAAAAAATAGTGAATTGACAGTGGGAAAAAATCACTGTCTAACTTGCTTGGTAGAAATCCAAAACGATCTATATAGGGCCAACATGTTTCTGCCTTACTGTGAAAAGTCACTGGCATTCGTCAGGGCCAAGCTCTTTTCTGCTACTGCAAGGGCACTATCGTATGTGCTGAAATAATGAAAACTAAGAAAAAATAAGAGTGATCATTCAAGACCATCCTACCACATCTTCTTAGTATTGCTCTGTTGATGCAATAGGTCTTTCCTGCATAAGAACAAGAAAAGGAAAGAGAACATTGTAGACATTGCATGTGTATAATCCTCAAAATTACATCTACAGCAAATACTATGTAGAAGTTGCTATACTTGTGCAAAACCAGTGATAATTCAAAATAACCTCAGACTGGACCATCACTACTTTGTGATAGTCACATACTAAGTGCATTGTATTACGTCACCAAAAGTTAATTAATATACAAAAGTTTAACACTTACTCATCAGTGTGTGGGAAGTGAACCTCACCTCACCCGGCAACTGCTCGGACGAATAAGGCACCGCTCTAAACATATAAAGACAATCTCTGTGATAGATGCATGTCTTGAGGATACTGCCTCAATGTACTGTTTAAAACACCACCTATTTTCTTATATGTCTATAACATGTACCCCACTGCTGTATCTGATGGCTACATCAAACGACTAAGGAATCTAACCCCCTTCCATGTGTTCCAGGAGGCGCTCTACTGTTGTGCCAAGGCAACTACTGATGCCTATGAAAACAGCTGCGTAATGTTGCTGTTTCAAACTAGTCAAAAAGTGTCCCCCCCATTCTTGTCTATTCCTCAAGTGGAAGGGCCAAACTAGAACTAATTCCCCCTTTTTTTTAGTCTAAATAACCTAGTCCCATCTTACCTGTCCGTCGGTACCTTGCGGCAGAATCTCGAGCCGAAGGGGAGGCACCGATGGGCCGGTCGGGCGTCTATTTATAGCGCAGCTAAGTGTGTAATCGAGCTCAGCTGGTTCACTCGACTATCGCGCTGCAATTGCGCAGTGCACAACAGCTACCCCCCTGCGCATGCGCACAACCAGGCGGTCGTCGGGCGCGCATGCGCGAGATAGAGTACACCTGCTAGAGCGCTCAGCGCATGCCTGTAAGCCATGTGTTTGCTCTACTCTCTATCCGAGTAGCGAGACACTGCCGCAAGGGTATCGCGCTTGCGCAATAGACTCGATATTCAGCACTGCTTACCGCGTCTATGCGGAAACAGTGAAAACACAGTTGTTGTTGACCAAGGAAGCGCCGCGGCGCGAGTGTCATAGAAATTTGGGTAAGAGCCATTGTATAATAATACCAGTAAACGGCAATTTTAGTTAATAAGAACCGCCAGCTAATTACCTTCATGGGTAGCGTGAATATGCCTTGCATGGCGAAAGCCAGCAGTAACTCGGTGTGAACTCGGGGAATAGCCGGAGTCATGAAATCCAGCTTCCCTGGACATCTAGACGCTATCTTAGAATATTCATTAATGGTGGGAGATATGGATTGTGATCAATGTTGAATATATGATCAAGGTGCCTCTTGTTTAGGTAAGTAAGAAGATGAGTAAAAGATGTGCACCATTAGAACCTGAAAAGTAGTTTGCAAGGCGCTTGGTGTAGTGAGCGCCACGAATATATAGGGGTCTCAATTTCAACCAGAAAAACACCATATTGTGATAACAAAGAGTACCCAATGGCAAATGTTGCACTCAGATAGATAACCATGGAATGCTGTCATTCAGTCCATTGACATCAGATTTCAATCTGTAAATCTAACGTTGCTCCTTAACAAAAAGGAAGTGAGAGACATCAGTAATATGTGACGGGATGTAAGGCTGTTCCAGCACTACCCAGAACAAATCCTCAGCTTTGTGATTCGCTTCCAGGAAGTGATTGGTGAGGCCTGTAGATTGCTTCCTACATCGGATTGTGCTTTTATGTTCGCTGATGCGAGACTTGATCATCCGCGTTGTATGACCTACGTATTGCTTCTTGCAAGGGCAGGTGATCAGATAAATCAATTTTTCTGAATTGCAGTTTGTGTGTCTTGTGAGTCTCCAGAGTCTATTAGTGCCAATGTCTAT
Organism: Lissotriton vulgaris; assembly: GCF_964263255.1. Taxonomy (NCBI): domain Eukaryota; kingdom Metazoa; phylum Chordata; class Amphibia; order Caudata; family Salamandridae; genus Lissotriton; species Lissotriton vulgaris. The sequence continues at coordinate 1,855,372,019 of NC_141693.1, read as the reverse complement.
TAACAAGGTCTTACGTGTCTGTGGACAGGCAGCACAACTCCCACAAGGGTAATGACCTTGTACTGGATTACTGTTCCAGAGGGTGTTGGTGATTTGTTTCATCTCGCTGCGTGGTCTAGTATGCACCAGATTGTCCCGAATGGATGGTCCTCTTTTAAATGCAAACAGAGGGCGAGGTATTATCCCTGCTGCTGTATTTAGAATTTTCCAATGCTTAAGTATGATTTTCTTCACTTGGTTGGAAGATGTGGTGTAAGTTTGGACCATAGTCATCCGGTCTCTTGTAGTCTCTGACCTCTTATGTTGCAAAAGTGCCTCCCGATTATTGTTGAAGGCTCTCTTCCGCGCTCGGCGTATTAGATGGTTGGGATAATGCCGATCTTTCAGGTTGAGTGCCAGTTCTTTAGCATGGTGTTCGTATAAGGTGTTAGACGAACAATTCCGTCTTAACCTGAGGAATTGGCCTACAGGTAAATTCTCGCGGAGTGATTGAGGATGAAAGCTCTGGAATGACAAAAGCGAGTTGCGTGCCATCGGTTTCTTGAAAAGTTCACTTTGTAGGCCTCCCTCTGCCGGAAAGATCTGGAGGTCAAGGTATGCCAATTTGTCTTTGCTGCTTTCCATGGTAAACTTCAGAAACTGATTCCTAGAGTTTAACCATGTGTGAAAGGACGATACCTCCGTTATCGTCCCTCTCCAAATCACCAGGATGTCATCGATGTATCGTTTCCACAGTACCACCTGATGGATGAAGGGGTTACTGTGGTTCAATACATGATCTAGTTCGAATTGATGCATGTATAGGTTTGCCAAACTAGGCGCAAAGACACTCCCCATTGAGGCCCCCTGAGACCTTTAGGTAGAGATCGTTTTGGTACTGAAAAACATTTTCCATCATGGCGATCCTTGCGCACTCCATTATGAAGGCAACGGGTGTTATAGTGTCCATTTGTTTAGCCTCTAGGAGGCTCCTGATGCAATCCAGTGTTTCTTGTTGCGGGATTGATGTATACAACGATTCAACATCGAAGCTCACCAGTAGGTCTGTCTCGACGTTGAACTCAGCATCAGCCAATTGTCTGAGCACATCACCAGTGTCCTGGAGGTACGTAGGTGTTTCCTTCACGATGGGTTTTAAGAAGAAATCACGAAAGTAGATAAAGGCTCGAGTAACGAACCTATGCCCGAAATAATGGGCCTTCCAGGAGGCGGTCTTTGGGCCTTATGTATTTTAGGAAGGCAGTAGAAGTAGGGAATGACTGGATGTGTTGTAATTAGATATCTTGCTTCGTGGGGAGTAATCCAGCCATCTGCTGTTCCTTCTTCTACCAGACTCTTGATGTCATTCGAGATTCTGGGAGTAGGGTCTTCATTAAGGCGACGGTAGGATTTGGTGTCATTAAGTTGTCTTTGGCATTCTTGTTGGTAAACTATAGTATCCTGTAGCACTATAGCTCCGCCCTTATCAGCCGGCTTGATAGTAAGAGATCTATCATTTGACAAAGTAGACAGTGCTGATTTCTCCAAATTGGACATGTTGTGAAAAGTCTTTCGTCGTTGTTCGGTATTCATAACCTCATGCGTCACTGCTTGCTCGAAGGCTAGGACATTTGCTGGTACTTGTTGATTCAGAGGTGTAAATGTCGATTTAGGTCTAAGGCCGGTGTTCTGTTCACCTTGGTCGAACATATTAGCCTCGTTCATGTTGGGACTAGATGTTTTGAAAAAGAAGTGCAAACGTATTTTCCTATAAAAGCTTTCAAGCTCGCACCTCAATTTAAACAGATCACCTGTGTTGGTGGGAACAAAGCCCAGCCCTTTGTTCAAAACAATGTTTTCAATTGGTGTAATGGTCCTCGAACTCAGGTTCACTACTAAATCGCAGCTCCTGTTGTTGGGCCTGTCTTGCTGGGCTGCGGAGCCCAATTCACAGTTTGTTGGCCTCTCCTTTTGCCGCGGTTCCTGCCTCGGCCCTGCCATAAAAAAGACTGGTCATAGTAGAATGACGGGTTTGGAGGATACATAGGCATCGGGTGACCCATAGGTGGGGGGCCCATTGCCCCAGGATGATAGTTCCATGGGCCTGGGGGCCACCACTGTCCCGGATTGGGGTACTGTTGTCCTCCCCGGCCTCTATTAGGTCTTCGTTGGAAACCCCCACCACGTATCCCGGTATTTGGGCCTGTGTTGGAGTTCCCTTGATCACTGGAGCCCGAGTCCGAGCCTGAAGAAGAGTAATTCGACCCGTATCTTTTCCCTTTGGAGTTGGTAGAAGGAGCTACATAGGAATCACTCAAATAGGGATAAGCCAATTCCATGGAAAAGCGTGCCAAGTCTTTTTTAAACTTCTCCACTTTGTTCAACAAGATGTTGTCATCATATTCATTGTTCGTTTTATTGGCATCTTCCAAGTTCTTTTTGTAGATCACGGGCCGCACTGCTGCATTGATTTGACCCTCCAAGACTTGGATTTCTATCAATAAGGCATCAGCTGTTTTTTTTTCAGTTTTAATCATTAAAACCAGCCAGTCGCGGGTACACCGCCATCCAATCAATGCCCAATTTTTCAGGAATTCTTTGTCTTTTAGAAAGAGTCTGGGTGTCGTAGTGACGATCAAGCCTGATGGTGCACACTTGCCATGTAGATACTCATTCATAATCACACCGTGTAGTGAAATACGGGAATGATTCTTTTTCAGGTTCAAAAGTTTAACCCAATCATCCTCTGTCGTGGGATTAGAGGTGGAGGGTAAGTCATCTAATATGCTGGGGTTGTTACTTAAGATGGTATTCAGATCCTCATCGTCAAATGCTAAACCACCAAACTCCTCCATGGTGAGGAACTGAAATAGACAGACAGCTAAATAAATACAGTGGGTGAGCTGAATGCACTACAGCATTTGCTGTGTGGTGCTAATTAGAAAAACAAAGACCCGCAGCCTAGGCTGCTCCGTACAATATCATAGCAACTCGTAAGAGAGGGTCCGAGGGAGGTGTTTAACGACCAAACAGGCTATTACCCCCTGTGTAACTACTTGAATAACAACAAAGCCTGTAGGTCAAGTGGTGCTGGGGTATATAAATTAACACTGGTGTGGTTGCACAAAAAGTGAATCAAACAAAGACTATCAACTGTTGCTGATTGAGTCCTATCAGCCCACCTGGTGGCGGAGCCTCATCATGTAGGACTTCCGAACCTAGGTCTGTGTGCAATCGCCCAGTTGTATTTTAGCGACGCATCACAGAACCAAGGTATGGTCACCACAGTTGTTGGTACAGAGGGTGAGGCTGATATGTGCAGTGCAAAAATAAAGTAAAGTGCGGTGTATTAAAATGGCTATCAAAGCAAACAAAGACCTTTAAAAGTGTTTGCCTGGACGTCAGATTAAAAAATAGTGAATTGACAGTGTGAAAAAATCACTGTCTAACTTGCTTGGTAGAAATCCAAAACGATCTATATAGGGCCAACATGTTTCTGCCTTACTGTGAAAAGTCACTGGCATTCGTCAGGGCCAAGCTCTTTTCTGCTACTGCAAGGGCACTATCGTATGTGCTGAAATAATGAAAACTAAGAAAAAATAAGAGTGATCATTCAAGACCATCCTACCACATCTTCTTAGTATTGCTCTGTTGATGCAATAGGTCTTTCCTGCATAAGAACAAGAAAAGGAAAGAGAACATTGTAGACATTGCATGTGTATAATCCTCAAAATTACATCTACATGCTGTAGATGTAATTTTGAGGATTATACACATGCAATGTCTACATGCTGTAGATGTAATTTTGAGGATTATACACATGCAATGTCTACAATGTTCTCTTTCCTTTTCTTGTTCTTATGCAGGAAAGACCTATTGCATCAACAGAGCAATACTAAGAAGATGTGGTAGGATGGTCTTGAATGATCACTCTTATTTTTTCTTAGTTTTCATTATTTCAGCACATACGATAGTGCCCTTGCAGTAGCAGAAAAGAGCTTGGCCCTGACGAATGCCAGTGACTTTTCACAGTAAGGCAGAAACATGTTGGCCCTATATAGATCGTTTTGGATTTCTACCAAGCAAGTTAGACAGTGATTTTTTCACACTGTCAATTCACTATTTTTTAATCTGACGTCCAGGCAAACACTATTAAAGGTCTTTGTTTGCTTTGATAGCCATTTTAATACACCGCACTTTACTTTATTTTTGCACTGCACATATCAGCCTCACCCTCTGTACCAACAACTGTGGTGACCATACCTTGGTTCTGTGATGCGTCGCTAAAATACAACTGGGCGATTGCACACAGACCTAGGTTCGGAAGTCCTACATGATGAGGCTCCGCCACCAGGTGGGCTGATAGGACTCAATCAGCAACAGTTGATAGTCTTTGTTTGATTCACTTTTTGTGCAACCACACCAGTGTTAATTTATATACCCCAGCACCACTTGACCTACAGGCTTTGTTGTTATTCAAGTAGTTACACAGGGGGTAATAGCCTGTTTGGTCGTTAAACACCTCCCTCGGACCCTCTCTTACGAGTTGTTATGATATTGTACGGAGCAGCCTAGGCTGCGGGTCTTTGTTTTTCTAATTAGCACCACACAGCAAATGCTGTAATGCAATTCAGCTCACCCACTGTATTTATTTAGCTGTCTGTCTATTTCAGTTCCTCACCATGGAGGAGTTTGGTGGTTTAGCATTTGACGATGAGGATCTGAATACCATCTTAAGTAACAACCCCAGCATATTAGATGACTTACCCTCCACCTCTAATCCCACGACAGAGGATGATTGGGTTAAACTTTTGAACCTGAAAAGAATCATTCCCGTATTTCACTACACGGTGTGATTATGAATGAGTATCTACATGGCAAGTGTGCACCATCAGGCTTGATCGTCACTACGACACCCAGACTCTTTCTAAAAGACAAAGAATTCCTGAAAAATTGGGCATTGATTGGATGGCGGTGTACCCGCGACTGGCTGGTTTTAATGATTAAAACTGCAAAAAAAACAGCTGATGCCTTATTGATAGAAATCCAAGTCTTGGAGGGTCAAATCAATGCAGCAGTGCGGCCCGTGATCTACAAAAAGAACTTGGAAGATGCCAATAAAACGAACAAAGAATATGATGACAACATCTTGTTGAACAAAGTGGAGAAGTTTAAAAAAGACTTGGCACGCTTTTCCATGGAATTGGCTTATCCCTATTTGAGTGATTCCTATGTAGCTCCTTCTACCAACTCCAAAGGGAAAAGATACGGGTCGAATTACTCTTCTTCAGGCTCGGACTCGGGCTCCAGTGATCAAGGGAACTCCAACACAGGCCCAAATACCGGGATACGTGGTGGGGGTTTCCAACGAAGACCTAATAGAGGCCGGGGAGGACAACAGTACCCCAATCCGGGACAGTGGTGGCCCCCAGGCCCATGGAACTATCATCCTGGGGCAATGGGCCCCCCACCTATGGGTCACCCGATGCCTATGTATCCTCCAAACCCGTCATTCTACTATGGCCAGTCTTTTTTATGGCAGGGCCGAGGCAGGAACCGCGGCAAAAGGAGAGGCCAACAAACTGTGAATTGGGCTCCGCAGCCCAGCAAGACAGGCCCAACAACAGGAGCTGCGATTTAGTAGTGAACCTGAGTTCGAGGACCATAACACCAATTGAAAACATTGTTTTGAACAAAGGGCTGGGCTTTGTTCCCACCAACACAGGTGATCTGTTTAAATTGAGGTGCGAGCTTGAAAGCTTTTATAGGAAAATACGTTTGCACTTCTTTTTCAAAACATCTAGTCCCAACATGAACGAGGCTAATATGTTCGACCAAGGTGAACAGAACACCGGCCTTAGACCTAAATCGACATTTACACCTCTGAATCAACAAGTACCAGCAAATGTCCTAGCCTTCGAGCAAGCAGTGACGCATGAGGTTATGAATACCGAACAACGACGAAAGACTTTTCACAACATGTCCAATTTGGAGAAATCAGCACTGTCTACTTTGTAAATGATAGATCTCTTACTATCAAGCCGGCTGATAAGGGCGGAGCTATAGTGCTACAGGATACTATAGTTTACCAACAAGAATGCCAAAGACAACTTAATGACACCAAATCCTACCGTCGCCTTAATGAAGACCCTACTCCCAGAATCTCAAATGACATCAAGAGTCTGGTAGAAGAAGGAACAGCAGATGGCTGGATTACTCCCCACGAAGCAAGATATCTAATTACAACACATCCTGTCATTCCCTACTTCTACTGCCTTCCTAAAATACATAAGGCCCAAAGACCGCCTCCTGGAAGGCCCATCATTTCGGGCATAGGTTCGTTACTCGAGCCTTTATCTACTTTCGTGGATTTCTTCTTAAACCCCATCGTGAAGGAAACACCTACGTACCTCCAGAACACTGGTGATGTGCTCAGACTATTGGCTGATGCTGAGTTCAACGTCGAGACAGACCTACTGGTGAGCTTCGATGTTGAATCGTTGTATACATCAATCCCGCAACAAGAAACACTGGATTGCATCAGGAGCCTCCTAGAGGCTAAACAAATGGACACTATAACACCCGTTGCCTTCATAATGGAGTGCGCAAGGATCGCCATGATGGAAAATGTTTTTCAGTACCAAAACGATCTCTACCTCCAGGTCTCAGGGACCTCAATGGGGAGTGTCTTTGCGCCTAGTTTGGCAAACCTATACATGCATCAATTCGAACTAGATCATGTATTGAACCACAGTAACCCCTTCATCCATCAGGTGGTACTGTGGAAACGATACATCGATGACATCCTGGTGATTTGGAGAGGGACGTTAACGGAGGTATCGTCCTTTCACACATGGTTAAACTCTAGGAATCAGTTTCTGAAGTTTACCATGGAGAGCAGCAAAGACAAATTGGCATACCTTGACCTCCAGATCTTTCCGGCAGAGGGAGGCCTACAAAGTGAACTTTTCAAGAAACCGATGGCACGCAACTCGCTTTTGTCATTCCAGAGCTTTCATCCTCAATCACTCCGCGAGAATTTACCTGTAGGCCAATTCCTCAGGTTAAGACGGAATTGTTCGTCTAACACCTTATACGAACACCATGCTAAAGAACTGGCACTCAACCTGAAAGATCGGCATTATCCCAACCATCTAATACGCCGAGCGCGGAAGAGAGCCTTCAACAATAATCGGGAGGCACTTTTGCAACATAACAGGTCAGAGACTACAAGAGACCGGATGACTATGGTCCAAACTTACACCACATCTTCCAACCAAGTGAAGAAAATCATACTTAAGCATTGGAAAATTCTAAATACAGCAGCAGGGATAATACCTCGCCCTCTGTTTGCATTTAAAAGAGGACCATCCATTCGGGACAATCTGGTGCATACTAGACCACGCAGCGAGATGAAACAAATCACCAACACCCTCTGGAACAGTAATCCAGTACAAGGTCATTACCCTTGTGGGAGTTGTGCTGCCTGTCCACAGACACGTAAGACCTTGTTAATAGACATTGGCACTAATAGACACTGGAGACTCACAAGACACACAAACTGCAATTCAGAAAAATTGATTTATCTGATCACCTGCCCTTGCAAGAAGCAATACGTAGGTCATACAACGCGGATGATCAAGTCTCGCATCAGCGAACATAAAAGCACAATCCGATGTAGGAAGCAATCTACAGGCCTCACCAATCACTTCCTGGAAGCGAATCACAAAGCTGAGGATTTGTTCTGGGTAGTGCTGGAACAGCCTTACATCCCGTCACATATTACTGATGTCTCTCACTTCCTTTTTGTTAAGGAGCAACGTTGGATTTACAGATTGAAATCTGATGTCAATGGACTAAATGACAGCATTCCATGGTTATCTATCTGAGTGCAACATTTGCCATTGGGTACTCTTTGTTATCACAATATGGTGTTTTTCTGGTTGAAATTGAGACCCCTATATATTCGTGGCGCTCACTACACCAGGCGCCTTGCAAACTACTTTTCAGGTTCTAATGGTGCACATCTTTTACTCATCTTCTTACTTACCTAAACAAGAGGCACCTTGATCATATATTCAACATTGATCACAATCCATATCTCCCACCATTAATAAATATTCTAAGATAGCGTCTAGATGTCCAGGGAAGCTGGATTTCATGACTCCGCCTATTCCCCGAGTTCACACCGAGTTACTGCTGGCTTTCGCCATGCAAGGCATATTCACGCTACCCATGAAGGTAATTAGCTGGCGGTTCTTATTAACTAAAATTGCCGCTTACTGGTATTATTATACAATGGCTCTTGCCCAAATTTCTATGACACTCGCGCCGCGGCGCTTCCTTGGTCAACAACAACTGTGTTTTCACTGTTTCCGCATAGACGCGGTAAGCAGTGCTGAATATCGAGTCTATTGCGCAAGCGCGATACCCTTGCGGCAGTGTCTCGCTACTCGGCGAGAGAGTAGAGCAAACACATGGCTTACAGGCATGCGCTGAGCGCTCTAGCAGGTGTACTCTATCTCGTGCATGCGCGCCCGACGACCGCCTGGTTGTGCGCATGAGCAGGGGGGTAGCTGTTGTGCACCGCGCAATTGCAGCGCGATAGTCGAGTGAACCAGCTGAGCTCGATTACACACTTAGCTGCGCTATAAATAGACGCCCGACTGGCCCATCGGTGCCTCCCCTTCGGCTCGAGATTCTGCCGCAAGGTACCGACGGACAGGTAAGATGGGACTAGGTTATTTAGACTAAAAAAAAGGGGGAATTAGTTCTAGTTTGGCCCTTCCACTTGAGGAATAGACAAGAATGGGGGGGGACACTTTTTCACTAGTTTGAAACAGCAACATTACGCAGCTGTTTTCATAGGCATCAGTAGTTGCCTTGGCACAACAGTAGAGCGCCTCCTGGAACACATGGAAGGGGGTTAGATTCCTTAGTCGTTTGATGTAGCCATCAGATACACCAGTGGGGTACATGTTATAGACAGATAAGAAAATAGGTGGTGTTTTAAACAGTACATTGAGGCAGTATGCTCAAGACATGCATCTATCACAGAGATTGTCTTTATATGTTTAGAGCGGTGCCTTATTCGTCCGAGCAGTTGCCGGGTGAGGTGAGGTTCACTTCCCACACACTGATGGGTAAGTGTTAAACTTTTGTATATTAATTAACTTTTGGTGACGTAATACAATGCACTTAGTATGTGACTATCACAAAGTAGTGATGGTCCAGTCTGAGGTTATTTTGAATTATCACTGGTTTTGCACAAGTATAGCAACTTCTACATAGTATTTGCTGTAGATGTAATTTTGAGGATTATACACATGCAATGTCTACAATGTTCTCTTTCCTTTTCTTGTTCTTATGCAGGAAAGACCTATTGCATCAACAGAGCAATACTAAGAAGATGTGGTAGGATGGTCTTGAATGATCACTCTTATTTTTTCTTAGTTTTCATTATTTCAGCACATACGATAGTGCCCTTGCAGTAGCAGAAAAGAGCTTGGCCCTGACGAATGCCAGTGACTTTTCACAGTAAGGCAGAAACATGTTGGCCCTATATAGATCGTTTTGGATTTCTACCAAGCAAGTTAGACAGTGATTTTTTCACACTGTCAATTCACTATTTTTTAATCTGACGTCCAGGCAAACACTATTAAAGGTCTTTGTTTGCTTTGATAGCCATTTTAATACACCGCACTTTACTTTATTTTTGCACTGCACATATCAGCCTCACCCTCTGTACCAACAACTGTGGTGACCATACCTTGGTTCTGTGATGCGTCGCTAAAATACAACTGGGCGATTGCACACAGACCTAGGTTCGGAAGTCCTACATGATGAGGCTCCGCCACCAGGTGGGCTGATAGGACTCAATCAGCAACAGTTGATAGTCTTTGTTTGATTCACTTTTTGTGCAACCACACCAGTGTTAATTGATATACCTCAGCACCACTTGACCTACAGGCTTTGTTGTTATTCAAGTAGTTACACAGGGGGTATTAGTCTGTTTGGTCGTTAAACACCTCCCTCGGACCCTCTCTTACGAGTTGTTATGATAGAGTATAGAAAGTGTGACAGGTTGTCAGACCTGAACAGGGAGCGAAAAGCAGCCCTGCAAAATGTTTTATGTCAACCACATAAACCACCAAACGAGTGAGTTCAGCAGGAAACTTTAACTCTACCCATAAAGATTTTTGAAGGTTCTTAACTCAAGAACATATGTATATATATTGTTTTAATGGGAAAATCCTTTTACTGTACATGTTTCTCAACTATATTGGTTTAAAAATAATTTTTCAATCACCACATCCACCACCACTTCACCACCGCATCCACCACCACCACATCCACATCCACCATGACATCCACCGCCACATCCACCACCACATCCACCACTACATCCACCACCGCCACATCCACCACCGCCACATCCACCACCACCACATCCACCACCGCCACATCCACCACCACATCCACCACCACCACCACATCCACCGCATCCACCACCACATCCACCGCATCCACCACCACCACCACATCCACCACCACATCCACCACCACATCCACCACTTCCACCGCATCCTCCACCACCGCATCCACCACCACCGCATCCACCACCACCACATCCACCACCACATCCACCACCTCATCCACCACCTCATCCACCACCGCATCCACCACCACCACATCCACCACCACCGCATCCACCACCACCACCACACCCACCACCACATCCACTACAACCACCACCCCATCCACCACCACCGCATCCACCACCACCACTGCATCCAACACATCCACCGCATCCAACACCACCACACCCACCGCATCCACCACCACATCCACCATCACCACCACATCCACCACCACATCCACTACAACCACCACCCCATCCACCTTCACCGCATCCACCACCACCACATCCACCGCATCCACCATCACATCCACCACCACATCCACCACCACATCCACCTCCACCACCACCACATCCACCACCACTTCACCACCGCATCCACCACCACTACATCCACCATCACACCCACATCCACCATGACATCCACCGCCACATCCACCACCGCATCCACCACCACATCCACCACCACCACATCCACCACTGCCACATCCACCACCACATCCACCACCACATCCACCACCACATCCACCACCACATCCACAACCACATCCACCACTTCCACCGCATCCACCACCACCACATCCACCACCACCACCACCACCGCATCCACCACCGCATCCACCACCACCACATCCACCACCACATCCACCACCACATCCACCACCACATCCACCACCACATCCACCACCACATCCACCACCTCATCCACTACCGCATCCACCACCACCACATCCACCACACCCATCACCATCACTTCCACCACCACATCCACCACCACTTTCACCACATCCACCACATCACCACCACATCCACCATCACCACCACATCCACCATCACATCCACCACCCCCACCACCACCACATCCACCATCACATCCACCATCACCTCCACATCCACCATGACATCCACATCCACCACCACATCCACCACATCCACCACCACCACATCTACCACCACCGCATGCACCACCACCACCACACCCACCACCACTACATCCACCACCACATCCACTACAACCACCACCACCGCATCCACCACCACCGCATCCACCACCGCATCCACCACCACATCCACCACGACCACCGCATCCACCACCGCATCCACCACCACATCCACCACCACATCCACCACCACATCCACCATCACCACCACATCCACCATCACATCCACCATCACATCCACCACCACCACCACATCCACCGCATCCACCACCACATCCACCACCACATCCACCACCGCATCCACCACCACCACCACATCCACCACCACATCCACCACCACATCCACCACCACATCCACCACTACCACCACATCCACCACTTCCACCGCATCCACCACCACCGCATCCACCACCACCACATCCACCACCACCACATCCACCACCACATCCACCACCTCATCCACCACCTCATCCACCACCGCATCCACCACCACCACATCCACCACCACCGCATCCACCACCACCACCACACCACCACCACATCCACTACAACCACCACCCCATCCACCACCACCGCATCCACCACCACCACCGCATCCACCACCACCACCGCATCCACCACATCCACCGCATCCACCACCACCACATCCACCGCATCCACCACCACATCCACCATCACCACCACATCCACCACCACATCCACTACAACCACCACCCCATCCACCACCACTGCATCCACCACCACCACCGCATCCACCACATCCACCGCATCCACCACCCCCACATCCACCGCATCCACCATCACATCCACCACCACATCCACCACCACATCCACCACCACCACATCCACCACCACTTCACCACCGCATCCACCACCACCACATCCACCATCACACCCACATCCACCATGACATCCACCGCCACATCCACCACCGCATCCACCACCACATCCACCACCACCACATCCACCACCGCCACATCCACCACCGCCACATCCACCACCACCACATCCACCACCACATCCACCACCACCACTGCATCCACCACCACATCCACCACCACATCCACAACCACATCCACCACTTCCACCGCATCCACCACCACCACATCCACCACCACCACCACCACATCCACCACCGCATCCACCACCACCACATCCACCACCACCACATCCACCACCACATCCACCACCACATCCACCACCTCATCCACCACCTCATCCACCACCTCATCCACCACCTCATCCACCACCGCATCCCGCACCGCATCCACCACCACCACACCCACCACCACCACATCCACCACCACTTTCACCACATCCACAACCACCACATCCACCACCACCACATCCACCACATCACCACCACATCCACCATCACCACCACATCCACCACCCCCACCACATCCACCATCACATCCACCATCACCTCCACATCCACCATGACATCCACCGCCACATCCACCACCACATCCACCACATCCACCACCACATCCACCACATCCACCACCACCGCATCTACCACCACCGCATGCACCACCACCACCACACCCACCACCACTACATCCACCACCACATCCACTACAACCACCACCACCGCATCCACCACCACCACCGCATCCACCACCACATCCACCACCACCACCGCATCCACCACCACATCCACCACCACATCCACCATCACCACCACATCCACCATCACATCCACCATCACATCAACCACCACCACCACATCCACCGCATCCACCACCACATCCACCGCATCCACCACCACATCCACCACCACATCCACCACCACATCCACCACTTCCACCACCACCACCACCACATCCACCACCGCATCCACCACCACCACCACATCCACCACCGCATCCACCACCACCACATCCACCACCACATCCACCACCACATCCACCACCACCTCATCCACCACCTCATCCACCACCACTACATCCACCACACCCACCACCATCACATCCACCACCACCGCATCCACCATCACCACCACATCCACCATCACATCCACCATCACATCCACCACCACCACCACATCCACCACCACATCCACCACCACATCCACCACCACATCCACCACCACTTCCACCGCATCCACCACCACCACATCCACCACCACATCCACCACCACATCCACCACCACCACCACATCCACCACCGCATCCACCACCACCACATCCACCAGCACATCCACCACCTCATCCGCCACCTCATCCGCCACCGCATCCACCACCGCATCCACCACCACCACATCCACCATAGCCATCACCACATCCACCACCACATCCACCACCACTTTCACCACATCCACAACCACCACATCCACCACCACCACATCCACCACCACCACATCCACCACATCACCACCACATCCACCACCTCCACCACATCCACCACCACATCCACCACCATCACCACCACATCCACCATTACCACCATCACCACATCCACCACCACCATATCCCCCAGATCCACCACCACCACATCTATATGTGTGTGGCTCTGTGTGTGTGTAGGTGCAAATGCAATGTTCTTGGATTTTCGTCACAATAAAATACACATAACATAATCTTCACAAAAGTTATTTACAAACGTTTAAGCTATTGCCATTATAAATTACAATAACTTTTATTTAAGTATTAATTATTTACAAAATTAAAAGCCATTGTTATTTGTAATATCAAGACATCTAAGTCACGTAAATACAACACACATTGCATTACAAATGCTATAGGTGTCACATTTGCAAAAGTTAAAACTATTGACATTGTAACTGACAAAGCTATTAATTTTGCTACTTTCAAAACCAACACATAAATAAAAAAAGTGTCATTTACAATACCAATAGCTCAAACTTTCCTAATGCGAGACCTATTGCATTTCCAATGCTTGTTTTGTTTTGGCATATTGACATGCTTTACTATGTCATTCCTGCCACCATGGGTGATGCTGAGATCTGATGAACAAATTTCACAAAATGCACTGCATGGTCCATTCCTGAATTTAACAAGCATTGGCATAGCCAATAGGTCTCGCTTTTGAGACTTTATAACACTTTTGAGACTTTATAAGTGTTTAGCCAGAGCTATTGGCTTTGACCATGCCTTCCCGTACTGGTAAAAGTACCCCGCAAGATGGGTGTTTTTAATTGTAAGTCTTCATCTCCTGTGCTTACACTCCCTTTAGCTGCAATATAAAAAAACAGCTGGGCCACAACATCAATAATATAGCATTCCGCAGAAAATGGGCATATACTGAACCAAAGGTTTTGCAAATATTACAATTGCGTATTCACACCATCTAAGCAAACGTTCATATTTATTGTAAAAGAGTGTGGATACGTTTAAAAAATGTATTAATTGTTTTAGCACAAAAGGTAGAAGCATGCTGCATTTGCTAACAAAGCTTTGCGCTTCTACTTCAAAGACAAATAAACAAACACACTTTTCAAAGCGCACTCACGCTCCCATAACACTTAAAAAATCAAGGTTGTCGAAAGTTTGCAAATAAAAAGGCAGAACGAGCAGCTGTATGACCACAGAGCATTCCTATTCTACCAGAGAAACCCCACAGGGCGTGTGTTTTCTATTTGAACTCTTCCTCCCTTTACTAACCCCTTCATCTCATGAAACACCTTCGGCACTACATCAATAACATTGCCTGTGTCTGAAAATGTGCACATGCAAATGCTAACAACTTAACAAATACAACAAAATATAACAGTGTAAAAAGCAACATTTCATAAAGTGGAAAGCAGTGCTGCAGCAATAGTAAAATATAAAGCAGCGCTGAGTACTGTTTGGCTAATCAAAGTAAAAAAAAAGAAAAAGAAAAACACAAGACAACATATAAAACTGATACAATAGTGAAACATTCACCTGATTTTATAATCCCTTAGCACACTGCACACATACCCTTTCCTCCAGGCTGTGTTCACTGGCTTTGATGTGAAGCTAATCACAAAGGAGGGACTGAGGGCGTTTTAGTCAGGTCCAAAATACATGCCCTAACAATAATGAAGATACAAAAGGTATGCTGTTCCTAATACCGAGACAAGGGAAAACCGGTTTTATGTGGTCATGAAGTGTTGGAGGATGAGGATTTCTCTTGGAATATAGGGCCCTCACACACCCGACAAGGTGACATGCTTCATCATATGGGATGCTCCTCGTCAGGTCGGCGCTGCAATACCCTAACGGGCTCCCTATGAGGGTCTCTTTGGCGGAGATCTTTTATTCCAAATGCTGTTTGGTGCCATGGGGGTGAGCTGCCTAATTAGTGTAGATGAAAGTGTGAAGGTGTATAACCTGAAAGAAATTTTAAAACAGGTCAGGAGTACCAGCGAACACTATTTTAATCAATGGGTCTCCCACTGTGATTAAAAGAAACAAAGGCGCATGTCTGAGAATATGTCTCAGGTAGGGCGCTCTATTGTGTGGTCAACATGTTTCTTGCCTGGTAGTAAATCAATCTGGTGGCAATTTATAGAGGACCTAATAAAATAAAATCTATCTACACGTGGGTGGTTGTATGGTGTGATCTACCCTTTTAAACCAACCTGGGACATGCTATGTGTAGTACCTGATAGCAAATTACCAACCCTAGTTGGGTTTCTCTATCTACTTCATCGATACCCGGCAGGTATCTCACAAAGAATTTACTTGTGTGGTTTTGCAAAGTCCGCAAAAGGCCAGCCGGCCTACCCTCTTCTGCCGGGATCAGGAGACGAGGAGCAGCCCATATGATGAAGCATGACATCTTGCCTAGAGGAGGAATCCTCATCCTCCTACACTGCATGACCACATAAAACCAGTTTTCTCTTGTCTCGATATTAGGAGCAGCTTACCGTTTGTATCTTCATTTTTGATTTGAAGCTCCCCTCTTCCATCTCCCACGTGCTAACGACATTGTAAACAAGTTTCCTTGGAGCACTGCATAATAAAATAGGCCCCCACACCCACCATTCTTAACGAACATGACACTGCTGAAGAGAAAACAGAAGATTTACCATCAGCTGCGAGAGGGGTGAACAAAACAACAATTCAACCCCCTCCTGGAAGGGCCTTGCTGTCTTATGTTGGTGAGTATAAGAAACAATGCTGGTGGAGATCAATACAAGCACGAGAAATTAGTTCACAGCCTTGGACCTCCATTTCAGCCCCTACCCGCACCTCCACTCCTCCCCTCCCCTCTAATTGAAAAAGCTTTCAATGCTTAGAAAATGCCCTCCAAATCTTGCTCACTTTTCAAAACACTGCATGGCTGCAATGAAAATAACACAGAACCGTGGCAGTGGCATTATATAAACACTGAACAAAAGGGAGGAAAGGGTTATGGCGGGTTCGAGGGGAGGGTGACTAAGGAAACGTTGATAAAAGCCCCAACAATGCCAATCCTCTTGCAGACAGGGTGTGGCATAACATCTAGAGCTGCCGATTTTGGAACTGGGAAACAGGGTTTGAACCTCATTGGCTTTCCCCTGTGCCTTCCCCCAAAAAAACATGTTGGGTCTCCCCTGACTTAAAAAAATAAAAATAAAACAAGCGAGCTGTGAGGAGAGGGTGGAAAGAAAAAGTAGTGCAGTGAAACAAATATATTGCCACTAACGAAAGGATCCATGTAGTAGGGTCAGTCGCCAGGGCGTTAAATAAACAGCCATAAGGCAGAACAAACATAGACTGCTCACCAACCAAAGCAAGAGAATTTGTAAAGGCAGACTAAGCAACCAGTCAAAAAGCGGAGGTGTGTTCAAACCTCCCAAGAGGGATTACAGCATGGCTCGTAGAGCAGCGCATGCACTGACTACAGGCTCGACCTAAAAATGAATGTTAATTGAGCCATTTTTCTTTGAACGCACAATCATTCTTCTTTCTTTTCCTCCCCTTGGAGGCTTGTGATCTGAACACCTCCCGCTCATGGTCAAACTTATTCCTGTATTATGCAATAAAAAGGAAATTAATGAATAAAAAGCACTGCACTTAAAAGCAAATTGTATTGCTTGTAGGGTTACCACAGAATAAGTGTAATGTATTAAAAATTAGCATTTTCCATTTCTAGAATTCACCTGGAGAAGTGCTTAAGTACAAGGGGCCAAATTTGTCGACACTTTGCACCGGGTGTGCCTCACATAAGTGATGCAAACAGAAGCAAAGTGTGGATTTTGGGATTTACTTTTCAGAGTTAACATGTCTTGCACTGGAAAGTAGCCCCAAAGTAACACAAAGTATGTCTATGCTCTATTTTCCCTGAAGGAGACGTAACATGAGTGGTACAGGGGCATTTCCATGCACCCACCTATGGTTTGTGACTCAAATCCCTATCTACTAAAAGGATAGACAAGGATCATAGCCAATAAAGTATGCCTCCTCAAGGCAGTCAAGAGAAACATCCTCATATCTTAGTATATATGGCGCTTTTCTGCTATCTCCCTGTGATTCAACGCAGCACAGCAACTTTTGTTGGGTTGTATGATGGAACCCCACATGGGTTTACACCATATACCTTTTTTACCTCGACTGCGACCTAATCACGCGTTACTTTACTATGCAGATCGTTACAATAGTCTTACATTAGGGGGCGCTGAACTTTGGAATAGTATAAATTACTATTTCAACTCCAGTCTGCACAACAGTAGAGAAGGTGATGGACTAAAAAAATCCAAAACCAGTCCAACAATGCTTCCTCTACAGCAGCAAGTCCTTGTAACAACTTGCGCGGTAAAGTAACACGTGGTAACATCGCATTCCGGGTAGTCAATCAATCAATCAAAGCATTTATATAGCGCACTACTCACCCAGAGGATCTCAAGGCGCTAGGGGAGGGGGGTCCGCTACTGCTCGAACAGTGACTTCATTGTAAAGGCTGGTCGTTGTTCTGAGTGCGGGGTAAAGGATGTTTCCCTCTAGAATAAATAATGGTGATTCTGAGCAGCAGGACTAACTAAATTACTAGAAGTTATAGTCGGGTGGCATGATTTTGACAAAGCAGATGGTCTCGCTTATGTTTCAAAATGAAAATCTTTCAGTTTGAATTTTTGTGTTTATTAGACAGTGACACCCAACAAAATTAGCTTGCCACTTTTCTTAATTTATCACTTGCGAAATGGAATGGATTGAGAGCACTAAAACTGACCTCCTTGCAGCCAGTCAGTGTCATGATAATTGTGCAGGTTGTAGTTCCGTGAGTTTGTGGGTCTGGTTCGGGTGTTCCGAACCCGTTCAAATAAGGTCGTCGGAAATAGACGATTTTGGTGTCAGCAGACCGCAAATGACGAGTGTAGCGTGTATGTGCGTTTTCGCATGAATCGATCGATGAGAACACTCTGTATTCAAGGATTTAGTTTGAACCTTTGGGTTCCATTTTGTGTACGGCAGCCATTTTGTATTGTTGCCCTCACATAGGCCGAAGACTATGGCCGAACGAGTCCTTGAGACACATATGTCTTAGCTGACTCCTGAATGACCTGGCCGAACTGACTCCGTGCCCGAGGCTGACCTCGCTGAGCCAGTTCCTTGTTAAGCAGCTGGTCCGATAAAGATCAAAGAGTAGGGCAGGCCCGAGTTTATGGTACACTGCTCCCACCTTTCTATCTCACTTCCAATCTGCTTCTGTTCCTTCCTTTACAACATAATTACTGATTTGGGTTGAGGGTTTATGATGGGTTGTCCGGCCTGACTGAACAGGATAATGGAATGTGCTTGGTCATTTCTGGTGGGCTGGACAACGGAGAATGGGATTGTCGAAATACGCTACTTTCAAAATGTCACTTTGCGATTGGTCAATTTGAAAGAGCCCAATGCTAATTTTGAATGTTGCCTGAGGCTTGATTTTTGGCATAAAAGACCATGCTCCACTCATTGAATTTGTGCAGTCTCTAGCGAACCACCCGTGTGTGCTTCGTAGATCTCTGTTCCTGGTTGCAGCCAATAAACTTTGGTCTTTGACGTCATCAAGAAGTATCCCGTGTCTCTGTTTGCCAAGACAAGGGAACTCGAAGGCATCGGGCGTTTTCCCTGACGCCGCTGGGTCTTAAAACCTGGTCCTTCAGTTGGCGCCCAAGGTGGGGCGACTTCAGCGGTACCGGTCCAAGCCCGAAGATCGTGAGGAGCTTCGTGTGAAAATACTGGAGGAAGGCCTACCACTTCATCGACCCCTGTATGTCGGCGTGGTCCGAAAGTCTTTGCTGCGAGGTTCCCCACCTTCCAACGGCTATGAAGGACTGCTGCCCTGACTGTCGCCTTGTCTTGGAGCCTTAGACGGTTTGTAGAGCGAGACGATTGACGGGTCTTCGGGTGACGCCATCGACATTTCAGTTAAGTATGAGTGGAGCGTCTCCTAGTCCTTAGTTTGTTTTTGGTATCCTTTAGTGGATCGCTTTGATTTGGTACCTGCAGGCCCCAAAGCCAAGGAACTCGTGTATTCGCGAGACTATCGTTTTGAGATTCCCCTTGTTGTTTGAAGCTAGACTAGTGAGCAAGATGCCTGGTCTTAGCAGACTTGGAAAGATATTTGGTTGTGGTTGTTCTAAGAATTCCCGGTTAGAGGATTCGTGTCCGGTTCCTCCAATTGGAACTCCTACATATGAATTATACGTGAAACATGGTGTGGGCCCTATTAGTTATAATGAGATCTGGGTGAAGAATACGAGGAAAGACGGTGTCCTACAGTGGCCCCATTACGGTAGTTTTGAAACTGAGATTTTAGACAATCTCGAAGGGAAACTGTTCAAGAAGAAAGCCCGGCCGGCAATGTTTGACTCTTTCCGCATATGGCGCAAAGAAGCCAAACAGAAAGAAATTAAGTTAGCGTAGAAGAACATACGAGAACGAGGTATGTCAATGGTACAAGCTGCTGTTGCGTTTAGGGATAATGAGGAAGAGCGAGAGAGCGAGCAGATGCTTAGATTGAAGAAGTTAGCAGTAGATAGATGCTACCCAGTTTTGCCGCCTAAAGAACAGGAAGACAAGAAAGATCTTGCGAAAGATTCTTTAATGTCGCATCTATTGAGTTCGCCACCCCCTTATGCACAGAGTGCTACGGCACCACCGCCACCAGTCGTGTCTGTGCAACATCCAGTTGTTGTGCCACCCGTAATTCCTCCACAGCCAGCTCCTCTTCTGTTGGCTACTGTTCCTTTGGCGCAGCCTCCTCAGGGGCCGCCAACTTTGCCTCCCCCTTTGTCTGCTACTCCTACGCCTGTCTGTAATACTCCTTCTGGTCCGACTTTGGATTCCTCTACTATTGTTCCGTCTTCCCTTATTCTTCCATCTTCTCCTTCTACTAGGCAGCGAATGACTGCTGCTTTTTCTGGTTTTCTGACTCCTTTGTTGGGACAATTGGGTATGTCTCCAGTGCATGAGGATAGACAATCACGTAGTCAGTTGCCTGATACAGATGAGCATGTAGTTTTGGACCACATGGCACGTAGATGTGTTACGTATACCTCCCAGTATGATCTTGAGGGAATTATGGATGTATTCCGACAATGGAAAGCACCAAAGCAACAATATGTTTTTGAGATGATGTGTGTGTTCCTCCATGAACAGTGGATGGACGAAGTGGGTAAAGCGCCTGAAGAATTATATCGAGTGCGTTCCGAGTTTGCGAAAGGGACGATTGTGAGTCTTCTCGACATTGAGAGAGCGGTGTCGACGTTGTTTGTCGTTTCGTAATAATGCTCCTTCCGAGCGATTGTTTGATCCTGATTCGTCGGTTAGGAGAAAAGCGCGTCAATATCCGATGCGTGAGGTTCCTCCGGTGTGGAAGGAAGCAGTTCAAGCTAATGCTGCGTTGAATATCGTAGCTGCGCCTGCGCAATTTCAGCGATTATGGGTACATGTTCTTTGGAAGCGTGTTGAAGTTCTAGCGATTAAGCAGACTTTACCTGATCCGCGGAAAAATCCGGCGGGATATTATAAAGAGCTCACTCAAACTGTGGGTTTGTGCGTCATGACTTTAGCAGATATAGACATGTTGTTTGGCAATGTTGTTCCACAGACTATCTGGAATGTGATTCGACATACGGATCATGATAATGAATTGGGTGATACATGGGTTAACATTGTTGCTGCGAATGATAGACAAGTTGGAGGTGCTAAGCCTGAAGAACTAATTGCTCAACTTCCTGGTAGGATTATTAATTTCATGAAGACTTTGATGCCTGAAGTGCATGTAAATTGGGATAAGTTGTCTGCATGTAAACAGAAGAAAGACGAGACTGTGTCTGATTTCTTCACGCGGTTTGAAAAAACTTTTGTAGATCATAGTGGTCAGGATATGGCTACCGAGGGTGGTCAGAGGTTGTTCGTCGACAAATTTGTGCATAATTTGTTTCCCGAGTTGTGCACTAAGTTGAAGGATTCCGAGAGTGCTTGGGCATGTTAACCATGTTATCCAATGGGAGGTGGATAACATGGCTAAGAGCATTAGTTCGCTAATGCATGAATATCGCTGACTTTTCAGCGATATTCATGCATTGCGGCCGATTTTTATCGCATTTGCGATAAACCTTGGTAATACCAAGGTTTATCTGCACTAAAAATCACTGAAGCTCGGCAATAATTTTTTCACGCTAACCAAGCAATAGCGATAATTATCGCTATTGCTTGGTAATATGCCCCTGAGATCGCTAATTCTCACTGCCTATTGAACAGATCACTGGACGTGCATAACCTATGTTTGTATTGAAAGTTTGGAAGGAAGAGCTAAGTTCGATTTAAGGATCTGCTCTATTGGAAAGTAGTTTTACTAACTCCTTCGAAAAATATATCGTCATTTGCTATTATGGAACAGGCAAGAGTTGGTAGGTTATAAAGAATTTACGTAGAATTGTCAGGATTCTTTTGTAACATGGCGATTAACGGTTCCTCTGTTTGCTCTTATAGTCATTCTGAAAGGATTTAGATAGCTCTCAAATACTTTATTTTAACTTATATCATTATGTTTTGGCTGTTCTACGTTTGTTTGATGAAAAATACGGATTTCACTGCTTTTCCCAATATTTTCACCAGTCTAGACTTAAAAATACAGGCCAGGCCAGGTAACAAATGTCTTGCTGCAAGCCAATTCAGGTGTTGTAGCCCAGCTCTAGTGGAGGCTTGAGAGAGGCCCGGATGAACGGATCCAATCTGACCCAAGGCCTGTTACCTGTATGTCTTGCTCCACCCACATCCTCCTCTCTAACAAGGTCCGTGAGTTTGGACACAGAGGCCTGCTTCAACCCAAGCTCAGAGAGGCACATACATAGTGCACCACTGGAGGTAGGTCAGACGACAACAGGAAGTACCGGGCCAGAGCTGACCCAAGGATCAGCTAGGTCTCTAAGAGCCTATGCACGAGCTGAGTCTTAAAAATATTTGGCATGTTACTCATGCAACAAACATAATGTTAGGATATAGGAAGATGTCTCCGAATAAAAAAAAACAGAAGATCTTTAACAAGCGGATGCGTTTCACCATAGCACATCAGATCATGGGGGATATTAGCAAGAGAAGGCGATAATTATCGCTAAACGCTGTTAGCGCGCCTTTTCTTATCGCTGTCTATCGCGGGAAACTAGCACCGTGTTAGCACGTATTACCAACACGCCGCTAACCGGCGGAGTGAAATCATGCAATAGACTGCGCTAATGAACATTAGCGTGTGAAATCCTGCGATGATTTCATTCTACGCTAATGTCAGGCTTGGTAATAGGGGAGTGTGGACTTAACCTTACAATCCACCTCCCATAGGCATTACTGGTAATTCAGGTTTCAATCAGGCGATAGAATATTGCGATGATGGGGGCCTTGCACAACTTTTGTTGTCTCGGGACAGCTTTGCTAATAGATCGAAGTTGTTTTAGCAACCTTTTCCGTGTGCCTTTTGTAAGGAACGCCCACCTTGCATGCCATTCCTGATAATTATCTCTGGCATGCAAGGCGATAGGAAAACCGGCAGATAATGCCGAAAAGCTGGCGCTAACGCATGTTAGCGCTGGCTTGCTAATAGGGCGATAAAAATATTGCTGCTTTATCGGCAAAAAGGGCTGCTAAAGCAGCGATAAGGCCCTTGCTAAAATGCCCCCATATCTCTTAGTTGAGAAGTATTTATTAAAAGTGCAAGTTACAATGCTATTAGTGAACATAGGGCCACATTTATGAAGCTAACATAAGAAGTGTAATTCTGCAACAGGCTGGTTGCCGAATTACACTGTTTGCAAATGCAAAAAAAGGTTTCCCTAAGTGTATCAAACCCTATTTTGCGATTTGGTAACCTGTAACCAAATTGCAAAATGGGGTTGCAATTAGGTATTTGGAAGGGGAGTGTTTAGGGCGTCCCTTCCAAATACCGAAACGCAGCAATATGCATGAATGTTTTGTGACCATGAATGTGGTCGCAAAACATTTGCATTCTACCACCAACTGGAATGGGAAAGGGTCCCAGAGGGACCCCTTCTCCTTTAGGAATGGTGGCAAAAACGTTTTTTAAGAGCATGCAGTGTCCCACAGACCACTGCCTGCTCTTTTTAATTTTTGTCTTTTAACGCAACCTATTTTCCTTTAAGGAAAACGGGCTGCAAAAAAAAAAAGATTACTTTATTGAAAAGCAATCACGAATATGGTAGTCTGCTGCACCTAGCAGGCTACCATTCCCGTGTTTTTAGCGATTCCTAGGGGGTCGCAAATTGCGACCTACCTCATTATTATTAATGAGGTGGGTTGATTTATGACCTCCAAGGAATCGCCAAAGGAAACTCTATGAGTTTCATACATATGGAATAGCAATTATCTCATTGCGATTCACATCAAATTGCAATTTGGTAAACGCTATCCTAATGTTGGTACATGTGACCCTAAGAGGCAATTCAGTTGTCACATGCACCCTGTATGTGGCTTGGGGTCAGATGTATGTAGGAACCGTTTAGTGATTATCTAATTGCGAATCCTTATGATTCGCAATTAGGAAATCGCAAAAAAGCATGTATGAAAGTGTGTTGAACACTTTCTACGATTCCTAGGGGGTCACACATGACCTACCTCATGAATATTAATGAGGTAGGTCGCAATTTATGACTCATTAGGAATCGCTAAAATCATGGGGATGGTGGCCTGCTGGGGCCATGTCGATATAGCTTTTAAATAAATCAAACATTGTTTTTAAATGCAGCCATTTTCCTTAAAGGAAAGTGTATTGCATTTAAAAAACAAGCAGGCAGTGGTCTGCAGGCTGGTGGACGCAATTTCAGAGAGCGAGTAATGCCCCATAGATTGGAGCTACCAAATAGTCGTAGTATGATGAGCCCTTCAAAGGGCTGAAATTGCGTCCAGCAGCCTGCGGGACCGCATAGCAGGGAGTCAATCAAACTGCCTTTGACTATTAAAGGGCCAACCGGGGCTCCACCGCTTCTTTGAATTGACGTTTGATGAAAGACGTTCCTGAACCCATACCTGAGGTTTTCCCGCATCTGACCCGTGTGTCCATATTGCAGATACAACACTATTGAAGTCTCGGGCCTTGCCGGGTCGGAAAAATCACCGGCTCCCTGAGGAGTCACGGAATTAATGATCCATTGTGACGAAACACGTGTTGGCTGGCTTGTCAAAGGAATTAAATGAAGACCTAAACTTTTCCATCAAACATAAAAACATTGTATCATTTAACATGTCATGAGGGATGTGATATGTGAGTTCATGAGCAGGGCAAAATGAGGGTACTAGTTCACTAAACTATAACTGTGTATTATTAACATTACAACACTCACCTCACTTTTACAAGTTTTTCTATTTATTTAAAAATATATATGCGTATACACACATACATATATACACACACACATATATATGTCCAAGGTCACTATGATGCCCCTATCTAAGTAACTAATTAGCCCTCTCCATCCATTTTGTAAACAATGGGCCTTGATGGGTTTTTTGCCGTAGAGAAGCGCAGCAGGCTTTGCTGCTTAGCTGTCTAATGGCAAAAGAAAAGGCAGGAATGTGCTATATCTATTAGATATGGTGCATTCTTGTCCTTTTCCCCATGCGCCGGCGCACAGTAGGCTGCTGTGCGCAAACATAGGCACCTTTGCACCATGGTGCACGGGTGCCTGCGTTGCGGGGATGATTATTTTTGTGCAGGAAATAGAAACCTTCCTTCACAAAAACAATCACAAGTGGCTTTTTCCTCTTTCTATGTCTGCAGAATGCAGCACACATAGAAAGAGAAACAAGCATTGGAAATGCAATAGGTCTCGCATTCGAAAAGTTTGAGTTATTGGTCTTGTAAATGTAATAATTTTTTTATTTATGTTTATGTTTTTATAATTTCAAATGTATTAATTTTGTTATTATAAATGGGATTTTTTTTAGAAATTGCAAATGTGACACCTTTAGCATTATTAAATGTACATGTTTAATATTTCGCTGACGTACATGTATTGATATGACAAATTGTAATGGCTTATATTTTTTATAAATAATTAATAATTACATAATATTTCCAGTAATGTATAATGGCACTACCTTATTATTAATTTTTTTGTGATAATGTGTAGCGTATTATAATATTTGTAAAAATGAAGATTAAAAGTGTAATAAATTTATTCGGACTGAAAGAAGGAAGTGCTGGAATAGAGTTTCATTTTATGACGGTTGAAGAGATGTACGCATGTAATTATAGAAGGCGTTAGAGTGAGTGAGTGTTGTAGAGTTAGTGATGTTGGTATAGTGTTAGAGAGAGGGCGGTGTTGTAGTGTTGTGTGTCTGTGTATGGCGATATATTGAGTGAGCGTAGATTTTGAGCCTGTAGTTTGAGTTTTTATTTGGAGTGTGAATTTGGAGTGGTGAAGTGGATTTGGATGTTGTAGTTTTAATTTTCATTTGGATGGTGCATTTGGAGTGTGTATTTTGAGTAGCCCTGGGCGTAGTGGGCGTAGTGGGGCTTCGCGGAGCTACGTGAAGTGGGCGAGAAACTACGCCCACCTCCGCACTCCGTGTAGCCCCACTACGCACCGCAGGCCTCCCTCCCGCTGATAAGCGTGGCTCAAATCCACCCGAGTGACTTACCGCACTCACCTATAGGTATTCTGTAGAAAGTCATCCGGACAGTGGAGAAGAATAAACAATAGTCTTTATTAGGCCAAACACACTCATATGAGAGGGCCCTGTCCGACCTCACTCCTAGGAGTGCGAACGAGAGGACTGACTCTCTGCATCACAGCAATACATTATAATGCAACACAGTTCATTAGGGTACGCCCTTCTGGAAAATTACTGAAACCCAGACCAGTGAACAATGTTCTCATACAGTAGGCATCTGCACCTGCAAAGGATACATCGCTATCTTTACTCAAGGCCATGGAGCTAGGCTTCAGCGTCTCTAGGGCATGAGAACATTACTGATAAAGGGACTTGTTAGTTTCGGCCACAGTAAGCTGAGAAACGAAAACTGCTGTCTTAGTGAAATTCTCTATTCCTACGGGAGGGGCAGATGAGCGAGTGCGACTCGCAGACACAGAGGGATACACAAAATGGAGGCACACAAGCTAAGTTAAAGAACTAATATTGTCACACATACATTTGAATAATCAGGTAACTAACGGGAATAATTCAGAACATGCATATATATGTACTCTATCAGTTAGCCATATGATGCTAACTCACATATGAGAATAGGGATGGTTGGGGTGTCGAAAAGTGAATTCTATCAGACCCTCCTTTTAGCATCATTGGCTAACTGTAGCCATATTTATTTGCCAAAAGGTAGCGCCGTCACACCCATTCTAAGGGCAGAGCATCATTTTTATTCAAAAACATCATCTGCAATAAACATCAACCAATTTGCATCAGGAATGTCAGTAATGATAGAGGCAATATATTGACCTGACACTTTCTTTTGTGGTCGCATATTCGTGGCACACATTGAGCAACATGGAGGAAGGCAGTATACACAAAGGCAACATGTCAGTATTACGCTCACCACACCAACTAAACCCATCAATATTTTCCAACCCCAAGAGGAGAAAGCGCCCCAGAGCCACCCTTGTAAGGACCATGTCCCGTTCTCCTGATGGAGTTCAGTCGCTAATCTATGAAGTTTCTGTACTGCCAAGTTAACAGTCGGAGCCGAGTCAGGAATATAAACACAACAAGACGTCCCGATGACGCGACAGGCCCCGCCCCTGTCTGCTAGGATGACGTCGAGCACCATCCTATTCTGAATCGTAAATAATCTCATAGCCTGAATCTCAACGGACATGTTAGTTGCAATGTCAGCTTCAGTAAGGACTACCTTTTCCATCACTCTGGACAGTCGTCGAATGGCCCTACTATTAAATATCGGACCCCAGAAAGGCAGAAGGCCCTTAGAGAAATCAGTCCATTGCTGTAGAGAGGTGTCTGTCTGGTCAACGTCATCTACCTGAAGTTCCCTCCTTTTACGCTGCTCTTGTGGACTGGGAAACCTACGGTGAGTCTTGTGATAGTCGGAGGGTGCCACGTATACAGGAGGAATCATATAGGCTAAGTAGCATACCCCACCCCAACCTTCAGGCAACCATAAGTATCCATTATCTCCACACACAAAATAGATGCTGGGGGGAGTAACCAAAGAGGGGCTGAGAGGCAAACGTATCAATGCCGTCACGTTACAGGAACTATTACCAACCTTGATGGGGCCCCTGCCCTCAATACAAAAAAATGGTGGCGGACCCACTACAGCCAGGGGTATCAGAGACTTAACACTATCATTTCCCTTTGGTGGGTGTCTGTAAGACAAGGAGGAATTCAGTTGTAGGAAGCTTTCCCTAACTTTGTCAGTGTCATTTGGAATCAAAAACCGGCCCACCTTTTTCTCACACGTCTCTATAAATGTCTGATCAAAACGTCCGTCAGTATATATCCGTCCAAGGGAAGAGAGAGGAAGAGGACGTACTCGCATTGTCATTGTCGATCCCCTATTCTGCAGTCGAGGAGTTAGAAAATCTGGCTGCTGAAAATATTTGACAAGACCTATGAGAGTATACCACCCCACACAACTATTCACAGGTGTCAAAGGAAGCGCTAGAAATCTATCTTTCTTGTAGGCAGCAGAAGGTAGGAGCCCACAAACCCAACAATCTGTAAGGTTGGTGGTGGCATGAGCATGGTGCAAAGTCTTTATAAAAACATTTTCTTTGTAACCTCGCCTAAGCATTCGTTCACCATAATCCACAGTAACCATGTTATGTTCAGGAACAGCAGTAGGTGTGGGTGCAAACACATGAACGGGGTAGGCTTTATCCAGAAAGAACAGTATACCAAGAGTCACTATAAAACCAATGAGTACTATAATAATCAGCACTATTTTTCCCTTCCTAGAAAGGGCCAACCAGGGAGAATCAGGCAAGGGTCTTGGAAGAGCCGCAAAGGGCTGCTCCTCATCAGGGATGGGGCGACCAAAAGGGTACATTTTTAAAATTGTTCAAAAATATATATCAAAAAATGGAAAAAACACTTCTAAAAAATTGTCCCAGACTATCCACCGAGACCGGCCAGAGGGGTTCTTCAACCCTAAAAAGGGATCTTCTCCCTGTGTCCTTCAAAGCCTCACAGGCAGGCTTTTACCGTCCATACCTTATTCCCACGTCGCTTGACACACAGCAATTGAAACAGAGGAGCACTTAATCTGGGCCCCACACCACTCTATAGTCTCATAGAATGCAATCTTCGGCTAAACACCAGGGCTCTTACAAGTCCATCCCTACCACTAAATCTTAATGTCCACTAAGCCCTTCTTCCAGTGTTTAGTCCATTACACTTGTCACTTTTTTTTTCGGGGCCGCACATTATAGCGAGTGCTCCCTCGCACTTCGGGGTCAGTGAACAAAACAGGTGTATCTATGGCAGGTACTGAACTCTCTGATGCCTTTTCACTAGTAGCAACGGGAGTAACAGAGATCTGTGAAGCACTTTGTTCTGCACGTGACTTTGAATTTTCCTTGTCACTTTGCTCCTCTCCCTTCAGTGAAGCATCCGAGAAGGGAACATATCTGGGTATTTGCTCATGTTCCTCATCAGCAATGCCTTCTCTTACCCATTGGTCGTAGGGTAACGGCAGCGGGACTTTCTTCACGTGTGATGCGTGCGTCCACGCCTTCCTGCCTTCCACTCGAAGTGCTGAGCGGGTGGTGAGGAGCACCTGTCGTGGCTCCGACCACCTTGGCTCCAGACAAGACTTCCGTTGATATTTTCGCACGACGACCCAGTCTCCTGGGTTGATGGAATGTCTAGGCCCCTCCGGCAACGGCTTCAGGGTGTCTGCTACCTGCTGATGAATAGAACGAAGATCTTTAGTCAAAGCATACAAGTAGTCTGTCAACAAAGGATATTGAATTTCCGAAAAGCACTTAGGCCTGGGTACTCCCCAAACGTTGGCCGGACGGCCAAATATTACCTCATGGGGAGAAATACCCATTTTGGAATTAACAGTTACTCTCGTGGAAAGCAAGGCTAAAGGAAGGGCATCTGGCCAACGGAGACCTGTACTCTCCTGTATTTTGGCCATCTTTAATTTGAGCGTTCCGTTAAATCGCTCCACAAGTCCTGCGGCCTGAGGATGTTGGGCCGCGTGGAACTTTTGGGAAATCTGTAAGCCTTTACATATTTGCTTCATTAATTCCGCATTAAAGGACGTGCCATTATCACTCCAGATCACCCTAGGTAATCCAAAGCGAGAAAAGTATTCCTTTATTAACGCTTTTGCAGTAGAAATGGCTGTACAGTCCTTCGTTGGAAATGCCTCCACCCATCTACTGAAAGCGCATACAACCACCAAGACGTATTTGAGATTGTTGACCCTTTCCATCTCAATATAATCCATCTGAATCACCTCAAAAGGGAAAGAGGGAGGCGCAAAATTTCCCACCGGGACAGGGGTACCCTTTCCTGGATTGTGCCTCAAACACACCATGCACTGTCGGACCAGGTGAGTCGCCACTTTAGAGATATTTTTATTGCTCCACACTGGGTCCAACAGCTTGCATATATCCCTTGGCGCTAATATGTGCAGGCCCATGAGCCATCGTCACCACTGGAAGAACATATGCATTCGGAAGTAACCATCGTCTCCTATCGGTCACATCTGTCCAACATTCATCCGCATCCAATCGCCCCCCACCATCCTTCCATGTCCTCAATTCATCCTCCGTCGCTTTTTCTTGTATATTTTTCACACTCTGTACAGTATCTGCAAACATGTTAACATCTGGTATCCATCTAGCTGGGCCTGCCACAAACATCCGTGGTAATTTTGTCCGAGCAGTCTCTTTTGCCGTTTCGTCTGCAAAGGCATTGCCTCGTCCCACATCATCCACTATTGTCTTGTGTGCGCTACACTTCATCACAGCCAATCGTTTGGGTAACGTCAATGCTGCTAACAGTCGTAATATCAGCGGACCATGCTGTATGCGTTGTCCATGTGAAGTCAGAAATCCCCGTTCTGCCCACAGTCGCCCATAGTTATGAGCCACGCCAACGGCGTATTGGCTGTCAGTATAAACATTTACGTCCAGTCCCTCACTCAATTCACATGCTCTCAGTAAAGCTATAATTTCTGCAGCTTGGGCCGAATTGTAAGGTATCCTAGAGGTCTCCACTACCGTCTGTAATGTCGTTATTGCATATGCTGCTGTCGATGTACCATCTGCAAGTTTGAAACAGGACCCATCCACATACAACTCCCCATCCGGGTCGTCTAAGGGCTTGTCCGTCAGATCCACCCTCCCCTTTGTCTCCTCTTCTGTCCTAAACAGACAGTCATGTATGCCATCGTCCTTTGTATCTGTGGGGATTGGTAACAATGTGGCAGGATTCAGTGTAGCACACCTTTTTATCGTCACATGAGGTGCAAAGAGGGTCATCTCATAACCGGTAAGACGAGCACTTGTTAAATGCTGCGTCTGTGTTCTGTTTAGTAAAATGTCCACAGCATGCGGTACCATTGCTGTGAGGTCTGAACCCAATACAAGCCCTGCCGATTGTCTTATAGAGACCGCAGCAGCCGCCGTGGCTCTCAGACAACTCGGCAGCGCTCTTGCCACATTGTCGAGCATCACAGAAAAGTTAGCGCAGGGTCTCTGTTTCCCTCCGAAACATTGTGTTAAGACAGACAACGCGCAACCTTCCGCCTCGTGCACATAAAGAACAAAAGGCTTCTGGTAATCAGGTGTTCCCAAGACGGGTGCAGAACATAAAGCATTTTTTAGTGACTCAAACGCTTCCTGACATGCAGGGGTCCAGGGTAGGGGTTCGCGCACTTCTTTGGTAGTTAGATACAATAGGGGTTTTGTTAGTAACGCATAATTAGGTATCCACTGGCGACAATACGATGTTATGCCCAAGAATGCGCGCACCTCTCGCTGCGTGTTAGGTACCTTCATGTTAGTGATCGCTTTTATGCGCTCTGGCGTCAATCTCCTCCCCACTTTCGAAAGGAGGTGGCCTAGGTAGGTAACCTCCGTTCGACAATATTGGAACTTTGGAAGGGACACCTTATGCCCCCTTTTTGCCAAATGATGCAGTAATTTAATTGTAGCATCCCGACAAACCTTCTCGTCGTCCGATGCAATCAGGATATCATCCACATATTGCAACATAACGTTGCCAGGTGGAAGTTCCAGTTCATCCAATTGTGCCTTCAGTGCTTGACTATATATGCTCGGACTCTCTGTGTAACCTTGGGGAATTCTCTTAAACCTGAAGCTTCGGCCAGCCAATGAGAATCCGAAAAGAAAACGGCTATCTTCATGTACTGGGATACTGAAGAAAGCATTCTTCAGGTCCAGAACAGAAAAATATTTAGCAGATGGGGGAATCATTGTCAATATCGTAGTGATGTCTGAGACCACCGGGTATTGTGGCTCCACTACTCTATTCACATGGCGCAAATCAATCACAAACCTATATACATCAGGAGTATTATCAGTAGCTTCAGGCGACCGTCTTTTAAGGATCGGTAGTATGGGGCTGTTACATATGTTCGAATCCGTCTCTTCCACTACACCTGACCGAATCAAATCTTGTATTATTTGCAACAGGGCTTTCTCCCCCTCCCTAGGAATCCTGTACTGTGGCACCCTGGGTAGCTTCGCTCCCACCTTCACCTTTATTGTTACCGGGGCGATATCCATTTTACCCACATCTGTATCATTGACAGCCCACAAACTGTCGGGTGTGCCTGCGAATTCAGGTGGTAGTGGATCATCTTTAGAGAAACATTGCAGTGGGCGAGCAACAGTCGGGCCTAACGTCAGGTACACGCCATCCGGAGAACAATAAATGGTGGCGTGCAACCTCTTCAGTAAGTCTAAGCCCAGTAAATTTTCTCCACAATTCGATGTCAATAAGAACGGTGAATCAACAGTGAAAGGACCAATCGTTAATGTAAGGGGTTTGGAAATGGGGCTAATCACCGGGGTACCTGGAAAACCCACAGAGATATTGTTCTTGCCAGACAGAGCCGCCCCGGGGACCCGAGAATGAGCCACTGAACTTTTCGTTGCACCCGTATCCACTAGAAATTTTTGCTGAGACCCCAATAAGTCTGCCTCGACATAGGGTCCCCTCTGATCAACTTCCACAGGCACTGGTCCCTCGCTCTGTCCTACGCTGTCCTAGTTATGGGAGAATCCGGTCAGATCGTCTATGGAGTAATCATCATTATAGTACTGACCACCGCCCCTTTGCAGCTGTTGCCTGTCTGCACCATTGTTGAAGTAATTACCTCCCGGCCTCCCGCCTCCATCTGATCGCGTATTCTGTCTCCCGGAGTCACCACTACCTCTCCCTCTACCTCGTCCTGAACCTGCATTCGACTGAAACAGAGGGCAATCCCTCCACTAATGCCCCTCTTGCTTACACTTCGCACACTGATTCGGTCCCAATCTTTCCCTACTTTCACCTCTGCCATATCCGCCACCTCCACGTCCCGGTGCCGCACCTCTTCCTCGACCCCTCGACACTTGCTGTAACAAAACCCTTGTCTTCAAATCTTTTGCCTTCTTTTCCTGCTTGTCCTTACTCTCATTTTCTCTGTGTTCATAATACTGAGCCATGCTGAGGATACCGGAAGGAGAGGACGTCGTCCACGTACTCTCCGACGCTTGCAACCTTGCCGAAATCTCTGG
Organism: Lissotriton vulgaris; assembly: GCF_964263255.1. Taxonomy (NCBI): domain Eukaryota; kingdom Metazoa; phylum Chordata; class Amphibia; order Caudata; family Salamandridae; genus Lissotriton; species Lissotriton vulgaris. The sequence goes on along the minus strand of NC_141693.1, from coordinate 1,855,338,310 downwards.
TAATAAGTTCATAACAAACCTATTAACAAAGAGTCGCAACCCTCCATCCTGCGACACATCTTGCCCACTAAAATCCATGAACGTCTCTTCAAACCTCGTAAAGAAGTCCGAAACTGCCTCATCCTTTTTCTGCTTACAAGCCGTCAACTTGTCCCAGTCTACCTTCTTCGGGGGAATGAGAGCGTGCATGAATTTTATTATTCGCCCCGGCAACGCCAAAATCTCAGCTTTCGGCTTTTCTCCTTGCTTACGTTCCTTATCCAAATCCTGTAACTCCTGCCACGTACCACCTAGTTCTTCCGAATGATCTGTGCCCTTTACCTGGCGCCATACATCGACCGGGACCAGAAGCCCAAAAAACAGTTCAACATCCGCTAAAGTCATTACAGTGGAAGACGCAGCTTCCGTCAATTCTTTATAGTATGCAGTCGGGTTCTTTCTAGAATCCGGCAACTGGGCCTTTAAAGCTAATACCTCACTTCTCTTCCATGGTGTATACACCCACTGCTCCTGGTAATGTGCATCTACCCTATTCCTGGTGACAGCGTTCGTGACTGGGTCTACCATCTCGGGTATCTCGGGATGAAAGATAGGGTGCACTTCACGCATTGGATGTATACCTGGAAAATGGGGTACACCTGCAGAGGGCAATTCATTTCTATACTGCAATAAGGCACGTAAACTGCGCATCACCTCCTTCACCCCAGTATTCGTTCTGTAGGCTCCGCTCTGTATATCTCGTAAAGTCGCCGGAGCCACACCTCCATACCCTTGCTCCCATAGCGGTATCAATACATTTGACATGTGCCATAAAGCGTGTTGTTGCATCAAAGGCTCAAAATCTTTCATTGTGGACCAAATTGGATATTGGATATTGGATGGGTATTTATAGAGCGCTAACGTTCGCTCCGAAGGGAGCATCTTGGCGCTGTAAAAACCTGGGACCAGATCAGAGGAAGGGCGGTGAAGGGTTAGATGGCTGCTTTAGTCCAGTCGTCAGAGAGACTAAAAATCCACGTTTTAAGGTGCTTCCTAAAAGGTTTCTCCTGCGTCTGAAGTCTAAGATGCCTTGGCATACTGTTCCAGGCTCTAATAGCCAGGGTGCTGAGAGTTTTTTCGCCTTTGGACTTCAGGTTGAATTTGGGGGGGGTCATGAGGTTTTCTTGAGAGGATCTGAGAATGCGACCCGGGATGTAATGAGGGAAGCGTTTCGCCAGGTAGACTGGGCCGGATTTGTGGAAGGCTCGGAAGGCTACAACGAGAATTTTGAAGAGTATTCTCTTGTGCAAGGGGAGCCAATGAAGGAATCTGAGGGCAGTGGAAATAGAGGATTTACGTGGGAGTTTTAAGACAAGACGCGCGGCAGTGTGCAGGACACTTTGCAGTTTCAGTCGGGTGGATTTCTTGGTCCCTGCCAAGAGGCCATTGCAGTAGTCCACTCGAGAGAGAATGAGGGCTACCGCAATGGTCTTTCTGGAATCGAGCGGGAGAAAGTCAAAGAACTTTCTCATGGATTTTATAATGCCAAAGCATTTACCTGCTACAGTTGTGGCATGGGAATCGAAAGAAAGATCGGAATCGAAGATGACTCCGAGGTTTCTGGCCGACGAAACTGTCTGGGGTGGGGCAGCAGAGTTATCAGGCCACCACAGAGCGGGACAGAAGGATGCGTTCTTTCCAATGGGCAGGATCTCGGTTTTGCTGGAGTTACAGCGAAGATGGTTGGTATCCATCCATTGAAAGACCGCTGTGAGGCAGCATTTAAGGTTAAGTTCGGCCGAGTTGGAATTGTCGTCGAGAGGGATGACAAGCTGAGTATCGTCGGCATAAGACGTGACAATTATGCCGAACGATTCTATGAGTGAGAGCAGGGGGATGAGGTATATGTTGAATAGAAGGGGACTTAGAATGGAGCCCTGGGGTACTCCACACGAGATCTTTTTTTCTTTGGATTGGAAAGGGCCCAGTGAGATGGTTTGAGACCTGTCACTGAGGAAGGAGCTGATCCAGGCTAGGGCTGAGGTGGTGATGCCAATGTCCATAAGTCTGTTGAGCAGTATGGAGTGGGAAATAGTGTCAAATGCCGCCGTGAGGTCAAGAAGGATCAGAATGGCCTTCTTCCTCTGATCTTGAAGGTTTTTAATAGTGTCGGTCAGCTCGATCAGGGCGGTCTCGGTAGAATGTCTAGACCGAAAACCGGATTGCTGGGGGTGAAGTAGGTTGTGGGCATCGAGGAAGGCCTTGAGCTCTTTATGGACTAATTGTTCCGTGATTTTGCCCAGTGCAGGTAGCAGGGTGATGGGACGAAGGTTGGTTAGATCAGAGGGGGGTTTGTTTGCCTTTTTCATCAGAGGTTTAACCACACCTTTTTTCCAGGCGAGCGGGACAGAGCCAGATTTGAGGGAGAGGTTAATTATTTCGTTAATGATGGGGTTTATATCATCAATGATGGTGTGGAGGATCTTGGGGGGACAAGGGTCAGAGGGAGAGCCTGATTTGCATGAGAGGATCGCTTCTCTGGTTTGAGTTAGGGTTGCCGGAGAGAAATGAGTGAGGCAGTTTGTAGTCGGGCGAGATTTGTCAAGCTCCGAAAATGAGAACACCGGAGGGGAAGGGGGGAAGTTGATGTGGATAGAACTAATTTTTTCCTCAAAGTAGTCGGAGATCTTGTCGCACAGCTCTTGGGACGGGGGGATCTCTGGTTGGAGGGCTTTTGGTTTAGTGAAAGACTTTACTATGGAGAAGAGGGTTTGTTGTTTTTGACTGGCGTCATTAATGGCGTTTACATAGTAGGTTCTTTTTGCTGATTTTATAGTTGAGAGATAATTTTTTCGAACGAATAAATGTTATTCCTAGCCCACTGGCATGCCTGGTTGGCCACTATACTTTTCTCATCTAAACCAACTGTAGAACGCGTAAGCAACTTCCGTACCTGTGAGAACAGTCCGCTACCTGCGCCTCGACTCGGCGTTGACATTTCCTGACTAGGGGTGGTGCTAGCTGAAACAGTGGGGAGTGCCAAAGAGAATTGGGAGGGTGCAGGTGAAGTGGTCTGGAGCAAAGAAACGAGGGGCGTCGAGGGCGGGGAAGCAGAAATCGCTGCGCCATGTTGGGGTGGGGCACTTGCCGATGGACCCGGAATCTCACTAGTAGAGGCTGGGGCTGGCAGAGAGGGGTACAATGACTGCGGAGCATAAGGAGAAGGGGGTCGAGTACTCAAAATATCTTCCATTTCATCCTGTTCGTCCTCTCGTACTACATAACTTTTATTTTCTTTCAACCTGCAAAGCCTATCTGCGCGCTCTAAACGTTGCTCATTCTCATTCTTAGTATGTTCTCTCGCTTTCTGCGCCATAGTCTGCGCGGACTTTTTAAAAGCCTCTTTCTCTTCTCTCAACTTACGCTTCCTGGCTTCCTTTTGCCACACCCTTAAAGAATCAAACATGCTTTGACGGCTACGCCTGGCAAACTATTTGTCCTGCAAATAGTATAATTTAGCTTCTTCAAAAGAACCCGTCAAGGGCCACTGCAAATCCACATTGTCAGCGGTGTACCGGTGCCATAAAGTGCCAAACAAAATCGGGGGCAATCCATGCTTGATATACATATCAAAGCTTGGAGTGCCCTCAGGGGGTGCAGGTTGGCTCTCAGCCAGCCTGGTATCTGAGGGGCGACAACAGCATCCAAAACATCGTAACTTACTGAAACACGGCATCTCTACCTTGGTGTGAAAGAAACACTTCTCCACAAACTTTGTTACCTTAAATCACTAGCTCGAGCTCATTCGTGCATACATATAATTATTCGTTAAGAAATCGCACACACACACACACACATAAAAATTCCTCCAAACACGTGTTACCAAATGGGACAAGGCCCGTCGACCAAGTCCTGGGGAACCTGGACCCTACCGCAGACCGAACAGTACACTAACTGTTCTGAGGATGGAGAACGCATCCGCTCCCCGTGCGGCACTACGGATCACTGCGCACTTTACCACAGGAGACCCAGGACTCACCTCCACTGAACCACCACACTAGGAGTTCAGGGTAAGTTCCGGAGTCCACCTGCAATGAGCCTCGCCTTCACCGCAGTACCACCCGGTCGGATTACTACAAACAATATATCCAGATATTCTCCCACCTTCGTTAAGTCTGTCAGAGCACCAATTCGCACTCTGAGTTCCCCGGAGCACACTAGCCCCAGGAGCACACCGGCTCCTCAAACCACCGGAGACACCCTAGTCTCCCGGAACACTCCAGTTCCTAAAACAATCACAGGTGGACCACTCACCTTCCGTAGGCGGCACCGACCTCTACCGTTCTCCACCTCCGGCTGCCAGGACCAACACGGTCAGCTCCAGGTTCCGCCTTCTGGACCCCGGCGTAAGATCCGAACCGGGACCTCTCCCGATCAGCAGGGTGGGGCAGCGCTGCGAGAACCAAGCTCGGCATCAGATGGGTACCCGGGCCCACCGTGCCGACCAGCGGGTCCCCGGTCTTCTGCTACCCACCTACGGGTGAGAAAGATCTTTATCGCGGGGTCCCTATTCGGGCGCCATCTGATAAGCGTGGCTCAAATCCACCCGAGTGACTTACCGCACTCACCTATAGGTATTCTGTAGAAAGTCAGCGGACAGTGGAGAAGAATAAACAATAGTCTTTATTAGGCCAAACACACTCATATGAGAGGGCCCTGTCCGACCTCACTCCTAGGAGTGCGAACGAGAGGACTGACTCTCTGCATCACAGCAATACATTATAATGCAACACAGTTCATTAGGGTACGCCCCTTCTGGAAAATTACTGAAACCCAGACCAGTGAACAATGTTCTCATACAGTAGGCATCTGCACCTGCAAAGGATACATCGCTATCTTTACTCAAGGCCATGGAGCTAGGCTTCAGCGTCTCTGGGGCATGAGAACATTACTGATAAAGGGACTTGTTAGTTTCGGCCACAGTAAGCTGAGAAACGAAAACTGCTGTCTTAGTGAAATTCTCTATTCCTACGGGAGGGGCAGATGAGCGAGTGCGACTCGCAGACACAGAGGGATACACAAAATGGAGGCACACAAGCTAAGTTAAAGAACTAATATTGTCACACATACATTTGAATAATCAGGTAACTAACGGGAATAATTCAGAACATGCATATATATGTACTCTATCAGTTAGCCATATGATGCTAACTCACATATGAGAATAGGGATGGTTGGGGTGTCGAAAAGTGAATTCTATCACCGCCCTCCTTAAATACTTTAATTGAAATGTGTAATAGAATTAAAAGGCACTTACCTTGCCCGCCGCTGCCCGCCGCGTCCCCGGGGCTCGCTCTCTTCATCGCCGCCGTCTTGGGTAGTAATGCGCATGTGCGGGCGGCCGCGCATGCGCATTACTACCCAAGACGGCAGCGATGAAGAGAGCGAGCCCCGGGGACGCGGCGGGCAGCGGCGGGCAAGGTAAGTGCCTTTTAATTCTATTACACATTTCAATTAAAGTATTTAGGGAGGGCGGTAGGGAGGCGGGTGGCGGCCAGCTACGCTCCGTCTGTGGAGCGTGCGTAGTGCCGAATTCTACGCCTGCTACGCAAAATGCGTAGAAGCCGGCACTACGCACACTCGGTGCACACTCGGTGCACGGAGCGTAGCTGCCCGCCCACCCTTAATTTTGAGGATGTAGTTGGTGCTTGTAGTTTGAAATTTCTTGTGGATGGATGCTTTTTGATGCTTTTTTAGGAGTGTTGATTTCTGAGTGTTGCTGTGGTGGTGTTGAATGTTATTGCGGTGGTGCTGAGTTGTGCTGTGGTTTTTGTTACTGCTGCTGTGTTTGTTTTTAGTTGTGCATGCTTTGTGGTGTTGTGGTGGTGCTTAGTGATGCTTTTGTTGGGCAGAGTGGTGCTGTGGTGTTGGTGAGTGTTGCTGTGGTGGTGCCGAGTCATTCTGTTGTTGCGCTTAGTGTTGATGGTGTTTGCTTTGAGTGATGGTGTGGTGGTGCTGAGTTATGTTGTTGTGGTGTAGAGTGGTGCTGTGGTGGTGCTGGTGGTGCGCTTAGTGTTAATGTTGTGCTGCCTATTGATAATGTTGTGAAGGTGAGCGGTGCTGGTGTGGTGCTGAGTGATGCTGGTGTTGTGCTAATGTTGATTTATGGGTGGTGCTGAGTGATGCTGTGTTGGTGTTGACTGATGCTGGTGTTGCGCTGAGTGCTGTTTCAGTGTTATTTATTTATTTTGGTGGTGCGCTGAGTGATGCTGGTGTGGTGCTGATTGCTGCTGTGCTGTTTTTGAGTGGCGCTGTGGTGGTGCTGAGTGGTGCTGTGGTGGTGCTGAGTGGTGCTGTTGTTGTGCTGACTTATGCTGGGCTGGTGCTGAGTAATGTAGTGGTGCTGTTGAGTGGTGCTGTTGTGGTGCCTAGTGTTGTTTTTGTGGCGCTGAGTGGTGCTGTTTTTGCTTTTGTGGTGCTGAGTGATGCTGTGGTGGTGCTGAGTGGTCTTGTGGTGGAGTTGAGTTGTTGTGTGGTGGTGCTCTTGTTGCGCTCAGTGTTAATGTTGTGCTGCTGAGTGATAATGTGGTGGTGCTGAGCGTTCCTGGTGTGTTGCTGAGTGATGCTGAGTTGGTGTTGAGCGTTGTTTGCGTGTTGCTTAGTGATGCTGTGGTGGTGCTGAGTGTTGCAGGTGTTGCGCTGAGTGATGCTGGGGTGTGGCTGAGTGATGCTGGGCTGGTGCTGAGTGGTGTTGTGGTGGTGTAAAGTGATGCTGTTGTGGCGTTTAGTGATGCTGGCCTTTTGCTTAGTGGTGCTGTGGTGGAGTTGAGTGGTGCTGTTGTTGTGCTGACTTATGCTGTGTTTGTGCTGTGATATGCTGTGCTGGTGCTGAGTGGTGCTGTGGTGGTTCTGAGTGTATCTGTGGCAGTGCTGAGTGTTGATTTGGTGGTGCAGAGTTGTGTTGGTGTGTTGCTGTGGTGGTGTGTATTAGTGCTGTGGTGTTGAAGAGTGATGCTATCCTTTAACAGTATGAGTGTCTTGTAAGTTGTGGCGTTCTGCTTAGTGTGTGATGTTTGTATGTTATTTAGCAGATGTGATGGTGTGTGAGTGTGAGTGTTTTGCATGTTTTATTTGCATGTTTTATGTTAATGTGTGTGTGTATGTGTTGTTTTTTATTTTATTTTATGTGTGTGATGCAATTGTGTTGTATCTTTATTGTCCTTTTTTTTCAATTTAAAAATGGCAGATGGCGTGGTCAAGATGGCGGGCTGAGAGGACGCTCTTGCCGTGAGCTCCCGAGCCCCTGGAAACCCTGCACCGTTTTCCACCGCTGATCTCCCCCGGATCGAGCGGAAAACGCACCCAGTGCACCCCGTGGTGGTGTGGAGCAGTCCGCAGCCCTCAATTTCCCTGCCGCGGCGGCGGTGCCGCTTGGGACCCGGCTCGCGGGGAGAGCCGTCCGAGGAACCGCCGAGGGGCCGGAGACCCTTCGTTCACAGACCCCCAGAGATCCGGCGGGGGAGGCTTGGAGCACGGAGTAGACAAGCGGCTTGCGGGTGCTCCGACGGTGAGACCCCGACGTGGCCTGAACACGACCTTCCCCCGCGGAGCGGAGCCGCATTAGCGGAGAGTGGAGAGGCGGAGCCGACAGGAAGCAGCTACGCGAGCCCGGGGATCAGGTAGGCCGCGAGGCCTGTGCTACATGGCCCGGCCTCGAGCCCCGCCCTGCGCCACTACCGGGTGATTCCAACTCCTCGAACACTCACAGTCGCCTCCGCTGCCCGCAGGACCTGACCCTTCTCCGGTCCCGGCCACGGAACGACCTGTTCGGCCGGCCTCCTGCCACGTGGTAATCGAGTGGGCCTGCGAAGGATAAGTGCTGCGATCCCCGAGAGCGGCCCTAGACGGAGTCGCTGGATGTGGTGTTGTGCGGCGACCAGCGGGAGGACTGTCCCGTAGTGCTCTCTCTGTACCGGAAGATCTCGACCTAGGCCCTGGTCGGAGAGGGGCAGCACACATATAGCCCGGAAGACGAGACTGCGCCACGCCGACGCTGGTCCCTCAGGCCGAGGCAGACAGCCATCTCGGACGAGGGCGGACCGATCACACAGGCCCTGTGGAGTGAACTTCGCTCGAGGCACTTGGAGGCCCCTAACCGGGATTAGGCCTGCATCGGCGCTCCGGAGACCGAAGATTCCGTGTGCGGTGAGGATTGCCACCCTCTAACGGATTGCCGTACGGGCCCGGACCCCTTCCCCGCCATAGCACCCGGGCCTTGGTGATTCCCCTCCCCCACGATGTTGAACGCCAGGGGGTCGAAGAAGGGAGACCGGACCTTGCCGGACATGCTGGGCAGAGGCGCCCCGAGGCAGGACAGAAATCAGCCAGCCCCGAGCCCCCCGTCCAGCTCTCGAGGCGCGGAAGGCGGGGAACCCCCGGTGACTAGATCTTTTCTGGAGTCACTGTTCAGCTCTTTGAGGGAGGACTTCCAAGCCCTAAAACAGGAGGTGGCCGGGGAGGTTCGAGAAGTTCGGAGAGAGGTTGACTCCCTGGGAGAAAGAGTGAACACGGTGGAGGCGGCTGGCCACTCCAGAGATGAGGAAATCACTCACCAGCAGCAGGAGGTCCTGAGGCTGAGAGATCAACAGATTGACCTACAGGCCCATGCCGAGGACCTTGAAAACAGGTCTAGACGTAACAACATACGGGTCCGTGGCGTTCCATCCAGCGAGGAGGGAGAAGATGTGGCCGCCTACTTAGGGGCCCTGTTTCGTGAAATTCTGGGAGAATCTGAAGACTTCCCGATCCGAATTGACAGGGCACATAGAGTTGGTCGACCCCGTAGGGCCTCGGCGCCTCCTCCGGACATTTTGGCCTTCCTGCCGGACTTCCCCCTGAAGGAGCGGATTCTCCGTGAGGCCAGACGACAACAACCTTTACGTTTCCAGGACCATCAAGTGGCTTTATATCAGGATCTGTCCGCAATAACGCTACAGAAAAGGAAGGCCTTTAAAATTGTTACAGACTTTTTGAGGGAACATGGCAGACAGTATTCGTGGGGGCATCCTTTTCGACTCATCTTCCGCTGGAATGGGGCTCTGCACCAGCTCCGATCCCTCCAGGACGTTTGCGGAGTGCTGGGGATCACCGCGACGGACACGGACACTCCGGCGCCTCGTCGCAGGCGGAGCACGCGAGATGGCTGGCAGCTAGCAGGGGGACGGCGATCCCCGCCGCCGCCCACGAGACCCGACTCGCCTACAACAATCCGAGCGGAAATGTCCAGCGCCATACAGGAGGCTTCCAGGACTACGGCGACTGGTGATGTGGCGTTGACGGCCTGAACATACTCCGGGGGGAGACTGCAGTAACCTTATCTTCATTGCAGGTGCGGGGGTTCCGGGGGCGGGGGGTGGCGGGGGCACTGGAGGTTGTGGCTGGACGTCCACTTGAACAACTTTCCACGGCCTTGTCCGTTGAGGACCAGACTGGGACAATGAAGTTCTACGCATGGTTGGGGGTGAGGGGGGTGGGCGAGGGAGTTGAATGGGTGAGTTTGAGGTTTGGGGCGTTCACAGGGTGGCGGGTGAGGGGGGGGGCGTTGGGTTCCGGGGAGGGGGTTCTCGCGGTTGGGGGAGTGGGGGCCCGGGGACTGTACTGTGCTATGATGTCGTTTGCTTTCACTGTGTACTGTGGCTGCATTCTGTTGCCTTTGAGTTTAGTCCAGCGGATCGTGCCCGACTTGCTGAGCGATACTGGTATTCCCCTCACTGATGGCCCTTAAGATTGTCACCCTGAATGTGAAGGGGCTGAATAATCCGGTCAAACGGAAAGCTGTACTGTCCCTACTGGAAGACTCGCAGGCAGACATCTGTCTCCTACAGGAGACTCATCTTTTAGCTAAAGACTGCCACAGGCTGCGAACCCCGAAATTCCCTACGCAGCTCTTCTCTTCCTGCGCTTCCAAAACAGCGGGTGTAGCGATCATGATGTCTAGGAGGTTCAAGGAGGAGATAATGCAAAAGGTAGCGGAACAAAAGGGGAGGCTTTTAGCGAACAGAGTCAGGGTGGGAGGTCTGGTGTTCACTGTAGGCTCGATATATAGCCCCAACGACCATCAGGAACAGTTTTTGCACAGGGCTCTGGAAGACGTGACAGCCACTCCTGACAGACACATCGTCATTGGGGGGAACTTGAATATGGTCTTTGATACGCCCCTGGACAGGTCAGCGCAAAGACGCCTACAATCGGGAGAGCTCTCGAGCTCGATTAGGTCCCGTCTGGAGGATCTTGACATGCATGATATGTGGCGCCGCCTCTACCCTACGACCCGTGCCTACTCATATTATTCTCATGCCCACAAATCCTATGCGAGACTGGACCACCTCCTGGTGACGAGTCGGATGTATGAGCTAGCCTCGGCCACCGACATAGGAGTCTTGTCTCTCTCTGATCATGCCCTGGTAGAGGGCACTTTCCAATTACCTCCTGTGACTCCCTCACGAGGGGTCTGGCGTCTCAGGGACACTTTGCTGCACAAACAATCCGTAGTGAAGCATATCCGCGAGTCCATAGAGGAGTACAAGCGTCACAATGATGATGATGACACCACCCGCGCGACACAATGGGCCGCCTTCAAGGCAGTGCTCCGCGGCAAGTTTATTGCAGTCTCCTCAGCGGAGAATAGAGACCGCCAGCTAAAAAAGGACGAACTTACACGCAAGGTGAGGGAGCTAGAACAGGTGCATAAACGGACAGGAGCCCCTCGAGTCTGGAGGCAACTTAAGGCTGCTAGAAAGCTCCTGTCCGCGCTCGACATCGACAGAGCGGAGTACGCCGTACTACGCCTGAAACACAAATACTACACTGGCGGAGACAGGTGTGGCCGGCTCCTGGCGCATAAACTCCGCGTACAACACCAGCAACATTGGGTGAAAGAACTGGCTGTCCCCACTGGGGGAACAGTCACGGAGGATGGCCGGATTGCAGAGGGCTTCCGTAGATACTACGCCGATCTCTATGCCGGTGTCCCCCCCTCAGCGCAAGCCGAGACTGACTATTTGGAGTCGGTGGCTCTCCCCTCCCTCACGCCGGACCAGGCCCAACATCTTGAGCGAGAGATCCGGATTGAGGAGGTGGTTACGGTCATTTCCCGACTCAAACACGGGAAAGCTCCGGGGCCCGATGGCTTTATACCTCTCTTCTATAAAACCTTTTGCCAAGACCTGGCACCACTGCTGACGCGCCTGTTTAACTCATTCTCTGAACCGGGTGCTATCCCTCCGGAGTTCCTCCAAGCGACGGTGTCGGTGATCCCTAAACCGGGTGAGGACCGGACTGAGTGCGGATCCTACCGCCCGATCTCGCTCCTAAACTCGGACCTAAAGATATTCACCAGCATCCTTGCGGCACGTCTGGCACTCCACCTACCGGGTATGGTTGACCCGGACCAGGCCGGGTTTGTCCCAGGCAGGCAGACGGTCGATAATACTAAAAGGGTGACCCATATACTGGAGAAGGCCTCCCGGACTCCCGGAGAACGCATGCTCCTCTCTATCGACGCGGAGAAGGCGTTCGATAGGGTGCACTGGCCTTACCTAGAGAAAGTGCTGAGTACATTTGGCATAGGGGGGAGGTTTAGGCACCTGGTATTCAATTGCTATTGATTCCCGTCCGCAGTGGTGAGAGTGAACGGTTGCAGCTCCCAGAAGTTCACGATAGAGAGGGGCACCAGGCAGGGGTGCCCGTTATCGCCACTACTTTTCGCCCTCTATATGGAGCCGTTTGCTCAAAGGGTTTGCCAGAACCCTGATGTTACAGGCGTCCGTATGGGGGAGTTTATCCACACCCTTAGTCTTTACGCGGAGGACGTGATCCTGACGCTCGACGACCCTAGGAGGTCGTTGCCTGCTTGTATTGAGGAGCTGGAAAACTTCGCGGCTGTGGCAGGTTTCAAAGTAAACTTTGGGAAATCGGCAGCCCTCGACATCTCGTTGTCCGGCACCACTAGAGCTGACTTACAAAGGCTTTTTCCGTTGAGCTGGTCTAAAGACCAAGTGCCCTACCTGGGGATTCTTTTAGCGCCCTCTCTCCCTGCCATGGTCGCAGATAACTACACGGCCTTAAGCAAGAAAATTAAGGCAGAACTGGCCCGCTGGGACAAAGGCACACTGTCTTTGCTGGGCAGAATAGCCGCGGTGCAAAAGACCCTTCTACCGCAAGTCCTGTATCTCTTTCGGGCCCTCCCGTTACAACCCCCCAAGTGGTGGCTCAGACAGACCCAGTCTGATATAACACGCTTTGTTTGGCAAGGCCACAAACCCAGGCTCAAAAGAACCATATCCACGCTGGCGCCTGAGTCCGGAGGGCTTGGCATACCGGATTTGCACAAGTATTTCCAGGCTGCACAACTACGTTACCTAGTGGAGTGGAGTCGGTGGGAATCAGATAAACACTGGTTGTTTCAGGACCAGGTGGTGGCGGGCAGGACACTGCAGGAGGTGCCCTTCCTCCGCAGAGCCCACCCTCCCCCCAACCTCTATGCGTCCTTCATCACGCGGGTTCCGCTCCAAGTATGGGACTCCGTGTCTACCAAACACGACCTTACCACCTTTCCTTCCCCCTTTACACCGCTACTTGGAAACCCGGACTTTAGCCCTGGTATGGAACCTGGAGCCTTCGAGCTTTGGCGGGCAGCCCGGTGCTCCGCCCTGTTCCATATGTATGGCCCGGAGGGTGCCGTCTCCTTCCAGGATCTTCGGCGGGACTTCGGCCGGCCCGAGACGGAGCGCATGAGATATATGCAGGCGCGTCACTGGGCGCTCCAGCCGCAGGTACGTGCCTCGGCGGACCGGAAGCTCACGCCTTATGAACGATGGCTGGTGACACGCTCCTCAGACGCCAAGCTTATCTCTGACCTCTATAAACTATTACAGCCCCCCCCTTTTCATATCTACAATCCCGGACGAGAACGCTGGAACCGGGAGCTAGGACGATCGCTAAGCCATACTGACTGGGATCACATCTCCTACCGGGCACGACACTCTGCTTATCACACTGGGCTCACTGAGACATTCACCAAAATTTCCACTTACTGGTATCGCACCCCCGAGAAACTTCACGAAATGAACCACTCCATACCCCGGACCTGTTGGCGAGACTGTGGACAGATTGGCACACTCACTCATATACTATGGGAATGCCCCTTACTGAATCCCTACTGGGAGGAGGTGCTGAATGAGATAGGCCGATGCTTCGAGATTGAATTACCTCGCTTCCCTGCCTATGTTCTGCTAGGCTTGCCAAACGGCTTGATGTACCCCCTAAGATCTAAGAAGGGTAGGCAGATAGCGATCGCCTTGGGATCGGCGATTCAGAATATACTCATTCACTGGCGCACTACCACGCTTCCTACTGTTGTTGGTTGGCTACATAGGTTGTGGTATGTCTTAGGCATGGAGAAAATGTCCCTGGTGGTGGCGGGGGATGTGGACACATTTGAGGAGCTGTGGTTACCATTCCATACACTGTTACGATCAGAATTTAAAGAAATTACTTGCCCTAGATACCTCAGATTGCTACGGCTGACGTCCCAGTCAGCCCCGTCCACCTGAGTTGCCCGGGATGACGGCTAGGGGGGAGGGATGGATGACTATGCTGCCATGGCGAAGAGGAGAAAGATTGTTAGCACAGTACAGGGGGTGGGGGGGAATCGGGGGGGATGGGAGGGGGGCAGTTGGTTGGGGGGGTGTCGTTTTTCTCTTCCTTTTTGGTTTGTCCCACCCACAGGTGTACTAGCCATAAGACTCTGGAACAGGATGTGCCCATCGCATTGCACGGACGGATTTCACTTCTGTGACGAACTGTATGCACTATTTCATGAGGGGCACCTGTGTTTATTTGTTTGTATTGTTGCCTTTTTCTTTCAATGCTGCAATAAAATACTTTAAACCTAAAAATGGCAGATGCCTTGTTTGTTCTTTACGTTCTGTACGTAATTGTGTTTAGCGTTCTAGTTTTTTTGTACCTTTGATTTTGTTAATGGCGTGACGTAATTTCCAGCCAATGGCAGCGCTACGTTTTGTGACGTAGCTTTGCGTCAACCGGGAAATTCCCAGATCGCCGTGAATGTTCGAATGGGAAAGGCATGTTCTTCTTCCGGTCTTGTGACTGCGTCGTTTGACAGGTAAGAATAAAGTTTTATATTATTTACTACATTATGATCAATGTATTATTGCTTGTGTGTATATTTTTTACTAAATGTATTACTGTTTTGTATTTAATTCCGACGTTTTTGTATCGCGACTGTTTTTTTTAGCGTATGTACTTACTATAGATTTCTGAAAGTTTATAAACTGTGGACGTGCTATGTTTTAATTTATTGATATTTAATGTATAGCAATGTATTTTTTGTATGTGACATTTTTCTGAATTTTCCTGACTTAAATTTATTTTGCTTATGCACTTTGTGATTAGCTATAGAACTTTCTTGATTTTTTGATGTGCTATGTATTTATTAAAATCTTTATTAATATCTTGACATGTTTATCTAGTTTGGTATGTACATTTGATTTTTATTTTGTTTTTTTTGCTTATGTACAGTATTGGTATGTCATTTATAAGGTCATTATTGTTTTATTTGCGTTGTGTTTTGATGCACAGCTTTTGCGAAAGTTTTTTGAGTTGTAATATTTGATCCATTTGGAGGTTGTTATTGGTTGTTATTTGTTCCTTATTTTTCCTAGCGTTTTATTGTTTGTAATGTATATTGAAGGAGATAGTTCTACTTCCCGGACATATTGTTATTAGTAATGTCGTCTTCTTAATGCAATTTAATTTTTCGTTAAAACTTTTGTTCGGAGTGTAACTGTATATTTTTTTAGGTAATATGTCTTTTCAGTTTGCTCTTTCTGGGGTGGTGCTGAGTGATGGTGTAGTGTTGTTGAGTGGTGCTGTGGTGGTGTCGAGTGATAATGTGGTGGTGTGTAGTGATAATGTGGTGGTTGTAACAACAGTAACAGTTGAAGGTGAATGAAGGTGAATGACTGCAGGAAGTTGTAGTAGGGGAAGGGCTAGCCTGCAACCGGGAGGTAGGGCAGCAGGGGAGTGAGTGCAAAGGGCGATATAGAAGCAAGGAGTACCGAGAGTTTGTATTACTGTGAGAAAGGAAAATACCATGTGTAACAGGCACCCCATGGTACATTGCAGGCGAATGAAGCCGAACGTGCACTGAGAGGTGATGAGCCGTTAAGAACTGGGGCAACAGGAGACAAACTGCTGGAACATATGAGCTTAACTACTCTTTGTTTGTGGGGGCATAAATAGAGCGTTTACGGGAGAGCAGGGGCTGTAATTTGTGTTTAAAGAAGAAACAGATAACATTTTCACTTTTATTGACTAAAAAAGGCAAATACCATGTGTAACAGGCAGCACGTGGTACTTGAAGGAAACCGAACGTGCACTACCAAGTATAACGACTTGTTGTGGGGGCAATGGGACATATTTATGATGTAAATATATAATTCACCGTCGTAATTTCTATGCAGGTAAGTACTTAATCAATAATAACTCAATCGGAAAGAAAGAAGACAGAGTCCGTGGTGTTAGAGTTCTTAGGGGTTTTATTCCTTAAAAAGGAATGGTCAAGACCAGGATATCATGTTCTTCCCACCACAGGGGTGGAAGAAGGGATAGAGCAATGTTTTATTAACAATACATAGCTTATATACTTAATTTACATCATAAGAAGTAATAGAGTAGGCGTAACAGCTGAGAGTAGACAAGATAACAGCATCCACGTGTTACT
Organism: Lissotriton vulgaris; assembly: GCF_964263255.1. Classification (NCBI taxonomy): domain Eukaryota; kingdom Metazoa; phylum Chordata; class Amphibia; order Caudata; family Salamandridae; genus Lissotriton; species Lissotriton vulgaris. The sequence continues at coordinate 1,855,322,526 of NC_141693.1, read as the reverse complement.
AGTGCGTAATCAGAAGGCGTGGACTAGGCGTAACTGAAGGTGTGTGCTAGAAACGTCACAGATAGGTGTCACAAAGGGGTGGCACTAAGCAGAAAGTTGCAATGTCAGCAGAAATCAGAGGCTTGGATGCGCGCGCAGCTGCATGACGTGTGATTGACGTGAAACTGGAGGGTGCAGGGGGCTTGACATTTGCACTGACGGAAAGAGACAGAAGTCTGGCATGTCAGATCAACTTGTGCTTCTATCATATCTGATATCTGGTGTTTAGGAACTGAGCTATCTGGGCGGAAAGGTCTCTGGGGCAGAAGCTATTCTATACTGACTGTGAGTGCGTGTATAAGCGCCTGAGTGTCTGGATGAAAAGCGTGGGGGCATGGGCCTTCCATGGTAGCATGGTAACAGAGGCTATGAATTACTTGCACGGAGACAGGCCGGCCCTTTGGCTCTGCAGCTGGGGAATGTTTACTGAAGCTAGTAGGCAGGAATGTATTTTCGAGGAGCGAAACAGATAACTCGAAGGTTGTAGTCAGTCTTGGCAGGCAGCAGGCTGAGCTGAGCGTGGTGGGCCGCGCTAGAAGTAAGGCAGAGTTCACGGGTACAGAGGCAGCCTGGGCTGAGGCTTTCAGAGTCAGGAGGAAGAAAAAGGCTCGATGGCAGAGATTCTGGGCCTACTTTGCCAGAGCTGAAAAACATGTAGAGTACACTACAAAAAGACGTTGGCATAGTATACTTAGGAACGGACTATCCAACCCATTCAGGGTGGGTCTGAAAGAGGACATGTTAACGTTGGACGCAAATATATTTGCGTCTTCATAGCTGGCACAGGAGGGAAGTTACATGCACTTTAACTCGTACATGGAGACGGTGGGGTACACGCTAGGGAACACAACTTGGCCAAAATTTATATTTCCTCATTCCCTCCTTGTTCCCTACGGACCCTTCATGATATATCGATCATCATAAATTGATCAGTTTGTTCTTGTAACATAATTTGTTCGTCTCTCTTCCGTTGTCTGTTTGAGAGAAAACTGGAATGTTCAATGCATGAAGTGGCACATAGTCCACATATCGCCGGCCCACACTGCAGGCACAGGCAGCAGCTGAATACTATGACAAGGCCAAAGCCTAGGAAGGATAGGATCTTCCATCCCCAAGCAGTTAACGTTGTCCAGAACCAACCGGACCAAGTCCAGGTGCCTGGATTCTGATGTATCTGATTTGCAATTTTATGCAGACGTGTAATAGCTTGATATACAGATGGCGCGTTTTGTGGAATGAAAACACAGCAACTTGACCCGATGACCTTACAGGCTCCACCTCTATCTGCCAAGATGACGCCAATAACAAGACGATTCTGAAGGACAACAACCCGCATGGCAGATTGCTCCTCTGTTAGGTTACCTAAGGCGGAGGCAGTTTCATGTACTACAGCTTCAAGGGTTCTAGTTAATCTACGTATTAATTTACTGTTTTGGACGGGACCTAAAAAGAAAAAGAATCCTTTATTAAAATCGGTGTATTGTTCCCATGCCGTTTCTGTATAGTCGACAAGCGGGAGATCTCTTCGGAGTCTATTCTTTACTAGATTTGTGTTTCTGTGGTAATCAGGAGGGGCTAGAAAAACAGGTGGCAGAAGGAATGCAATATAACAGGTACCATCCCAATCTGGAGGCAGACGTATGTATGCGGTGTGACCACAAACAAAATAAGAATGACAGGTAACTTTAAAGGATGATTTACCATGATCACTGAATTCGACCACAGTAGTACATTTACTATGACCTAAGTGTACTGAACCTTTCTTTCTGACACATAATTCACCAGTGACTGGTAGTACTGGCATAGCGGGCAGGACTGGTGCAGCTTCAGATTCAACAGTAAGAATCATAAGGTTAATTGTGTAATTACTCAATCCATATACTTCATTTTCTAGATCAGTTCCTTTTCTAATAGGGAGTCCCTCCTTATCAGGGTAACAGACGTTGAGCAGGACTAAGTTCAGGTTTCCCCAAACCCAGCTCCCGTCGAGGGCAACAATATCAGAATCTAAGGAATTAATTATTTTGAACCATGCACCACAGGAGCCGTTGTGAGTGAACGGGTACGGAAAGAGGGGCAGAGCTCCCTTGTAATTCTGGTAGGGAGGGAGTCGGCCACATATCCAGCAGTTTGTAGCGTTATTAGTCTGATGGGAGTGGTGTAACATACTAATGAATGTGTTGTTGCGCAGCGCAAGTCTGTAAGAAAGTTCATGTGGAGGTAACTCGCTAAAAGAGTGTTCAGCAGAAACGTTGTAAACAGATTGTTCACGCTTGAAAATAGGGCAATAGATTGGAAGAAGTACACTTGCAACGATGATCAGAATACTTAGAAAAAACATGATTAACAATGTCACTATACAGTGACTACGCAGTGATTTGCAGTATGTACGTTTCTTAAATTCTCTCTCTCTCTCTCTATCTCGATCTAGGGGATACATGTCAGAAACTATTTAACCGATTCACCTAGGGGAGGACTTAAACAATTAAACTGTCTGACTTGCTAGATCGAAGCTTGAGTCTGTACTCCTCTTGGGGAGTTTTCTCTCGTTTGGAAACTTCAAAGTCACTGGGCTCGATACAGTCTTTGGAAGGGGTGGACGAGCCTGGGTCGGATTTCAGTCCATTGCATAATTTAACATGGCTCATGTGGATCCACCCCTTTCGGCCCTCAACTTTCACCGCTGTCCTCGTAGTAAGTAGAACGGTCTTCGGCGATTTCCAGCGGGGCTCCAGCGGACTTTTCCTGTCAAAGTTCCTTATGAGGATCAGGTCACCTGGACGGACATCATGCGGCTTTACATCAGTGTTGTCAGGGAAGGCTGCGGCAACCTGTGAACGACATGATTGGAGTGCAGACATCAAGGAGGCAAGGTAATCTGTCAACATATTGCAATCAACATCAGTAATTTTCTTAGGAATGGGCGTCCCCCACATATTCGGTGGTCTACCAAAAACCACTTCGTACGGGGATAGTCCTGATCTCGAATGGGCAACCATTCTCATATAGAACAGTGCCACTGGCAGGGCGACTATCCAGTCGACCCCTTTCTCTTGACATATTTTAGCAAGACGTGTCTTTAGTGTCTGATTATGCCTTTCTACAAGGCCTGCGGCTTCGGGATGTCGGACACAATGGAATTTCCATTGATATCCTAGCAGCAAGGAAACCTGCTTCATTAATTCGGATGAGAATGGCTGACCGTTATCTGAGTACACGACACGAGGCATGCCGTACCGTGGGAAGAATTCACGAACCAACTGCTTGGCAGTGGTCGGAGCAGTGTAATCTGGGACTGGGTAGGCTTCGGTCCAACGGGACAGTGCACAAACAACTACGAGGACATATTTCAATCCTCGACAACGGTCCATCTGGATATAATCCATCTGGAGGACTTCAAAAGGATGATCGGGAGGATGAAATCCACCTTGCTCTACAGGGACGCTTTTACCTGGATTGAACTGACAACAGATCATGCAAGTACGCACTTTCTGTTTTGCTGCTGCTCGTAAGTGTTTATTGCTCCAGAGATTCTGTAAACTGTCTAACATCGCTTTTTCTCCTAGATGTGCTGGACTATGTGCTGTATTAATTATGACTTGAACCATAGAGTCAGGGAGAAACCATGTAGATTTTCCCTTCGTCATCCAACCTTGATCTGTCTGGATCCCTCCTAGTTCAATCCATTTCTTTATTTCATCTGGGGTAGCATGTGTCTGAATATTGATAACATCTAGTGCGGGATCCCTAACTGTCATACAATTTGTCGGTCCTATTGTCTTTGTCATGTCAGTTGTCTGAGTGTGAGTCAATGCTGTATGTTTTGCTGTCTGGTCTGCCAGGTCGTTACCCTGGGAAACAGAATCTGTAACTTTAGTATGTGCCTTACACTTCATGACTGATATGCCTGAGGGCAGATGTATTGCTTCTAACAGTGCTTGAATGAGGGGACCGTGTTGTATCTTGGCACCATGAGAGGTCAAGAAACCTCGTTCTTGCCATAACATTCCGAAGTCGTGTACGACTCCGAACGCATAACGGGAATCAGTGTATATGTTAACATTTCTGTTCTTGGCTAGTATACAGGCTCGGGTCAGAGCAATAAGCTCTGCTGCTTGAGCAGACAGTGTGTCAATACGATGCGTTTCTTTGACTTCAGTTTCAGTGGTCACTGCATACGCGGCCACTAATTCTCCTGTACTCGTTCTCATGCATGAACCATCCACATAAAGTGTCAGGTCTGGATTTGTCAGTGGGACATCTGTTAAGTCTCGTCGTGGCTTTGTTACTGCATTAATAATTTCTATACAATCATGCGGGGCTGGATCTGTCATAATTGTAGGTAACAGTGTTGCGGGGTTCAGAATGCTGCAGCGTCTGATTTCTATGTGTGGCTGGAATAACGTTAATTCATAACCTGTCAGTCGTGCTATAGTCAAGTGTTGAGTCTGGGTTCTGTTTAAAAGAACCTCCACAGAATGTGGAACTTGTACTGTTAACTGATGGCCTAAAACAATTGAATCGCTCTGTCTGATTGCTAGTGCTGTTGCTGCTACTGACTTCAAGCACGCAGGGAGTGCCTGGGCTACTGAATCCAATGTACTTGAAAAATAAGCGCAAGGCTTATGTGAACCTGCTTGGTCTTGAGTGAGGACAGACAATGCTGTACCATCACGTTCTGTAACAAAAAGTGTAAACGGTTTGCTGTAACATGGTGTCGCTAAAACTGGTGCTTGACATAATGCTTTCTTTAATTCCTCAAAGGCTTGTGTATGTTCCTGAGTCCAAGGAAGGACAGTCGAAGTCGCTGCCTCCTGCGTGGTTAACTGAATGAGTGGTTTAGCTAGAAATGCATACTGAGGAATCCATTGTCTACAGTACGAGGTGAGGCCTATGAAGGCCCGCACTTCCTTTTGTGTCTGGGGTTGTGGCATATTTGCAATTAACTGAATGCGATCGGGAGTGAGCTGTCTCCCCACTTTGGAGAGCAAGTGACCCAAGTACACAACTTGCTGAACACAGAATTGTAGCTTCGAAGGAGACACCTTGTGTCCCTTGTCTGCCAGAAAATGTAAAACTGTCAGTGATGCTTGTTCACATTCGGGCTCACTTCGTGCGGTGATCAGCAGATCATCGACGTATTGCAGTAAAGCGGTGTTAACTGGCATTGTGATACAATCAAGTTGTCTTTTCAGTGCTTGACTATAGATGCTGGGGCTTTCTGTGAATCCTTGAGGTGCGCGTGAAAATTTGAAACTGCGGCCATTTAAACTGAATCCGAAGAGATATTGGCTCTCTGGATCAATAGGTACGCTGAAGAAGGCGTTCTTGAGGTCGATTACAGTAAAGAACGTTGCTTCTGAATCAATAGCAGTCAATAAGGATGAGATGTCGGGAACCACAGGGTACTGTGGAATAATGCATTTGTTCAGTTCTCTTAGATCAATCACCAGCCGATATACTGGCGGTGCATTGGGATCAGTATGTTTAAGAATCGGAATGATGGGTGAATTACAGATATTGGAGTCGGTCTCTACGACCACTCCCTGAGTAATGAGCTCTTCAATTATTTCCAGTAAAGCCACTACAGCATCGGGTGGTAATTTGTATTGTCTGATTCGTGGTAGAACTACACCTTCTTTGAGTGTAACACGGTATGCGGTAATGTGCATACAACCTACATCAGTTGGGCCTTTTGCCCACAGGAGGTCTGGTACATTTTTCAATCTGTCATCAAACTCACGCAACATATAATGACCCTTGAAATCCCGCAGAAAGAGTCTAACTCCCTCCGGAGAACAGCAAATTATGGCTCCTAGAGCCTTCAATGTTTTAATTCCTAACAGATTTTCTGGACATGATTTCGTAAGTAACAAGTCTGTAACACGTGATAATGGACCCACAGCCAGGGGGACTGGTTCCGATACTTCATTTACAATGGGCTGTCCTGAAAAACCAAGGGAAACATTCTGTGAGCCTGAGAGGGGTGCCCCTGGGACTTCATTATGACTGATTGTTGTGCGGCTTGCCCCTGTGTCAATTAAAAACTTTCTGTCTTTTCCCAATACTTGACTGTGTACATAAGGACCCTCTTGATCTACAGGAATCTCAATAAGAGGCAAGCCAAACTCCCTCTCTAGGCTGTTTCATGTATATCGTGGATAATCGGGGTAAGCGGACTGGGCATACTGATACATCTGCTGTGAAACTTGCTGAGACGCGGCAATGGGCTGCGGCTGTGATACCGCTACTGTCTGTGTTGTAGGTGAAGAAGCATGCGTAGGCTGTGTATTCTGCATGGGCTGCATATTCTGCGAAGACTGATGCTGGTTGTGGTCTTGTCTAGGCGGATGCGGTCTTTCTTTAGTTTTACCTGTTGCTATGTTATGTTTCAGAACGGGGCATTCATGTACGTAGTGACCTGGCTGCTTGCAATAGTTGCATGTCCCTTTAACGGGAGCTGCGGCGTGACCTGTCTGGGTCATACCCTTTCTATTCCCGTCGGTATGGACCGACTGGGCTACTAACATTTTCATTTTTGTGTCTTTCATACGTTTTTGTTCCTGATCCTGTTCTTCTCTAATTCTGTTCTGATGGTATTGTAACATTTGTAACATTTGTGAAGGCGTGTTTGCTTGCCATGTACTCTCAACCTTGTATACACGATTCTTAACTGCTAACAGGGAATTCTCAACTAACTTGGATACAAAAAGATGCGGGTACGACTCGCTACTTGGTTTAAGACCACTATTAATAATGAAACATTTCTCGAATCTTGAATAGAAGTCACTAGTATCTTCGTCGGGTTTCTGTTTACATGCTGAGATTGCATCCCAGTCTTCTTTTCTAGTTGTCAATAATCTTGGCAGAACCTGTACTATCAGACCTGGCAGTGCTTTAGTTTTCTCCCCAAGGCCTACCCCTGGGACCCGTTTGTTCTCTTCATCTTCTATTTCTGCCCATGCAATCTTTGTGTCTCCCACCTCCCATTCTTTTTCCTTTAATTTCTCGTAGATGCCCGTGGGCAGTAGTACTTTTAACATTTTCATGATATCGTCATACGTATAATCTCCCATCAGTAACATATCTTTAAGCTCTCTGTGAAAGCCTGCAGGATCTTTATCATGGCAGGGTACTAGTTTCTTCATTTCTAACAGTTCTAACTTAGTCAGTGGCGTGTGTACATACACGCGTTTCAAGGTACGATCTTCACCCATAACTGGATGTACTTCTCGTAAGGGGTTCTGACTTTCAATGCCATGCCGACGTTCCATATGATACATTTTCCTTTCTGGGGGCGGGGCGGGAGCATATTCGGAGCTTATGAAAGTGTCATATCTATGGCGTTGTTCTAGAATCATTTGAATTAATTTGGTACTTAAACCTCTCCATCTATCCATGAGTAATGCTTCTAATATTTCGGGTAAGGGACCTGGGTCAGAATGCTGATTTCTGTACTTTGTAAGGAGGTGCTGAATCATGTATACACCTGCTAATTTCTGCTCGTCTGGGGAGAGGTTCAGAAATGTCTGCGCTACAGTGTCATCATTATATATGTCTGGATTTTCGGCCCATGATATGGCTGACCGGGCTAGTTCTTGTTCATCCATAGAATTGAGTACATGGTACCCTACTTGATCTCGAAGCCTTTTATCAGTTTCCTGGAACTGATGTTCAGCGGAATTCGGGTTTGTTAAGGCACAGAAAAGAACTCTCTTACTTTCTGGACGGATGCCTTTCCTAAGGTAATTTCCTTTACCTACATATGCTATAGTGTCTACAGTTTCTTCTGGTACTTCATGTTCTTCTTCCCCCTCGGAGGAAGCCTTTTCTTTCTCTTTTAGGTGTATTTCTATCACTGCTTTTCTAATTTTCTTGTACATACTGGCTATGCAAGTCCCCTTGTCGTGTTTTCCTTCAGATATATTTTGACCCCACTTGTTTAGTGCATCTAATTCACTCTGATCGGTCCCAGGCCTATCTCGTTCTCTTATTAGGCAATTTATGAAAAAACGTAGGATCTGTGCTTGAACGTCAACTTTCTGATGCTCCATGGCATCCTTAATACTGTCGGGGTCTTTCCCAGTCTGAACAAACTCATATATTCTATCTAGGCGCTCCTTCATTCCTGCATAGCACAGCAGGAAATCAGTAGCAGATCTTAACCGTAGTGATGCCATCACCATTATATCGTCTTTACCGGGTACTGGATCATATCTGCAAACTGAAAGGTTTTCTTTAAACATGTCAAGACGGGGTGATTTGAACGAAAAAGGATTTCGCAAGTCCCCGAGCGGTAACCTGCGTGTCGGTGGCGGGGTGTGAAGACCCCCGGTCGCACCCCCTGAGGCGGAAGCTTGAGCATTATTTCTTTGTGGAGTCTGTACCTGAACTTGAATTTGTCTTTTAGTAGGATCAGGTGGAAGTGGTTTCGGTAGATCAACTTTAGGTACGGGAAGTGGTGGAGCTGGTGGAACAGGGGAGACCTGTCGTGATACTGGCAGAATATGATTTTGGGGCGGGTTACCACCCCCGTCCCCGTCGGTAGGTAGGGCGCGAACGGGCAGGTTGGTGTAAGCGGGTGCTACATCCTCTAGATAGGAATTCAGGAATATGTCTTTAGTGGTCCTATGAGTTACTTTAGTTGGAACCAATGGTGGCGGTAGGTCTTTCGGTAATTCTGAAATGGCCTCAGGTGAACCCTCGGCCGCGAGATACATACCGTCTACGAGATTATTTCGTGCGCGGTCTATTTGTTCTGATTTTACTCGGATCCCCTCGGTAACTAATTCGTTTTCTTGGGCTTTCTCTGATTCTTTAAGTCTGTCTTCTCTACGTAGTGCTCTTTCAGCACGCTTATGTGATTCCTTACGCCAAAACTCTATGGCGTCTTTCTGAGATTGTCTGGCTTTCTTTTTCCATAGTGCTTCCTCTACCTTCATGATGCACTCGGCATCCCATGTTCCGGTAACGGGCCATCTGTGCCTTTCGTCTAGGTGTTTAGTATAGTCAGCCCATAAATCGAGATATAATATGGCATCTATGCCATGCTTATGGTACATAAAGTTACCTGGGGTGTCCCTAGGGGGGATAGGAATTTCTTCCTCTAGTATCCCTTTCCTAGTTCCTATCTGCTTTAACTTGTTGAAAAACGGCATCTTGTTTACTCGGTACTGAACGCTCGATCCTCACTACTTAATACTGAATGCAGCTAGTTATACAAGAACACATTAATGCACATTAGGAAACAGTCACACTCATACCACCACATTAATCACATGAAAAGACATTTTGAAACATATATGACTACCCCCTATATCAGATGTACTGCTAAACAGCACAGATACACTGCTAAAGCGGTGCAGAACGGATGTACTGCTAAACAGTACAGATACACTGTCTAAAAACAGTGCAGAACGGACTTGTGTACCCAAACCCGTCTAGATACGTCCCAGCAATGGTACTCACCGGGAAGCACGGAAACAGAAGGCCTCGGAAAACTCGACTGGACTCGACACTTCGGAAAACTTCGGAAAAACTTCGGAAAACCTCGGAAAACTTCGGAAACTGGTGGGCCTCTTGACACCTCGGACCTTGCTTCTTTCGGCTAGGCTCTGGTCGGGATCCTCCGCACTCCTCACCGCCTCGTCTGGGTACTGATCGTAATCTTCGTCACCTCCGTGGGCCAGAGGGAGATACAGGAAATCCTGCCGGTACGCGTAGTTTCCTTCTAACTGATGGCAGGGGACAGAGCTTACAACGCACCAACCGGCGCGTGAGGTGGGGGAGGGGTACCTATTCGGGCGCCAAAATGATGTAAATATATAATTTACCGTCGTAATTTCTATGCAGGTAAGTACTTAATCAATAATAACTCAATCGGAAAGAAAGAAGACAGAGTCCGTGGTGTTAGAGTTCTTAGGGGTTTTATTCCTTAAAAAGGAATGGTCAAGACCAGGATATCATGTTCTTCCCACCACAGGGGTGGAAGAAGGGATAGAGCAATGTTTTATTAACAATACATAGCTTATATACTTAATTTACATCATAAGAAGTAATAGAGTAGGCGTAACAGCTGAGAGTAGACAAGATAACAGCATCCACGTGTTACTAGTGCGTAATCAGAAGGCGTGGACTAGGCGTAACTGAAGGTGTGTGCTAGAAACGTCACAGATAGGTGTCACAAAGGGGTGGCACTAAGCAGAAAGTTGCAATGTCAGCAGAAATCAGAGGCTTGGATGCGCGCGCAGCTGCATGACGTGTGATTGACGTGAAACTGGAGGGTGCAGGGGGCTTGACATTTGCACTGACGGAAAGAGACAGAAGTCTGGCATGTCAGATCAACTTGTGCTTCTATCATATCTGATATCTGGTGTTTAGGAACTGAGCTATCTGGGCGGAAAGGTCTCTGGGGCAGAAGCTATTCTATACTGACTGTGAGTGCGTGTATAAGCACCTGAGTGTCTGGATGAAAAGCGTGGGGGCATGGGCCTTCCATGGTAGCATGGTAACAGAGGCTATGAATTACTTGCACGGAGACAGGCCGGCCCTTTGGCTCTGCAGCTGGGGAATGTTTACTGAAGCTAGTAGGCAGGAATGTATTTTCGAGGAGCGAAACAGATAACTCGAAGGTTGTAGTCAGTCTTGGCAGGCAGCAGGCTGAGCTGAGCGTGGTGGGCCGCGCTAGAAGTAAGGCAGAGTTCACGGGTACAGAGGCAGCCTGGGCTGAGGCTTTCAGAGTCAGGAGGAAGAAAAAGGCTCGATGGCAGAGATTCTGGGCCTACTTTGCCAGAGCTGAAAAACATGTAGAGTACACTACAAAAAGACGTTGGCATAGTATACTTAGGAACGGACTATCCAACCCATTCAGGGTGGGTCTGAAAGAGGACATGTTAACGTTGGACGCAAATATATTTGCGTCTTCATAGCTGGCACAGGAGGGAAGTTACATGCACTTTAACTCGTACATGGAGACGGTGGGGTACACGCTAGGGAACACAACTTGACCAAAATTTATATTTCCTCATATGTACGCAGAGAAAGTACTTTAAATTGGAGAGCGAGTTGCTCGCTGGAGAGGGAAGGGGTGGTCTGAGTAGCCAGCAAAATGGGAGAATGGTTGGGGGAAGGAGGCGAAATTGGAGAGCGAGTTGCGTACTAGAGAGTGAGAGGGTGGTCTGAGTAGGCAGCAAAATTGGAGAATGGCTGTACGAAAACAATGGAATAGCATTTTACATGAAAGTCTGGAGCCTGTACGTGTCAGTATGCGATCTGTGTGCACTGGGAAAACTCACTGCCAATGATGTGAAGAGTAGCGATGTATATGGGCATTGTAACAACAGTAACACTTGAAGGTGAATGAAGGTGAATGACTGCAGGAAGTTGTAGTAGGGGAAGGGCTAGCCTGCAACTGGGAGGTAGATGCCCTGGGCCACAGGGGAGGGAGTGCAAAGGGAGATATAGAAGCAAGGAGTACAGAGAGCTTGTATTACTGTGAGAAAGGAAAATACCATGTGTAACAGGCACCCCGTGGTACATGGCAGGCGAACGAAGCCGAACGTGCACTGAGAGGTGATGACCCGCTAAGAACTGGTGCAACAGGAGATGCACTGCTGGAACATATGGGCTTAACTACTCTTTGTTTGTGGGGGCATACATAGAGCGTTCACGGGAGAGCAGGGGCTGTAATTTGTGTTTAAAGAAGAAACAGATAAAATTTTCACTTTTATTGACTAAAAAAGGCAAATACCATGTGTAATAGGCAGCACGTGGTACTTGAAGGAAACCGAACGTGCACTACCAAGTATAATGACTTGTTGTGGAGGCAATGGGACGTATTTTTTTTATGTACGCAGAGAAAGTACTTTAAATTGGATAGCGAGTTGCGCGCTGGAGAGGGAGGGAGGTGGTAAAAGTTGTGTGTTGTAGGCAGCAAAATTGGAGAATGGCTGCGAGCTTCGTGTTGTCGGCGTGCACAAAGTAAAGAGCCAATGAAAGGAAAGTCTGTGGGAGGGAGGGGGTGGTATGAGCGAGAGGCGCACGCAGGACAGGGAGAGGCTGTGAAAAGTGGTCAGCTGAATGCAGCGTGCACAAAGTGAAGAGCCAATGGGAGAGAGGCTGTGGGATGCGTGATAGCGTGTTGGAGAGAAAGGGGGTGTGATCAGCGCGAGGCACGCGAGTCAGCTGAAAAGAGCGTGCACTAAGTAAAGAGCCAATTGGAGAGAGGCTGTGGCATGAGTGTTAGCGTGCTAGAGAGAAGGGGGGTGTGATAAGCGTGAGGCGCGCGCTGGACAGGGAGAGGGTGGGAGGACTTAAAGTGAAGAGCCAATAAAAGAACTTAAAAAATGTGCATGTGGCGAGAATGCGCAGGCGAATGAAGCCGAACGTGCACTGAGAGGTGGTGAGCCGCTAAGAACTGGGACAACAGGAGACGCACTGCTGGAACATATGGGCTTAACTACTCTTTGTTTGTGCGGGCATACATAGAGCGTTCACGGGAGAGCAGTGGCTGTAATTGTGTTTAAAGAAGAAACAGATAACATTTTCACTTTTATTGACTAAAAAAGGCAAATACCATGTGTAACAGGCAGCACGTGGTACTTGAAGGAAACCGAACGTGCACTACCAAGTATACCGACTTGTTGTAGGGGCAATGGGACATGTTTTTTTATGTACGCAGAGAAAGTACTTTAAATTGGAGAGCGAGTTGCGCGCTGGAGAGGGAGGGGGTGGTAAAAGTTGTGTGTGGTATTCAGCAAAATTGGAGAATGGCTGCGAGCTTTGTGTGTCGGCGTGCACAAAGTAAAGAGCCAATGAAAGGAGTGTCTGTGGGAGGGAGGGGGTGGTATGAGCGAGAGGCGCAGGCAGGAAAGGGAGAGGCTCTGAAAAGTAGTCAGCTGAATGCAGTGTGCAGAAAGTGAAGAGCCAATGGGAGAGAGGCTGTGGGATGCGTGATAGCGTGCTGGAGAGAAAGGGGGTGTGATCAGCGCGAGGCTCATGAGTCAGCTGAAAAGAGCGTGCACTAAGTGAAGAGCCAATGGGAGAGAGGCTATGGCATGAGTGTTTGCGTGCTAGAGAGAAGGGGGGGTGATAAGCGTGGGGCGCGTGCTGGACAGTGAGAGAGTGGGAGGACTTAAAGTGAAGAGCCAATGAAAGAACTTAAAAAAGTGCATGTGGCGAGAATGCGCATCCTTGTGTTCACGTGAACTGCATGAAATCGCTGGATGGTTAAGCTCTGGTTAAGCCCCAATATCTCTCGCCAGCAATGCGCAAGCACATTAGCAGGCGATACCTAAAAACGAGGAGAAATATAGAAATTTCTCCTTGTTGTGCATCCCTTACGCCTCCCCTGAGAAATCCTATTAAATAAAACTAGGAAGCAAAAAGAAGAGGAAAAAACCCAACAAATTCCAAGACTAATTCTGGCATACAGCAAGGAGTCTCACAAAATACGTCAAGCAGTACAAAAATACTGGCCCATCCTCAAACAGGATACAGACATGGCTAAGTTAATGGGTCCGAATCCTCTGATCACGTTCAGAAAAGTACCATCTATAAAAGACACAATAGTTCAGAGCCACTTCAACCAAAAAAAACAACAAAAGAGCAAGAATTCAAACTCGCCGGAGAAACAACAAAATGGCTTTACCAAATGTCAAGACTGTAAAGCATGTAAAATTGGCATCAATAAGAAAAACATCAGAGACCCAGAAGGAAGATTAATCGAAATTCAGAAAAAGATCACATGTTCGACGCAATTTGTGGTATATGCCATCCAGTGGAACTGCGGAATGCTCTACATAGGCAGTACAATCTGTAATTTGAAAAAACGAATCCTGGAGCACATCAGGGCAGTCAAAAATAAAGATATGGCATACGCCACAGCGAAACATCTTTCAACTTGCCAAGGGGGAGACTGGAGAAAAATGTCTTATTTTGAAATTGACTCTGTGGAAGACTATGAGAGGATGGGAGATCGAAAAAAGAAACTCCGACAGCTGGAATCAAGGTACGTTATAAGACTAAGAACCAAAATTCCGAGAGGCATGAACTTCGACGAGGAGCTTTATGTGCATTGGGAATAACAAGCAGAGACAGGAGGCCCTAATAATATCTGCCCTCATAAGAGATAAGGACATGCAGCATGGAACTATCATGTAAAATCAATCTGATATGGGTACTATACCATAACGCAGGACATATATACAAATGTAAGGTGCAATGAGCTTGCCTCATACACATAAAAATGTTTGAAAATGTATAAATGCAACACTGCTACACTTATTATAAATGTCATTAATAGCATTCAAATATCGAATTGTGACAAGAATGCAGCATGTCTGATCAAATGCACACTTTTTGAAATACATTGCGATAAGATGTATCCCAAGATACAATTTGAGAACAATGTCTAACAGAAAGTGGATTCTTGTATGTAAACAAGGACTACATATCCCAGAAGTCTATGGGAATAGTAGAAATCAAAGAAAGTATAAACAGTTGCAAGAGAGTAAATGCACTTACCGTGAGCAAGGCCGTCAGGCTGAAACGCGTTGGTGTTTGACTGGGCACTGAAATAAACCTGTAAAAAGAAGTTGCTGTGTGCGGCGTCCTTTGTACAAAAAATTGTCCTTTTGGCCATTGGTCTGGCCCAACGCCAGCACCCGCTGTGGAGCAATCCTGTGAGCAGACCACATTGAATGAAAAAAAAATAAATATATATATATATATAACAATTGCAAAAGAAAGACGCTTTGCCATCTCCACGCAACGTTTTCCAGTAATCAAGCAAGATGCATTCTGGGAATGGTAGTCATTACACACGACTAGCCAATAGACATTTGCGTTTGCCTTGGGGCTGAAGGGGGTGGAGCAAAGCAGGCCAAATCAGGAGGGGCGTGACTTTTTGTCAGATATATGTGCCGCTGCCTGACTGACTGAAAACACTCGCGGCGCTGAAGAAGGCTATACACAAGCCGAAATGCATTCGCCTGGACAGCGGGTGTACAATGTATCCTTACCTACTGCGGATGAATAAAGGCTGTTCCCACTTGTTCTCCTGTGCAGGCCTCTTCACTCTCGGCGGCTGTTGTGGGTGACGGAACGTATATATATATATATATATATATATATATATATATATATATATATATTTTGGAAAATCGTCACGCTGCAGACTCACACTGCCCAAATCCAAAATGACGAAGAGTGGACCCAATAGTTGCTGGTGCAAATAAGTGAATTTATTTCATAATTGCCAGCGCTGCCGCCATCTATATATATATGCACTTATATATTTCCAAGGTCACTATGATGTCCCTCTCTAAGTAAGTAGCCCTTCCTTCTATTTTTAGATTTTTTTTTAATAAAAACCATGGCAAACCAAAGCAAACGTTGAAAAAGTCAAAGGCTGGCAGTCAACGCCAGACCTGTTGGCTTTGCCAATGCTTGTTCATTGATAGGTAAGGCTCACCTGTCTGATAGCTCTTCCCTTACCCCTTTGCCATATGCCACTGTAAAGAAAGCTTTTCCACCTTGCCACATGACCTCCTCCAATGCACTCTGCAGCAGACAGCCAAACACGAGAGAGCTGCAGTCCCATTCTAAGGAGCTGCTGCTAAGAGGCGTGGGGGCTCTGGTACCTCAGAACGAAAGGATGAGCCTCTGATAGGGGGCCAGAGCTGGCCCTGTCACCTGGCACCACAGACAACCGCCTGGGAGTCAAGGGAAGAGGGCTGCCTGGTACCATCCTTTCCTCTTAGAAAACCATTTAACATAAGCAGGATTATGTTACTGCCAGGTTGTCAGTTTACACGTGAACTTGTAAGTGTGGGCGGCTTCTATTTATATGCATCTCTCACTGAAACAAGAAACCATTACCTTTTTAAAAATAAAGTACAAGCAGCACATTGTGTTTAATCATTGGCACGTTCATTTTCTTTTTGCTTTGAAATGTTTTCACTTTAAGTGACGTCTAAGTTCAATATTTTCTTCAGGTGTGACAGCAACACGTGCAAACACGAAGTGAAAATGGAATCCAAATGTGCTGGAATATTTATGAGTGTGATAGCACTTACTACACGCGTTGCCTTCATGCAGCGTTCAGTCAAGAGGTTGCTCCAAGGCGCTAATAAAATCACGTAATACAATGAAGAGGGTGTTTAAGGGAAATATTTATTGACCTAGCATTGCTACGATCCCTACATACAATAAAAGAACAAGTAGTAGCAATGGGTCAAGGATAACTAAAGCTATCTAAGAAACTGTGTATACATATCAGGATACAATCTATGAATCCAAGGTATTCATGGTGAAAAATTGTGTTCCCATCAGATACCCGTCCTGTACCGCCCTACATCATTTAGGATCCTTCACCCGAAGGAAGTGGAAACATGTCCACTGTGGATTAGGTAGATTATAGCCTAATCGTCTAGAAGGATACAGGGATGTGTTGAGAGAAAAAGTGGTATCAGGGGGTAAAAATGACTAGCAGTGCAAATTATTGAAAGTGCTATGTGCAACAAATAAGTGAATGAGTTAATATTGGGTTGCAGGAATGGAAAATGAATTTCAATAGGATCCTACCCACACCCAAGGTTAAAAAACAGTGCAAAGTAGTGTAACAAATAACTACTTAGATGTGATCTAGGTCGACATGTATCTGTTTCTTCTTGCGGAAGGATGGCTTACTCCAAGAGAGGGACAATACCTCTGAGTATCCAATCCTGTCACTCCTTATTTCTACCAACTACCAAAAATACATAAGGCCCTACGCCCTCCACCGGGCCGTACCATAATATCTGGGATAGGTTCACTTCTGGAACCTCTGTCGACCTTTGTCGATGTGTTTCTTCAACCGATGGTACAGGAAATGCCGACCTTTCTGAAGGACACTAAAGATGTCTTAAGACTTTTACCCGACATTGAATATGACATGAATACTGACATTCTAGTGTCATTCGATGTCGAAAGTTTATACACATCAATACCCCAGACAGAGACATTACAAGGGATAGAGGAGTTATTACTTACAAGAGATTTGAATTCTATAACTCCGGTCAGACTCATTATGACGCTGGTGACACTGGCTATGACAGAAAACTTCTTTGCCTTTGAAGATTCCTTATATTTACAGATTAGCGGGACTAGTATGAGCAGCGTTTTTGCCCCTAGTCTCGCTAATCTGTACGTGCACCATTTTGAATAGGTGCACGTGGTCGCAGACACCAACCCCTATCTTAGGTGTCTGCGAGCCTGGAAACGCTATATCGACGATATTTTCGTCGTGTGGCGTGGAGATGATATCCACCTCAAGGAGTTCCATGAGTGGCTCAATCAGAGGAATCATTACCTGAAATTTACCATGGAATACAACACCTGCCAATTGGCTTTTTTGGATTTATTGATTCATGGCACACCCAACGGCCTAATTTCTGAGCTCTACCGGAAACCCATGGCCCATAATTCCTTGCTTAATTATCATAGCTGCCATCCCAAGTCCCTACGGGACAATTTGCCTGATAGGGCAAATTTTTGAGTATACAGAGAAACTGCACCAATAAACTTTCATTTGAAACACATGCAAAGAGCTTGACACAAGATTTGCTGGATAAAGACTATCCTAAAAAACTGGTACATCAGTCTAAAAAACGAGCGGCGAATAATAACAGAGCCAGCCTACTAGAAACAATGCCTCCTAAAAAGAAAACAGAACGCATGACATGTGTCACAACATTTGGCACACTGTCCAATCATATTTCCAAACACTGGGGTATCCTAAACACTGGGAAGGACAAACTTCCTGTCCCCCTTTTTGCGTTCAAGAGGGGACAAAACCTGAAGGACAAACTGGTCCATACAAGACCGAAAATGGAAATTCCAAGAACTACAGGCACACTTTGGGAGATGCCCGCAGTTACCGGACATCATCCGTGTGGACAGTGTGCAGCATGCCCCCAAACCTGTAAATCTACTAAGATCAACATTGGTACAGAGCGACCATGGGAACAACGTAGGTTTACGAATTGTAACAGTTCGAACCTAATTTATTTAATCAGTTGCCCCTGTGACAAAAGGTATGTAGGCATGACCACCAGGAAAATAAAGATAAGGATATCAGAGCATAAGAGCTCAATACGTTGTAACAAGCAGGCTACAAGACTGACAAAGCATTTTGTAACAGCCCACCATTCTCCTACCGATCTACACTGGACAGTGTTAGAACAACCAATGATACCCAAACATATCTCTGATATAAGCACCTTCCTACATAGAAGAGAACAAAGGTGGGTGTTCAAATTACAGACTGACAAAACGGGTCTGAATGAAGACATCCCGTGGATGTCGTTATAAACCTCCCGGTGATTGGGTGTCCTTATGTCGTGCACCATAATAGTTATTGTGACTCAGCTTTTCTGACTACCTTCAATGACACTGGGATACGCTAAACATTTCACTGCAAATGTCGTTTTTACCATCTAGTTTTTGAAAGAATTAATCTGCCTCAAAAACATATCCCCCTAAATTGCATCTCGTTCTGGTCATTGTGGCATGAATAACATATACATAGACCACTATTCTCAGTAGCCTTACATAACCGCGAAGTTCCTGGCGATTACATTATAGTTCGTGGTTTATTGTAGGGTTTCGTCGAATTCTTTTATCGATGAAGTTTTGTGGAATGTGTGCTCTGCTAAGAAAACTGTCACAATAGACATAGATCAATAAAGTGCTTCTCTTGCTTTAAGACATCGATCGCCTACAATTTCCAGCAGCTACACGTAATTGCAGCGTATAATATGTATAATCATATGACCATAGCTGTTCAATCTGAGGCATTAATGAATCTCGTAATATTATTTTATACAGCATGTGCCAGCTCATAAATGATTGGTCAAAAAAAGAAAGACTCACTGTAAACCATACCAGTGTTTCTTTTATTTTCATCCTTGTGGCGATATCTCCCACATAGACAAACTACAATTCCCAGCAGCCTTGTGGAATTAGAGCGCGAAACACAAGCGGTCACGTGACCTCTACCGCAGCCCGTGTAAGAGAGTTTAAATGTCCGCTTCCTGTCCGTCGAGGTACCTCTCACATGACAGCCTAGACGGATGTCAGGAGTACCGACGGACAGGTAAGCGCACTGAGAGGGGACGAGACAAACTTACCGGGCACATGTGAGTTCATAGCGCACACTGGGCGGGTATTAAACCCTTTTGTTAATTTAACAACTTAACTTGCTTGTATGTGGCGGCAGCAGTTTTTGTTTGTATGAATGCGGTTTCAAAAACACGTTTCCAACTAGACATCACTCTATTCGGACGCTCGATACACAAGCGGTTTGGGTTCCGCTTTTTGCATGATTTTTGTTGCTCATACTTCTCTCACTGCCGACTTGCTCGGAGCATGTACTGCAAAATACCGGCAGAACGTAGGTAAATGCAACGTTATGTTATTCTATGTAAACATCTTATAAAACACCCGATTAAAGCCACCTTCCTCACATTTAATAGTCGCGCAAGGCAGGCGCTCACGAAGGTTGCAGAATGCAATTCTAGAAATGAATGACCCTTTGATGACAGGGTATGTCTAGACCAAGCTCTTTTAGCTCTTCCTCTTTCTACTGTGTTTTCTTCGCTTTTCTTTTCAATAGAGCGGTGCTCCATTTCTACCTGAGCTGTAGCTGGGTGAGGTGGAGAGTCTATTCCCCATACAGTGGGTGAGTGATTACAGCGTCATTCTCTTTCATATTTAATGTTGATTCGACTGACTCAGGTTGACTATTAAGCAACCACTGACCAATATTAATTGGCATTTTGTATTTTTCATGAGATATCTGTCTCTCTTCACAAGCTATCGTCATTAACTGTGTATTTCTTTTGTGTGTTTGTTCGTCCAATATGATCCTATGACCATCCTGATCATCTCCACGGGCGTTTTCAGGTGATATGATTTTAAATCACTATAATACACCTATCAGCAGTAGCATTTTTTGTTAAGGTCCTGAAGAAGCAGAAAGGGATCCCTTGACCCTATTACACTGCAGAAACATGTCGACCTAGATCACATCTAAGTAGTTATTTGTTACACTACTTTGCACTGTTTTTTTAACCTTGGGTGTGGGTAGGATCCTATTGAAATTCATTTTCCATTCCTGCAACCCAATATTAACTCATTCCCTTATTTGTTGCACATAGCACTTTCAATAATTTGCACTGCTAGTCATTTTTACCCCCTGATACCACTTTTTCTCTCAACACATCCCTGTATCCTTCTAGACGATTAGGCTATAATCTACCTAATCCACAGTGGACATGTTTCCACTTCCTTCGGGTGAAGGATCTCAAATGATGTAGGGCGGTACAGGACGGGTATCTGATGGGAACACAACTTTTCACCATGAATACCTTGGATTCATAGATTGTATCCTGATATGTATACACAGTTTCTTAGATAGCTTTAGTTATCCTTGACCCATTGCTAATAAAATCACACCATGATCACAAATGTCACAGCATACACGTTTTTATGTACCCTTGTCGCTCAAGTTGATGAGTTTGAAATATAAAATAATAACAAGTGTAGGTAGCGCCTTGAAGCTGTTTTCATTCCTTAATTTGTCATTAGTGCTTAACAGGTACCAATGACATTGTGACAGCTGCCACTCCTCCGACGTCAGGGGAACCAACCCCTAACCTAACCTGACGATGCTAAAAATAAAATGATAATAACATTAGTTATTATCATTTTATGTTTTCTTTTACCCTGCTCGTGAGCAGTAGGGCCACGCTCCTCCACCTTAGCAGAGGAGCCGCCACTGCTATAAGCACTAACAAATAAATTGGGCAACCCAATAGACCCTTGGAGGCTTGGGTAAGTCAAAATCTGGATATGGTAAGAGTGCCTACAAGGGATTTTTTTCAACAAAGAAAATGTTCTTGACTCAAAGAAATAGATTTATAAAACCCTTATTAGTGACTTCATGCAAACAATTTAACAAAATAAATTATATTCATTCAAAGCGAATATATCGACACAGGAAATGCAAGAAATGCAAAAACAGGTGTATATTTTAAAAATACAAATTTATGTCGAAAATTCTGTTTATGACTAACGGTACACACTACAACTCCTATAAATACAAAAGTGACTGAGATAGATTATCTTCACAGCATTATTTTCTCATCAACTCTTTTGTTATATCCCATTTCAAATATTTTCAAATGAGGAGAGCATCATTGAGTATTTTCTGTGTTGATATATTCGCTTTGAAAGAATATAATTAGTTTTGTTAATTTGTTTGCATAAAACCACTAATAGGTGCTATAAGCACTGCATTTTCTTTTGCTTTCCCTGTCACTATTTCAACAGATGTGTACCTCCTTCACACAGCTTTCCATAGTGTAACAATTAGACCTGAAAATTGATCAGCGTATTTGTCTGTAAAGTTAAGGACATGACTACCCATATATTCACCAACATATCCTGTACCTCTACTCTCTGACTCATCTCAATCCTCACTCTACTACTATGATCTCTAAAATAACACTTTCTAGACTCTTTACTCCTCTATCCCTCGTTGGCTCACCCAAACCTCATGTTATTACTATGATCTCCCTAATTCATTTCTAGAGACTCTTCCCTCCTCCATCTCTCCTCTACTCTATGATCTCCCAAATAACACTTTTGAAAACTCTTCAACCCCTCCATTATCCTATTCAATCCAGCTAACAGACTCACATGTCCACCGCTCAAATGAACTCATATTTCCCTAAACTGATCCACCACTAAACCTTTTGGGTTCGGGAGTAGTCTGCCACTAGCTGAAAAGCTCTTTGACGACTCGTCAAGGGTAGTAAGCACTATATAAACACAATTGCACTAACATTGGAAAGCAAAATGTGTCCCGTATTAGAACAGTATTGGGACAGCATAACTGTCCCTATGGACAGGAAGTTGTTTTTCCAGCTAAGATCTGGCTCCCTCCCCCTGAGACATTTAACAGGCAGGTGGAAGAGTCTGAATACCCTGTGCTGCCCAGCATGTGGCGCAATTAATGAAAGTGTGGGTCACTTCCTATTTGCTTGTAACGCCTATGCCACCCCAAGAAGGGTATGGTTAGCCCCAGTTTGTAAGAACCTTGGGACATCCAGTGCTCCTGAGGCTCAGAGAATTATCTGTACCACCACGGAGGAGCCTATTGTTATGGGAATAGCTAAGTATCTGGGGTGGGCCTGGTCCATTAGGCGGAGAGCTCTTTCCTCAAATGTGTTTTGAATGTGTTTTGATTATTGTTTTAAATGTGTGTTAATTTTAATATTGATCAAACTTGCACAACTGTTTTATAAACATGTATTTGACTAAATGTTTTATTATCAATTGTGAAGTTTTAAAATGTATGTTGTGCTTTTATGAGTATGCAACTCGAATAAAGCTTTCCTACTAACAGTATAGGTCCCTATAGGGAACCGTTTCAAAGTCTGTCTTTTAAAAACATTCACATCCAGGAATGATGAAAATAGTTTGCCAGGCACAGGTCTCATCAAAAGATCCGAGGTCATTCGAGGCAAAGAGTATAAGTAAACCTACAGTTCAATGTGTAACAAGACGAGAAGAGTAGAAAGAGAAAAGACACTTACCAGAGCAAAGATTAATTACCAAGCTGTACTGAGGAGTCAAGGGTCCAAGGAACACTTTATCATCTCAACTGTGTCCCCTGGAAACCAAGAGAGGGAGAACACAGGGTTACCAAGGTTCTTGTCAACCAGCTCAGACACGGGATACAACACCACATTAATTACACTCCAACATGTCTGACATTTCAACAGCTCTCGGAGCGCATCATCGCTTCCAGTAACATCTATCCTCAAAATGGCTGCCTTAAAAGGGCACTGCTAGATGATCTCTTGAAGTATCAAGAGTGCAGCGAGCACTTACAGATACATCAGCGGGGAATGTTCAAACCTCTTAACCACTAAACGCCAGGTGCACTTCCCCTTCTAAGCGGTCCCTGTTCAACACGGCATAGGCAGGCGTTGAATCTGTCCCAGTTTTCCAATCTAATGTGCCAATTGGTTCCTATGGTCTCAGCCCTTTTTAACTCTGTCTCTCCAGGTTCCGTTTTGTACTTTGGAACCAGCACCCGATACACAGGTTTTGGTGCCTGCTCAGTGGATTGCAGCATCGCTTGCCGACATTTAGCAGATATGTTTGTGTTATATCTGAATGCTTGGGTGAACTGTCCATATGCATTGCCCACTCTTCATCTGCATTGCTGCTGTACTCATTCTCCGGGTTTATGTCAGCAAAATACTCACTTTGACCCAGGTTCATGCTTGATTAAATCAATATTCTAAAGGCAGAAAAAGGAGGGCAGTATCCCTGTCATTAAGGGCAGTATACCTATGACGAAGGGCAATACTTTATGGAATTCTTTACCCCCTTTCCTAAGACAAAATTCCAATCTTGCTACTTCCAGGAAATGCCTGAAGACGTATTTGTTTCCTATCCAGCAATCCTAGATATGTCACACAAACTTTCTGTCTTTATTTACCTTCGGAACAACACAGCGCGGAGATATCTCCTTGGAGATCGAATTCCTGCGCTATATAAGAAATATAAATACATAAATAAATAAATATTCCTATGAAGAAGGGCAGTATCCCTATGAAGAAGGGAAGTATCCCTATGATGAAGGGCAGTATCCCTCTGATAAAGGGCAGTATCCCTATGATGAAGGCCAATATCCCTATGAAGAAGGGCAGTATCCCTATGATGAAGGGCAATATCCCTATGAAGAAGGGCAGTATCCCTATGATGAAGGGCAACATCCCTATAAAGAAGGGCAGAATCCCTATGATGAAGGGCAGTATCCCTCTGATAAAGGGCAGTATCCCTATGATGAAGGCCATTATTCCTCTGAAGAAGGGCAGTATCCCTATGATGAAGGGCAATATCCCTATGAAGAAGGGCAGTATTCCGATGATGAAGGGCAATATCCCTATGAAGAAGGGCAGTATCCCTATGATGAAGGGCGGTATCCCTCTGATAAAGGGCAGCATCCCTGTGAAGAAGGGCAGTATCCCTATGATGAAGGGCAATATCCCTATGAAGAAGGGCAGTATCCCTATGATGAAGGGCAGTACCCTATGATGAAGGGCAGTATCCCTATGAAGAAGGGCAGTATCCCTATGATGAAGGGCAATATCCCTGTGAAGAAGGGCAGTATCCCTATGATGAAGGGCATTATCCCTTTGATAAAGGGCAGGATCCCTATGATGAAGGGCAATATCCCTATGAAGAAGGGCAGTATCCCTATGATGAAGGGCAATATCCCTATGAAGAAGGGCAGTATCCCTCTGATAAAGGGCAGCATTCCTGTGAAGAAGGGCAGTATCCCTATGATGAAGGGCACTATCCCTCTGAAGAAGGGCAGAATCCCTATGATGTAGGACAGTATCCCTATGATAAAGGGCAGCATTCCCATGAAGAAGTGCAGCATCCCTATGAAGAAGGGCAGTATCCCTATGATGAAGGGCGATATCCCTATGAAGAAGGGCAGTATCCCTCTGATAAAGGGCAGCATCCCTATGAAGAAGGGCAGTAACCCTATGATGAAGGGCACTGTCCCTCTGAAGAAGGGCAGTATCCTATGATGGAAGATTAGAAAGTTAGTCTCTCTGTCACAGAAGATGGGAACAGAAGTATCCCAGTAATGGGCGACTAGGGGGGCAGCATCCATATGAAGAAGGGCAGTATCCCTACGATGAAGCGCATTATTCCTATGATGAAGGGCAGTATCCCTCTGAAAATGTCTGCATCCCTATGAAGAACGGCAGTATCCATATGATGAAGGGCACTATCCCTCTGAAGACGGGCAGTATCCCTATGATGACGGGCAATATCCCTATGAAGAAGGGCAGTATCCCTATGATGAAGGAAGGCAATATCCCTATGAAGAAGGGCAGTATCCATATGATGAAGGGCAGTATCCCTATGATGGAAGATTAGAAAGATAGTCTCTCTGTCACAGAAGATGGGAACAGCAGTATCCCAGTCATGGGGGACTAGGGGGGCAGCATCCCTATGAAGAAGGGCAGTATTCCTATGATGAAGGGCAGTATTCCTCTGAAGAAGGGCAGTATCCCTATGATAAAGGGCAATATCCCTATGAAGAGGGGCAGTATCCCTATGATGAAGGGCAGTATTCCTATGAAGAAGGGCAGTATCCCTATGTTGAAGGGCAGTATTCCTATGAAGAAGGGTAGTATCCCTATGATGAAGGGCTGTATCCATATGATGGAAAATTAGAAAGTTAGTATCTCTGTCACAGAAGATTGGACCAGCAGTATCCCATTCATAGAGGGCTCGGAAGGCAGCATCCCTCACGTAGGAGATTAAAACGGCAGTGCCGCTGCCAAACAAGAGGAGGGCAGTGTCCATTTGAGGAGGACAGTATCACTAACATAGAAGGCGAGGAGGGCACTAATCCTGTAAAGGAAGTCGACAAAGGCAGTATCCAAGCTATTTTAGGCGGAGAGTGTGGTAACTCTGTCATATTCTTCTAAGAGGGCAGCATCCCAGACATAGAAGAGGAGGAGAGCAGTCAGCATCCCTGTGAGAGAAGTTGAGATGGGCAGTATCCCGAACTTATAAGGTCAGGAGGACAGACACTCTGCGACAGAAGTCGAGGCGGGCAGTATTCCTGTCATATAAGGCGAGGAGTGCAGTAACTCTGTAGTCGAGAAGGGCAGCATCCCTGAAGTACAAGACAAAAGGGGCAGTATTCCTGCCATTGAGGACGAGGAAAGAAGTATCCCCCTGAGAGAAGGTAAGGAGGGCAGTATGGCTGTGACAGAAGATGAGGATAATAGTAGTCTTGTCACAGAATATGGGAACATCACACAAGACAAAGAGGGCAGTATCCCTATCATACAAGACAAGGAATGCAGTATGTAAGAGCAGAAGGGCATACTTCACTGTCATGGAAGAGGAGGCAAGTATCACTGTGAGAAAAGAGAAGAGGGCAGTATCCCTGTCCTGGAATACATGGAGGGCAGTATCCCAGGTGAGGGGGCAGTATCTTTTATACAGAACAAAGGAAAGAGGTATCTCTATCATGGAAGAGGAGGAGACAAGTATCACTGTGAGAAAAGGGACGAGGTCACAGAATACAAGATGGGCAGTATCCCTGGGAGGGGGGCATCATTGTGTGAGAAGAGAGGAGGATAGTGTGTCTGTCATAGAAGGCAGGGTGGGCAGTATTCTTGTCAAAGGAAGGCCCGGATTGGCCATTCTGACACTCTGCTAGTTTCCTGGTGGATGCAGGCCAGAGGGATGCTCTCTGAGCAGTGGGAGTGGGGGGGCCATGACTCACCCATGAAAGCCCCCACGCCTCAGTTTAGTCAGTCTTCTTCCGCTTGGGTCTGGTTTGAACCCTTTTTCCAGGGCTGATAGTGGCATGCCCTTCGGCCCTGGCCATAAAAGAGGAGGTGGGCACTCTTCCTGTGGGGGAAGAGGAGGAGTTAAACTTCAGGGTTCATGTAATCTTGACAGGAGTGAAGCAGATGCCGTGAGAATTCCCCAAAAAATAAGGGACCAGAAAAAACACTTCCCAAGAAAGAGGAGAGGTACTGAAGAGAATCATGCACTCTGACGTGAACTTAATTTGTGTTCACAATTTGAGCACAAGGCAGGATCATCAGACAGACAACAGATGACGTGAGCACATTTACAGATGGGCCAAGTCAGCAGGTAGAGGTGAGACTGCGCTCCAGTGGGTACATCAGCAAGGCAATGCTTTCATTCCTCCATTCATCATTCCATGCGCTGGGAACCAAGAGCAGCCCCGGCAAACAAGTTCAAACCAGCCCGCTTCTTTCCTCTCCTCGTGCATCCTCTCTCTTTCCATTCATTCTTACTCTCTCCTCTTTCTCTCGCTCTTTCTCTCTACATTTCCTTTCTGATCCTCTCTCTCTCTCTCTTTTTTTTCAAAGTTCGCCCCGGCTGTAGTTGACCCCCGGGAGCTGGTTAAAGTGACAGAGGTACCAGGAGCGCCTTTAGGCTCAGCTTTGAAGACTGGCCTGCAAGAGCTCCAACTCACCGGTGAAGTGCCCGGTGGAATAAAAGGCCTGTCCTGCCCCGGATGTGGGGTGCATTCTCAGGTATCCATGTGAGCACGTGATCCTCATCGTCCAGATACAAGGATCGGCTAACCAATCTTTTCACCCATCACATTACTGCAAATCGAGCTACCCAACAGGCCCAACCACACTCTTGCCCTCAACAGGTGAAACCACCCCACTGCACCTCAACACCCACCAGCCCAGCACCTCTGATCCTTATTTCCCAGAGTAGTCCTCTGTCGAATTCCACAACACTGGAAATTCAGTGAAAAGGAGGAAATCTTTACCCAGAGCAAGCTATGGCAATAATTCAAACCCATTGTGTGGTTTTTGGTATCTTGGCTGGATTCCCTATCCTTTGTCCTATGCAACACTTTAGTGCGTTTCACAAGTTACTGAGCAGAATCTGGCACATGGCACAATTTATACAGAGCCCATTTCCATCAGTCACACCTAGTGTGCAGCGATTCAGCCTTGGGAGATGCACAAGACACTTTATGGAGTGTATTTTTAGAGTTGTACTTTATTACCAAGTAATTTATGTCTTTCCTCTATAATCTGAATTGCACCTACTAGGAAACAATATGTCTTTTTTTTAGGTCTCGCCTAGACATCTCATGCGCTGTCTCTTCAAGGCATTTTGTTCTCTAACAGTGGGCTTGGACCCCACCCATTATTTACCATTGGTTCCCCTCATAAACATTTTCTTGACATTTTTGTTAAAGAAATATTTTTATTGAATTTCAACATAACAAGTATTGCTTTCACAGAACAAGAACGATGTATACAAAATATCACACTGATACCCACCTCCCCGTTCAATCTCATGGGTCAGAAATGCACAGCTTCCACCACCACCCAGATCGCGCATGCGCCTCCAAACCGTAAAAAACCCACCATTTGTCCCGCATCTAGCCATACTTGCAGGGACACCCATGTGCAGTATATATAGTCTCTTCCACTGTTCGAACCAGTGCAAACCTTTCTTCCAGGCCGTAATGAGAGGAGTGCTGGAGAAGTTCCAGCGTTTGGTTGTGTCCTTTTAGCCAGCACTGTACCCAGTTCCACCAGTGTCCTATCCCCACGGGATCCCCCCATGTGCTCCTGAATACCCAACAGAACAATTCTAGGGTTGACCTTGAAATGTGATCCCACCACTTTGGAGAGTATGGAGAATATGTGTGACCAGTTTTGCCGTATCAAAGGGCAGGCCCAAACCTGTGGGATCTGGGCAGGGAAGGCACGCAGGCGAGGGAGTCACCTGGGCCCTCCTGAGGTGGTTCAGTGTAAGGTACGCTTGGTGGAGATATTTGAACTGAATGAGTCTGAGCTGTGTGGAGATCGTCAGCACACAGGGTGCCACACAGGTGTCCAGCCAGTCTGTCTCATACAGAAGGCCCACCCATTCTACACATTTGTGCTCTGAGGGGACCCATCTAATATGGGAGTGCACAATCAGAGCTTTGTAGATTTGTGTGATCTTGCTTTTACCCAAGGGACCCATCAGTACCTGTACCTCAAGTGGGCCGTACTCTGGGACCGCCTCAAGTCATTTCTATAGTCGGAGACAGCGTGTCCGAGCTCTAGTTACAGACAGAATTGTGATTTATGCATATGGAATTCAGACTGGAGGTCTTGAAAGGATTGAATATGACCCTTGCTCCATGAAATGCCAAGCTGGTACCATCCGGCGAAACCCTTGAGACTGGCCGCATGTGCCAACCAGTGTAAGTCGTCGGTCCCAACCTGTTCATCACACCACAGCTTTCCATTCCCAAAACACTTTTTCGTTGGGTCAGGGATGGTGTCCCATATAAAATATGTGCTATGTTCTCCACGCCTATCAGCACTATTTCTGTCTGATATGTTGGGTCCTCCCAGCCCCCATGTAACCAGTGTTTACTATCACGATGTGTGCTGTCCAATAATATAAACGGACATCCGCTATGGTGACTCCACTGTCATATGAAGGATAGACACACTTACCAAAGGCAGCTCATTCGGGGCCTTGCTGGCCAACAGGAACCGCAGTACCAGTGAGGCCAAAGTGTTAAACCATGCCTGTGGAATACGAAGAGGGAAATTTTTGAAGGGTGCATATCAGCTGAGCGAGTGTCATCATTTTGAACAAAGCGATCCTATCCATTAGGTCAAGGGGCACCTTATCCCACCTAGTCATGCCCTCTCAGACCATACGCATCAGAGGGCGGAGATTCAGAGGGAGTGAGGAAATATAAATTTTTGGTCAAGTTATGTTCCCTATCGTGTACCCCACCGTCTCCATGTACGAGTTAAAGTGCATGTAACTTCCCTCCTGTGCCAGCTGTGAAGACGCAAATACATTTGCGTCCAACGTTAACATGTCCTCTTTCAGACCCACCCTGAATGGGTTGAATAGTCCGTTCCTAAGTATGCTATGCCAACGTCTTTTTGTAGTGTACTTTACATGTTTTTCAGCTCTGGCAAAGTAGGCCCTGAATTTCTGCCATCGAGCCTTTTTCTGCCTTCTGACTCTGACCCCGTACCTGTGAACTCTGCCTTACTTCCAGCACGGCCCACCGCGCTCAGCTCAGCCTGCTGCCTGCCAAGACTGACTACAACCTTCGAGTTATCTGTTCCGCTCCTCGAAAATACATTCCTGCCTACTAGTTTCAGTAAACATTCCCCAGCTGCAGAGCCGAAGGGCCGGCCTGTCTCCGTGCAAGTAATTCATAGCCTCTGTTACCATGCTCCCATGGAAGGTCCATGCCCCCACGCTTCTCATGCAGACACTCAGGCGCTTATACACGCACTCACAGTCAGTATAGAATAGCTTCTGCCCCAGAGACCTTTCCGCCCCGATAGCTCAGTTCCTAAACATCTGATATCAGATATGATAGAAGCACAAGTTGATCTGACATGCCAGACTTCTGTCTCTTTCCGCCAGTGTAAATGTCAAGCCCCCTGCACCCTCCAGTTTCACGCCAATCACACGTCATGCAGCTGCGCGCGCATCCAAGCCTCCGATTTCTGCTGACATTGCAACATTCCTGTTTAGTGCCACCTACCTGTGACGCTTCTAGAACACACCTCCAGTTACGCCTAGTCCACGCCTTCTGATTACGTACTAGTAACACGTGGATGCTGTTATCTTGTCTTCTCTCAGCTGTTACGCCTACTACATTGCTTTCTATGATGTAAATTAAGTATATAAGCTATGTATTGTCAATAAAATATGGCTCTATCCCTTCCTGAACCCTTTGTGGTTGCAGGAACCCGATATCCAGTTCCGGAACGATTCCTTTTTAAGGAATAAAACCCCTAAGAACTCTAACACCACGGACTCTGTTTTCTTTCTTTCCGATTGAGTTATTATTGATTAAGTACTTACCTGCATAGAAATTAAGATGGTAAATTAAATATTTACGACATTTTGGCGCCCGAACAGGGACCCCTCCCCCACCCCACGCGCCGGTTGGTACGTTGCAAGCTCTGTCCCCTGCCATCAGTTAGAAGGAAACTACGCGTACCGGCAGGATTTCCTGTATCTCCCTCTGGCCCACGGAGGTGACGAAGATTGCGATCAGTGCCCAGACGAGGCGGTGAGGAGTGCGGAGGATCCCGACCAGAGCCTAGCCGAAAGAAGCAAAGTCCGAGGTGTCAAGAGGCCCACCAGTTTTCCGAAGTATCCACGTGTCGAGTCGAGTCGAGTCCGGTCCAGTCCAGTCCAGTCGAGTTTTCCGAGGCCTTCTGTTTTCCGTGCTTCCCGGTGAGTACCATTGCTGGGACGTATCTAGACGGGTTTGGGTACACAAGTCCGGTCTGCACTGTTTTTAGACAGTGTATCTGTACTGTTTAGCAGTACATCAGTTATTCTAGTTTTTGCATTGTCTCTGACAGTGTATCTGTGCTGTTTAGCAGTACATCCGATATAGGGGGTAATAATAAGTGTTCTTAAATGTTTTTCTTCATGTGATCAATGTCGTTGTATGAGTGACTGTTTTTAATGTGCATTATTGTGTTCTTGTCTAACTAGCTGTATCCAGTAATAAGTAGCAAGGATTGAGCGTTCAGTACTAAGTAAACAAGATGCCGTTTTTCAACAAGTTAAAGCAGATAGGAACTAGGAAAGGGATACTAGAGGAAGAAATTCCTATCCCCCCTAGGGACACCCCTGGAAATTTTATGTACCATAAGCATGGCATAGATGCCATATTGTATCTAGAATTATGGGCCGATTATACTAAGCATCTAGACGAGAGACACAGATGGCCAGTTACTGGAACATGGGATGCCGAGTGCATCATGAAGGTAGAAGAAGCATTATGGAAAAAGAAAGCCAGACAATCTCAGAAAGACGCCATAGAGTTTTGGCGTAAGGAATCACATAAGCGTGCTGAAAAAGAACTACGTAGAGAGGACAGACTAAAAGAATCAGATAAAGCCCAAGAAAACGAATTAATTACTGAAGGGATCCGAGTAAAATCAGAGCAAGTAGACCGTGCACGAAATAACCTCGTAAACGGTATGTATCTCGCGGCCGAGGGTTCGCCTGAGGCCATTTCGGAAATACCGAAAAATCTGCCGCCACCATTGGTTCCGACTAAAGTAACTCACAGGACCACTAAAGATATATTCCTGAATTCCTATCTAGAGGATGTAGCACCTGCTTACACCAATCTGCCTGTCCGTGCCCTGCCTAGCGACAGGGACGGGGGTGGTAACCCGCCCCAAGATCATATTCCGCCAGTACCACAACAGATTCCCCCTGTTCCACCACCTCCACCACTTCCCACACCTAAAGTTAATGTACCGAAACCACGTCTACCTGACCCTACTAAAAGACAAAATCAAGTACAGATACAGACTCCACAGAGAAATAATGTCCAAGTTTCCGCCTCAGGAGGTGCGACAGGGGGTCTCCGGACCCCGCCATTAACACACAGGTTACAGCTCGGGGACTTGCAGAGTCCTTTCACGTTCAAATCACCCCGTCTCGACATACTCAAGGGACAACTTACAGTTTGCAGATATGATCCAGTACCCGGCAAAGACGATAGAATGATGATGGCATCACTACGGTTACGATCTGCTACTGATTTCCTGCTGTTGTTTGCAGGAATGAAAGAGTACCTAGATAGAATATATCAGTTTGTTCAGACTGGGAAAGACCCTGACAGTATTAAGGATGCCATGGAGCATCAGAAAGTTGATGTTCAAGGACAGATACTACGTTTTTTCATAAATTGCCTAATAAGAGAACGAGACAGGCCTGAGACAGATCAGGGTGAATTAGATGCACTCAGCAGGTGGGGTCAAAATATATCTGAAGGAAAACACGACAAGGGGACTTGCATAGCCAGTATGTACAGGAAAATAAGAAAAGCAGTGATAGACTTACACAAAGAAGAGAAAGAGAAGGCTTCCTCCGAGGGGGAAGAAGAACCTGAAGAACCAGAAAAGACTACAGACACTATAGCGTATGTAGGTAAGGGAACTTACCTTAGGAAAGGCATTCGTCCAGAAAGCAAGAGAGTTTTTCTCTCTGCCTTAACAAACCCGAATTCTGCTGAACATCAGTTCCAGGAGACTGATAAAAGGCTTCGAGACCGAATGGGGTACCATGTACTCAATTCTATGGATGAACAAGAACTAGCCCGGTCAGCCATATTATGGACTGACAATCCGGATATATACAATGATGACACCGTAGCACAGACATTCCTGAACCTTTCCCCAGACGAGCAGAAATTAGCAGGTGTATACATGATTCAGCACCTCCTCACGAAATACAGAAATCAACATTCTGATCCAGGTCCCTTACACGATACATTAGAAGAACTACTCATGGATAGATGGAGAGGTTTAAGCACCAAATTAATTCAAATAATTCTAGAACAACGCCACAGATATAACACTTTCATAAGCCCCGAATATGTTCCCGCCCCGCCCCCAGAAAGAAAAATGTATCATATGGAACGTCTGCATGGCATTGAAAGTCAGAACCCCTTACGAGAAGTGCATCCAGTTATGGGTGATGATCATAACTTGAAACGTGTGTATGTACACACGCCTCTGACTAAGTTAGAACTGTTAGAAATGAAGAAACTAGTCCCGTGCCATGACAAAGACCCTGCAGGTTTTCTTAGAGAGCTTAAAGACATGTTACTGATGGGGGATTATACGTACGAAGATATCACGAAAATGTTAAAGGTACTGCTGCCCACGGGCATCTACGAGAAACTAAAGGAAAAGGAATGGGAGGTGGGAGAGAAAAAGATTGTATGGGCAGAAATAGAAGACGAAGAGAATAAACGTGTCCCAGGGGTAGGCCTTGGGGAGAAAACTAAAGCATTACCAGGTCTGATAGTACAGGTTCTGCCAAGATTATTGACAACTAGAAAGGAAGACTGGGATGCAATCTCAGCATGTAAACAGAAACCCGACGAAGATACTAGTGACTTCTATTCAAGATTCGAGAAATGTTTCATTATTAATAGTGGTCTTAAACCAAGTAGCGAGTCGTACCCGCATCTTTTTGTATCAAAGTTAGTCGAGAATTCCCTGTTAGCAGTTAAAAACCGTGTATACAAGGTCGAGAGTACATGGCAAGCCAATACGCCATCACAGATGTTACAAATGTTACAATACCATCAGAACAGAATTAGAGAAGAACAGGATCAGGAACAGAAACGTATGAAAGATACGAAAATGAAAATGCTAGTAGCCCAGTCGGTCCCAACCGACGGCCACAGAAAGGGTACGACCCAGACAGGTCACGCCGCAGCTCCGGTTAAAGGGACATGCAACTATTGCAAGCAGCCAGGTCACTACGTACACGAATGCCCAGTTCTGAAACATAGTAAATGTATAGAGGGGTCCCCGTGGGAGGGAAAATATTTCTGCACAAACAATAAAAAAAATTTTGCAAGAACTAGGATGGTACTCAAAGGACAAGATTGTTGTCATTTATTCAACAACAACAGGTTTAACAATTTACAGCAATATTTGTAATCATTTATAGATGAAAACGAGAAATCGAAAGTTCGAAAGGGCCCCAAGGGGGAAAGGGGGGAAGGAAGGATGTGCTCAAAGGTTGTGTAAAGGGTTAAGGATAATACACAGGTTTACACATACTGTACATATACACAATCAACAAGGAATTGCAAATTATTCCAAAAAACCAAAACGGCCTACATCAATTAAGGCAAAACTCAACAAAAAAGTGGGGCATTCCACGGTCACGTGTACAAATCAATCGAGTACTGGAAATGTGCCGGATGTCCCAAGGTAATGAGGTGTCGACGTTTCGACCCCTATGTCTAGGATCAATTTATTCCTTTGCCGGGGTCTTCATCAGGACCGTTGTAGAAGGGAAGGGACGAGGAGGGGCCGTCCTATCTGAAAAATGGAAACCCGTATCAGGGAATGGAGTATCAATTAATAAACCTAAACAGTCATTAATACTGTGCACCAATGAGGTGGCATTGATTAAAAACAAAATGAAAACCATGGAGTCCGGGTCAAGAGACCTCTAGACGAAGGAACCAGAAGCTGAATATGCGATTCATCCATAAACACGCTTAAGAAATTAATTATTCCAATACATCAGGGACACATTAGCCAGGACATGGAGGTGTCCGCTCAGAATGGGGAACCCATTGGCAGTACTTTTAGTGATAC
The DNA here is from genome assembly GCF_964263255.1 of Lissotriton vulgaris. Lineage (NCBI taxonomy): Eukaryota > Metazoa > Chordata > Amphibia > Caudata > Salamandridae > Lissotriton > Lissotriton vulgaris. Next base: position 1,855,287,700 of record NC_141693.1, on the reverse strand, counting down.
ATGCTTTGAGTGGCATATGGGCGTTTAAACAAAAGGGCCCTGCATGCATATATACTTTAAGGGCACGGTAGTTAATAAAGAGAGAGAGCTGTGAGCAATTACCTGTGGTAGAATAAGACACACTCTTTGAAAATTCAAATGTGTGGTCTGCCTGTTTTAGAAAATAACGCTGCTGGGCACGTCTTAAATGAAGCGTCTAAATAAAACACGAGGTTTGCGTCAGTCAAAGTAACCACAAAGGCAATTATTTGATAAGGCCAGTTCAAAAAATGGGAAAAAGGGTTACCTCAGTATATTGTGCTGCAACGTAGCAAGGAGAATTAGGCGCTGTGTTATAGTCAATAAACTGTAAATGCAAAATATACAGGAATTTAAAATTTGCAGCAATTATGATGTAACCGCAACGCGGTGGTCTGTTAAGCAGACTCCACAGTCTCGTGTGTCCATACCTTCAAAAGAGTCTGTACAGTGCCTGACGGACTGGGGAGCTTGACGATGTATGAGGCAATATGCCGATCGGCTCCGTTTGGTCGCGGAAGCAACCTGCAATAATTATGGACGCTCGTAAATCACACGGAGTTAAGACTATAGACAGCCGAGAAAAGCGGGACCGAAGGGTTCTCCACTTACTTTCAACGCAGACCGCGAGGCAGCAGAGCGTCTTGCTGCAATCCTATCACCGAATGTTGTCCACCGCTGAGTGAAGCAGGCAGGCTTCTCGCGTTGGGACACAAACCCTGCCGTCCACTACGCGGAGTTGGGGGGCGGGGCTTGCGATGTGACGTTGGTTGGGAGAATAATAGAGAAAAGACTCCGGTGCCGTGGAAGACAGCCCTATTGCAAAAATTGTGACCTATTGTGACTCTTAGCTCTAATTAGAGAATTATTAAAGGAATTCACAAACATTACATTTGCATCCAGCCCATATAGGCAAGTAAAGTGAATTTCACAGTTAGAGTGGACTCGCGCACAGCCCATGCAAGGGAGTGAAGGCGAGTGGGGAGTAAATAAAGAATTAATTAAAGAAACAATTAAGAGACCGTACATTTGCATCCAGCCCAATAGGGCGAGTGAATAGAGATTACATAGTTAGAATGGACTCAAGCACAGCCCTTGTAAGGGAGTGAAGGCGAATACTCATCAAGGTCATTCTAGTTAAAAGATTTCAACATAAGAGTTATTGAGGAGAAATGAGATCACATTATACAAGCACTGCATATTAACATTTTCGATGAATACTCGTGCACCCGTCTCACAGGATGGTGTAGACGAGTCACATGCATATATCAAATTGATTGAATTGGATTTGGGCATATTGTACAGACACTGCAGGTTGACCTTTGATACGCTATCTACGCTTTTTGGAAAATACTCGTGCACCTGTCTCGCAGGATAGTGTAGACGAGTTACATGCGTATATCAAATAGTTAAAATGAATAGGGGTCACCCATAGGGTATCAGGAAAGTATCAGTGTGGCAATGAGTTAATTATTCATCTCAGGGCGGCTAGCTGTGCAAAGCTGCCGTCCTGTTCATTTAGGCCATTTTTAATGGAGTCCAGGAGAGACATCCATTTGCATTCTCGTACATTTAGCACCACAGCCAGGTTACCGCCTCGTCTCCCTATGGAAACTTCCTCGATTATAAGCCACCGTAAATCTTTCACGGTATGTCCAGCGGTCTGCCAATGGTCTACCAGGGGGGCACCTGGGACCTGGCAACGTAATCTGCTGCAATGTGCGGAGATCCGAGATTTAATTTTCTGCTGAGTTTGCCCCACATATACTTTACTGCATGGGCACGTTATTACGTAAATCACACCATCGGTGTTACAATTAGTGTGATGTTTTAGTTTAAAAGTCTGTTGTCCATGGGTGAAGGTCTTGGTCTGAATTGTTGTCTCGCAGGCAATGCAGGTCCCGCATCTAAAGTGACCTATCACAGGTGGTAAGTTCCATAGACTTGTGAGTGTTGGAGGGCTCTCCGGTTCCAGGTATGAGTGAACCACTATATCTCGAATGTTTCTAGATCTCTTAAAGGAGTGGAGAGGAAGCTGCGGTTGGTCAATTTCCTGAGCTATTAATGGCCAATTCTTGTTGATCACTTTTTTGACATCATTACTCCTTGTGGTATAGGTGGTGACGCAAATCATCCTATTCGTCTCAGGATCTATGCGACTCTCAGGATTCAGCAAATTCTCCCTCGGGTTATACCAGGCCCGTTTTCTCGCGCGTCTCACCATGCGTGTTGGATAACCCCGCGACACAAGGCGATCCCTGAGGACCTCTGATTCCTTGAGGTAGTCAGTACGAGAGGAGCAGTTTCTTCTAATTCTCAGGAATTGTCCCACCGGAAGGTTGTCTCTGAGGCCTTTGGGGTGGTGGCTACCATATTGTAATAGGGAATTTCTTTCAGTCGGTTTCCTGTACAGGGTTGTGAGAAGCTGTCCATTTGCCACATAGATGGAGATGTCAAGGAAAGGTATTGATTTATTGCTCGATTCAAGAGTGAACTGGATATTGGTGTTCCGTTGATTCAACCAAATATGGTACTCGTTCAATTGCTCGCTGTTTCCTTGCCATATGCACAAAACATCATCGATGTATCTGACCCAAAGGGTCAGCATGGATGAAAAGGGATTGTTCAATGAGAAAACGTGTTCTTGCTCAAAGTGATCCATATAGATTATAGCCAGATTGGGAGCAAATGTAGCGCCCATGGCTACGCCCTTGGATTGCACATAAAATTTCTCTTGGAAAATGAAGAAGTTTTTCTTCATGGCTATATTAAGTAGGTCGATGATGAATTCCGTGGGAACCTGGAACGGAGCCGGTCTGCGATTTAATGCAACCTCCATTATGTCTAGGGCCTCTTGTTGAGGGATGCTGGTGTACAGTGATATAATATCACATGTGACCAACAACATAGTGTTAGGATCAAAAGGTCTCTCATCAATTAGTTGGATGACTTGGGTTGTGTCACGTAAGTAAGTTCTTGTTTTTAAGGCAAGCGGCTTTAGAAAGAAGTCTATGTATTTACATAGCGGATCTAGTATAGAGCCGCAACCGGATACTATTGGTCGCCCAGGGGGGAGGCCAAGGTTTTTGTGAACCTTGGGCAAGGTATATATGGTTGCCAGTCTCGGGGATTGCTGATTCAAGAATTTGAACTCTTGGTCACTTAAGAAGCCAGATTCCAAACCTTTTTGTGTGATGGAAAGGATCATATTGGCAATCTCCTTTGATGGGTCATTCGGTATCTCTTGGTAGCTGACTCCGTCGTGTAGTTGTCTAAGTATTTCCTCTTTATACTTAGACAAATCCTGGACAACAATTGCTCCGCCTTTGTCGGCGGGTTTGATGATGACTTGTTTGTTGGAGGACAAGTCCGTGAGCGCTTGTTTCTCCTTTTGGCTGAGATTGAATCTAACAAACTTTTTGGTGTTTAATGTCTGTTCAGCTGCTTGCGTGACTATATCCTCGAATGCGAGTATTCTCGGGCTCATGGCATAGGTGGGTGGAAAGAATGTAGATGGCTCCCTTAGGCCAGTGATTGATCCTTGCCGTCTGATAGTTTGATTCCGAAAGAAATACCGTAGGCGAATCTTCCTAAAGAATCTACAAAGTTCAATCTTCAGTTGATAAGATGAGATATTGATCACCTGTTTCGGTGACATTTCGGGCGGAGCCACACGGCGAGATCTCGACCCGGAGGAACACATATCGGTGGTGATGGCAACAGCGACAAATACCCGTCCGGTATCCCTCATCAGGGATAACCCTGTGATCAATATCTCATCTTATCAACTTAAAGAGGATGAGGTCAAGGTACTAAGCAAAGGGCTCTCCTACGTGCCCACAGCTACGGCCAACAAATTCCAACTGAAGATTGAACTTTGTAGATTCTTTAGGAAGATTCGCCTACGGTATTTCTTTCGGAATCAAACTATCAGACGGCAAGGATCAATCACTGGCCTAAGGGAGCCATCTACATTCTTTCCACCCACCTATGCCATGAGCCCGAGAATACTCGCATTCGAGGATATAGTCACGCAAGCAGCTGAACAGACATTAAACACCAAAAAGTTTGTTAGATTCAATCTCAGCCAAAAGGAGAAACAAGCGCTCACGGACTTGTCCTCCAACAAACAAGTCATCATCAAACCCGCCGACAAAGGCGGAGCAATTGTTGTCCAGGATTTGTCTAAGTATAAAGAGGAAATACTTAGACAACTACACGACGGAGTCAGCTACCAAGAGATACCGAATGACCCATCAAAGGAGATTGCCAATATGATCCTTTCCATCACACAAAAAGGTTTGGAATCTGGCTTCTTAAGTGACCAAGAGTTCAAATTCTTGAATCAGCAATCCCCGAGACTGGCAACCATATATACCTTGCCCAAGGTTCACAAAAACCTTGACCTCCCCCCTGGGCGACCAATAGTATCCGGTTGCGGCTCTATACTAGAGCCGCTATGTAAATACATAGACTTCTTTCTAAAGCCGCTTGCCTTAAAAACAAGAACTTACTTACGTGACACAACCCAAGTCATCCAACTAATTGATGAGAGACCTTTTGATCCTAACACTATGTTGTTGGTCACATGTGATATTATATCACTGTACACCAGCATCCCTCAACAAGAGGCCCTAGACATAATGGAGGTTGCATTAAATCGCAGACCGGCTCCGTTCCAGGTTCCCACGGAATTCATCATCGACCTACTTAATATAGCCATGAAGAAAAACTTCTTCATTTTCCAAGAGAAATTTTATGTGCAATCCAAGGGCGTAGCCATGGGCGCTACATTTGCTCCCAATCTGGCTATAATCTATATGGATCACTTTGAGCAAGAACACGTTTTCTCATTGAACAATCCCTTTTCATCCATGCTGACCCTTTGGGTCAGATACATCGATGATGTTTTGTGCATATGGCAAGGAAACAGCGAGCAATTGAACGAGTACCATATTTGGTTGAATCAACGGAACACCAATATCCAGTTCACTCTTGAATCGAGCAATAAATCAATACCTTTCCTTGACATCTCCATCTATGTGGCAAATGGACAGCTTCTCACAACCCTGTACAGGAAACCGACTGAAAGAAATTCCCTATTACAATATGGTAGCCACCACCCCAGAGGCCTCAGAGACAACCTTCCGGTGGGACAATTCCTGAGAATTAGAAGAAACTGCTCCTCTCGTACTGACTACCTCAAGGAATCAGAGGTCCTCAGGGATCGCCTTGTGTCGCGGGGTTATCCAACACGCATGGTGAGACGCGCGAGAAAACGGGCCTGGTATAACCCGAGGGAGAATTTGCTGAATCCTGAGAGTCGCATAGATCCTGAGACGAATAGGATGATTTGCGTCACCACCTATACCACAAGGAGTAATGATGTCAAAAAAGTGATCAACAAGAATTGGCCATTAATAGCTCAGGAAATTGACCAACCGCAGCTTCCTCTCCACTCCTTTAAGAGATCTAGAAACATTCGAGATATAGTGGTTCACTCATACCTGGAACCGGAGAGCCCTCCAACACTCACAAGTCTATGGAACTTACCACCTGTGATAGGTCACTTTAGATGCGGGACCTGCATTGCCTGCGAGACAACAATTCAGACCAAGACCTTCACCCATGGACAACAGACTTTTAAACTAAAACATCACACTAATTGTAACACCGATGGTGTGATTTACGTAATAACGTGCCCATGCAGTAAAGTATATGTGGGGCAAACTCAGCAGAAAATTAAATCTCGGATCTCCGCACATTGCAGCAGATTACGTTGCCAGGTCCCAGGTGCCCCCCTGGTAGACCATTGGCAGACCGCTGGACATACCGTGAAAGATTTACGGTGGCTTATAATCGAGAAAGTTTCCCTAGGGAGACGAGGCGGTAACCTGGCTGTGGTGCTAAATGTACGAGAATGCAAATGGATGTCTCTCCTGGACTCCATTAAAAATGGCCTAAATGAACAGGACGGCAGCTTTGCACAGCTAGCCGCCCTGAGATGAATAATTAACTCATTGCCACACTGATACTTTCCTGATACCCTATGGGTGACCCCTATTCATTTTAACTATTTGATATACGCATGTAACTCGTCTACACTATCCTGCGAGACAGGTGCACGAGTATTTTCCAAAAAGCGTAGATAGCGTATCAAAGGTCAACCTGCAGTGTCTGTACAATATGCCCAAATCCAATTCAATCAATTTGATATATGCATGTGACTCGTCTACACCATCCTGTGAGACGGGTGCACGAGTATTCATCGAAAATGTTAATATGCAGTGCTTGTATAATGTGATCTCATTTCTCCTCAATAACTCTTATGTTGAAATCTTTTAACTAGAATGACCTTGATGAGTATTCGCCTTCACTCCCTTACAAGGGCTGTGCTTGAGTCCATTCTAACTATGTAATCTCTATTCACTCGCCCTATTGGGCTGGATGCAAATGTACGGTCTCTTAATTGTTTCTTTAATTAATTCTTTATTTACTCCCCACTCGCCTTCACTCCCTTGCATGGGCTGTGCGCGAGTCCACTCTAACTGTGAAATTCACTTTACTTGCCTATATGGGCTGGATGCAAATGTAATGTTTGTGAATTCCTTTAATAATTCTCTAATTAGAGCTAAGAGTCACAATAGGTCACAATTTTTGCAATAGGGCTGTCTTCCACGGCACCGGAGTCTTTTCTCTATTATTCTCCCAACCAACGTCACATCGCAAGCCCCGCCCCCCAACTCCGCGTAGTGGACGGCAGGGTTTGTGTCCCAACGCGAGAAGCCTGCCTGCTTCACTCAGCGGTGGACAACATTCGGTGATAGGATTGCAGCAAGACGCTCTGCTGCCTCGCGGTCTGCGTTGAAAGTAAGTGGAGAACCCTTCGGTCCCGCTTTTCTCGGCTGTCTATAGTCTTAACTCCGTGTGATTTACGAGCGTCCATAATTATTGCAGGTTGCTTCCGCGACCAAACGGAGCCGATCGGCATATTGCCTCATACATCGTCAAGCTCCCCAGTCCGTCAGGCACTGTACAGACTCTTTTGAAGGTATGGACACACGAGACTGTGGAGTCTGCTTAACAGACCACCGCGTTGCGGTTACATCATAATTGCTGCAAATTTTAAATTCCTGTATATTTTGCATTTACAGTTTATTGACTATAACACAGCGCCTAATTCTCCTTGCTACGTTGCAGCACAATATACTGAGGTAACCCTTTTTCCCATTTTTTGAACTGGCCTTATCAAATAATTGCCTTTGTGGTTACTTTGACTGACGCAAACCTCGTGTTTTATTTAGACGCTTCATTTAAGACGTGCCCAGCAGCGTTATTTTCTAAAACAGGCAGACCACACATTTGAATTTTCAAAGAGTGTGTCTTATTCTACCACAGGTAATTGCTCACAGCTCTCTCTCTTTATTAACTACCGTGCCCTTAAAGTATATATGCATGCAGGGCCCTTTTGTTTAAACGCCCATATGCCACTCAAAGCATGTATCACTAAAAGTACTGCCAATGGGTTCCCCATTCTGAGCGGACACCTCCATGTCCTGGCTAATGTGTCCCTGATGTATTGGAATAATTAATTTCTTAAGCGTGTTTATGGATGAATCGCATATTCAGCTTCTGGTTCCTTCGTCTAGAGGTCTCTTGACCCGGACTCCATGGTTTTCATTTTGTTTTTAATCAATGCCACCTCATTGGTGCACAGTATTAATGACTGTTTAGGTTTATTAATTGATACTCCATTCCCTGATACGGGTTTCCATTTTTCAGATAGGACGGCCCCTCCTCGTCCCTTCCCTTCTACAACAGTCCTGATGAAGACCCCGGCAAAGGAATAAATTGATCCTAGACATAGGGGTCGAAACGTCGACACCTCATTACCTTGGGACATCCGGCACATTTCCAGTACTCGATTGATTTGTACACGTGACCGTGGAATGCCCCACTTTTTTGTTGAGTTTTGCCTTAATTGATGTAGGCCGTTTTGGTTTTTTGGAATAATTTGCAATTCCTTGTTGATTGTGTATATGTACAGTATGTGTAAACCTGTGTATTATCCTTAACCCTTTACACAACCTTTGAGCACATCCTTCCTTCCCCCCTTTCCCCCTTGGGGCCCTTTCGAACTTTCGATTTCTCGTTTTCATCTATAAATGATTACAAATATTGCTGTAAATTGTTAAACCTGTTGTTGTTGAATAAATGACAACAATCTTGTCCTTTGAGTACCATCCTAGTTCTTGCAAAAATTTTTTTATTGTTTGTGCAGAAATATTTTCCCTCCCACGGGGACCCCTCTATACATTTACTACTTGACGCCCAGGTCCCCGTGACTGCTTGGGTTCTACCCCCCTTTATAAAATCAGTTCTGAAACATAACATAGCGACAGGTAAAACTAAAGAAAGACCGCATCCGCCTAGACAAGACCATAACCAGCATCAGTCTTCACAGAATATACAGCCCATGCAGAATACACAGCCTACGCATGCTCCATCACACACAGCACAGACAGTAGCGGTATCACAGCCGCAGCCCATTGCCGCAACTCAGCAAGTTTCACAACAGATGTACCAGTATGCCCAGTCCGCTTACCCCGATTATCCACGATATACATGAAACAGCCTAGAGAGGGAGGGTGGCTTGCCTCTTATTGAGATTCCTGTAGATCAAGAGGGTCCTTATGTACATAGTCAAGTATTGGGAAAAGACAGAAAGTTTTTAATTGACACAGGGGCAAGTCGCACCACAATCAGTCATGATGAAGTTCCAGGGGCACCCCTCTCAGGCTCACAGAATGTTTCCCTTGGTTTTTCAGGACAGCCCATTGTAAATGAGGTATCAGAACCAGTTCCCCTGGCTGTGGGTCCATTATCACGTGTTACAGATTTGTTACTTACGAAATCATGTCCAGAAAATCTGTTAGGAATAAAAACATTGAAGGCTCTAGGAGCCGTGATCTGCTGTTCCCCGGAGGGAGTCAGACTCTTTCTGCGGGATTTCAAGGGTCATTATATGTTACGTGAGTTTGATGTCAGATTGAAAAATGTACCAGATCACTTGTGGGCAAAAGGCCCAACTGATGTAGGTTGTATGCACATTACACCATACCGTGTTACACTCAAACCAGGTGTAGTTTTACCCAGAATCAGACAATACAAGTTACCACCCGATGCTGTAGTGGCTTTACTGGAAATCATTGAAGAGCTCATTGCCCAGGGAGTGGTTGTAGAGACCGACTCCAATATCTGTAATTCACCCATCATTCCAATTCTTAAACGTACTGACCCCAATGCACCGCCAGTATATCGGCTGGTGATTGATTTAAGAGAACTGAATAAATGCATTATTCCACAGTACCCTGTGGTTCCCGACATCTCATCTTTATTGACTGCTATTGATTCAGAAGCATCGTTCTTTACTGTAATTGACCTCAAGAACGCCTTCTTCAGTGTACCTATTGATCCAGAGAGTCAATATCTCTTCGGATTCAGTTTAAATGGACGAAGTTTCAAATTTTCACTCGCACCTCAAGGATTCACAGAAAGCCCCAGCATCTATAGCCAAGCACTAAAAAGACAACTTGATTGTATAACAATGCCAGTTAACACCGCCTTACTGCAATACGTCGATGATCTGCTGATCACCGCACGAAATGAACCCGAATGTGAACAAGCATCACTGACAGTTTTACATTTTCTGGCCGACAAGGGACACAAGGTGTCTCCTTCGAAGCTACAATTCTGTGTTCAGCAAGTTGTGTACTTGGGTCACTTGCTGTCCAAAGTGGGGAGACAGCTCACTCCCGATCGCATTCAGTTAATTGTAAATATGCCACAACCCCAGACACAAAAGGAAGTGCGGGCCTTCATAGGCCTCACCTCGTACTGCAGACAATGGATTCCCCAGTATGCATTTCTAGCCAAACCACTCATTCAGTTAACAACACAGGAGGCAGCGACTTCGACTGTCCTTCCCTGGACTCAGGAACATACACAGGCTTTTGAAAAATTAAAGAAAGCTTTATGCCAAGCACCAGTTCTAGCGACACCATGTTACAGCAAACCTTTTACACTTTTTGTTACAGAACGTGAGGGTACAGCATTGTCTGTCCTCACTCAAGTCCAAGCAGGTTCACACAAGCCTTGCGCTTATTTTTCAAGTACATTGGATTCAGTAGCTCAGGCACTCCCTGCGTGCTTGAAGTCAGTAGCAGCAACAGCACTAGCAATCAGACAGAGCGACTCAATTGTTTTAGGACATCCATTAACAGTTCAAGTTCCCCATTCTGTAGAGGTTCTTTTAAACAGAACCCAGACTCAACACTTGACTATAGCACGACTGACAGGTTATGAATTGACACTATTCCAGCCACACATAGAAATCAGACGCTGTAGCATTCTGAACCCCGCAACACTGTTACCTACAATTCTGACAGATCCAGCACCGCATGATTGCATAGAGATCATTAATACAGTAACAAAACCTCGACGAGACCTAACAGATGTTCCACTGACAAATCCAGACCTGACACTTTATGTGGACGGTTCATGCATGAGAACAAGCACAGGAGAATTAGTGGCCGCATATGCAGTGACCACTGAAACTGAAGTTAAAGAAACACACCGTATTGACACACTGTCTGCTCAAGCGGCGGAGCTCATCGCTCTGACCCGAGCTTGTATTCTAGCCAAGAACAGAAATGTTAACATATACACTGATTCCCGCTATGCGTTCGGAGTCGTACACGACTTCGGCATGTTATGGCAAGAAAGAGGTTTCTTGACCTCTCATGGTGCCAAGATCCAACACGGTCCCCTCATTCAAGCACTATTAGAAGCAATACATTTGCCCTCGGGCATATCAGTCATGAAGTGTAAAGCACATACTAAGGTTACAGATTCTGTTTCCCAGGGTAACAACCTGGCAGACCAGACAGCAAAACATACAGCATTGACTCACACCCAGACTACTGATGTGACAAAGACAATAGTACCAACTCAGTGTATGTCAGTCAGGGATCCCACCCTAGACGTAATCGATATTCAGACACATGCCACTCCAGATGAAATAAAGAAATGGACTGAACTAGGAGGGATCCAGACAGATCAAGGATGGGTCACAAAGGGAAAATGTACATGGTTCCTCCCCGACTCAATGGTCCAAATCATGATAAATACAGCACATAGTCCTGCACATCTAGGAGAGAAAGCTATGTTAGACAGTTTACAGAATCTCTGGTACAACAAACACTTACGAGCAGCAGCAAAACAGAAAGTGCGTACTTGCATGATCTGTTATCAGTTCAATCCAGGTAAAAGCGTTCCTGTAGAGCAAGGTGGATTTCATCCTCCCGATCACCCTTTTGAAGTCCTCCAGATGGATTATATCCAGATGGACCGTTGTCGAGGATTCAAATATGTCCTCGTAGTCGTTTGTGCACTTTCTCGTTGGACCGAAGCATACCCAGTCTCAGATTACACTGCCCCGACCACTGCCAAGCAGCTGGTTCGAGAATTCTTCCCACGATACGGCCTGCCTCGTGTCGTGTACTCAGATAACGGACAGCCGTTCTCATCCGAACTCATGAAGCATGTCTCCCTTTTGCTAGGATATCAGTGGAGATTCCATTGTGTCCGACATCCCGAAGCCGCAGGCCTTGTAGAGAGGCATAACCAGACACTTAAGACCCGCCTTGCCAAAATATGCCAGGAGAAAGGGGTCGACTGGATAGTCGCCCTGCCAGTTGCCCTGTTCTATATGAGAATGGTTGCCCATTCGAGATCAGGACTATCCCCGTACGAAGTGGTCTTTGGCAGACCACCGAATATGTGGGGGACGCCCATTCCTAAGAAAATTACCGATGTTGATTGTAACATGTTGACAGATTACCTTGCCTCCTTGATGTCTGCACTCAATCATGTCGTTCACAGGTTGCCGCAGCCTTTCCTGACAACACTGATGTAAAGCCGCATGATATCCGTCCTGGCGACCTGGTCCTAGTTAGGAACTTCGACAGGAAAAGCCCGCTGGAGCCCCGCTGGAAAGCGCCGAAGACCGTCCTTCTTACTACAAGGACCGCAGTGAAGTTGGAGGGCAGAAAGGGGTGGGTCCATACGAGTCATATTAAACTATGCAACGAACTGAAACCAGACCCTGACTCGCCCACCCCCACCAAAGACTGTATTAAACCTAGTGACTTTAAAATACCCGAACGAGAGAAAACTCCCCAAGAGGAGTATCGATTGAAGCTTCGATCTAGCAAGTCAGACAGTTTAATTGTTTAAGTCCTCCCCTAGGTGAATCGGTTAAATAGTTTCTGACATGTATCCCCTAGATCGAGATAGAGAGAGAGAGAGACAATTCAAGAAACGTACATACTGCAAAGCACTGCGTAGTCACTGTATAGTGACATTGTTAATAATGTTTTTTCTAAGTATTCTGATTATTGTTGCAAGTATACTACTTCCTATCTATTGCCCTATTTTCAAGCGTGAACAATCTGCTTACAATGTTTCTGCTGAACATTCTTTTAGTGAGTTACCTCCACATGAACTTTCTTACAGACTTGCGCTGCGCAACAACACATTCATTAGTATGCTACATCATTCCCATCAGACTAATAACGCTACAAACTGCTGGATATGTGGCCGACTCCCTCCCTACCAGAATTACAAGGGAGCTCTGCCCCTCTTTCCGTACCCGTTCACTCACAACGGCTCCTGTGGTGCATGGTTTAAAATAATTAATTCCTTAGATCCTGATATTGCTGTTTTCGACGGGAGCTGGGTTTGGGGAAACCTGAACTTAGTCCTGCTCGACGTCTGTTACCCTGATAAGGAGGGACTCCCCATTAGAATAGGAACTGATCTAGAAAATGAAGTATATGGATTAAGTAATTACACAATTAACCTTATGATTCTTACTGTTGAATCCGAAGCTGCACCAGTTCTGCCCGCTATGTCAGTATTACCAGTCACTGGTGAATTATGTGTCAGGAAGAAAGGTTCAGTACACTTAGGTCATAGTAAATGTACTACTGTGGTCGAATTCAGTGATCATGGTAAATCGTCCTTTAAAGCTACCCGTCATTCTTATTTTGTTTGTGGTCATACCGCATACATACGTTTACCTCCAGATTGGGATGGTACCTGTTATATTGCATTCCTTCTGCCACCTGTTTTTCTAGCCCCTCCTGATTATCACAGAAACACAAATCTAGTAAAGAATAGACTCCGAAGAGATCTCCCGCTTGTCGACTATACAGAAACGGCATGGGAACAATACACCGATTTTAATAAAGGATTCTTTTTCTTTTTAGGCCCCGTCCAAAACAGTAAATTAATACGTAGATTAACTAGAACCCTTGAAGCAGTAGTACATGAAACTGCCTCCGCCTTAGGTAACTTAACCGAGGAGCAGTCCGCCATGCGGGTTGTTGTCCTTCAGAATCGTCTTGTTATTGACGTCATCTTGGCAGATAGAGGTGGAGCCTGTAAGGTCATCGGGTCAAGTTGCTGTGTTTTCATTCCAGAAAACGCGCCATCTGTATACAAAGCTATTACACGTCTTCACAAAATTGCAAGTTTAATACATCAGAATCCAGGCACCTGGACTTGGTCCGGTTGGTTCTGGACAACGTTGTCCGCTTGGGGATGGAAGATCCTATCCTTCCTAGGCATTGGCCTTGTCATAGTATTCAGTTGCTGCCTGTGCCTACAGTGTGGGCCGGCGATATGTGGACTGTGCGCCACATCATGCATTGAACATTCCAGTTTTCTCTCAAACAGACAACGGAAGAGAGACGAGCAAATTATGTTACAAGAACAGACCGATCAATTCATGATGATCAATATATCATGAAGGGTCCGTAGGGAACAAGGAGGGAATGAGGAAATATAAATTTTTGGTCAAGTTATGTTCCCTATCGTGTACCCCACCGTCTCCATCTACGAGTTAAAGTGCATGTAACTTCCCTCCTGTGCCAGCTGTGAAGACGCAAATACATTTGCGTCCAACGTTAACATGTCCTCTTTCAGACCCACCCTGAATGGGTTGAATAGTCCGTTCCTAAGTATGCTATGCCAACGTCTTTTTGTAGTGTACTTTACATGTTTTTCAGCTCTGGCAAAGTAGGCCCTGAATTTCTGCCATCGAGCCTTTTTCTGCCTTCTGACTCTGAAAGCCTCAGCCCAGGCTGCCCCCGTACCTGTGAACTCTGCCTTACTTCCAGCACGGCCCACCGCGCTCAGCTCAGCCTGCTGCCTGCCAAGACTGACTACAACCTTCGAGTTATCTGTTCCGCTCCTCGAAAATACATTCCTGCCTACTAGTTTCAGTAAACATTCCCCAGCTGCAGAGCCGAAGGGCCGGCCTGTCTCCGTGCAAGTAATTCATAGCCTCTGTTACCATGCTCCCATGGAAGGTCCATGCCCCCACGCTTCTCATGCAGACACTCAGGCGCTTATACACGCACTCACAGTCAGTATAGAATAGCTTCTGCCCCAGAGACCTTTCCGCCCCGATAGCTCAGTTCCTAAACATCTGATATCAGATATGATAGAAGCACAAGTTGATCTGACATGCCAGACTTCTGTCTCTTTCCGCCAGTGTAAATGTCAAGCCCCCTGCACCCTCCAGTTTCACGCCAATCACACGTCATGCAGCTGCGCGCGCATCCAAGCCTCCGATTTCTGCTGACATTGCAACATTCCTGTTTAGTGCCACCTACCTGTGACGCTTCTAGAACACACCTCCAGTTACGCCTAGTCCACGCCTTCTGATTACGTACTAGTAACACGTGGATGCTGTTATCTTGTCTTCTCTCAGCTGTTACGCCTACTACATTGCTTTCTATGATGTAAATTAAGTATATAAGCTATGTATTGTCAATAAAATATGGCTCTATCCCTTCCTGAACCCTTTGTGGTTGCAGGAACCCGATATCCAGTTCCGGAACGATTCCTTTTTAAGGAATAAAACCCCTAAGAACTCTAACACCACGGACTCTGTTTTCTTTCTTTCCGATTGAGTTATTATTGATTAAGTACTTACCTGCATAGAAATTAAGATGGTAAATTAAATATTTACGACAGGAGCCCAGGGTGCCAGGCCTTACCTTGATGGTCGCCCGCAGTGGGATCAAGGGAGACTTATCTCGGTTAACCCTTAGTCCACAGCTCGAGCCAAAGGTGTCTAGAATATGGATTAATCTAGGCAACGTCATGGCAGGGTGGGAGAGAAACAGAAGGACATCGTCCTCATATAAGGCGATCCTGTCCTCTGTCGCCAAATCCCAGTCGAAACCCCACTCCTATGTATCACAATGCAGCCAGGCCGCCAGGGGCTCAGTTGTAAGAGGGAATAGGAGGGAGGACAAGGGACAGCTCTGCCTGGTGCCCTGTTGAATAAGACATTTGGGGGACAGTACTCAGTTTATCCTGACCTGAGCCTGTTGGGCTGCAGACAGGACCCTGACAGAGGCCCGATATTGTGGGCTGAAGCCCATATTAAGAAGAGTCTCCTTCAGGAATGACCATTGCAGTGTATCAAAAAAGTCTTTAAAGTCAATAAGCATAAATGCAGCCAACTGCCAACTAAGTGGATATGGGCCAGCGCCAGGTGGACTCTCCTAGTACAATATCTGGTGCTGCAGTATGGAATAAGCCTGCATTGGTCTGGATGGACCAATTGGGTCAAGACCTTCATATGATAATTAGCTCGCAGCTTAGCATAAAGCTTGACCTCTGTATTAATGAGTGAGATGAGGCAATATTAGGCGCAGCGGTTTGGTGGACGGCCTGGCTTGGCCAAGTCCACCAGCGTCGTTAGGTCTACCTCTGATGGAAACGGTCCCTTAGAGATCTCTTCAGTGAACAAATAGGATGGGAGGAAGGATGCCTGGGCAGAGCTTATAACAGTACTCCACTGAGAAGCCGTTCGGCCCCAGGGTTTTACCCGAGTTATGGTCAGAAAGTGACTCACCCACTTCCTCAAGTGTGAGTGGCCGGTCCAGGTCAGTCCTGTCGGCCTTTAACAGTGATATCAGAGGCCTTCTCCACTGTCCTGTTGGTCACTTTGAAAAGTATTCTGGTCTCGGTGTCTTTCATGGATAGCCAGTAGAGACGTTTACCAGAATTGTCCACCCCATTTGTAGACCCACCATGTGGAAGCCATCCAAAATCTGCAGGCCTCTTTCAGGCATAATTGACGCAGGGAGGCCTTGTCCACCTCCTGGCAATGCATAATTTGTTCTGTCGGGGACCTCCACACCCTAAATTCATGAGACAATATGGATGTTTCGAGTTCTGTGATCTTCACCAACTGTTTGTGGTCCTTACCCCGAAAATATGAAAGAGCAATTCCCCCAATGGAGGCCTAGCAGGCTCCCCACAGCACACCCGGGGAGTCTACAGTGTCCCTGTTGATACAAAGAAATGCCTTGAGTTCCACAGTTAGGTGGGAAGAAAAGCATTCCTCCATCAGAAACAAGGCATTCAGACACCAAACAAGACCCACCCCCTCAGGAAGGGCACCTACATGCACCATCACCATGGCATGATCGGATATCCCCCGTGAGAGTATGGTGGAGCCAGTGGTGTGCAGAAGGTTGGAGGCCAGGAGCAGCAGGTAGTCAATGCGGGACGTATGTGTGTAGCCCCAACGTCCAGGATTCAATATCCATACTATGTCATTAAGTCCTAATCCAGTAGCCCAGTCAGCCAATGATAACCCTCTCCCCATCCTCCATGTTGTTCCTAAAGACCTGTGTCAATCTTGGTCAGTTATGTTATCATTGAAGTCTCCCCCAATGATCATCCCCCCAGGGGCAAGGCCATTACTCGCCAATAAATTAGCGCCAGTTGCCGCACCCTGTAGAGCTTCCCTTGGTAAAAACTCTACTCCCTGGTACACTTCACAGCAAAAAGATCTGCAAAGCAAATGCAGGAAACTCGAACGGAAATGGATGATAAGCTATAAAACCAAAGAACTTATCATTTTTACATCAGCACTCAAAGATTATCATCAAAATATCAAAAAAGAAAAGAAGCAGGTTCGGATCAAAAAATTATTTTTAAAATTGTAGAATCCTTTACCCACCCCAATATGCTTGATCACGAAATTCCTCTGTTACAAAAACTATGTGACCAGATTGCTGACTACTTTGATGAAAAGGTCAAAGACCTAAAAAAGAATTTTAAGTCAACAGACATATTACCAATAGAAAGATCTGATCTAGATCTAGAAAACAGACAGATGCTCAACTGCTTCAAGGAGATTACCTTCGAAAAGTCTAGACAGGCCATGACCACATGTAAATCAGGCTCTCCGTGCAACCTCTGCCCCCCAAAAATCCTAAATTCACTTATCAACACTATAAATCCAATTATCAACCAAATCATAAACTCCTCACTTAGACAAGCAATAGTACCTGATTATTGGAAAAGTGCCTCAGTTAAATCCCTTCAAAAGAAACAGCTTCCGGACCCCACAACCCTTTCCAATCTCAGACCCATTTCTCTGCTTCCATGTTTAAGCAAAATACAAAGAATTTAGTAAACACGTAACTAAATGACTTTCTCCTACAAACCAACACGTTACACCCCAGGTAATCAGGGTTTAGGGCCGGGCATTCCACAGAGTCAGCGCTGCTACACACTACGGAAACACAAAAATTTGCCCTAGATCAAGGAAAGGTTGCAGTTCTGATTCTGTTGGATCTCTCAGCCGCATTTGACACTGTTTTCCATGCCATATTGGGAGAACAGTTAAAAAGAAGCGGTATCTTGCACAAAGAGTTAGCCTGGCTAACATCATTCCTGCAGAACAGGAGACAAATAGTAAGCCTCGGCAATTACCTATCAACAGAGACACAGTTGCTCTCCGGGGTTCCCCAATGCTCAGCCCTGAGCCCAACACTTTTTAATATATACATATATAAATGGTGCCCTTAGTAGACCAGGTGTCATCCTTTGACATTGAGTCTATCCTATGCTGACGACACAGAGATTATCCTAACACTAGATAAAGAATCCACAGTGGCAGAAGAAAACTTCCATCAATGCCTCTCCGCTGTCTTTGAATGGATGAAATCCCATCATCTCAAGTATAACAGCCAAAAAACAGAGATCATGCTGCTGGGAAATAATAACATATTCATGCCCAAACTGTGGCGGCCGACTGACACAGCACCTGTCCCCCCCCTACCCCCAAATACTATGGATACTGTTAAAAACCTGGGGGGCAGATTTGACACTTCTTTGTCCTTCCATCAGCATGCGTTCTCGGTGGCAGGTGCCTGCTTTCATTGGATTAAATCTCCTGTTTGATCTTCCTCCAGCACCTGCTCGTAAAACAGTGGCCTTAATCCTATCGCGCCTGGACTACTGTAACAGTCTTTAAGCAGGAGAATATAACTCTGAAATAGCTTCAGACTGTCCAAAGCGCAGCAGCCCAGCTAGTACTGAAACTGCCAAAGGGGTCCTTAGCTTCGGAGACACACCATACCCTCCATTGGCTGTCAATACACAAAAGGATCCTCTTTAAGATCCTAGTAATAACTTTCAGACCGGTCAGGCAAACTGGACCCAAATACCCCTTGGCGAGAATTAAACCTTATGTCCTCTAAGACACTCCAAGGAAAACTTGCTTGTACCTCCCCGCTTCCTCCTGATGTCCAGAGGAGGAAAGTCAGTGGTTGTTCTTGGAACAAAAGCCTGGAAATACCTCCCCATCCAACTGAGACTCACACAGTCAGAACCCATGTTTAAGGAAATGTTAAAAACCTGGAATACCTAGATAGCCTGGTTCTATCTCTCATCTGATAACTGCGCTGCCTGAGACCACTCTCCTCGAGACTCCCTTCCACCCGCCACTCAGCGCCAAGATGCTCCTCGAAGTGATAGCTGCATTCTATAAATTACCTCATGCATTCATTCATTCATTCATTCATTCATTCATTCATTCATTCATTCATTCATTCATTCATTCATTCATTATGAACTCCCTCAGGCTCTCCACTGAGCTGGGCCAGTGAAGGTGAGACATACACACATATCAAATTAAAGGGGTGCCTTCCAACCAGCCTTCAAGAATCACATACCTTCCCTGTGTGTCTTTAGAGACACCGGAAACCACCAAGGGCAGTGGAGCAGTTTTACCACTACCCTCGAGCCTCTGGAATAATCAGTGTGGAATACCCTGTCATAACCTTTGCAAGTCAGAAGAGGGTACTTAATGGCCTGAGGATGAGTTTCCTGGAGCATTACAAACATCAGTGCTCCCTTAATTCGGTCCAGAAGCCCATTGACGTTCCATAACATAACTGTGAAGGCATTTTTATGGGCCATGGTGGATGACATTGACAGGGAACCAGGGAGGCACATATGGTCCTGCTACATTACCAGTGCCATTGATTCTGAGCCCGAAATGGGGATCACAAAGTGCTAAATGTGAGTGTGTGAAGTATGAGCTCAGTAGTGAGAGCATGCAAACAACAAACATGGGCAACCAGGCCCAATAACCAAAACAAATCCTACACTCTCCAAATCCCCCACACTCTGTACTTCCCTTTCTGAAGAAGCATCTGTCACCTGAACCTCAACCTAAAACTAGATCAAACTCAGGAGCGATGCAATTAGGCGCAAAGACTTGAAGCCCATCTTGGTTCCACCGGAGGAATAGTATGGAAGAGTAGATCAGCAGGATACAGTGTTGCTGTCGTGCAATATGCTGGGGTAGAGCCTGGCCACCTGCAAAGTCTCCAACAGCCAGATTCATGAAAGGAAATTGCGCTCGCAAAGGGCCAGATTCTGAGAATCTGGCCCTTTGCGAGCGCAATTTTTGCATTTGGGATTCATCATCCCAAATGCAAAAATCGCTATTTGCGAAATCGCATATTTGCGAGGAATAGCATTTAAGGAATCTCTATTAAAGATTCCTTAAATGCAATTCATTAACCAATTTTAAATTGCGAATTCGCAATATTTGGCCGCTATTTACCACGAAGTCTGACTTCGTGGTAAATAGCGAAAAAATAGAAAAATGCACTTTCGTGCATTTTTATCTGTTGCATGTTACACACACACATGTCCTTTGGACATGTGTGTGCGCAACACCTGTGTAAATTTGCATTTCAGGGGTGCTACAGGGTGTCCTTTGGACACCCCTAGTACCCTTGAAATCGCTATCTTATTTGCGATTAGCAAATTGCTAATCGCAAATAAGGAATACTCCCCATTCATTCCTATGGGCCTTTAGGCTCATAGGAATGAATGGGGAGTTATTCCATATTTGCGATTAGCAATTTGCTAATCGCAAATAAGGAATGTGTATGAATCGCAATTTATTTAGCGATTCCTACATGAATCCCGTTTTGCAAGTCCTTAATAATCGCTATTAAGGACTCGCAAAACGGCTCTTTCATGAATCTAGCTGCAAGTGATTTAAGACTCTGGCCCAGCTGCTAGGCAATGGTCAACAGTGATAGTTCCCGAGTTTGTCTCCTGGAGTGCAACTTGCAGGCTTCACTCGGCTTCCGATGCTCCCTCTCTTATTTTGTGGAGACCTAGGTGTCCACTAAACCCTGTTTACGCTGTTGAGATCATTTACAGCCCTTCGCAAGGCTGGTGCCCACCAGTCCTCACCGGCCCGGTCGTGAGGAAGCCAACATCTTCCACATGGGAGTTATTTGTGGTGTAAGATGATGGAATGCATAAACTAGATCCATGCCTCCTCTTGGATTTCAAAGAAGTGGGACTTCGAGTTTTGAAGCACCCGCAACTGTGCAGGGTAAAGGAGAATGTTATGTTATGTTATATTTGTTTTGTATAGCGCACGGCTACTCAATGAGTGTCCCGGCGCTTTGAATGCACACCTGTATCACAACATAACAGAAAGAAAAAACAGAGAAAAGGGAAAAATCCAGACTAACCACAAGGGCTGACATCTAAGAAGTAAAAAGCCAGGTTTTAAGACCCTTCCTGAACGCCAGTAAATTTGGAGAGGTTCAGGTTGCAGAGTTTCTGCTTCACTTGATCATAGGGTTTCGGTCGGGATTAGACCTAGGGAGTATAGTCTAGGAAAATCATGATGCGTCCCTTCGCCCTTGCTCCTGATAGGATTGCATCCTATCTTTGCAGTGCAGAAATCTATCTATCATAAGGCGAAGACCCCGGTGGAGTACTGTAAGCCAGCAATTTATGGGCCCTCTTGATGATAAAGCACAGGAACAAGAGAGCATCCTCCAGCCAGGACCTGATCCACTGTTCCAAAAATAGTTCTGGTGAGGTGCCCTCAGTCCCCTCGTTGAACCTGGCAAACTGGAGAATATTATGATGGGCCCTGTTTTCTGAGTCCTCCGCTCAATAGTGAAGTGTTTTAGTGGATTGCAATAGGCGGGCTATCTCATCGGAGAGTCCCTGCAGTGTGTACTCGAATTCACAGATCCTACTTTCCCGCCTCTGTTACTCGGCCGATGATCAGTCGGAGGTCCTGCCTGAGCACGGCCACATCAGCTTCGACTTCATAGATCTTGGTCTCCAGCACAGACTTAGAGTCCTGAATAGCCTGCCATATGACAGAGGAGTTGTCCTCATTATGAGGGACAGAATTACTGGGTTCTACCCCGGGGGCGCCCCTCGGACCCTTCACTGAGGGAGTGTGCTTGTCCATCTTAATCTGGCCTTGGACTCCTTTGTCGCAAACTCATGGTGTCTAGCATTACGGCTGGCAGTGAGTCTTTGCTGATACAGGCTGACCTCCACTACACAGCCCACCCCACTACCTTGTGGGCCTCAAAATCCTTGGACAGATGATGCTTGGGGATCTTATCTGCTTGCCCTGGAATCCATCACTGGGGGGTTGCACAAGCAGTCAGGTCCTGAGAGACCACCACTACCACATCCACCACCATGTCCGCCACTACTATGTCCATCACCACCACATCCACATCCACCACCACCACCACCATGTCCACCACCCCATCCACCACCACCACGTCCATCACCATGTTCACCACCACATCTACCACCACATCTACCACCACATCTGCCACCACCACACAACCACGTCCACCACCACCACGTTCACCAACACCACGTCCACCACATCCACCACCACCACATCCATCACCATATCCACCACGCCCACCACCACTTCCACCACCATGTCCACCACGTCCATCACCACCACGTCCTCCACCACGACCACATCCACCACCACCATGTCCACCACCACCACCACATCCACCACCACCATGTCCATCACCACCACATCCACCACCACGTCCACCACCATGTCCACCACCACCACCACCACCACCACATCCACCACCATGTCCACCACCACGTCCACCACCATGTCCACCATCACCACATCCACCACCACCACATCCACCACCGCGTCCAGCACCACCACCATGTCCACCACCATCACCACGTCCACCGCCATGTCCACCACCACCACATCCACCAGCACCACCACGTCCACCACCATGTCCACCACCACCAGGTCCACTACCACCACGTCCACCACCACCACGTCCACCACCACCACCACCATGTCTACCACTACCACGTACATCACCACCACCACATCCACTACCAACACCTGTGACAGGTGAAGTGTCAATGGAGGGCAGGGGTAATAGGAGTGTCATCCACGACTGTACATGGGACATTTAAGGATGCATTGGGAGTGAGAAGACAGGAATAGGGGCTAGAAGTATTACACCAGACCCAAGATACATTTTGAAGAGGCACAATGTCACAGGAGCTCCTGTAAAAGCACTCGCAGCATCTCTAACTCACAGTGTCATACCTGCACCAGCCACTCACTCAAAACAAGCATTGGCATAGCCAATAGGTGTCACCTTTGGGACCTTATAAGTGTTTAGCCATGCAACACTTGATGTTGTTGCACCAAGGATATTGTGCTGGATAACTAAACACTGATAAGGTCCCAAAGGAGAGACCTATTGGCTATGCCAGCGATTCCCAAACTGTGCGCCGCGGCGCACTGGTGCGCCGTTATGAGTTGCCAGGGGCGCCACGCATGAAGTGTGAAAATAGTGTCTGGCCGTGTGCTGCGCAAGACTCTGTACCAGGGCCTGAGTGCAACGAGCAATTGAAGGTTATTCTAGCCGCAGCACGACATAAGGGGGAGTTAGAAATGCCGCCTGTACAATCCAGGAACATGGTTTTGCCTAGTAAGAGCACACTGCCGCCATACATGTATACGTGCATACCTACGTGCTTGCTTTCCTTCACAGACTTAGCCTCCGCATATGCCGGCATAAACAGCAGATTGTTCAGCATTACTGCTGCCCGCCATGTTCTGCCGTGCCTCGTGGGACCCTCTTCTCAATTTACATAGGTAAGAGGACAGAATCACGGCTCACTCATGGTTAACAGGCATGCACTGTGTCTTGTATGTACCGGAGCAGTTGTGACCCACAATTGAAGGACACAAGCCTCTCTAATTAAGAACAAAAGACAGGGAACTACCAGAGAAGTTGTAAAGGCATGTTAGCAGAAAATGCGATTTGCACGTAAACTGCTGAGTCAGAAAGGAAAATTGTGTAGTTTGTTTTCTTGAGCAGCTGTACTTATTGGCAATGCAAGTTGCTTGGCAGTTTTGGCACCACTAATGACAAGATGGTGAGAGAGAGATAAGATGTGTGCGCCATGGAGTCGGTAAGTCTGCACTGGCGTCCAGCTCTAAGGGAGGCGCACATAAATGCTCCACTCTGTCACCATCATCAGTAGTAGTTTAGCAGCACCTGCGCTGCAGCACAGACCACCTCTTGAGCTACCCTGCTACCTGTACGAGTGCTGGTGCTGTCGAACGCAGAGTAGAAGTTCTGGTACTCAAACGAAAAAAATATGAAGTGCCGGTACTCATTACCAGTGAGTACCGACCCAATTAAAGACCTGTTGGAAATTCCAAACAGCAACTTGACAAGATGGGACGAATTAGAAACAGGACAATTTCATATTAGAGCTATAATGAGAGCTTGGGATTTCTTTACCACATGTTTCAGTTTGTTAGGCCACATCCGTGCCATTAGCGGGAATTGAAATCCGCAGCAAGAAGGACAATATTCGCTGTTTGCCAAGTAGAGTGTAGATTTTTAGAGGCATAAAGTCATGGTTGCTCTTGGTTATCATGTTTCGAATTCCACCTGGCTGAGTTGATCAAAATCTGTACGGGATCTCCTGATCGTGTCAGTGTCTCAGCTTGGAGCAGAGCACAGCTCCCACTGGGTTACGCTGCGGCATTCTGGCTCCAGTCCCAGTTTAAATATGCCAACATTACATAAAGCATTCGGTCTCATTATACAATGGTATGCATTTACCAAAAGGTTGCTGCTTATGTTATGGAAAACAGCTTCAAATTGCCTCATCATTCTTTTTCCTCAACACATCATCATTCCTTGGTGCTGCAAGCAGAATCTGCAGAGAGATTCAGGAAGTTAAAATCTGAGAAGAGCTCACATTTGTATTAAAACAGTGCGGTGCTAAAACTCTCTGACTGCAGCTTGCCTTTGCCCCCAAACCATCTGCTCAGCTAACAGACTGAACTCTGAGTCACCTTAGTCGAGAAGATTACCACTGCAATTGCTCCTGTTTCTGTCTTTTAGAATATGAGGATAACTTTGCAAAGGACTGTGGGCGTGCAGATCTTCGGGAAAGGTTTAGAAGCCCAGAGAACGAGAATAGGGGAATACTGTGTGCTTTGTAAAAGGCATTTCTTTCTGGTGCACAAGGGTAGATGACGTGTGGTAATCCAACACTCCATTGTTACTGTCTCCCCTGGATAGTGTGTGTATCTTCTTGTGCTCTCGAAGCTTGGCATTCACAGGGACACAGGTGAGCCTGCAAGGGTTTACTTTACAATAAACTGATTTATTAGACACTGTTTCAAATTTATACGGGCCTCGGTCTTCCCTTGGTTTGATTATAGTCTGTGCAAGGGCACCAAGGAAAGAAATTCAGAAGATACAAAGAATCAAACATTGAGAGTCTGTCTGAACTTAAATAAATCATACCACATTACTCTCTCAATGTATTGCTTTTTCCTGATGTAATGTGTAATTGTTATCATTTTCCATAACATTGTGCAACCTAATGTAAAGTGCTCTGATACCTACGGGTCTAGCTGTTTGTATCCATGAATATCTGCTATTCTTGTTCATTGTCTCTGTGCCTTACCATGCTTGGATATAACATGTAACTTGTGATTGAATTGATCCTCATGTAAAGAGCTCTGATATCCTTCGGGATCTGGTTCACGCAATATACAACTTTATAAATAAAAAATAAAATATATCAGTGCCCTCCGTACCCAACGCACATGAATACAGCGCAATCCAGAGATGTGGATGTGGAGAGTAATGAATATTCTTTACTTAGGGCTCTTGTATTGCAGGATATAGTGCACAATTAGGCTGGTTCTACTCCTGGAAGCAACTGGCAGAAGCCCAGGCCTGCATCCACTACTACTGTACTAGCCTCTCATGCTACTTGTTTTTCTGCTGCCCTGCTGTCTTGCCATGTGACTTGCTCGGTTTAGATGTACTGGACGGTGTGCAAAGTGACTTTCTCTCCCACCATCCCGCAGACTTGGCATGTGACAGGCTCGCCACATGAACTTACTTTGTGCCTGACTGTAACCCAGACCTACTTGTCTGCCCTGCAAACAGAATTAGCTTGGTCCCCCTTATTCACCTTCCAACTCACTTTGGCCAAGTCCTTCTTCATGTCATGCAATCGGTCTCAGTCTCAGTCCAACTGGCATGCCATGCATATCTTAAACTGGCCACCACTGACCTGGGATGTAACTGGGTCTACTACCTCCACCTGTGCAACTGACTCTACCTTATTCATACCAACATGCTACAAAACTGCCTCTTGCCCGTCCATTCTTCCTGCCATGAGACTGGCTCTACCCCAGCCCCACTGAGCTGGCTGGATCTTACGCAGCCCTGTCTTCTGCCATTCATCTCGTTCTGCCCCCAACCTTACTGTCCTGCTCTGCCTCAGCCCCTGTGACCTGGAGTGTGCCTACTAGCTCTGCCAATGCTCGTTGACCTGGCCCCACTGACAGTATATTTCTTGCTGTTCACCAGCCCTCCCAGTCTGCAATCCAACTGACTGCCCCATCCCTACTGTACCTACTTTACTAGGGGCCTGATTTCTGCCCATACACAGTAACATGGCATGCGACTGTCACTGCATCACCCGGCATACTGGCATAAACCCATCTTTGTAGTAACTTGATCTGACCTGTTTTGGCCTGCCAGGGAACCTTTAACGATCATAAAATGCTCCAAAACATGACTTCCTCTGCATGTCATCAATTGGAAAATCCAAAAGCGTACTCACAGAAATATTCAGCGTTGCCAGCTGAACAAAAAAGTTAGTGCTCTCTATTTCCTAGTCTTCCCTTGAAAAATATTATGATTTTACTACCGATTTTACCCTGTTTCCAAATTAAGAAAGTACATATTCGACAACAATTTGAAAAATGAAATAAAGTCAACAGGTGATTGTATCGCTTCTCACTTAACGAGTTCTTATTGAACAACTGTTATATTTTTATTTTGTTACAAATATGATTATAATACATTCATCGCATCCCAAATAATTTCAGGAAGACAACTGGAAGTACTCCCGAGGTCAGGCTTACATCCCCCCACCGGTAAAAAAATGGTAGGGAGCCACGGCCAACTGCCAATTAGGTCAAGGGAGCCACAGGTCAAAAAAGTTTGGGAACCACTGGGCTATGCCAATGCTTGTTGTTTTAGGCACTACTTTATTCCTTCTGTTTCATAGCTCTATTAGAGTGCTTCTTATTCAGCTGGCTCCATAATGTTGTGTACTTCTGCCCCATTGGTGCCACTCCCTCAGTCTTCCCTCCCTCTTCAGTGTTGCTTGTCACCAGTGGCCCTCCATCTGTGGGTACACTGTTTTTGCTTTCCCCCACCCATTCACTCCCCTTCCCTCATTCGGATATTGCCCATCCCCACCCTCTCTCTTTTTGTTGTAGCCTGCATCCATCCTTTAGTGGTTGCCAGTTGCAGCTCTCACAACCAAGGTACCATGAACTATGTGGACTATGGAAGAGCGTGCATACTCGGGCAGTACACGACTGTAGTTTCGCTGGCATAAAAACCTTTGATCTGTGGTAGTCGCATCACCTACCAGTGAGTGCTTCCTCTGGGGTAGATGGCAGCACTTGTTTTGTCTGGAAGGCTGCACTGGTGTCACTAATTCTGTGCATCGCGAGCCAACGACACGTGACTGTGGGCCACTGCTGACCCCTGCCTCCGGCCTACACTGCTGTGGAGTAGGTCACACATTTGGGCCTGAGTCTTGATTTAGCAATGGTCGAGTTCATATCATTGTACCGGCATAATCGCAGACTGCATCACCTCTTAGTTCCGGTGCACTAAGTCTGTTGCCCGACATTCATGGACACGCTTTGGTTGAACTTTGGAGGTGTCTGAGTTTGTGGACTGGAGGTTGTCTTCATCCTCTTGTAGCTGATACCTAAATGGTGGTGAAAACAACGCTGCAGCATTCCACTCCTCCATTTACTTCTTCCGGACGGCTTCTGCCCTCCGCATCATGCCCTGGAGGACACCCTCCACTGTCTTCCGGAGCCCTCCACGACATTCACCTCGGACATCGATGAGGACCCGCTCAGTCTGCGTGACCCTACCTCAGTGCTCCGCACGTCACCGTCCTGTGGCAGGGTGCCTGTGCCGGCCGCTGTGCATCTGGGTCCACTAACTCTGAGCAGCTGAAGCCATGAACCCTGTCTGATAGAATACTGGATGCCCTCTGTGACAATGGCCTTGGGGTCGTCAACACCATGTGTCTGTGGCCCTGTGCTGTCTGCTGCCTCTCGACTCAACTACGGTCCACCAGGGCTCACACATCAAATCGAGTCCTGACCGGCCCAGACGTTGCATCACCGCAGGAGACACATGCCACCACAGCCAGGACCAACTCCAACCGACAACTGCCAGTGTCGAATTGGTCGTACTGGCAGACTGACGGAGTTGCTCACACCTGTCTAGGATGCCATCTTCTGTCTGATCCCCTGCTCAGCACTCTAGGTGCCACTGACTCAGTGAACCGCAACCCATGGACCGTAACTGCGTTTTGTGCTGTGGAGAGGTTGTGCAGCACTGTCACCTCAGGCAGTGTGGGCGACCTGGGATGATGATGAGGAAGATGATGCAGGAGTGACACTCCCCACTGCAGGTGCATCAGGAATGTCCCGAAGGGACACAATCTAAGACAATTTGTTCACAAGAGTACGCTCAGCTCTAGTGCCCCATTCTCAGTGCACTGCAACTCACGGACACTTCTGTTTGCTCATTGTGTGACCTCTAGACTTGCTCCTTCTACCTCCATGATGCTCTGCAGTTGTCTCTGTAATGCTGGTATTTTCTGTGTCCATATTTATAGTGTTCATTGTTGTTTTTGTTTCCAGCACCAACAACTCCCTGAGGACAGGCTTGTGGAAATTGAAGAACTTGATGTACATAAACAGCATTCATTTCCCTTTTTCCTACTCCTCTCCCTGCGTGTACCATGAATACCGTAAAGCATTAACTACATCCCACTGCCAGCGAAGGCCTGTACTCCTGTGTACATGACAGCCATTTTAGGCACCCTGGCCTTTTGCCCGCCTAAGATTAGAATCACCGGCTTCCCTTCTGCGTGTATTCGAACTCTCTCTCGTGCATAAACCATGAAACCCTCTCCCTTTGCGCGACCCTGCCCCGAAAGGCAGCCCTTCTGCTTGACCCACGCAAACCCCCCCCCCATTTCCCTCTTGAAGAAGCATCCTTCGCCTCAGCTGACATAGCCCCCCCCCCCAGCTGTATCTGACTGCCCCTGTTCTCTCATGTACGGGTCATAAGACCTCTCTCTCTCTCTGTGCGACTTTGTCTCTGTGCACACCCTGGCTCCCCCTTCCCCTTCTCCCTCACACGGGCAAGTCATAAACCTTCTTCTGCGAGACCCTGTCCTTGGGAGTCACGGCCGCGCCTGACCAACACCTCCTTTCCCTCCATGAATGCCCCTCTATTGACAAAGCACTCCCTCCGCGCTCGATTGTCCACGCGGCATGAATGCCACTCCTTTGATGACCCCTTCCCCGAGTCCGACTGACCACACATGTCCGAGGCCATCGCCTGAGCCAGAGGATACCATTTACTGCACTTTATTGTATGAAGTCACTCCCCTTCAAAGGACCCACTATTGATCCTGGTCTCCCCACCCCCTGGGCTACGATCAGGCGCACACATCCTAATAATCAGCGGAACATTCAGCTGCGTCATTGCCCCCTCTCCTATCAGCAGGTCAAGGGTCCCTATTGTGAACACATGTGGGGTAGGATTGACACGAGGATTATGGGGTTATCTTTTCTTTGTTTCACAATGTCTTGCTTGTAATGCCAAGTGTTTTGCAAGGTATAAAAGACGGAGTCTCAGCTCACTTGTTAGAGCACCTCCCGATGACACCTTGTTTCGTGTCTGAAATGACTGGCTCTCCTCATGAGAAATAAACTCTGTTCTTGTGATTCCTGCTCCCAGCGCCCGTCTCTTTTTTTGGTAATTATTCAGAATGGAAACTAATAGGCGGCTTGCGCTAGCCATCCGGGCATTGACACTAGCATGTCGCTATCTTTTTCTACAGGCTTACACTCACCCCACACACCTCCAGCACAGACGTCACTGTACATATGACCCTGCCAATAAAGGGGCCTGGTGCACGTGCCCCTAGCCAGTTCCAAATACTATCTGCGAGTGTCCGTGTCGTCATGATGTGTGCATGAGGGCCCGAGCCCTACAACATTACATTGTGCTGTGTTCAGCAGACGCAAACCATGTCATTGCAGGCAGCGGGTTAGAGCTTGGAGATGTAGCTTTGTCGTCAGCCACTCAGTACGTAAAAGGGGTGTACTGGGCTGCCGTATGGGGGTCCAGCATGGGTGTGCGGATGGTAATTCCCGGGCTCTGGGCGTGGTTCAGTACAGGAAATGTGCAAATGCATGAGTCTCTGTCACAGTGTGGGTCTCCTTTGTGGGGTGCAGGTGGTCCCTGATGGGACTTCGACACCCCATATGTGATGTAGTTCAGCTTCCATGAGCTCTGAGCCCACCCGCACCTGCTCCGACACCTCTTTTTGGCATTTTGACACCTGGCATTGGAATGCGATGTGTGCCTCTGTGGCATACTGGGAGCCAGCCGTGGTGGTGGGTGCTTCCTGCTGTGTGGTCTGTGCAGGGGCTGGGGTCTCCTCTATATAGCTTGACTGCCCTGCTCCTGGGGGTGGGTTGCCTGAGATGCCCATGAGCTGTTGTAGGGCGTTGGTGTGGTGGTCGTCTCCAGCATCACTGATGGGTTGTATGGTCTGCCCTACTGGAGGTGTTGTTTGTCCCTCTTCAATGTGAAGGAGAGATGCATGTTGACATTGTGTTGACATGTATGTTGGCGCATTGTTCTTGTTCACATGCAGACTGTGTGACGATGTACATTGTGACTGTTTGGGCGGTGCTGGCAATTTAAGGAGGGACAGTGGACGGTTGGACTACGTGACAGATGGGATGTTGTACATGTACATCTGTATCACCGTTTCCTGCTCTGTTTAATGTGATTGGCCTGTTTCTGTGCATGTGCAGACCCAGTTGTGTCCCCTGGTCTGCAGTGTCGGTGTTGCACTTTGTGCCACATTGTCGTGGGATGTGCTGTGATTGCTATGTGTGTGTGCTGCAGTGTGCCACGGGGATCAGGGACATAATCCTGGGTAATTGTGGGTGTGCAGTGTGCTACACATCGTTGTGCATTCGTGTCATTGTGCCCGTCTCCCCCTGTGCCCCGGTCCCTGGTCATTACTTACACTGTTGTGTCAGGTCCTCGCGAGCTGTGTCCTGACTCCCGACTCCTTGCACTGTTTCCACACTGATGACTATGGCCTTCATTTCTTCCAGCTACTGTCGCCTTTGCTGCCTTCCTGTTGGCAGAGGCTTTGTGCCTGGTTTGGGGTTTTACATCATGCTAGAGCCTCTTGGCCTCCCCCATTGGCCTCCTCGACACTCCGACTGCATTCACTGTAGTCTAATTGTCAGTCACTTGATGGTAGTGTTCTGTCACCTCTGCGACGCTGATCTGGGTTTCCTGCAGACTGCACCCCGTCTTCTTCTCCCTCTTCTCCTTTGCCTTACCCGACCCTGTTGTTCCTTGCTGGTGGTCTGAGGGGCTTGTGGGATTCACGTTGGCCTCTGCGCTTGGTCAGGGTGCATCCATGTTGCTACGCACTTTGGATTGCTTCTGGTGTGTTGGTTTTGTAGCTTTTATGGTGCATTTTCCTGCCAGACGTGTGGAATTTGCAGGCCTGCCGCTGGTCTTTGCTGCTTTTTGTATCGCGATTGGCCTCCTTGCAACTTTTTTTGCGTTAGTGTTACGCATTTTTGCATCATGGCGTGGATTTTAATGCAGTCATTTGATGCGTTATCTGGAGACTATTGCATGGTACAGCCGTGTTGTGAATACTTAGTTAACACCGTGTAATTTTCCAACGATAGACTGCGTTGTTGAGTGTTGCGTTGAGTTACTTTTGCGATGGTTATCACACGTTCTTGAGAATATACCCCAGAGGGTTATTTCTCACTTGTCTTTGAGGTCAGAACACAGAGGGTTATTTCTCTCTTTTCTGTCTCTGAGCTCAGTACACAGAGGGATATTTCTCTCTTTTTTGTCTCTGAGTTCAGTACACAGAGGATTATTTCTCTCTTTTCTGTCTGTGAGCTACGCACGCCTGGTGTTATTTCTCTCTTTTCTGTCTCTCAGTTCAGTACATAGAGGGTTATTTTTCTCTTTTCTGTCTCTGAGCTACGCACACCTGGGGTTATTTTTATTAGGCTATAGCTCTGCGCTCAGTACACAGAGGTTTTTTTCTGTCTTTTCTGTCTCTGCGCTCAGTACACAGAGGTTTTTTTCTGTCTTTTCTGTCTCTGAGCTCAATACACAGTGGGTTATTTCTCTGTTTTTTGTCTCTGAGCTCAGTACACAGAGGGTTATTTCTCTCCTTTCTGTCTTTGAGCTCAGTACACAGAGGGTTATTTTTTCTCTGTCCTGTCTCTGAGCTAAGCACACATGGGGTTATTTCTGGGCTACAGCTCTGAGCTCAGCACAGACGGGGTTATTGCTTGCCACGGCTCTTAGCTCTGCTCTGTTTTCCTTCCCCAGAGCCTTCACGCATGACTGACCCTGAACAATATAATTAAAGTGGAGATTCCTTCCCCCACATTGCCCTTTTATCTCACAATCCCTGCTCCCACTCCCCACACTCGGCCCTTTCATCTCTTCTCCTCCCATCTCTATGTATCACCATGTTCTCTTTTCACCTCTTCTTTCCCTTGCACTCCTAAGGCAGACTCGTCTCCCCCTATTTTCTCCATCTCTCATGTGCCATTTCCCTGTTCTCCTTTTTTTCCATTATTCACCTTTGACAGTTTCCTCCATCTCCTTTGCCTGTTATCCCTTACCCTTCCTTTGCATTCTTCACATTTCTTTCTTTTATTCTCATTTGATTGACAGTCTCTGCCTCTTTTGTTTCCAGTCTCCACTCCTCCTTCCCTGTAGCCTTGACACTCAACAATTCCTGCCGCTCCCCCCTCTTTCTCCCTCTCATGTTTCCATCATGACTGTTTTTCCTCTCCTCCCCTAAATTCCTATAGGATCAGGCTGTCACTCACTCATCTGTCTCTCTCCTTCTCTCTCTCTCTCTCTACATCTCTCCTTCTGCCTTCCATCGCCCTCTCCTCTCACCTCCATCACCCCACCTCTGTATGGCGAGAGGGAAGATGCAGGGCCACCCTTGAGCCTGCATCTGGACGAGGGTTGCATGGACTGCTCTCAGGCACGTTTTAATTGGTGTAGATGCAGTCTGCATCTGGTTATTTATTATTAAGGCTCCCTGTTTTCTGTTTTTAGGGATTTTTACAGATAAATACACACATTCATTTTCTAATCTGTAAATCTTTAAATGTAGATAAAAATAGAAATTGGGTTCCTTTTTGTGTGATTCTAAATACTCTCTGCCGTGACTGCCAGGCCAATAGCTGTATGAATTGATAGAGGTAAAGGGGTTAAAAAATAAAGGAATTTTTGTAAAAAGGCTTAAACAGAAATGTGCACACGGTTGACACTGAAATGTACATGTATTTCCATATGGAAGTGGCTTGATTTGTCTTCTGCGGGTGTTCATATCACTGAAACCTGTAAGGCATTCAAGCATGACTGCATATTTATCGGTCACATAAATGTGGAAATATACCAGTTTCAGCTTCATTTTTTTCACAAAACCCAAAAGATGGATAAATACAGATAAAATCAGCAAAAAATAAATATGGATAAATACAGACGTAAATGTCAAAAAAATAAATAACATAACACCGGGAGCCCTATTTAATATGTAGAATAGTGTTTATTGGTTTCTACTGTCATATTTCAAGCGGCAGAAATTTACTTATTTGGTCTACAGATATATATATATATAGTCCAGTGCCACTAAACGCATGTGCCTCAGCTGGATCCAGTAAAACCATCTGCAACTAGTGAACTAGAAATCCCATCAGGGCAACAAAGTCCCGCGCCTCTAACCTCGTTGTGGTTTCCAAGCTCGGAAAGTCGAGGCTTCAACAGGATGTATTCTGGAAGCATAGATAACAGAAGTCACCTGGAGCACCTGGAGTGGTGGGCTCAGGAAGGCCTGTAAGGTCTGTAAGTGTCTGGATCTTTGCAGGGCTGAGTCTCTAGAAGCAATCTGTCTACCTTCATAAACCCTCAAAATCCCAAAATGCAGCAGAGCGAAGCCCTGCAAGCGACTTTGTTTCAGAAAAATAGGTCAGAGCTCCCTGGAAACAAATTCACCTGAGGCCTCCCACAGGCTCTTTGCCTAGCATCCGAGGCATTTTCAGGCTTACTTGTTGTGTCTACGCACACAGAGGCCCACCAACACCCAGGCACAGAAGTAGACACACAACTAGATACACAGACAGGCCAACTGAAAACCCAACAACCACCGACAGTCAACAAACACATCAAATCAGCAGGCATGCTGACAACCGGTAAACTAAGTACATAAACAGGTTAACTAAACAACCGTGTAAATGCCAGACACTAACCAACTAACTATATGACTACCAGGCAAATGGGGAAGCCCAGCCTTAACTGAACCACTAGACATCCGAGTAGAGGTCGGCATTGAGCCCCACAGTTTCAACATATACCTCACCCCTGTGATCCAGTTAGTAGAAAAATTAGGAGCAAAAGTGATCTCATATACAGATGCTCTTCTCCTGGAACAAGGGAACAGAATTGAAGGGCACTCATATCAACTCTTGTCTCAGTGCAGTTTTTCATAGGCTAGCAAAGGCGCAATTGAAATGCAATGAGGAAAAAAAAATTCTCCTCTTTGGGGAGTTCCTGCCACAGTTCTGCCAAACTTTTTGGACAGACGATGCACCCCAGCCTTAATTTTCAAAGGGATTCGGTAAAAAAATGTGGGGATTATTTTTATAACAGGCTGTCATTTGGTCCCCAAATGAAAAGGTTGGCAGAGACCTGCTTTGGAATCATGAGATCCCTAAAGACATTTCTGCCTTTCTTGTCTTTCCATGCATAGAAAACAGTTATCCAGGCACTGATTACATCCCGAATGGACTACGGAATGCCCTTGTGTAGATAGCTCGGTTTCTGTTGCAGTAACCCTCCCACTTTTAGCTAGAATTCTGATGCACTGTACCTTGATGTGCCCTGGGACCCTGCCAATCAGGTTCCCAGGGCCTGGGGTTCTTTGCCAAAACGTTTTCTTTGTACACCCAATTGGCACCTCTCTGGCCACATGTAAGCCCCTTGTAAAAGGTACCATTGGTAAAAGGACACTGTGACAGGGGAAGGCCTCTGAGGGCAGCAGCACATATTGTGCCACCCTTAGAGATCCTGCACCTTAAAACACATACACTGCCATTGCAGGCTGCTTGTTTTGGTGCAGAGAAAAGTGAATAGTTAACATAAGCCCACATTGCTGTGTGCCATTCCTGTAACTCACTGCCTATGGAAAAGATAAGACACCCCTCTAGCTGGGTGCACTATATCACTGGTGAGGGTATAGTTGCATGAGCACTCTACCCCTACAGTGTCTAGGTCCATTCTTAGACATTGTAAGTGCAGTAATGCCATAAAGAGCATACAGCCTGGGAGTTTGTCATTACGAACTCCACAGCACCATAATGGCTTTACTGAATTCTGGGAAATTTGGTAGCAAACTTCTCAGCATAATAAACCCACACTGATGCCAGTTTGGGATGTATTCTACAGTGCCCACAGAGAGCTCTGCCACCTGAAAAACGACCAGCCTCTGGTGGCGTCCCTGGCTGGTAAACACCAGCCTGCCACCACGAGACATGTTTCTGAACCCCTGGGGTGGGAAACTTCGCTCCCTGAACCCAGAAACAAAGCCTTTCCTGGGCGAAGGTATTCACACCTCCCCAGGTCAGGAAGAGCCATCAGTGGCAGGGGAGCTTCAAAGGCTTAGCAGCCTTTGTAAAGTGACCCCCAGACTTTCCAGCTATCAGGAGCAGGCCCTCTTGCTATCTCCCCTCCTTTTCAGTGGGAAAACAGGTGGGAAAATTTAGAACAGCCCAGAAGGTGTGCCCACCTCTGCCAACCCACCCCTCAGGTGAGGAAGGTGAGGTGAAGCCCACTCTTCAGTGCCCGCCATCTTGCAGATGGCAGGCACTCTCCAACCAGGATTAGGGATTGTGCCGACTCCCCCATGTGGGGTGAGCACACCAAGGGTGTAGTCACCCCAAGGTCAGTATCCCACCAGCTACTGACCTCGAAACCCCTAAAACGACCCTTAAATACAGTATTTAGGGGTGCCAACAGTCACCTTGTCCTGCAGCAAGCAACCTCCAGAACCCTTGGGAGGACTGACTGCCTTCAACAAAGATCGGATCTCCTGTGAAAAGCAGCACTGTCCACAAGAAACTCCCAAGACAGACTCTGAGCATTCTGAGGACAAAGAAAACCGACACCTGTAACCACCACTGCACCCAATGCCAACGGCCCGAATCAGAGTGGCCCACCGGTCCCAGCAAGGTCCCCCAGCTCTCCTGAGTCTGAGTCCACTGTGGGTTGACCCCTCCAGGACTCCCTGACATCGCCTGCAGCTTCTGCACGGAGACCACACCCCAACCGCAAGTGGTCCAGTAAGGTGAAATCTGACCTCAGAAGGCATCTCTGCATGCAGCTTCCCTGTGCCGTGTAGAAGAAAACACTAGGTGCACCTATGTCCCGAGCCTTCCACCTTAGCTGCCCAGCTGTTGGTTCCTCCCAGAAGTCTTCCTGGACCGAGCCTGCGGCCAAAATCCAAAACCGGCAACTGATGTTGAAAACAACAGGGCACCCGACGCCAAATCAACACTCTGCACCCGGCCGCCCCTTTGCCACTGTGGGTGTACCTTGTGTGCTGACTCGAACCTTTGCCCTGAGCTAAACCCTAGGAGCTTTGCCCCCACATCCTTGTGGCCTGCTCGTGAGCAGCCACCAACCGCAGGCCCACTAACACCAACTGGATAACATTGGGCCTCAGCACTTTGCACCTGACCACCAGTGCCACTGAGGGTGCTTTGAGAGTGAATACTTGACTTTGGGGGAACCCTTGTTCTAACCCCAGAAACTCAACTCCTAAAACCCGGTATTTACCTACAAACCAATACCTTCGTTTCCTCCCATAGGATTGCATTGACTGCTTTTATGTGTGGAGTTGGTTTATATGAAACCCTAAGAAACTGCAAATGTACACAAACTGAATTACTTGCCTTTTCTCTAGGAAATTCCCAAGTGTGATATCTAGGCATATCACACTGAGTAGAAAAAGTAACATAAAAAGTAACCTGAAAACTAACATACAAAGTAATCTCTAAAGTAACTGTAATTTTGACTGTTGACTTACCTGTAAACAAACCTATCGCATCCAACTGCATTTCAATTGTATTTCAACTGCAATATACCTGAAAAGTATTATTTCACTTACCTGCATCAGGCCTAGCTTGGTTCTAGAAATAAAATAACTAAATTATTTTTTTTATACAAACAAATTGGTCTGAGTTCAGTCTTTGAGTGTGTGACATCATTTCTTGCCTGAGTGTGTGCAATAAATGCTTAACACTAACACAAATAGAGAGTAAGGTATTATCTACGTTTACCTCTGCCTACCTTTGGAGTTCCACTGGACTCTGTGCCCACTATACCTTACTTTGATATAGTAGATACAGAGCCAATTTCCTACACCTTTACTTAGGCATTCCGAAATATCTCTTGGATAAACTTCAGGTAATCCAGAACGCGGCAGCTTGACTTCTGCTTAATCTACCAAGGCGAAAGCGTATCTCCATTGGCTGCCCATCTAGGAAAGAGTTAAATTCAAGACTATGGGTCTGGTACATGCAGCCCTCTATTATACAGGACCGATCATGCTTAGTATCAGATTCAGCTTCTATAACCTTCCAAGACAGCTAAGATCCACTAATAAATATCTGGCATGCACCCACAGGATCTGGAGACAGGAGGTAGATCGCTAACTTTCTTGGGCACGTCTGCTTGAAATCAGCCTCCCTTGGAATTACGTACTGTAAGCAACCCAGGGCTTCTTATTTAAAAGCCTGGTTCTTCATGCAGGCCTAACATTTTCCTCAACAACTTTTCAGCTAGGACTGTGCCGGGACACTCCTTGGAGTAGCTGAGCGCATTATAAATAGCCTTGCGAACCGAAGACCCGAGAACAAGACAACCAGATACAGGTAGGGTATTAATAGACGGACAACTAGTTAGAGCAGCAGACTCTCAACTGAGCTAGACACATGAAGAGGCTAAGTGACAACCAAATAAGAAAGCACTAAGATCCCGGACAACCGGATAAGAAAAGATAATCAATAAACAGATTATGGGTAAGGAAACCGGCTATCAACTGGACAACTACATACACAGAGTTCATAATAATTGGACAGTCAGATAGACTAATCAACAACCAGACAAACACCTACAGTCACATAGGTGGATTAGCAATTAAGCATCCAGTTTGCAGACTGGCTGATTGTGAAAATACAAATAGACATACAGACAATCAGGACCACCAGCCACACAAGCAACTGGACACCAAACATGTGTAATGGATGGATGGTCGCAAGACACACAGCTAGGATAACAAACAATCGGGGGAAGAAATATTAGGGGAAGCTCATTTACAGTCAGACAACTTGCAAACAGATAGGATGAACGATAATTAGGAACCAGAACAACAGATAGAATGACTGGCAATCCAATAGCCATGCTCAGATACAAACAATCAACCAACGATCAAATGGGCTATAAAACACACAGAAAGATCAACTGACAACTGGAAAACCAGGAATACTTAACAAATGGCCAAGAAGTACACAACCAGACAATCAGGCATGCCTGCAGAACAGAACACACAAACAAGTCAACCAACAAGTTAACTACTACACATAGGCA
The DNA here is from genome assembly GCF_964263255.1 of Lissotriton vulgaris. Taxonomy (NCBI): domain Eukaryota; kingdom Metazoa; phylum Chordata; class Amphibia; order Caudata; family Salamandridae; genus Lissotriton; species Lissotriton vulgaris. The sequence goes on along the minus strand of NC_141693.1, from coordinate 1,855,249,070 downwards.
CATACAAACCAATAACTAGAGCCTGTCAGGAATTACCTGCTGTTGGAGAGGCCCAGTTCCTACACTGTGGCTAGCTGGAACTCAATTTTGACAGGTGGGGACCCAGAAGAAAGAGGGGGGAGATAAAAAGAAGGAGTTCTCACGAGGCCCACAAACTAGACAATTTGGGAAAGGAGTAGGTACCCCGCCTCATTCCAGTTCCCCAAAGCCCACTTACCCTGACAAGAGTCAGCAGCCAAAAATTGTCCGGTGCTACGAATGCGGGGAGGTTGGACACTACAAGGGGGATCCCCAGCAAGAGACCTCCAGCCCCCACAGGTGGCAAGAGTCCCGGGGTGGCTAGTGTAGCGCTTGGGGTGGAGCTGCCCCTAGATAGGGAAGGGGAGTGGACAGGCCTGACCCTGGTTTCACTTAGGGACAGAGAGATGGTCCCAGTGACGTCCTTACCATCAAACACTGTTAAATATCAACAGAGGGTGAAGGTTAATAGGGAGGAGGTGGAGGCTCTGAGGGACACAGGTGCCAGCATGACCACTGTAGTGAGGCGGCTGGTGTCCCCTGAGCAAATTGTACCTGATGTGTTCCATCCAGCCGTGTTGGCTGACGGCAAACTGAGCTACTATCCCGTGGCTCAGGTTCCCTTTGAGTGGGGAGGAGTGAAAGGCCTGTTGAGAGTTGCGATAAGCCCTGCTTTGCCTGTGGACTGTTTGCTAGGAAACGACCTGGAACATACCGCCTGGAAGGAAGTGGAGTTTAAAGTAAGCGGGTCGGTGTAAAATCCGTTTTGCGGGCGAATTTGCGGATTATTGACGATTTCGCGATTCGCACGAATTTACCCAATAATCCGCAAATTCGCAAGCTGCGAATTATTTTGCTTGCTCACGCTTGAAAAATACAATATCGCGCGTGGCGTTGACTCTGAGCCTGCCATGTTGTTTTTCTCCCTGTTTTGCGTGTGCTGCGCCATTTTCGTTCTTGCTGCGTGATCGCGCGAGAGTTTTTCGAACGCAATTACCTCATCGCGGCTTGCCATCTTGCACGGAGAGAGTTTGACAATGCGAGTACGTCATAAAGACCCGTGACGGCACGCAGCTGACTTCCGGCGGGAGGTTTGAACAGATCGCGTTCCCGAAATTGCAAAAATTTCAATTCTACACCAGAAATCCACCTCAGGAAGCATAAAACTTGTGAAAATGATGATTTTGATCAGAATAACTCCTGAGATTGACATTTGGCTGCACTTTTTGGTGCAGCAGGAGTCCATTTTTGGGGGTGGGGGTGGGAGGAAGGAAGTGCCCCAGAGTCTTCAACTTCCTGTTCCTGTCCAGCAGGCTCCTCCCAGTGCTTTGTCCATGTCCTGGTCACTTTTCATTTGGATCTGCAGCTGGAAGGATTACTCTTTGTGGCTGCTGCTGGATATTTGTATTTGAGGACTTTTTGGACTTTGGAGTTTGGATCACTTTTGGACTTGAGATTTTACAAGTAAGTTGCTGTTGTTTGTTTGGAGCATTGCAGTTGAGGCAACTCCAGTTCTAAAACTTTTTTCACAACTTTAAGAAAATACATATTGTGGTGGGTAGCTAGCCACAGTATCCAGTAGGCCCAGGGTTAGTCATGGGTGCTTGATACAACTGTTTCTGTGATTTTTTTTAAACTTAATTCTTATTTATGTCATGTTATTTTAGCTCACTGTTATATGTTGTGTTTTGTTTTAATTTTGGGGTGCCTGTAAAGCCTCACTAGCCAGTAGGCCCAGGGGTACTCAGTGGTGCATGGGCCTAGTCTTTCTCTAGGGTGTCTTGATTTTAAACATCATTGAGGGCATGGATGGCATGAGATTGTGGTGATTTTTGAGTGTTTTCCGATTCTTGGGGGTGTTGTTGGGGCCTGGCCATGTTGGTGGGGGCCATCTTGAGGCCTGGTACAGGCAGGGCCTGGCCATGTGGTGGGGGTCAAGGGCCATTTTGAAGGCAGGCAGTGTGCTCAGGCCTGCACCCACTTTGCATTGCTTTCAACCATTATGCCCAAGGGCTACTCAGTGGTGCATGGGCCTAGTCTTTCTCTGGGGTGTCTTGAATTTAAACATCATTGAGGGCATGGATGGCATGGGATTGGGGTGATTTTTGAGTGTTTTTCGATTTTTGGGGGTGTTGTTGGGGCCTGGCCATGTGGGTGGGGGCCATCTTGAGGCCTGGTACAGGCAGGGCCTGGCCATGTGGTGGGGGTGAAGGGGCCATTTTGAAGGCAGGCAGTGTGCTCAGGCCTGCACCCACTTTGCATTGCTTTCAACCATTATGCCCAAGGGCTACTCAGTGGTGCATGGGCCTAGTCTTTCTCTGTGGTGTCATGAATTTAAACATCATTGAGGGCATGGATGGCATGGGATTGTGGTGATTTTTGAGTGTTTTTCGATTTTTGGAGGTGTTGTTGGGGCCTGGCCATGTGGGTGGGGGCCATCTTGAGACCTGGTACAGGCAGGGCCTGGCCATGTGGTGGGGGTCAAGGGGCAATTTTGAAGGCAGGCAGTGTGCTCAGGCCTGCACCCACTTTGCCTTGCTTTCAACCATTATGCCCAAGGGCTACTCAGTGGTGCATGGGCCTAGTCTTTCTCTGGGGTGTCTTGAATTTAAACATCATTGAGGGCATGGATGGCATGGGATTGTGGTGATTTTTGAGTGTTTTTCGATTTTTGGGGGTGGTGTTGGGGCTTGGCCATGTGGGTGGGAGCCATCTTGAGGCCTGGTACAGGCAGGGCCTGGCCATGTGGTGTGGGTCAAGGGGCGATTTTGAAGGCAGGCAGTGTGCTCAGGCCTGCACCCACTTTGCCTTGCTTTCAACCATTATTATTATTATTATATTATTATTATTATATTTAAGCTAGTAAAGCGCGCAGCTACCCGGAGGTTTCCTGGCCCTAGGAATCAAATTAAGGAGGAGAGCAAACTGAAAGAAGAAGAGGCAAGTTATTGGTTGAATAACCAAGTTTTAACTTCTCTGCGGAACTTGAGGTAACAAGATTCAGTGCGCAGGGAGAGTGGAAGAGAGTTCCAGAGGAAGGGAGCCAGAACGGAAAAAGAACGACCACCCATTCTGGCTCTCCTAACTCTGGGAACTTGAAACCTATACTGATAAGATGAACGGAGAGTGCAAGCCGGGCAATACCGGTGAACCAAGGTCCTGAGATAGAGTGGGGCCAAACCTGTATTGATTCTCTGCATGAAGCAAAGAGCCTGAAATTTCACACGGCTTTCAATGCATAGCCAATGTAGATTCCGAAGGGAATTACAAGTGGAGGAAGAGTTGGGAAGTTTACAGAGCAGCCGAGCTACCATGTTTTGAATTGTCTGTAGTTTGCGGGTCACCTCTTTGCACGCCCCCAGGAGAAGGATATTGCCGTAGTCCAGTCTAGAGGTGATTAAGGCCTGGACTACGGTTTTTAGTGTCTCCTGAGGGAGCATCCAAATGATCTTATGGAGCCACTTAATGATGGTAATACAAGTGGAAGAGGTTTTGACCACGTGGTGCTTCATGGAAAGTTGGTCGTCAAAAATGATGCCATGATTGCGTGCTGTTTTTGAAGGAACGGGAATGGTACCCATTTGAGAGGGCCAGTGTTGGGGCCCCCACAGATTAGTGTTCTTACCAAACAGAAGAAGCTCTGTTTTCCCCCGTTCAACTTGAGTTTGTTTTCATGCATCCATGTGGCGATGTTACTAAGCCCTACACTGAGGGAAGAGGGAGAGGAGTGAGAACCAGTTGAAAGAGAATAGATGATCTGTGTATCATCGGCATATGAGTAGATGACTAACCCAGCTTGTTCCGCAATTGTAGCCAAAGATCTGACATACAGATCAAAAAGTAAAGGGCTCAAAATAGAGCCCTGGGGGACACCATATGCCGATTTATAAATTTGAGACACAGAAGAGGAGGAGAAGACTTGAAAGGTCCGGTCAGAAAAAAAACTAACAAACCAGTTAGGGTCTGGGCGGTAATGCCAGATGTTTTAAGAGCGTTGATGAGGATGGGGTGGGAAACCGTATCAAATGCGGCACTCAGATCAAGCAAGATGAGTGTCACGGTTTCCCCCCCCCCATCCACTCGGCATCGAATGGTTTCTGAGACCCCCAACAGAGTGGATTCAGTCGAGAAACCGGATCTAAAACCTGATTGAGATGGATGAAGGATATTATTGGATTCAACATGCTGGGTGAGTTGTGTATTGATGTGTTTTTCCAGTATTTTTGAGAAAACAGGTAGAAGGGAGATGGGGCGGAAATTGGATGGATTATTGGGGTCGGCGTTAGTCTTTTTTAATAAAGGAACAATCATGGCATGTTTCCATGTGGCAGGTACCGTAGCTTCTCTGAGAGAAGAATTAATTAAATCCAAAATAAGATTAAGGGAGGAGGTTTCCAGAATTTTTAGAATTTGAGGGGGAAGTGGGTCCAGTGGAGAGCCAGACTTAGTGTTGCTAATAATATTAAGAAGTGTAGAGCTATTGAGGAGATCCCAATTACAGATATGCTGAGCAGGTAAAGGGGAGGTTTCCTCTAAGGCTTCAGGTTCGAGGAAGATCACAGGATCAGATCTGATGTTGGAGAGGCCCAAGGGCTACTCAGTGGTGCATGGGCCTAGTCTTTCTCTGGGGTGTCTTGAATTTAAACATCATTGAGGGCATGGATGGCATGGGATTGTGGTGATTTTTGAGTGTTTTTCGATTTTTGGGGGTGTTGTTGGGGCCTGGCCATGTGGGTGGGGGCCATCTTGAGGCCTGGTACAGGCAGGGCCTGGCCATGTGGTGGGGGTCAAGGGGCCATTTTGAAGGCAGGCAGTGTGCTCAGGCCTGCACCCACTTTGCCTTGCTTTCAACCATTATGCCCAAGGGCTACTCAGTGGTGCATGGGCCCAGTCTTTCTCTGGGGTGTCTTGAATTTAAATATCATTGAGGGCATGGATGGCATGGGATTGTGGTGATTTTTGAGTGTTTTTCGATTTTTGGGGGTGTTGATGGGGCCTGGCCATGTGGGTGGGGGCCATCTTGAGGCCTGGTACAGGCAGGGCCTGGCCATGTGGTGAGGGTCAAGGGGCCATTTTGAAGCCAGGCAGTGTGCTCAGGCCTGCACCCACTGTGCCTTGCTTTCAACCATTATGCCCAAGGGCTACTCAGTGGTGCATGGGCCTAGTCTTTCTCTGGGGTGTCTTGAATTTAAACATCATTGAGGGCATGGATGGCATGGGATTGTGGTGATTTTTGAGTGTTTTTCGATTTTTGGGGGTGTTTTTGGGGCCTGGCCATGTGGGAGGGGGCCATCTTGCGGCCTGGTACAGGCAGGGCCTGGCCATGTGGTGGGGGTCAAGGGGCCATTTTGAAGGCAGGCAGTGTGCTCAGGCCTGCACCCACTTTGCATTGCTTTCAACCATTATGCCCAAGGGCTACTCAGTGGTGCATGGGCCTATTCTTTCTCTGGGGTGTCTTGAATTTAAACATCATTGGGGGCATGGATGGCATGGGATTGTGGTGATTTTTGAGTGTTTTTCGATTTTTGTGGGTGGTGTTGGGGCCTGGCCATGTGGGTGGGGGCCATCTTGAGGCCTGGTACAGGCAGGGCCTGGCCATGTGGTGGGGGTCAAGGGGCCATTTTGAAGGCAGGCAGTGTGCTCAGGCCTGCACCCACTTTGCCTTGCTTTCTACCATTATGCCCAAGGGCTACTCAGTGGTGCATGGGCCTAGTCTTTCTTTGGGGTGTCTTGAATTTAAACATCATTGAGGGCATGGATGGCATGGGATTGTGGTGAGTTTTGAGTGCTTTTCGATTTTTGGGGGTGTTTTTGGGGCCTGGCCCTGTGGGTGGGGGCCATCTTGAGGCCTGGTACAGGCAGGGCCTGGCCACGTGGTGGGGGTCAAGGGGCCATTTTAAAGGCAGGCAGTGTGCTCAGGCCTGCACCCACTTTGCCTTGGTTTCAGCCATTATGCCCAAGGGCTACTCAGTGGTGCATGGGCCTAGTCTTTCTCTGGGGTGTCTTAAATTTAAACATCATTGAGGGCATGGATGGCATGGGATTGTGGTGATTTATGAGTGTTTTTCGATTTTTGGGGGTGTTGTTGGGGCCTGGCCATATGGATGGGGGCCATCTTGAGGCCTGGTACAGGCAGGGCCTGGCCATGTGGTGGGGGTCAAGGGGCCATTTTGAAGGCAGGCAGTGTGCTCAGGCCTGCACCCACTTTGCCTTGCTTTCAACCATTATGCCCAAGGGCTACTCAGTGGTGCATGGGCCTAGTCTTTCTCTGGGGTGTCTTGAATTTAAACATCATTGAGGGCATGGATGTCATAGGATTGTGGTGATTTTTGAGTGTTTTTCGATTTTTTGGGGTGTTGTTGGGGACTGGCCATGTGGGTGGGGGCCATTTTGAGGGCTGGTACAGGCAGGGCCTGGCCATGTGGTGGGGGTCAAGGGGCCATTTTGAAGGCAGGCAGTGTGCTCAGGCATGCACCCAGTTTGCCTAGCTTTCATCCATTATGCCCAGGGGTACTCAGTGGTGCATGGGCCTAGTCTTTCTGTGGGGTGTCTTGAATTTAAACATCATTGAGGGCATGGATGGCATGGGATTGTGGTGATTTGTATGTGTTTTTCAATTTTATCCGTTGTATTACTGATGTTCCTATGTCTTCCATTGCTTTTAGGTGCACAAGAGAACCACCAGTGCCAGGAAGAAGTCCTGCAGCGGTGTGTGCTGCACAACGTCACGCGACGTCACGTGTGGCCACAGACAAGACAACTCTGCAACTCGTGCAACTGCGGCCTGCTGTTCTGACATCTGAAGAAGATGGGCCCAAAGAAAGGTGACAGTAGCGTCTCAGCGAAGAAAGTTGCCAGTGCCCTTGCCAGTAAGAAGGAGCAGAAGAAGCAAGTGGCACCACCTACCAAGGAGACTGGTGTGCCCACCGACACCTTTTTTGGGGAAAATAAACTACGCCTGCAGCAGCAGCGGTGTCTGCCGGGGACCAAGCTGGAAGCAGCACCTCCGCTTCATTGGGCTCAGTGCCACCACGCAAAGTTAGGCCCAAGTCCATGAGTGCCGCAAAGGCAGCCACTTTGGTTGTTCAATCACCATCGACCAGTGATGTTGGCTCATCACAAGAAAGTGCCATCCAATCAATGCCGGGTGTAAGTCAGCTGGCAAGTGTTCAACAACCACAAGTGCAACTAGTACAAGCGCAAGTACATGGGCAAGGAGAGGTGCAAGTACATGGGCAAGGAGAGGCGCAAGTACATGGGCAAGGAGAGGCGCAAGTACATGGGCAAGGAGAGGCGCAAGTACATGGGCAAGGAGAGGCGCAGGTACATGGGCAAGGAGAGGCGCAAGTACATGGGCAAGGAGAGGCGCAAGTACATGGGCAATGAGAGGCGCAAGTACATGGGCAAGGAGAGGCGCCAGTACATGGGCAAGGAGAGGCGCAAGTACATGAACAAGGAGAGGCGCAGGTAGAGGTGCATGGAGAGGTGCAAGTAGAGGTTCATGGGGCGGCACAACTGCCTACAACGCTTGTTCCTCCAGAAGTAGGGGCACATCAGGAAATTGATATTGAAGCGGAGGTATTATCCGAGGAAGGCACTCCTCCTGATGATGATCCACCATTGTCTACTAGATCCCCAGCAAGAAAAAGGTCAAGGAGGGCTACTACTACTACAAGTTCTTCTTCAAGCCCCCTTCATTCTGATGACCTTGATCTTGATTGGAACCCACAAATGCAGTCTGAGAGTGAGGCACGCCATGAGCCGACAAAGGTAGCTAAGCCTAAAAGGAAGGTTCCCACAAGGCTTCGACTTATGGATGATGACGACGAACAAGAAGTGGTGTCTTGTGCTGCTGATGAACAGTCTGATGATGACCCAGTCATCACAGACGTCACTCCAACCCCAGCGGGCATGCAGCAGACTAACATTTTCACCCTATCCCGAATGGCTGCTGAGCGGGATGATCATGTGGGTGGCGTGGCACTGGTACCACCACCAACGCAGTTAACTACAACACCAAAACGACCTACAGCTTCCATATTTTCTCGTCAGAAGGGCCGGCAGGGACATCCATCCAGCTCGTCCTCCATTACCTCAAGTAGTGGTGCTGTAAGTCAACTACAGAAACAAATTCAGCCACGCCCATCCTCCACTTCATCTGGCTTTGAAAGTCAAAGTAGCTCCTCCACCACCAGCAGACATCTCCAGTCCCCAGTTTGGGACTTCTTTACTGTTAGCAAAAAGGTGGAAAACATGGTCATTTGTTCGATTTGTAAAGTATTAGTTAGTCGGGGTAAGCTTGGTACCAACTATGGTACCGGAGGCCATAGAGGTCATCTCCAACAACACCACCCTATCCAGTGGTATAAGCACCTAAGTGACATCGAGGAAGCCAAAACAAATCCAAATGTATCCGTTGATATTGCATCTGATGATGATGAGAGGCTGATCGTGCAGGGGGGAAGTGAAGAAGCGACAGCCATTTTTTCTGGTACACCCAGTACCCCTGGCAGCAGCACTGCAGTGGTAGCGCCCACACCCTCTACCCCTGCAACATGTATGAGGCACACTAAGAGTTTGGGACAGACACCAATGCCAAAAACTAAATCACAGAGCCTAACTGGTTTAAAGTCTGCATCATCATCATCATAATCATCATCACGTAAAATGGTACAGCTCACCATTACCAGCATGTTTTGGTCGGAACAGCCATTTGAACGCAACCACCCAACGGTGCGTCTGTATAACGCCAAGCTGGCTAAAATGCTAGCGCTGGACCTTCTTCCTTTCTCTTTCGTGGAAGTGGTGGGTTTTCGTGAATTGGTGGCAACAGTCTGCCCTAAATGGAAGGTTCCTAGCCGGTCCTATTTTGCAAGTGTTGCTGTTCCAGCACTACATCAAGATGTGCTGGAGGTGATTGACGCAGCTATTCTGAAGAGTGCTGTTCACACTATCTACATGATGACAGACATGTGGACCAGTTGCCAAGCCCTTGATTACATGTGCATTACTGCACACTGGGTCTCTTTTGCAGGAGTTGAAAAACAGTTAAAACAGAAAGATGTTGACACGGAGGAAGTTTTTCAAGCTACTCGCAAACATGCAACAGTAGGCATGTTTGGCATGGAGAAATCTCACACTGCACCTAACCTTTTGGAGGAGTTTAACAGGAAGGTCAATGAATGGCTGCATCCAAGAAATCGCACAGTTGGTTATGTTTCCACGGATAATGGCAGTAATATAGTTAAGGCCATGGAGCACGGCGGCTATTTCAGAGTGCCGTGTTTGGCGCACAGTATTAACATCGTGGTGCAAGCCTTCTTGAAAACAGAAGCGCCAGTCGTCAAATTACTGACCATCTGCCGAAGAATCTGCACACATTTCAGCCATTCTTTTAAGGCCCGGAAGCAGCTGAGGAGCCTTCAATATGAACGTAAACTGCCAGTCAAAGGACTAATCCAGGAGGTGGCAACACATTGGAACTCAACCTTTTACATGCTTAAGCGTCTGTCTGAGCAGTGGGAGGTAATATATGAGTTTGTCTTTAAACTGGGTTCTAGTCATAAAGACATGAGGCTAGAGTTGGAGGAATGGAAGCTAATTGCAAGCCTGACAGACATGCTTCATCCTTTTGAGCTCTTCACGCGTGAAGTCAGCAGGGAAGACTGTTCTTTGAGCAAAGCTACCCCAATGTTGCGCATGCTAGAGCACCAACTGAAGGATGTGTGTTCAACATTCCGAGATGATGGTGAAAAGCGGGAAGCATATGATTAGGCGGAGAAGTTATTAAGGCGCCTACTTGACAATGAAAGGCTTAAAAAGATACATACAGAACAACATTACATTTGTGCCACTATTCTTGATCCACGGTACAAAAAGGCAGTGGCTAGCAAAGCATTCATTCCTTTTGATGAAGCAGATGTTTCAAAGTACAAACATTGGCTAGCTGTGTCAGCCACTCGGTTCGAAAGAGAGCGGCAGAACCTTCAAGGAGGCAGCACAAGTACAACTGAATCAGCAGGCTATCCGGCATCAAGTTCCACTCGTCAATCCGTCGCCGAAGGGAGTCCCTTTCCCTCACAGCCGTTAAGGAAACCAGCAACCATATCATCATCCTCACCTGCACCAGGCCGCAAACAAATATTGTCGGAAGGGGATTGGCTAACTCAGCAAGGGTTAGCTCGGTCCACTGATGAAAAAGTCGCAGATGGTACGCAAAGTGGATCAACCCTGGAGAGCCTTGAGTCGGTGGTGCAGACCTATCTGGATGACCCAACAGAGGTCTGTCATAATGAGAACCCATTGGGATATTGTTATACGAAAAGCTCTGTATGGCGACTGATCACCAACCTGGCTCTACATTATTTGTCTTGCCCACTCGCAAGTGTGTCTTCTGAACGTGTTTTCAGTGCTACTGGTGCCATTGTTACTTTTGCCCAAAAATGTGGAGAGGTTAACAATAATCAAGATGAATCAGCACTTCATACCACCCGATTACAAAATTCGCGAATGCACGCAGGAAGAAGAGGATACCGACTTAGGTGACGCCGACGGAGGTTCTTCTCGGTCACCAGACCTACTCCCGTCTCAATTCGTAGACTTGGAGGATGAGCTCTGCTTCCCTGACACCGAGGCCTGAAAATTACTTCCTTTTTTTCCGTACTTATTCACTTTTATTCCTGTGTGTCTTTCTTTGTTTTGCTACTTTTACCACAACAAAACTCTAATCACCTAATCACAATAAGTCCATCATCAGCACTGTCTTCATCTTATATTCCTTATTGATTTGAAGGTGCCTCAGTCTGCATTCCTGAGGTTCACAAGTTCACAACTCAATCATGCTCCTTAATACTCCTCCTCCAGACTCCCCCTATCCATTTCCCTCAGCGTTTAGGTCCTGTTCTGTCCCTGTCCTCAGCTGCCCAGAAAGTAGTGGGCAGCTGCTACGTTTAAGTTTTGTTGCAGTGGCGCAACCTGGACTTTGATGTAAGTGTAATTTCTGCGAATTCTCCTGTGCTGCACCTCTGAATGTGTTTTGATGCATCATGTGCCTTGTTCTTACACCGCTGAATGTATGTTTATGCATCATGTGTTTTGTTCCCAGGCCTATACCCCTAAATATAAGGTGATATTTAGTTGGTTGTTTTCTCCTAGTACAGGTGTTCCCTGTGAGGTTCTGGTTCCCTGTGTAATATGCTCCTAAGGTGGTTAGGGTTGCGTAGGTGATACTTACCGGTTATCAGTAGTTACTGGTTGTGTGCTAAAGTGATTTATACTCTATTTTCGAAGTGCTAATTCTAACAGTATTTCTAGTTATAAAAGTGCTGATTCCTGACAGTGGTACAGGTGGCCCTGTCTTGTACATATCCCCTATAAATTCTGCCCGTGACTGTTGCCACATTGTGAAGTGTGTGTTTTTATCTAATGTGTTTGGGTGTAATACAAAGGCTATTTTTTTTTTATACATAACCTTGTTTGGAGTTTCCTTCGTGGGGTGCCTTGGGTGTTGTTGCTGGGGGTGCATGTGCAAACACTTAACTCACATTGCCTCCGAGTTTAGCCTTACTGCTCGTGCTACGTTACCAAGGGGGTGAGCAGGGATTATCTTGGGGCGTAACTCCCTTGTCCTGACGTGGAAGTGGTGGTCTCTGACTGATTTGGTGCAATCCTGGCCGGCCAGGGATCCCATTTCTAATATTGGCCCGTTCATAATGATGTTGGCAATGTTTTAGGGGAGTTTGGTGTTCTTTGGTCCAGAATTGGCAGACTTTTGGCCTTTTTGGGTGTTTTGCGGGCGCATGTGTTTGGGTGAAAACTAAGTGGAAACTAGTCGTAGACCTTCCTTCTTCTTCTTCTTCTTCTTCAAAGAGCGCAGTGGTTCAATTTTGTTCTGCCTTGCTGACAATTCTTGTGAATCGCTGGAACAAGTGACTGTCCAGGTGAGTTTCAAGAGTATCAAAGTAGTGGAAGTGCTGAAAACAGCAATGTTTTGTGAACAGCGCAATTTGCCATCTTTTGAATATACCAGTATTGCATGTTTTTGGGGGGCTGTTTGGGGGGCTTCTAGGTTTCTGTGGGTGGGTTTTGGTTTGGGGTCTGGGAGCCCTGCTGGCACAATCTAATGTTGATTGCATTTGTTTTTCATGAAATCCATGGTGGAAAAGGAGAGTTAGGGCCTAGCTGCAGAGCGTATTTGGACTGAATTGAAGGTAGGCCCATTTTTGCTTTTTGCCTGTTTGGGGGTGTTCTGCTTGTGGACAAGTGGCTGCAGGGGTCTGGGGGCATAGCTTGGAAGGTCTAATATCGGAATGAAATTTTGGACCAAATCGGAGGTGAAAAAGTTTCTGCATTTTTGCTCACTTGCCTGTCTTTGGGGTGCTGTTTGGGGGGCTTCTAGGTTTTTGTGGGTGGGGTTTGGGATCTGGCAGCACTGCTGGCACAGTCTAATGTTGATTGCATTTGTTTTTCAGGAAATCCATGGTGGAAAGTGGAATTATGACCTAGCTGCACAGCGTATTTGGACTGAATTGAAGGTTGGCCCATTTTTGCTTTTTGCCTGTTTGGGGGTGTTCTGCTTTTGAGCGGGTGGCTGCAGGGGTCCGGGGGCATAGCTAGGAAGGTCTAATACTGGAATCAAGTGTTTTGGACCAAATCCATGGTGACATTTTTTTAGTGTTTTTGCTCACTTGCCTGTGTTTGGAGTGCTGTTTGGGGGGCTTTCAGGTTTTTGTGGGTGGGTTTTGGGGTCTGGGAGCACTGCTGGCACAGTCTAATGTTGATTGCATTTGTTTTTCAGGAAATCCATGGTGGAAAAGAGGAGTTAGGGCCTAGCTGCACAGCGTATTTGGAGTGATTTTGGAATGAGGCCTAAATAATTCAGTGTGAGTTTTTACGGTTTTGCTTTTTACCTGTTTGGAGGTCTTCTACTTTTTTTCGCCTGGGTTGACAGGTCTAGGGCCATTGCTGGGAATGTCTAATACCGGATAAAAGTGTTTTGGATAAAATACATGGTGAAAAGGTTTTTCACTTTTTCGAGTTTTCGCTCACTTTTGTGTTTTGGAGGGCCGGTTTGGGGTGGTTCCTGGTGTTTGGGGGTGGGTTATGGGGTCTTGGAGCAATGCTGGGTATGGATACTTTTGATTGCAAGAGGTTTGAAGCAAATCCATGGTGGCAAAGGGGAGTTAGGGCCTAGCTGCAGATCGCGCGCGGAGTGATTTTGGAAATTTGCCTCAAAGTCCCCATTTTTGTATTTTTGCTTTTTGGCTGTTTGGGGGTCTTCTACTTGTTTCCGCCTGGGTTGACGGGTCTGGGGCCATTGCTGGGAATGTCTAATACCGGATAAAAGTGTTTTGGAGAAAATCGGAGGAGAAAATGTTTTTGCGTTTTTGCTCACTTGCTTGTCTTTGGGGTGCTGTTTGGGGGGGTTCCTGGTGTTTGGGGGTGGGTTTTGGGGTCTGGGAGAAACGCTGGGTATGGATACTTTTGATTGCAAGAGGTTTGAAGCAAATCTATGGTGGCAAAGGGGAGTTAGGGCCTAGTTGAAGAAAGCGTTTGACACTATTTTTAACTTAGGGCTAGTTAGGGTTATCAGTATTGCATGTGTTTGGGGGTGTTCGAGATTTTGCCAACTGGGTTCTGGGGTCTACTCTTGGTGGAGCACTTGTTGAGAAATGAATATTTTTGGTTACAAGTGGTTTGAAGAACATCCATGGTGGCAAAGGGGAGTTAGGGCCTAGTTGAAGAAAGTATTTGACACTATTTTTAACTTAGTGCTAGTTAGGGTTAGCAGTATTGCATGTGTTTGGGGGTGTTCGAGATTTTGCCAACTGGGTTCTGGGGTTTACTCTTGGTGGAGCACTTGTCGAGAAATGTCTAATTTTGGTTGCAAGTGGTTTAAAGAACATCCATGGTGGGAAAGGGGGGATTTCCGATTTGGGCCAACTTTACTTTCAAAGTACGTTTTGTCACCATTTTCCACGAGGCCTCAGACAGGTAGCAGTATCGCACGTTTTTGGGGTCTGATTGGGGGTATTCTACATTTTAGCGTCTGTGTTTAAGGGTCTGGGAGCACTGCTGGGAAGGTCTAATGTTGCTCTAAAATCTTAGTTTACACTACACCTAGCTTGAGGGGAAAGATCCGCAAAATTCACCCATACTTATTTATCCTTCAAAAGGAGACTCAGAGTACGCCCTTTCGAAACTATTGTACTGTCGATTCTGAAACTGAAAGTGTGACTTTTTGCACTACACAACATACGTACCTTATATTTTTTTCTCGGTGGTGTTTTAATATCACTTCCTGTTTTTCCATCAACATTTACAGGGCGGCTTTCACCCTGTGCAATGGAGCAAAGGATGAAGTCAGGCTTCACATTAGCAACCCGCAATTCAGCATCCTCCAGGCAGGCAGTGGACAGGGTGTCTTCTGGTCACCAACATTGATCGACGGAGCATCAGATGGAACGGAGGAGTACCGCAAATAAGAGGAATGGCCTGATGCATGCAACTTCCTAAATTCAACAGGACAAGTACAACAACATTCAGTAACAGTATCCATTCATTTCTACTTATCTTTTAAGTTATGTTATTGCTGTGAACTTCTTTGAGTGTGACTCGGCATTTCTTTGCTCTCTGCTTCTAAATTCATCCCTCCAGCCATTGTATACTTTTACTTTGCTATTTTTCAAACTAATTTAATGAACAAAGTGTTTCTCCGAGTGCAGAGATAGGCAAGTGAAAATGCATAATTACTGCAGCCCTGTACTGTTGCATTCTTTCATTCATTAGAAAGTTCTACTTAGTTAAAGTAACCTAACCATCCATGTAGCAATCAACTTCATGCCTGCAGAAGTGCAAACACTTCCTTTATGCCCTGTATGGATATCTTCATATCCAAAGATTTGTTTATCTTCATTTGTTGTTTGTACATGCTGTGTTTTTTTTTCCTCTCTCACAACAAAACTTTCCCAAAAAACCCCATTCCCATCCAATTTCCAAACCCTAACCCTCTTCCCCCGGGCTGTGTGGTTTTCATTGATGTGTGAGTAAATGACAGCAATAATTCCACACACTTGCTGGGGAGGATAAGGTCATAGCAACTGAAAATGAATTACATTTCAAGGCTGGTGAAGGAATCGAAGGATATCATCTTAGTCAGCTTTACACAGACCCATGACTATTGGCAAATCAAAACAGATTTTCATGGGCGCCATGAAATGGATTGATCATGAAGAACATTCTCCTCCCACATGTGGCAAATGATTACGCTGCTGTGTCCTTCACCTTCAGTACTATTTCTTGCAAGTAGTAGTTATACTTTCAATACTTTGGCATTTGTAAGGCTACATTTTGGCACTGTTCTAGTGTACTGTCACGTGCTATAGTATCTATCGTACCGATCTAATGCTCTGCTAAGGCCAATCAAGGTTTCAATTTCTTTTTTTTCATATGCTGCAACTGCCACTGTGTACCACCACTAGTACCACTGCAATGATGCCATTTCAACCGCCAAGGATTGCCAACCTTAATCGCCATTTGCCATGCAGCCAGCCCTGTGCCTAGCCCTAATTTCAAACATGAATTACAGGTAAGATAAGCGTTTGGGGGGAGCAAGAATAATGGAGTAGTATGAGAGACGAGAGACTGGCAGTAGTACTAGTAAAGTCCTAGGACAATTGAATTCACTAACTGTGAGAGGCACTTACTTTTGTAAACATTTGGGCAATTACTTACGCAATTTGAATCAAGAAGCCACTTAAGTTTCCGGAAAACAAACTTACAGTTAACCCCCCCCCCTCCAGCCTCAACTGCAGTAAAAACACATATGCTATGTTTAAGTTGAAAGTAATAATTATTTATATCCCTAACAAAAATAAACTATCCCGCAAGACCCAACCCACCCCACTCCCTAACCCCAAAGAATGTCCGTGAAATAAAAAGTCCCCAAAGTCCAAAAAACCCAACTCCCAATTCCCATCCCCCAAAAGTCTTTAAAAAAGGGACAAGGGACAGTCTCTCCTTCTCTAATGCCGCCGGTGGCGTACTTTCTGGGCCAGGTGGCCATGATCCTTCCGGAGGTTCTTGAGCAGGATTCTCAGCTTCTTCTGCTCCTGCTCAAGGTAGGACACCCTGAGTGTTAGGCGGTGCACGCGTGCCTTGCACCTGCTGTGGGTGGCAGCTGATTTTTTGGCTGCTTGGCGGTGGCGGGTGGCTGCGGTACCACGGCTCCGTACCGCTGGAGGCCTGCGCTGACTGGCTGACCCAGGGAGCATGTAGGAGGATGCAGCTGTCCCTGTAGATGTTGTGGTGGTCTGCGACTGCGTTTCCTCCTCCTCCTGGGCCAGCAGCCGCCGATATTCGGGGACAGTCGCCTCCAGTTTCCTTTGCCGGGCCTGTCTAGCCAGCTCCTTCCGTGACAGTTTGGAAGGAGCATCTACATGAAGAAAGAAAAACATAGTCTGTAACCAATGCTCTTTAAGGTTAAGACAAAATAATTCAGCAGAAAGTTGTGTCACGGTAGAACTAGCAACTTGCAAGCACAGTACATAACATTTGTGGCCTGTATCTATCTAACCTCCCTCTTTTTCAGTCTTGCTCTAACATTAGTGGGAGTTTCAGGAATCAATTCTATGAGCACTATGGACTCACTACATTAGAGTCGACTATGACAGCACACCAGTCTTCTTCTTCTTCTCTCTTGTTTAGCAAAATTGGTACGTAAACTTCTGGAACCCGGCATAATGCCAGCGCCATCAACTTGCACCCGAGAAAAACAGACGCACGCCATGATGACACGGGCTTGCGTTACTGTACCAGTCCAGTACATGCAGGTGGTGAAGCTCTTACTTTTCTATTACGGGTGGCACTGAGAATACTCTGTTACAAGGGCTACTGTTTAATTAATTTAACTTTCACCCTACAGTGCCAATGACTACTAGAAATGGAAAATGAAGAAGATAAATAATATGATTATCTATCCCTTCACAGGATATACATTTGATTACATATGGGATGACTTTAGATGATTTCATTTTTATTGAGTGAACACTGATAGGCCACACATGAATGACAGAGTTGTACTAAAATTATTAACAGAGGTAGTGAGTGGCCCCCGTAATCACGGGATATATGCTGTGCTAGCAATACAAAGTACTGCTACTATTCATGGTAGTATTCGGAAAAATGACAACTTCTTTTTCTTGCCTTTCCTACACTGGAACGGACGTGCGGGTGCGGTGTTACATGCTCTTCAAAGTAACACTTAGTTCATCCAGTGACCGTCTACTCTCTCTACATACACATATGCTATCTATGAGTCAGATAGTACTATGATCCAGGCATCCATCCATTCAAAGTAAATGTCAATCATTCTTCTTAATGTCTCAAGTGGACAAACCTTACTTTTTCTCACGGGAAAAAAAGTTTTTCATTTTATTTTGGAAACTGCAGGCCATGCATCTGTGCTTGACTTGCATTTGAATTTCAACCAAAGGATATATTGCACACACATACAGTTTCTGTTTCACCCACCCAGGCAGTCCTCTTTCCTTTCTCCTTCCACCCATCCTTGCTTCATCCTTCAACCGGCCATGCATCATATTCCCAGCCACCTCGGGCAGCATTCAAAAACACATATCATTCTTTGCCAGTCATCATTACTTTTTAACTCGCTCGTCCTTCCACACTTACTTACACCCTTCTTTCCCTTTTCGTTCATCCCATCCATTAAGTTCATCTCTGATCTGACTTGGATTCTCGAAAAAACTTTCACAGCTGAGTTGAAGTCAATTTAGAGGAGGATACTACCTGGTTAATAAAAACTTAGTTCTACATTTGTAAGCCTTCTTAACAGTATAGTATACTTGTACTGTACAATATACACCCATGCAGAGAGCACACTCTGCAGTCTGCTATCTCAACAAGTAAGGAATATAATAGCTTACCACTGTCCGCCACTACCGTGGCATCCCCCACAGCAGCTTCCGCTGGCTGTTGCACCGCCTCCGCCCCAGGAGTGCCCACCTCGGCACTTGCCCCGGCACCGGTGGATGGTTCTGCCGATGTTCCGTCTAGAAAATACATTTCAGATTCTTAGATGCCATATACACCACTCCCTAGTATTTTGTCTAGGAATGAAAAAATGTCACTACGACTACACAAAGAAATGTAATAATTTGTGACTGTCTAGTCAAAACTAAAAATTGCACTTTTTTTTCAGGGAAGGGTGTTGCTTGTCTTGGTACAGTTTTTGGCACAACTGATGAATGCTTACTTTTTAACATGCACCGTTTTTCTCATAACAAACAGAAGCTTCCCTTCTAAGAACAAGAGCAACATCAGATCATCATCACTAGGACGGAGTCAGCAACGATTCAGCACCACAAAGAAGATTTGAAGTTCCAACCAGGTGAGGGCTCACCTACAATTAATGTGTGAAATCACTAAGCACTTTTTCCATTTTCAATCCACCGTTTATGTTGTATGATGAACTTGATTTTAATAAATGTTTTTACTTTTAATAAAGCTTTAAAACTTACATAGATTCTGTGCTTTTTAGTCATGAGTGAGTGAGCGAAAGGGTTTGCGATTTGCAAGCATGAGTCCGTGGCTCTGACAGTTCTGGACTCTGACTCCGTAATCTTATGTCCTGGGTTGGATAATCATCATTGGGGATCAATCATCGATGAATTAGGGAGCTAAATGACTCTGTTACACTAGCTAGTCAGTGAGGAGATGGGGGGTTCAAATTCTGTTATGACTGAGGTATGTGGAAAGTCTAACTGCGCCTATTATAAATTGATAAACAATGCACTATTTAGTGTCCATAGTTCTGTTTGTGCAGAATTGTCCCTGCAACAATAGTAGTATGGATTGTCCTCCTATCCAATCAAAAATTAAACTAGTATCTTATTCTTTCTTGGTGGTCATTGACAGTTTCTTGTTGGGAATTGTCAACTGTGCCAGCTTAGTTAGCTACACAGAGAGACTAATAATAATAATCTAGTAGTACCACAGGGAGTCATAGTAGAGGCAGGATAAGAATTTAGAAACAGTCTACAAGAAGATCAAAGAAAATGTAGGAAAAATCGAATGAGGAACGTTAGTAAAAAATAGGTACTCTAAAAGGTAGGGAAGTATAATTATTAATATTAACATGAAAACTTACTGGGGCCAGCAGAGGAGCCCTCGCCTGACCGATCCTGGCCTACTTGGTCCTCATCTGCCGGCGCCGCTACCTCCTCCTCCTCTGTCCTCTTGCCCCTGGGGGGAGCTGATGTACAACATGAAAGAAAGACCCAAACATGGATGATTGTTGTCAACTAAATCAAACATTTCAAAAGAACAATAACAAATTATTTAGGGGAAATAGCAAATAGACAACAATTGCACTACATTTATTGACCTATCTGGTGTGATCTACTAGGATATTAGCCGACCGTCGACTTGGAAAGTTATGTAAGTCACTAGACCAACTACAAAAAGGTTCGACTAGGACTGGCAGGCAGCACTCC
Source organism: Lissotriton vulgaris (assembly GCF_964263255.1). Lineage (NCBI taxonomy): Eukaryota > Metazoa > Chordata > Amphibia > Caudata > Salamandridae > Lissotriton > Lissotriton vulgaris. Next base: position 1,855,229,541 of record NC_141693.1, on the reverse strand, counting down.
GCAGCGCGCAAAGTGACAGACAAAGTCCATTGTGATTGCAGACCAGTGAGAACACTAAAAAGTAAGTTTCCTACTACATAACCAGTCATTAAAATACTCAAACTATCAATCCACCACCACTCTTATTAGTGGCAGGTGTACAAAGGAAGGACTGGACTTGAGTCTCTAGGGGCAGATTTACGAGTCCCTTACGGCTCTTTTGCTCCGTCGTTGCGTGACTTTTGTGACGCAGCGGCAGCGCAAAAGAGGCGCCATGGTGCGGGGTATATTAACAACGTGACGCATCTGGGAGATGCATCACGTTGTAAAGCCCTGCGCCATCAGGGGGCGTTCCGGCGCAAGGAACGTATCCTAAAAGTGGCTGAGTAAAATCTACAAGATTTCACTCAGTCACTTTTAGGCCAATGCTGCGTCACTCTAAACCCTGCGGCTGCTTGAAGCAGACGTATGGCTTGACGCAGCATTGGGGAGATAGGACACCCAAGAGCATTGCTGGAGCTGCGTCGTGGTTGCGACGCAACTCCAGCAATGCGCTGACTTTAGGGCACAGAAGCGTGACGCTTCTGTTTCGTTTTTGCTCCATGCGGCGCACTATGGGTGGTGGAGGCATGGCGCACAATTACTGGCGCATCCCTGCTAATTTGCAGGGATGCGCCAGTAGTTGTAAATCTGCCCCTTGGTGTCTAGCATTACGCAGTTCTGTAAAGTACACTCCTACATAATTACTCAGGCCTATGAAATTAACGCAAAAAATCGAAAACATATAAGCATTGTAGCACCGCCACTGAGCAGGAGAGCAGTGCAACTGAAATGCAATCACAGAACATTTTGAAACATAATTTACCTACAATGTAATCGGCAGCATTATTGCTCTTCGGAAACAAAAAAAATTTGCAATATGATAACACATAGAGCAGGAGAAAACAGAGTAGTGATTAAATAGCTACTACTACTCACTAAGCCCGGGGATCTCGACGCCTAGCTGGTCGAGCAGGTCGCATTCACGGTCCAGGATGTCGGACCACCGGTGCGTGGCCTGGTTGTAGGTGCGTCAGACCCGAGAGTGTAGATACATGGCCCGGCACACCTTCTCCCACCGCTTCTGACGCTCCCGGAGCCCGTACCCGCCAGCGATCCTGTCGCCTGTCGTGATGGTCTCTGGGAGGCGGCGCTGGACATAAAAAACCAGTGCGGCCACCTCCTCCGTGCTAAAGATCTCCCGCGTGACGTTCTCCCCCCGCAATCGCCCGCATGGGAGCCGGGTACGGGGTGCGGGTTATCCTTCCCGGCTCCCTTTGCCATGGTCCTGTACAGCAGGAAGAAAAAAAAACGGAAAGAATAGGGAAAAAGTAAAGTTTTTTTTTTAAAAGTAGCTTTAAAAGTAACAAAAGTTGAAAAAAACACAAAATACAAAGGATAGATATAGAGTAGAAAAGATAAAAAAAGTCCAAAGAAACAAAGGATTGCACAGATGAAAGGAGGATTAGAAAGCATGCACAGAACCATAGCAATAAATGAAAAACAAGATGGCCGCGCCCCTTGAGGACCGCGTGGGTAAGTTTGCGCGATATTTCCCTTGCGAGCACGCAAAAACGCCAGCGAATACGTAATCATGCGCCGCATACGACGCGAGCATGCAACTAGCGGCTGGAAACGGAAACACCTCACGCAAACAAGATGGCCACGCCCATACACGACCGCATGGGCAACCTCGGTGTCAGTGCGCTGCAAGCGGTCCGCGAATAAGCAAAAAACAGCGCGAAAACGTAATAAAAAAGAAATCCGCAAATTCGCACGAATTCTCGGATTGCAAGTTCGATTTCGCACGGATTCGTGCCCCACGAATCTCGCGAAATGGCAGAAAAACAAATTTTGGAAAACTGAAAGCACTTAGAAGGTGCAAAAGTTCGAGCTAATTTGTAACCATTCCCTGTAGTGCTTCCTGAGGGGCCCCTCCAGAATTCAGTTGCCTACTTGCAACTATTCTCTGACCCTGCTCTGACCCTCAAAGCAGGGTTAGAGAATAGTTACAAGTATGGCACAATGCTCCTGTCAAAAAAATTCAACTGCAACAGGAAGAACTTACAGCTAAGGATGCAGGTGCCAGACTTGAAGCTCAAAATCAGTGACACATTAACCAGCCCCAAATTAATTCATCTCAGTTGAGGCTGGGCAGGTGTGCTTTCCCCCCATAATCTACAGTGGTGAACCAGAGGGTGCTGTGATGAACCAGAGGGTGGCAGTGCTGAACCAGAGGGTGGCAGTGGCAAACCAGAGGGTGGCAGGGATGAACCAGAGGGTGGCAGTGGTGAGTGCTGAACCAGAGGGTGGCAGCAGGGTTGAACCAGAGGGTGCTGTGATGAACCAGAGGGTGGCAGTGATGAACCAGAGGGGGACAGTGATGATCTAGAGGGTGGCACTGGTGAACCTGAGGGTGCTGTGATGATCCAGAGGGTGGCAGGGATGAACCAGAGGGTGGCAGTGATCAACCAGAGGGTGGAAGCCTTGAACCAGAGGGTGGCAGTGATGAACCAGAGGGTGGCAGTGATGAACCAGAGGGTGGCAGTGGTGAACCACAAGGTGATGAACCAGAGGATAGCAGTGATGAACCAGAGGGTGGCAGTGGTGAACCAGAGGGTGGCACTGGTGAAGCAGGGGTGTCAGTGATGATCCAGAGGTTAGCAGTGATTAACCAGACGGTGGCAGTGTTGAACGAGAGGGTGGCAGTGGTGAACCACAAGGTGATGAATCAGAGGATAGCAGTGATGAACCAGAGGGTGGCAGTGGTGAACTAGAGGGTGGCAGTGATGATCCAGAGGGTGGCAGTGATGAAACAGAGGGGGACAGTGATGATCCAGAGTATGGCAGTGGCAAACCAGAGGGTGGAAGTGATGAACCAGAGGGTGGCAGTGGATATTGGATATTGGATATTGGATAGGTATTTATAGAGCGCTAACGTTCGCTCCCAAGGGAGCATCTTGGCGCTGTAAAACCTAGGACCAGATCACCGGGGAGGTGTTGGGGGCTGAATGGCTGCTTTAGTCCAGTCATCGGAGAGGTTGAAAATCCACGTTTTGAGGAGCTTCCTAAATGGCTTCTCCTGCGTCTGAAGTCTAAGATGCCTTGGCATGCTGTTCCAGGCTCTAATGGCAAGGAAACTGAGTGTTTTTCCACCCTTAGTCTTCAGGTTGAATTTGGGGGGGGTCATGAGGTTTTCTTGTAAGGATCTGAGAGTGCGACCCGGGGTGTAGTGAGGGAAGCGTCTCGACAGGTAGGCTGGGCCGGATTTGTTGAAGGCTCGGAAGGCTACAATGAGAATTTTGAAGAGTATTCTCTTGTGCAAGGGGAGCCAATGTAAGGATTTAAGGGCAGTGGAAATAGAAGATTTGCGTGGGAGTTTGAGGACAAGCCGTGCAGCAGTGTGCAGGACACTTTGTAGTTTCAGTCGGGTGGATTTTTTGGTCCCTGCCAGGAGGCCATTACAATAGTCTACTCGGGAGAGTATGAGGGCTACCGCAATGGTCTTTCTGGAGTCGAGCGGGAGAAAGTCAAAGAACTTTCGCATGGACTTAATAATTCCGAAGCATTTACCTGCTACGGTTGCGACGTGGGTATCAAAAGAGAGATCGGAGTCGAAAATAACTCCGAGGTTTCTGGCCGATGATACTGTCTGAGGTGGGGCGGCAGAGTTGTCGGGCCACCACAGGGCTGGACAGAAAGAAGCATTCTTTCCAATGGGCAAGATTTCGGTTTTATTGGAGTTGCAGCGAAGGTGGTTGGCGTCCATCCATTGAAAGACCGCTGTAAGGCAGTGCTTGAGATTAAGTTCGGCCGTGTTTGAATTGTCGTCGAGAGGGATGACAAGCTGAGTATCGTCAGCATAAGACGTGACAGTTATGCCGAACGATTCTATAAGAGTAAGCAGGGGGATGAGATATATATTAAAAAGAAGGGGACTAAGAATGGAGCCCTGGGGAACTCCACAGAAGATCTTTTTCTCTTTCGATTAGAAAGGGCCCAGTGAAACAGTTTGGAACCTGTCACTGAGGAAGGAACTGATCCAGGCAAGGGCCGAGTTGGTTACGCCGATGTCCATAAGCCTGTTTAGCAGAATGGAGTGGGAAATAGTATCGAAGGCCGCCGTGAGGTCAAGAAGGATCAAAATGGCCTTCTTCCTTTGATCTTGGAGACCTTTGATGGTATCGGTCAGCTCGACCAGGGCGGTCTCGGTAGAATGTTTGGACCGGAAACCGGATTGCTGGGGGTGGAGTAGGTTGTGGGCATCAAGAAAGGACTTGAGCTCCTTGTGGACTAATTGTTCTGTTATTTTGCCCAGCGCAGGTAGCAGGGTGATGGGACGAAGGTTGGTTAAATCAGAGGGGGGTTTGTTTGCCTTTTTCATAAGAGGTTTAACCACACCCTTTTTCCAAGTGAGAGGAACAAAACCAGTATTGAGGGAGAGGTTGACTATTTCATTAATGATGGGGTTGATTTCATCAATGATGGTGTGGAGGATCTTGGGGGGACAAGGGTCAGAAGGTGAGCCAGATTTGCATGAGAGGATCGCTTCTCTGGTCTGGGTCAGGGTCACCGGGGTAAAGTGTTTGAGACTGTTAGCGATCGAACGAGATTGGTCTCGCTCCATGATTGAGTACACCGGAGGGGGGGGGGGAAGGTTTTGTGGATAGAGCTGATTTTTTCCTCAAAGTAGTCAGAGATCTTACTACACAGTTCTTGGGAGGGGGGGATTTCTGGTTGGAGTGCTTTTGGTTTGGTGAAGGATTTTACTATGGAAAAGAGGGTTTGTTGTTTTTGATTGGCCTCTTTGATGGCGTTCACATAGTAAGTTCTTTTTGCTGATTTAATGGTTGAGAGATAATTTTTTCTCTGTAGGATGTAGTTGTTACGATCGTCGTTGTCGTAGGATCTACGCCATTTACGTTCTGCTTTCCTGCAGAGTAGGTGTGCGGCTGTTAGGTCAGGCGTATACCAAGGGGCTTTAGTTTTCGTTTTTTTTAGGGTGTTTTTTTTTGTTTGGTGGGCATCGTTTGGAGATTTCTAGAGAGTGCCAGTTGTCGAGAGAGACTGCATCTTGATCGATGTTACCAGAGGGAGAGGGGGCATTGGTAGAGGACAAGGGGTGAGCAGTAAGATTTTTCTGGACAGTTTTCCAGTTAATGGGGTGAATATGTTGGCGAGTTGGTTTTTTGCATTTCAGAGGGGGATCGTTGAGGATATGGAAAGGGATCAGACAGTGATCGGTCCAGATTTGGGGAATGGGAGACAAGGTGGAGATGGACGGGAAATTGGAACAGACACCATCGAGGGTGTGGCCAATGGAGTGAGTAGGCAGCTTGACGCTTTGTTGCAGATTGAAGATGTCCAGTGTCTGCTGAAAGTTTCTGGTGAAGGGGTCAATAGGTGTTTCGAGATGCAAGTTAAAGTCGCCCAGGAGGGTGAAATGAGGGTAGCGGAGTAGGAAGTGTCCGAGTGCGTCATTAAGGGCGCCAAGGAATTTCGTGGCATTACCGGGTGGGCGGTAGATCAGACCACCTGAGAAAGAGAGGGTTTGACTAAGTTTAATGGAGAAACCTAGTCCCTCTGCATCAGTGAGGGGGTCGAGGCAGAAGGTGTGACAGCTAAAAGAATTCCTCAAGATGAAAGCAACGCCTCCTCCTCTACCTTTCTGTCTGTCCTGTCTGTGAAAGGAGTAGCCTGGGGGGAGGGCGATGGCTATGTCAGGGTTACTGTCTTCAGTGAGCCATGTCTCGGTGATCATGAGACAGTCCAGGTCATGGTCGATAATGAGATCGTGGATATCCTGACTATGTTTGCACATCGACCTGGCGTTTATCAGACCTCCTGAAAAGTGAGGTCCTTTGGGGGATATTGTCTGCTTGGTGACGAAGTTGAGTGTCCAACGACAATTGTTGCAACTGGTGGAGCCGAGTACTTTAGAAAGATCAAGCTTGCAGGGGCAGTCAGATCTGCCTCGAAGTTTAAGGAGGTCGTTGGGAGCATACCTAATGGTTTGAGGATGTTGGGCAGGGGTTCCTGCGCCTGGCGCGGTCTTGGCGCGGACGGGCGCAGACGGGCTTGCCTTAGGCGCGCCTTCGGCGCGCAAACGGCGCTCCCGCTGCGCTCGTCCGCTGCGCTTCCTGTGAATGCACATTTCTAGGGGACGGAAGGGGGCGTGGCCTAAAAAGGGGGCGGAGTCAGCGCGCACGCCGCTGGTGATGGCGGCTGCAGGCAAGAACCAGGAGAGCGCGAACAGCTATTACTATCAGCTGTGCGCTAAGGTGAGAGCGAGCGCTGAGTAGTGCTTAGTGTTTTAAAAGCAAAGAAATCGTGACACCACACATAAGCGCGAGTGCGGTGAAAGAATACAATTTTTAAAAACAATGGAGTACCTCCAGATCCCGGCTTCCGCCTCAGGACTGGGACAAGGTTTGCTAGTTCCGCTAGAAGTCAGCGGGTTTAAGTAGAACGATCAGGGGGCGTGGCCTAAAAAGGGGGCGGAGTCAGCGCGCACGCCGCTGGTGATGGCGGCTGCAGGCAAGAACCAGGAGAGCGCGAACAGCTATTACTATCAGCTGTGCGCTAAGGTGAGAGCGAGCGCTGAGTAGTGCTTAGTGTTTTAAAAGCAAAGAAATCGTGACACCACACATAAGCGCGAGTGCGGTGAAAGAATACAATTTTTAAAAACAATGGAGTACCTCCAGATCCCGGCTTCCGCCTCAGGACTGGGACAAGGTTTGCTAGTTCCGCTAGAAGTCAGCGGGTTTAAGTAGAACGACCAGGGGGCGTGGCCTAAAAAGGGGGCGGAGTCAGCACGCACGCCGCTGGTGATGGCGGCTGCAGGCAAGAACCAGGAGAGCGCGAACAGCTATTACTATCAGCTGTGCGCTAAGGTGAGAGCGAGCGCTGAGTAGTGCTTAGTGTTTTAAAAGCAAAGAAATCGTGACACCACACATAAGCGCGAGTGCGGTGAAAGAATACAATTTTTAAAAACAATGGAGTACCTCCAGATCCCGGCTTCCGCCTCAGGACTGGGACAAGGTTTGCTAGTTCCGCTAGAAGTCAGCGGGTTTAAGTAGAACGATCAGGGGGCGTGGCCTAAAAAGGGGGCGGAGTCAGCGCGCACGCCGCTGGTGATGGCGGCTGCAGGCAAGAACCAGGAGAGCGCGAACAGCTATTACTATCAGCTGTGCGCTAAGGTGAGAGCGAGCGCTGAGTAGTGCTTAGTGTTTTAAAAGCAAAGAAATCGTGACACCACACATAAGCGCGAGTGCGGTGAAAGAATACAATTTTTAAAAACAATGGAGTACCTCCAGATCCCGGCTTCCGCCTCAGGACTGGGACAAGGTTTGCTAGTTCCGCTAGAAGTCAGCGGGTTTAAGTAGAACGATCAGGGGGCGTGGCCTAAAAAGGGGGCGGAGTCAGTGCGCACGCCGCTGGTGATGGCGGCTGCAGGCAAGAACCAGGAGAGCGCGAACAGCTATTACTATCAGCTGTGCGCTAAGGTGAGAGCGAGCGCTGAGTAGTGCTTAGTGTTTTAAAAGCAAAGAAATCGTGACACCACACATAAGCGCGAGTGCGGTGAAAGAATACAATTTTTAAAAACAATGGAGTACCTCCAGATCCCGGCTTCCGCCTCAGGACTGGGACTAGGTTTGCTAGTTCCACTAGAAGTCAGCGGGTTTAAGTAGAACGATCAGGGGGCGTGGCCTAAAAAGGGGGCGGAGTCAGCGCGCACGCCGCTGGTGATGGCGGCTGCAGGCAAGAACCAGGAGAGCGCGAACAGCTATTACTATCAGCTGTGCGCTAAGGTGAGAGCGAGCGCTGAGTAGTGCTTAGTGTTTTAAAAGCAAAGAAATCGTGACACCACACATAAGCGCGAGTGCGGTGAAAGAATACAATTTTTAAAAACAATGGAGTACCTCCAGATCCCGGCTTCCGCCTCAGGACTGGGACAAGGTTTGCTAGTTCCGCTAGAAGTCAGCGGGTTTAAGTAGAACGATCAGGGGGCGTGGCCTAAAAAGGGGGCGGAGTCAGCGCGCACGCCGCTGGTGATGGCGGCTGCAGGCAAGAACCAGGAGAGCGCGAACAGCTATTACTATCAGCTGTGCGCTAAGGTGAGAGCGAGCGCTGAGTAGTGCTTAGTGTTTTAAAAGCAAAGAAATCGTGACACCACACATAAGCGCGAGTGCGGTGAAAGAATACACTTTTTAAAAACAATGGAGTACCTCCAGATCCCGGCTTCCGTCTCAGGACTGGGACAAGGTGGCAAACCAAAAGGTGGCAGTGATGAAACAGAGGGTGGCAGTGGTGAGTGCTGAACCTGAGGGTGACAGGGGTGAACCAGAGGGTGTCAGTGGTGAACCAGAGGGTGGCAGTGATGATCCAGAGGGTGGCAGTGGCAAACCAGAGGGTGGCAGTGATGAAACAGAGGGGGACAGTGATGATCCAGAGGGTGGCAGTGGCAAACCAGAGGGTGCAGTGATGAACCAGAGGGTGGCAGTGGCAAACCAGAGGGTGGCAGTGATGAAACAGAGGGTGGCAGTGATGATCCATAGGGTGGCAGTGGCGAACCAGAGGGTGCTGTGTGTGAGAAGTTGGCCTGGTATATGATGATCACTATTCTAGTGAGCACCTTGCACCAGTCCAAACGACCCTTATGGTGATTGGTTTTAAGTCAACCTTATAGACCAGCTATCCTAGTGGTAGCATGGACAAAAGCAGTCTTAAGCTAAACTCAAGAGGGCATGTGAAGCCAGCTGTTTTACCATATGCAATCCTTTAAATACCAAATGAAAGGACACCACACAAGTTATATATTTTAAAATATATGTATTTATTTCTAGAATAATCCCCTTGACTCTTTATGAGCACAGGAGCACAAGCGTTAAACAAAGAACACGGTATAACATACAATAAGATGCACAATTATGGATAGGCCGGGTGGCCACTCAAACCATATATTAAGAAAGTGGTATAAGTACCACGTCACGAACAATGAACAGGCCTAGGGCCTAGGGAATCGCTGGGCCTATACTGGACTAACGAAGGTTAGGACATAGGAGGCCCACAGGATGCAGGTGCAATGTCTATAGGCAACCGCTTTTACCATACAAGTCAATGGTGCGTAAAAATCAGAAAGTTATAGGTTTAGGAGTCTTCTGATTGGACTAGAACTTAGCCACTAAAAACTAGGACACTAGAGGTGTAAACCACTATAGGAGCACCGTTGTTATCTCGTTACCTCACCTACAGGAAGCGGGTGCATAGGTGCCAAAGTGCGCCGGGTTTCTTCGTGGAGTTCTATGGGCCTGGAGGTAAAGATGCTGCAGGCGGCCAGGAGAGAAGAGTCTGGTTGGATCCAAGGGTGGATCGAAGATGTAGAGTACCTGAAAGCAGAGAGGACAGAGTCTAGGTCACTAGCCAGTGACCAGGATGGAACCAGGACGGAACCAGGCAGTGTCGGGTTGCAATCAGGTGCTGTCGAGTAGTTTGTCTCCGCTGCCACGAGGACCAGGAAGGATCGAAGATGACCAGCTGTTGGACACAAGCTGTTCCACAAAGGCTCTTGCTGTCGGCGGTGTCGGCTTTTGAATTGGAGTCACCAACCCTTGGCAAATGCAACCCAAGCAGGACACGAAGATGTCTTCTGGATCGGACCGGGAAGGTCAGATCGATGGCTCCTTTTCAGGGGAGCTAGGGCCTGTCTGGAGCAACCAGACCAGCAGTGTAGTTTTGATGGATCGTTGTCACAGAGGCCACTAGCCAAGGGGCAAGCAACCGGACAACGCGGCAAGCAGGAAAAGTGCAAAAGGGCCCCACGCAGCACTCGGTGAGTGTGGAGGGGTGATCTTTGGAGCACAGGCTGCTCCAAAGCTGGGGCTTCTCAAACCCCAAAGCACAGCATAGAGGGTGCCTCGGGAGCTGCACAGGAAACACTTTGTCGACTCTTCAAGATGGCCGGTCCCCGGTCTCTCGTCGCTTCCACGGGTCTCAGCTTTGCCAGGACTGTGGATCGGGCTGTTGGATGTCTGGGAGTCTGGGTCTTGTTGATCTCTGTCGTTCAAGCTCCGGCGGGAGCAACGGCAAAGAAAGTCTTGATGCGCTGATAGTGCCTGCTTGCACAGGGTGGCCACTCCTGGACCACAAAGGAGATTCTTCAGTCTTCCACGTCGAGAGGGATGTCGAAGGGTCCAGAGTTTCATTTCAAAGTTTCAGTCAGGATGATCTGGTTTTCATTAATTGCGGGTTTCTAACGCGCTAGAATCGACTCCCGAAGGAGTATCTCTGCGCCATAGACCGCTGGGGAACCCGTCCTGGCTTTCCCTGTGAGATGGTCCCTACTGGGTATCTCCAAGGTGAAACCAGGCATCCCCGGTGTATGTGGGGGGCCGTTGTGGAGATGAGGCAAGCTAATGCCCAGAGTTGCCGAGTGTGATCCCTGGTTAGAGTAGGCACGAGGTGAGAATTATCGAGTCCGCTGACCCTGGTCCACGACCCTGCCGCGTCGGGAATTAAACCCTGGTCCCGGGCCGTCCTCTGCTCCCGAGTCTGCCGCCTCTAAACAGTGAGCCACACCACTCCACTACACAGCTCCTACCTTTATTCCAAATCTAGGGGCTGGATCTCCTGCTAGGTCCCTCCTATGGGTGGGACCCAGGAAGGGGGTGGTTACACCCCTTTCCCTTTGTCCAGTTTCGCACCAGAGCTGGGGCTGGAGAGCCCCAGCACCGGTTTGAACTGGACTTTGCATGGGACACCTTGTGTGCCCCAGGCAGTGTCTAGTTTCATTCAGCCCTCCCTGCCCCAATCCACAGCCTTAAACCAGAGGGTGGCAGTGATCAACCAGAGGGTGGCAGTGATGAACCAGAGGGTGGCACTGGTGAAGCAGAAGGTGGCAGGGATGAACCAGAGGATGGCAGTGATCAACCAGAGGGTGGCAGTGATGAACCAGAGGGTGCTGTGATAAACCAGAGGGGGACAGTGATGATCCAGAAGGTGGCAGGGGCAAACCAGAGGGTGGCAATGATGAACCAGAGGGTGGCAGGAATGAACCAGAGGATGGCTGCTATCAACCAGAGGGTGGCAGTGATGAACCAGAGGGTGGCAGTGATGAACCAGAGGGTGGCAGGGATGAACCAGAGGGTGGCAGTGATGATCCAGGGGTGGCAGTGGCAAACCAGAGGGTGGCAGTGATGAACCAGAGGGTGGCAGTGATGATCCAGAGGGCAGCAGTGGCGAACTAGAGGCTGGCAGTAATGAACCAGAGGGTGGCAGTGATGAACCAGAGGGTGTCAGTGCTGAACCACAAGTTGATGAACCAGAGGATAGCAGTGATGAACCAGAGGGTGGCAGTGATGAACCGGAGAGTGGCCGCGATGAACCACATGGTCGCAAACAGGCTGGACACGTAGAAACAACATGGTCGCGACCGTTGCGACCACATAAGTAAGTTCGCGTTCCCGACCTTGTACAAAACCCTCGTGAACTGGCAAAAACAGCAAATTCGCAAATTCGCAAATTTTGCAAATTGTGAGTTCCCTTTTGCGCAAATTCGTGGATCGCAAATTCGCAAATTTCGCCCATGCTTAGTTTAAAGCCCACACTGAGATGCTGGGGTTACCAGGATGGACTTGCGTGGTCACGAGTTCCATGGCTGCCCAGCGAGGAACTCAACCCGGATTGGAGCCCTGGACAATGGCCCAACCCAATGCTGGTCCTGAGATTGTTGTGGAGGACACACCCCGGAGTCCGTGGAGGTGGATGTTGTTCCCGTGGGGGACTTGCCGACCCTTGACGAGTGGCATGTAGACGGAGGGCCTACCCGGGAGGAATTCTGTCAGGCTCAGAAGGAGTGCCCCACGCTTGAAGGCATGCGGCGACAGGACGTAGCCCAAGCGATTCATCAGGAGAACGGCAGTTTTCACGTGTACTGGGAGGATGTCCTCCTTTACAGTGAGCCTAAGGTTCCGGTGCATGGATCCTCGAGGGCCTTAGTGGTCCCCAATGCTACCGGGCCTTCTCATTGGAATTGGTGCATGAGATTCCTTTGGCTGGACACCTGGGCAAGGACAAAACCTTTGCGCGGTTGATCCTACATTTTTATTGGCCCAGGATGAGAGTTGCCTCTGACACCTATTGCAAGACCTGCAAGACTTGCCAGGCCAGTGGCAAGACTGGGACTAAAGTGAAGGTCCCTTTGGAACCGCTCCCGGTGGTCGGGACCCCTTTTGAGCGGGTCGGAATTGTCATTGTTGGGCCGTTGGACCCTTCGACCTCTGCAGGACACCGGTTCATCTTGGTGTTAGTGGACCACGCCACCCGGTACCCGGAGGCTGTTCCTCTGAGGACCGTCACTGCACCTGTGGTGGCGCGGGCCCTGATGGGGATATTCACCAGAGTGAGATTCCCCAAGGTCATGGTGTCGGACAGGGGCACAAACTTCATGTCGGCCTACATGCAGGCCATGTGGAAGGAGTGCGGAGTGACCTATCGGTTCTCCACTCCTTACCACCCCCAAACTAATGGGCTCGTAGAGCGCTTCAACAAGACCTTGAAGGGGATGATCTGGAGCCTGCCAGAGGACTTGAGTTGGAAATGGGACATCCTCCTCCCTTGCCTGCTGTTTTCGTACCGTGAGGTGCCACAGAACGATGTCGGTTTCAGCCCCTTCGAACTGCTCTATGGCCATCCCGTTAGGGGGCCCTTCAGCCTTGTCAAGGAGGGGTGAGAGAAGGCTTCAACGAAGCTTCCCCGTGATGTTGTCAGCTACATGCTAGCGTTCCGCAGCCAGATGGCCAAGCTGTGGAAGGAAGCCTCAGACAACTTGGAGGCTAGCCAAGCCGTCATGAAGGAGTGGTATGTTCGCAACGCTGGGACGGTGGAGTCGGACGCTGGACAGAAGGTGTGGGTCATGGAGCCTGGGGAGCTTAGTGCCCTCCAGGACCAGTGGACAGGTCCGTATGAAATTGTGGAGCATCGAGGCCAGACCACCTATGTCGTTGACTTGAAGACCCCCCGTCAGCCCCAGAGGGTGCTCCACGTCAACCGCCTGAAGCCTCACTATGAGCGATCTGAGCTTGCTCTCCTCATGGTGATGGATGGGAGCGAGGAGGAAGAGAGTGAGCCTCTTCCTGACCTTCTGGCGGCCCAGGAGAAGGATGGTACAGTGGAGGGAGTTGTCCTCTCCCCATCCTTGACCCCAGAGCAACAGGGGGACTGCCGCCAGGTGTTGGAGCAGTATGCCTCGTTGTTCTCCCTCACGTCTAGAATTACACATCTGTGTACCCATGATGTGGACACAGGGGACAGTCCGCCTGTAAAAAACAAGTCTTACCGGCTGTCCAATAAGGTTAAAAACAGCATCCAGGGTGAGGTAGCCAAAATGCTGGAGCTGGGGGTGATCGAACCTTCCAGCAGCCCTTGGGCCAGTCCGGTTGTGTTGGTGCCGAAAGCGGCCCCACCAGGCACCACACCAGAACTTCGGTTCTGTGTGGACTATCGGAGATTGAACTCTGTCATCAAGACAGACGCTCGCCCGATCCCACAGGCAGATGAGCTGGTTGACTGGCTGGGAGCAGCCCGGTACCTCAGCACCATTGATCTAACATCAGGGTACTCCCAGATTGCCATGGCCAATGGAGCAAAGGAGAAAACAGCATTCTCCACCCCGAGGGCCACTTTCAATTTAGAGTGATGCCCTTCGGACTCAAGAATGCTCCGGCCACCTTCCAGCGGTTGGTGAACCAGGTGCTGTCTGATCTGGAGTCCTTTTCAGCGGCGTACCTGGATGACATAGCTGTCTTCAGTAGCACCTGAGAGAACCATCTGCAGCATCTCCAGGAGGTGCTGCAAGCTTTACAACGTGCTGGTCTGACCATCAAGGCTAGCAAGTGCCAGATTGGACAGCGATCTGTCGTCTACCTGGGACACTTGGTGGGCGGAGGTAAGGTACAACCCCTCCAGGCCAAAATTGAGACCATCTTGGCCTGGGAGTCCCCCAAAACTCAGACTGAGGTCCGAGCTTTCCTCGGCCTCACTGGCAATTACCGCTGGTTCGTCAAGGGATATGGTACCATATTAGCCCCCTTGACTGATTGACGTCCAAGAAGCAGCCACAAAAAGTGATCTGGACGGCTGCTTGCCAAGAGGCATTCGAGACACTGAAGCACGCGATGTGCGCCGCCCCGGTGCTTGCAACACCTGATTTCATTTTTCTCACCTACTTTTCGTTGGCCTTAGGTCTCTGGGCACCTTCCCACCACCCTTGGCGCTGTCTATGCTTCTTAAACCTGTCTCCACTTTGCTCCAATACTGGAGCAGATTTCAAATCCAGCACCAAAATCCATGCTGGTATATTTGACATTGATGCCAACCCCAACGGTGCCAGATGATGTCTCTGCTCCAATAGTCCTTTTCCGACTCAGAGACAAGCTTGTCTCTGCCCCAAACGAGGATGCATCCCATTCTCGTACCTATGTAGCCAATCCCAGTCCAATCTGATTCTGACAGAACCATACCTTTGTCTCAGGGCTGCATCCCAGCACTCAAACAGTGTTTTATTTCAGCCTCTGACCAGAGTCAACCAGCCTTTACAGAAGACGATGGAGATGAGCGGGATTCATTTCCACCACACTATTATGATACCAATTATATTTGGACTTGTAGGAGGCCAGTGGGCTGGACAATTCTTTGGACTTGGAGCTGTATTCTCCCCCTGGGCTTTCAATGGGAAAGAGTGCCTCCCTTGGTAATGAGACAGCAGAGGTCTTGGATTTACAACTGCCAACTCTGGTAGTCAAAACTAATATGGGCGGACCGTGGTATGGGAGGGGGAGGAGGAGTGCTAGTGTACTCCACTCCCTAAGTGCTCCAATGTGTTTTGGCTGGCCGTCTCAGGCAGACCAAAATACACATGCGCACTTATCCCAAGTGCATTGAGCAGCCGGGCTGGAGAAACCCCACAGGGATTGGACAGGGAGTCCAAGGGCTGCTGGGACCAGTAGGATGGAAGAAGAGAGGTGGCTGAGGAGACGCAACACTGGAGCGACCAGAAGCAAAAGATAAGTGTTCTTTTTTTAATATTCAATCCCCTCACACACCCCATGCAACGCCTCCCACGCGACCCCACCTGCCTCACCACCCTTTGTTTATGGCGGCCGCCACTGTTCCGACCCTTCAGAACCAGGTAATGAATTGGTCACTGAATTTAATAATGATGATTGCTGCAACGTTTTTATCAACTGCCTGGTTATATGTTAAGTTGGTAGGTGTTTACATAACAGATGACGATATGTGTAATGTATGTATGATCTAAAATGATTTGCATGTCTAAGCAGTATTGAATGTACTGCTGTAGTAGGTACACACAGGTTTCCTTTAAGGGTTTGTAGGATTTATATAGCATCTCCATTAAGATGATGTGCACAAGAGTTTTCTCAATAACGGTGACAAATTGCAATTAAGGGTATAGGGATGTGCTTAGATATCGTACAGATTGATGATGTCTTGTAAGTGGTCTCAAAATGCACTGGCGTTGCTTTTTGCAGCAAGGCAAGTATACGACACCCCTACGAAAGTGAAAGCATCTCTAGAAAAACTGTCAAGAGCCACATTCCTTTAGAGTACTATTTTAAAATAGTTTATTTCTACAGGTATACATCCACAGATTGCATGATATCTGAATAAAATCTCCACCTGCTATATTCCTAAAACCCTGCATGAAAAATTGACTTTGACTTAAACTTTTAATTGTTCCCTCCATTATTTATTTTGAATGCCCGGCTCCTTCACTTCTACCTTCTACATGCCTTTACTCTATACAGATTTCTCTAAATTTAATGCCTGTCTTAAACTGTTTCATTTAAAGCACATCCCTGCAACCTCACCATTTCTATTACTTTCATCAGCCATTTGCTTTTCTCATACCCATCTCTAAAGATCACACCTAAGTCATTAAAGTACCACAAATAAACTAGAATAAAGGCATGGAATAGTTTGTTTGAGAGCACAAGACGAATTCCAATGACCAATGGTTTGATCACTAACTTTGGGCTCCCGCGTAGAGTGCTACTTGCCGTAAAGTGCTTCATTGATTTGCTACCTGTTACTTCAATAGAGGGCAGGAGTAGGAGTAGCCGAATATGTGACCTGTGGCTTCAGTACAGGCACATTTCCTGCAGATTATGATGGAGTCACATTTTTATTTCAACAGAACTAGACTCCCAACAGGACAGAGACCTAGTGGATCTCCTATTGACAGCGGCAGTGAAAATAGTTCTCACCAAATGGAAAGATACAGCCAAGGCAACTTTCAAGGGTTGGCTCAACTGGGTGACGTTCCTTAGAGGTGCGGATAGCACTACCCTGCGGAACTCACCATGGAAACAAACCTCCAGGGGAATGTGGGCTTCATTGGACAAATTCCTGGACACATACGAACCCCCATGAACAGAGCTAGCAAAAGGGACCAAAGGGCCCCACACAACACCCAACGAGATAACAACACAAACTCGAAGGACGCAGATTTCTGGCACACTAAGGCCTCTTCTCTCTTCTTATTCTCTATCCTTTCCCCTTTCACTCATTCCTATTCTCTTAACGGGACAGTGGATAGGGGGGGGGGGCAACCAACCATATATACTGTGTAACTGTATTCCTTAAAAGCACAGCCATTGTGGGCTGCCACCCTGTAACTACAAAGCGTTGATGATTATATGTATAAAAAATCAATAAAAAAAATGTTGAAATAAAAAAAAAAGAAGTTTAATACAGCATGAACATGACCCGTGGGTATCAGAGCGCTGTACATATAGCAGTCGGGTCATCCATAATGGCAAGAAGTAATAAGCAAGGAACAAAACAAATACAGTATATACAGATCAGGATTTTGATGGGATTTCTCCTGGCTGGCAAACAGACATGGCCTCTTACCTCTCAGCACGTGACCTTGATCTGCATGTCCTTATGCTTCTGGTGAAATAGCGCCCACAAAGCAAGAAATGGCTACCCAAGCACTGGTGCGGTGGGACAAGACTTTGTTTCGAAAAAAGCCGAGGGCTATCCTGGCTCTATCCGAATGCAGTGCTCATGGGTGGTAGGACAGCAAGTAGTTTAGAAAAATATGGGGCATTGCTAAGTAGTGCATCTACTTATATTAGCATCGCTGGTCTGCTGCTGGCTGGTCACTACATATCAAAACACCGTCATTTCTCTATACGGCATGAGTCAAATGAAGAGTCCTAAATTCATGCACAGCTTTCCACACAAACAATATAGAAACTTTGTCCCCATGTGTGAAGGCCATGTTTTCAACAGTTGGTGCATCTAACTGGAATGCAATTTCGACAACAGAAGTACTAACACGACAATGCTGCAAGTTAAAAAGTGGAAGACATTTTAGGCAAGATGTGCAGGACTTGCTTTATTTAATGAAATAAGAACGTATTTCCACGAATACTCTAGCATGCTAAGAGAAAAGAACTCTACAACTTGTTGAGTACTCTGTGGTGGTTCAGTGTGAGGGAAGGGCATCTCTTTTAACGTTACCTTACCCTTGATATTGAATATTGCTCACAGCATTCAGCCTTGTTTCAAATATGCTGGGTAGCCTCTGGGCAGGCGTTTCAAGGGCAGTGCCAGTGCTTTAAAGGGCATCTGCTATCACTATTGATTCCTGAAACCCTTGCACGGACTCTGGCAATGCCTTCTCCTCGAAAAACATTGGAGCTACAGGCTTCAATGGATATCATAAATGGAATTTTTTGTTCAAACCCTTTGATAACTGGCTGGTCACTACATCTCATAACACCGTAATTTCTCTATACTGCATGAGTAAAATGAAGAGTCCTAAATTCATGCACAATTTTCCACACCCATGGGCGTATATTTCAAAAAAGACTCTTGCGATTCTCAAATTACATTTTTTAGAGAATCGCAAAATGCAATGTATGTAGGATTTGCTAAATATTTTGCGAATCCTACATATTTCTTATTTGCGAATCGCAAATTGAGATTTGCAAATAAGGAATACCTTCACATTCATTCCTATGGGCTAGGAAGCCCATAGGAATGAATGTGAAGACATTCTCAATTTGCGATTACCAATTAGAGAATCGCGAATTCAGAATGCAATTTCAAGGTTGCAAGGCTGCCAAAAGGACACCCTGTTACACCCCTGAAGTATGTATGTGTGCACATGTAGCGCACACACATGCCCTAAAGGCATGTATGTGAGCTACATGGCACTTTGAAAAATGCACAAAAGTGCATTTTTCAAAGAAATCGTAAATTACCACCAATCTGAAGTTGGTGGTAATTTGTGATTCCTAAGGTCAAATCGCTAATTTTCTGTGCTTCCTACATTGCATTTTAGGAATCGCAATTTGCGATTCTTTAAATGCAATTGTAAAATAGAGAATCACAAATTTTGCAATTCTCTTATTTGCGATGCCCTTTTGGGATGATACATCCCAAAAGTCCTTTTCCTGTTCTGAGAATCGGCCCCTTTGCGAACGGGAAAATGGCTTGATACATATGCCCCGACAGTGCTTTATTCACAAGAATGAAAACATGAGTGCTGGGCCCGACATTTCTTAGGAGCTGTTAGCTAGCATTCCTTTTTCTTCCACCACCCACTCATCTTGTCTTTTTAACATTTTCATCCGTTTTCCATCTTTGTCACCGTTTTCCTATCTTTCTTTTCGTTCTTCTTTCCCCTTTTCTTCCTTTTTTCTCTCTCTCCCTCTTTTTCTATTGCCTTGGGTCAAAGTGTGACGATAAAAAATAAATGCAGACCCCAAACATGAATCCCCTGAGTCCATGCATCCTATAACTATCTTAACAACAAGAACCCGTCAAGTCAATTAAATACTGCAAACTTCCATGGGCCAAACTATAACCATACATCTTCTCAACTTTGAATTTTGGGCTCCCCAACAACATGACCGAATCTCGAGTGAAAAGTGCGTGTTATTTGTATCCTGTACACATTTCAACAATGAAACAAGGGAGGTTGCATGTACTGGCTTCTTGCAGTTGTACGATATTGCAATTCTGTGGTAGTGTTGTAGTGACAATGTTCTTGAATTCGAATGAGGGAGAGTGAAGTATTTCAGGAAGTCACCTTGACTTCCCAAAAATGTACGAATATTCAAAATGTCCACTGTGCAGAGCAGCCTTAAGGTTTTTTAGGACTTCTACCCCCAAGGGTTACCAGTGGCATATTTCATCAGAAACTGAAAGGTCTTTATGCGGCATGGAAACCAATGGGCTCGGGGACAGAAGGAGACAAGTAGGTTGCATGGTAGACCGAGTCCTTCGACAAATGTGTGTGAGTAAGGTCTGCAGCATCCTTACCACCAAGGAGCTTTAAAAACATGCAACTTTAAATAAACCTAATATAAATATGGGGAGAGGAGTTGGCGTAACGGCTAGGGCAATAGTTGTCCTCGAATCTGGGGAACTGGGTTCAAGTCTCAGCAATGACGCTGAACATCCTGTGATTCTGGGTAAATCACTTAATCTCCCCGGGCCTAACAAAAATGAATGTGTCCTCATGTAATGCAACTGGTGCTATGTGAAGCGCTCTGATACCCGATTCGGGTCAAGTTTGTGCAATGTAAAACTCTGTAAAAAAAAATAATAATAATAATAAAGGATACAATTGGTCGATATGTATGGCATCCTGGAATGATTGTATGATAAATTCACAATAAGTGTATGCAAATAGTGGAAGGGTTTATGTGAACAAAGCAATTACTTTGGGATGCTTAATAGGCCCTGTTGAAAGCCTAGTGACCCTTTTAGGTCTAGCTGTATTGGCTGAAACATGTTGATTCAGAGATGCTAGAGATACTAATGGGCAGATTTTCGAAGGTCGAGTAGAATTCGCGCTGTGCCAGAAAACCTTAGCGCTGCATGCGTGAAAGTAAATAGTGCTGCGTCATATTTACAATACAAGGCGTTGGGAACTGACGAATGCGCAAAAATAGTCTTGCGTCGCAGCGCAAAAAGTAAGTCCTTAAAAAAAAAATTGCAAAAGGATGCAATGTATTTTGGTGGAAGTCCAAACACAAGAAATGGCAGAGAACCTTGCCCCACAACCCATTCCTGTAATGCAGCAGTCAGAAGAGGATCCAGATACCAGTATCTCCATGTGGATGAGTGATATTCTCTGCTTGTAGATTCTTTCCTTCCTCTGTGTTTTCTTTTCCACCAAGGCAACTATCCACTGATGGTGACGGACAATAACAATCTCCATGATTGACGCAGCCAGTAGATATTTGTTGTGTTTCTGCTGGTAGATCTCCCAGTAAATGACTCCAGTTCTTTTTGAGCCTGTTTTGTACCCACACAATTTTTTCCGTGCTAATCTTTTTTGCACTGCTTCACGTCACTTTGTGTGACTCTTGTAAATACCTGTGCCTACAGGGTTTTGGAGCTTTTTGCGTGGATAACACACTCACTCTGCAAACATTAAATAGACTTTGGTGCAGAGAGATGCAAAACTATTTGTGCGTCACGCTAACTTAAAAATATGGCGCAAATACTTACTTGCGCCTATCAGAAAATGTGTGTGAGTTTTGCGCCGCTTAGCATCATGCGAGCGCTAGCGCAAACTCTTTGAAAATCTGCCCCTGCCTCTCTCATATAGCGTATCCACTTGTATTTAAGATTGTCATTGTGTTCACCTAATAAATTATTATCAGGTGTCAAGTCATAACATTTGTATAGCGCACTACATACCCAGAGGGTTTCAAGGCGCTTAGGAAGGGGAGGAGGATTATTTGTCAAATATCCACGTTTTAAGCTGCTTTCTGAACGCTAGGTGGTTCTGGGTGAGGCGAAGGTAAGCGGGGAGTGAGTTCCATGTTTTAGCAGCCAGGTATGAAAAGGATCTGCCTCCCATGGTGGTCTTGTTGATGCGAGGTACAGTGGCGAGGGCTTGGTTGGAAGAACGTAGTTGGCGGGAGGGGGTGTAGAAGGACAGTCGAGAGTTGAGGCAATCTGGTCCGATGTCGTAGAGTGATTTGTGTGCGTGGGTGAGCAGTCGGAAAGTGATCCTCTTATTGACGGGTAGCCAGTGGAGGTCTTTAAGGTGACCAGAGATGTGTTCGTTGCGTGGGATGTCTAATATGAGCCTGGCTGAGGCGTTTTGGATTCGTTGGAGTTTCTTCTGGAGTTTAGCGGTGGCACCTGCGTAGAGGGTGTTTCCGTAGTCCAGTCGGCTCGTGACCAGGGCGTGGGTGACTGTTTTCCTTGTTTCGGAGGGGATCCAGCGAAATGTTTTTCTGAGCATGCGAAGAATGTTGAAGCAGGAAGAGGATACGGCGCTGACTTGTTTGCTCATTGAGAGTGAAGAATCCAGGATGACGCCAAGGTTCCGTGCGTGGTCTGTCGGGATGGGTGCTTTTCCGAGGGCTTCCGGCCACCAGGAGTCGTCCCAAGCAGAGGGGGATGTGCCTAAGATGAGGACTTCTGTTTTGTCTGAGTTCAGTTTCAGACGGCTTTGTTTCATCCATTCGGCAACTTCTTTCATTCCTTCGTGTAGGTTAGTTTTGGCGGTGCTGGGGTCATTGGTGAGAGAAAGGATCAGTTGAGTGTCGTCCACGTAAGAGATGATGTTGAGGTTGTGTTGGCGTGCGATGGCCGCGAGGGGGCTCATGTATACGTTGAAGAGGGTGGGACTGAGTGAGGATCCTTGAGGTACGCCGCAGATGACTTCAGAGGCCTCGGACTTGAATGGAGGAAGGCGGACTCTCTGGGTTCTTCCGGTGAGGAACGATGTGATCCATTCAAGTGCTTTTCCTTGGATTCCGATGTTATTGAGGCGTTGTAGAAGGGTGCTGTGGCAGACTGTATCGAATGCTGCAGAGAGGTCGAGGAGGATGAGGGCGACTGTGTCTCCAGTAGAGTTCGAATGTCGTCTGTTGCTGCGATGAGGGCGGTCTCAGTGCTGTGTTTTGCTCGGAAGCCAGATTGTGAGGGGTCGAGGGATTTGTTGGCTTCGAGGAAGGCGGCGAGCTGGTTGTTGACGGCTTTCTCGATGACTTTGGCCGGGAATGGAAGAAGCGAGATGGGGCGGTAATTTTTGAGTTCGGTGGGGTCCGCTGTTGGTTTTTTCAGAAGGGCGGTGAGTTCAGCGTGTTTCCAGTCTTCTGGGAAGGTAGCGGAGTTGAAGGAGCAGTTCATGACGTCACGGAGGTGCGGTGCTATGACGGAGTCTGCTTTGTTGAAGATGTGGTGAGGGCATGGGTCTGTGGGGGATCCTGAGTGGATGGAATTCATCAGGCGGATGGTGTCCTCAGTGGAGATTGGGTTCCAGGCGTTAAGGGTGTTCACGGGGGGAAGATGGTCAGCAGATGGTAGGGTGGGTTGGTTTCCGGGTTGGTTGTCAAAGCTGTTGTGGATGTCTGCAATCTTGTTGTGGAAAAAAGAGGCAAGGGAGTCGCAGAGGGTTTGAGAGGGGGTGATGTCGTTGGAGTTGGCCGAGGGATTGGAAAATTCCTTGACGATGTTGAAAAGTTCCTTGCTGTTGTGGGCGTTGTTGTCAAGTCGATCCTTGAATGCTGTTTTCTTGGCTTTTCGGATCAGTTGGTGGTGAGTGCGGGTGGCGCTTTTGAAGGCGTCCTTGGTGCTGGTGGTTGGGTCTTTTTTCCAGGCCTTTTCAAGGGAGCGGCAGAGTTTCTTGGACTTCTTGAGATCATCGTTGAACCATGAGGCTTTCTTGCTGCCAGGTTTACTTTGACGTTTTTTCAGTGGAGCTAAGGTGTCGGCGGTGTTGGATAACCATAGGGTGAGGTTGGCGGCGGCTTCGTTGGCGTTAGAAGAGAGGGCTGGGGAGTTTCGAAGGAGCGATGCGGAGATTTGGTCCGTGGTGATTTTGTTCCAGTTTCTTTGCAGGGTAGGTTGGGAGTGGTTGATGGGTTTCGGCTTGTTGTAGGTGAAGTGAACGCAGCTGTGGTCGGTCCATAGGAGATCCGTAGTGTGGCTGAAGGAGACATGATTGCTGGATGTGAAGATGGGGTCGAGTGTGTGACCTGCGATGTGGGTGGGGGAAGTGACTAGTTGTTTAAGTCTGAGGTTGGCGAGGTTGTCCACGAGGGTGGCGGTGTTGTGGTCGTTTATCTTTTCAAGGTGAAAGTTGAGGTCTCCCAGAAGAATATAGTCTTTGGAGGGGAGCGCGTGTGGAGAGATGAAGTCTGTGATGTCTTCACTGAATTTTGCGCGGGGTCCTGGTGGTCTGTAGAGGAGGGTGCCTCTGAGTGTTGTTTTGGGGTCGATGTGGATCTGGAAGTGAAGGTGTTCGGAGTTGGCGAGGTTGGCGTCAGAGCTGGTTGAGATGCGGATGGATTTCTTATGGACGATGGCGATTCCTCCTCCTGTGTGGCTGGTACGGTCTTTGCGGGTGATCTTATAGTCTTCAGGGATGGCAATGGTGATGTCTGGTGCGGAGGAAGCATTCATCCATGTTTCCGTAAGGAAGGCGACGTCTGGAGAGATGGTGTCTAGTAGATTCCATACACCTTATACCATTTTAGTTCCAGTTAATTTTCTAGACCCAGGTGAAATGAAAACTATGCAGGCATATTTTGCATAATTTGGGGAATTTCACGTTATGCTTTGCACAAATGTATGCTGCGCCATGTAGCTATGCTGCCATTCACAGCAATACTGCTGTATGGGAAATAATGTGAAGAATCAGAAAACAAGCAACTGTTGTTTGTGGCAATTTACTTTTTTGCGCTTTTCTTAGAGCAAAATGTGTCCAAAATGTAAACAAAGGCATATTTCATGCTAAAAAATAGTGCTAAATGGCAGATTTGCCGTACCCAGAATTTCAAGTAAATACGCATATGTAAATTATGCTCGTTTCACGCCCCCCCTAAATCATTACAAGTAATTAATTACTCTTCAGCCCTTCCCAGACCAAATCACTCAGACGATTCCAGTGCTTTCAGCAAGTGAAATGTCTGGGTGAAAACACTGGACCCGACGGGCCTGATTCACAAAGGGCCGCTGCACCCGTGGTGGAGGTCCCGCAGTCATGGGGGAGGCTCCGCACTCTGGCGGAATCCCATTCCTCCCCGAGTGTGGAGACTTCCCGATAACTGTGGGGCGTCTGCTACGAGTGCAGAGACCCTTTGTGAATCAGGCTCATACAGTGCTTAATTTGAGCCTCTGATTTCCGGTGCTCGGCAGCAGCACTTAATTGCCAGAACCTGCACTTAATTGCCACTCATGGCCTTATGACAGCTGCTACCTGGTGGCGCTGTTTGTGCAATTTAAAGATGAGCAGAAAAACAATTGTTTGTTAACTCCTTCGCTGCGGCGGCTATTCCGCCGCAGCGCTAACGGTCGCGGGCGGGCGCGCGGCTCACCCGCGCTGGTGACAGAACCGTTCCGTCACGGCTCGCGGGTGAGCTGTGCTTGTGACGGAACGGTTCCGTCACGGCCCCGCCCGCTTAATTAAACCCGCCGCGCAGGTGCGAAATCAGCGCCGCGCAGGCGCAGCTGCCGGGCCGTGACGGAACCGTTCCGTCACCAGCACAGCCCACCCGAGGGGCGTGACGGAACGGTTCCGTCAGCAGCATCGAAGGTGTTAATTCAATAAACATTAAAAACAACTAATCCCTGCCACCCAAGTCATTCTTAAAGCTTTTGCAGCCTCGAACAGTCTGAATTGTCAACTTGAAGGAGTGTGATGGTTAGTAGTTGTGTAAGTACAGTGACAATGTGTGATGCAAACTTACATGGCCTCCTGACGAGGGCCCCAGTACTTATTTTATAAGAAATTAAGCACTGGGCACGAAGAGTTCCCTGGGATCTTGTAATCCCAATGGAGCCATTAACTGAAGTTACCAGCTCCATCGGTATTACCAGAGCACTCATACAGAAGCCCAATAATGCCATACCTGAAGTAACAGCTCTGTAGCTAAAAGTTACTTTGGATCAAATGTACGGTGTTGTATATGAACTGCAAATTTGGAGGTTTGCTATTGCATATCATCGTGGATAGATGGATAAGCAGACCAAAACTTGAGCTAGATTGTTCACCGTGTAGATGAGTGAGCCGAAACATCTTGCATGCCTTAGTTGTATGTTAGAGGTTAAGAATACAACTTGTTACTCCTTTATTTTAAAAAAAAACTATATACGATGGTAAAAGAAGCTTCACATAATCTAAATAGTGCATTAAATGTAGACATACACTCATTTTTTGAAGGTTTTCAATCTGTAAAAAGTTGGTTTTAATCCAGTTTCAGTGGAAACAGTGAATTTAATCAGCTTTGATTATTGCAGATTTGTAGATGTATACCGTTAGATGTGTGCAACTGTCATGTAGTAGTTGTGCAGGTACAAAGCTGTGCTGTTGTTGGACATTTTCCAGTGCATAGTTGTTAAAGTGTAGTTGTATAGAATAGTAGTTTTATGGTTTCTGTCTGGATAGTCAATAAAGGCTAAAAACACAACAATCTGTATTGCAGCCCTGAAAAAGATACTAGTTGCTGAGGTTAATTGAAGCGTTCCATCCATCACGTTTTGGTTTTGTTAATGATCAGTGTTATTACACTGAGCGGTACTACCCATATTAGGTGTGCAGGAAATGTGCAGCATCATTAATACTTATAGTAGGTGTACAGAAAGTGTGACAACAGCAGTACTACCCATATTAGCTGTACAGAAAATGTGGCCTCAGCTGTACTACCTGTATTTGGTGTACAGGAAGTATGAAATCAGCGGTACACTTGCATTAGGTTTGCACAAAGTGTGACAGCATCTGTACTAACCACATTACAACAGTACACCTGTATTGGTGTACAGGATGTGTGACAGCAGCAGTACTATAGGCAGTTGCTGTGATGCTAGATAGGCTTCGCCATGCAATACAATCACAAACCCCAAAGATGGTCCTTGGATTCACGCTAATAAATCCTTAGCTACGTCCTGGTAGTGCAAAGAGCAATCAGGCTTTAATAGAGGAGCATGTGTTAAGCATTTCAGAGTACCAACATGGATGATAAGTAATTGATACGACTCAAAAGAAACTGTCACCAATTTATAAAAATGAATCTGATTTTTATATTCACATAGACACCCAAATGAACTTGATCGGATAATATAACCGGAGTAATGGATTTAAAAAGAAAACATAAATTACAGTAATTCAAACCTGCAGAACGTTTGCATTGCTGTCAATGGAAAAAAGTGGTAGTGACAATCGGTCACTTGTAGATCGAGGAGTGTAGACTCCAAGGAGGGTAAAGATAATGCGGGTCCAAGCCACAACAGTCAGTTCAATTTCACCTGGACCGTGGATCCCGGGGTTCAGAGTTTTTCTGGCTGTCTCTAGTGATGAACAGGAGCCGCTGGAGAGCTTCTTTTACCGCTTACACAGTGCTGCGGGGAAGAAATACACAACTGCACCGCTGCTAATGTCGGATGAACGTCGAATGGAGTTCCTTTTAGTTGCAGCATCGAGTGCTGTGTTTGGTTGCATCACTGGCAACCAAGAAGGCTTGGCATTTGTAAGAATAGCAGATGGATACTTCGACGTCTGGTGGTCCAGGGAGACATGGTAGCTGTCTTTAACTTTGTGGAAGGTGGGACTACAGTTAACATAATGCACAAGACCATCTGGATATGGACGATCGCTCGGAGCGCCTCATCGTCAACGATTCTACAGATCCGGAGCATTGTTTTTCCTGCAGTTTACAGGAGACTAGTGATCCCAGTCCAGGGGGGTCTGAGGGTGCTTCAAGCTCCCACAAGGGTCCCTCTGTCTGGGGGACTGAAATGTAGCCAAGGACAAGTCTCGATCAGGCAGTTCCAGAGCATTGCTACATGTGCATAGTATCCCTCTTTTGGTTTGGGCAAGTCCTGTTGTCGTAGACACCGGTTTCTTCTTTGTCCTCTTTGATACAGGCTGATTCAGAACTGAGGTTCTGGTGTTGGGAGGGGCCTTTAAATTCTAGATTATGGGGTGTTAACGGTATGGGTGCAAGTGGTAAATGGGCTACTTTCCCCAGCTGGTAATCCACCCCTGAAGTGATCACATCCAGGGGTGTAGGTCACTTTTTCCACACAGAACCCTCCATTCTGCCACTTTTAAAAATGACAGAAGTTTTCCTCGACTGTACAGGCCAGGTAGCCCCGCCAGAGGTGTGGTTAGCCTCTGGGGTGTACTCCTACTGACTATCTAATCCTACCCATGCTCCTGGGAGTGTTCACACTGCCTGGCAGGAGGTCAGAATCCTGTCTTGGCGGCAGTGAGCGTGGATTGTCAGGCAAAGCCCAGGAAAGCTGGGGCAACCAGGTTGGCAACTTCTAAGGTAGCCACCTGGGTGCATGCCACATCGCTCCTGCACAAGATTCATGTCAGGGGTGAGAAGGTGCATTCTTTGATGCCAAACATGACATAGTTTGGTAGCACCCTAATGGAGCTGAAAACCTCGGGTTTACCGGGGCCAGCCCATGTTATCCTATAGACCAGAGCTTTCCAAGCTTTGTGGCGCGACACAGTACTGTGTCGCCTCCCAAGTGTGGATGTGTCGCGTGTCGCGCGACGATGACATCACGGGCAGATTAGGATGATCACCCTCCTGGAGTTTGCTTTCAGTGGCGCAGTACGTGGAGGAATGAGAGGTGGTGAGCACGGCATCGTTTCCCTTTGCGACGTGTGTTAAACGTCCAATCTGCAGTCCACTGAACAGTCTCTGCAGTCCCCATCCCAGGCGCTCGGGAAGGCAACATTTCGAATTTTAAATACTGTTGGCATTAAATTGTATCCTGGCCTAAACTAATATGGTGCCAATGTCCAAGGTGTAGTTTGTTTTCCTCTTAATTTGTTCCGCCTTTTGATGGCAGGCGTCTTGGCTGAAGGTAACACCCAAAGCTGTTTCTTCCTGATATTTGCAAGGCTTTGTCTTGGTGTTGGTGAAACAACTCAGTGGGTTAATGGCCCGCTGCAGAAATCTGCATGGACCGGTTATTCACAGGTTCGAATGATAGCAGGGCCGACTTAGCTCATCATCCTTTGAGGCACGTTTAATATGAGTACTGTTAGACGGAGACCCGGAGGGTCGGCCGAGTACAGGGGGGAGAGGCCTCCGGCGAGGACCGTCTCCGGTGATCGTACAGACAAGTAACTTCCCCCCCACAGATGGACACCACACAAGGATGAGTTCAACACACTTTATATAGGAATCTTGAGGCAAGGTGATAACGATACAGTGGAACCAGGATACGAGGATCCTGCCAATTCTAGTCTCTGTAGGGAAAAGGGGTAGCGGGACAGTCTTAGTACCGGGCCGGTACGGGAACAGCAAGAGGTGAAGCTCACAATCCTCGAGCTTGAGGGTCGGCAAAGATGGGCCGCGTCAGCGCCAGAAGGCTAGGAAGATGGTTCTCGACGAGGAGGGCCGCGGCAGCGCCAGCAGGCTTGGACGATGGTTCACGATGACGAGGGCTGCGGTAGCGCCAGCAGGCTTGGATGGTGGTTCACGATGACGAGGGCCGCGGCAGCGCCAGCAGGCTTGGACGATGGTTCACGATGACGAGGGCCGCGGCAGCGCCAGCAGGCTTCGGAGATGGTTCACAAGAAAGGGCCGCGGCAGCGCCAGCAGGCCTCCAAGGATGAGTTTGTCTCGGTGTCTCTCGACTCCAGGATACAACTGCCTTCCTGCTCTGGAGCTGCCCCAGTTATAGGTCTGGCCTCCTTTGATGTCCGGACCCTCGCACTTGGAGGTCGGGAGGTCCGGGATGAGGGAGTCCAGACACCCAGCAGGGGAGTGGAGCCAGCGCCCGGGGAGGCCGGGGGCGATCGACACCTGGCGGAGGGGAGCCATTGACACTCCTTCTCCCATTGACCTGCCAAGTGGTCTCTTCACCTCCTGGGTGGATGGTGGTGCCTCGATGTCGAGGCCTGGCTAGGCCCAGGGTTGGGGTCAATCCGAGGCCACGCGGCCTTGTCGGGCAGTGTCTCAAAATGGCGGCTGGGCCGGGGCAGTGGTACTGACGGGGGCCCGGGCCAGCCGATATCGGGGTGTTCAGGAGTTGGGGTCCCGTTGTGGACGGGCCGGGGGTTGCCCCGGTGGGTTGCCGGTATGGCTCTTGTCTTGGATACAGGGGAGCAGGGGTCCGGGCCCCGCCATGCGGGGAGGGAGCGGGCCGTCCCCGAGGCCTGTCCAACAAGTACCAATAAGATAAGTAGTCACAATGGCTAGTATTCACGGTAGTACGAAAGAGTACAACTTAGGGAACGAGTGACACATAGAATGGGCTATTAATGGTATTACTTATTACATGTAAACACTAAACTTACTCAGAATCACATTTCTGTACTTTAAAAGGACCAGTGCGACCGGATCAATGGATCTGACTCTGAGCAAGAAAGCAGGTTTTCATTTCTGATAAACGCCATCACAAACAAGGAATGCAGCCCCTTAAAGGTGGGTGACTCGTGTAAAAGCGAAGCGCTTGGGAAATAAGATGCCAGCATGGGCCCCCAGAGTGTGACACTATGGCTGTATAACCCAGGACAGGCGCATGTTTTGCTGAGTGTCCACTGGTGCACCTTTGTTTGTACACTTAGCGAAATTGGGTTTTCTTCTGAAGCAGTTGCACAAATCGCACACAGCAGCATCTCGACTCTAACGGCCTCATTAGGATGGCGGGAAAACGGAGAACGGGACCGCCCGCCATAAGGGCGGGGGTCCCGTTGGGGGAATTAGGATGTGCCCGCCACAGTGGCGGGCACATCCTACATGTTTTGCATTGTGGCGGGCGGTGCTCTCTGCACCGCCCGCCACAATGCAAAACATAAGAGAATGCATTTGCATATGCAAAGTGGAAGGCACCGTGCGGTGCCTGCCGCTTTGCATATGCAAATGTGGGGGGGTACCATAGGTACCCACCCTGTCCTCCCCCTTAGCTGGCGTCACCTGGGGGCCCCTAGGGGGCCCCTTCAGTAAACGCCGCCGCGGAAAGGCCCCTTCATGTGGACATTGTAATATGGCTGGCGGTGTCCATAGGACACCGCCACCATATTAGTCTATTACTGCCTCGATCGTAAGGCGACCGCCGCGGTAAAGCGGGAGACGGTCTTTCCGTCCGCCGCTGTCCCCACCGCCATCTTAATCTGGCGGGGGGAATGCAGGCATGGATGTCGGGCGGATTGCCTCCGCCAGGGTGGCGGTGGCCACCGCCACCCTGGCGGAGGCAATCCGCCCGACATCCTAATGGGCCCCCAAGACTCAGGCTAGACCAAAGGCCTGCAATGTATTAAAATAGGTTTCCTTGTAGAGAGGTTATCAACATTCTCACATGTTAATCCATATCATTTGATCAGTATTTATCAGAGGCGTCTCTAGATGTAAATTTTATGGGGGGGGGTTGCACATTGGAGCCACATATCAATCTGCAAAGGTAGATATATGTATAGGCTTAAAATGTTCACATCTTATTTTGCATGTATGTGTGCATATTTACCTATTGCAAAAAAATTGATTATTTGGGGTGTGTGACTAGCAACCTCATGGAATAATCATAACTCTTGTGAGGGTGAACCCTCAAAGTCAAAACATGAACCTGCCTCAATGGCGCAGAGCAGACAGGCTTAATTTAGGGCAGTGTATGAAGTATTTAAGCAGTACTAAAACAAGAATAAAGTAAAACTGCAACACAATAAAAATCCCAAAAAGAATGAGAAAAGTAGAGTAAAAATTTAATAAACAACATCACAACAAAATGACAAAATCCAATAAGGGGAACCAGATATTTGAGTTTGGAGGGCCCAATATTTTTTCCTTGGGAGCAGCCGCAGGTCCTTAATTTCTCAAAGACAGTGCATGTAGCACAGCTAAGAGGTGAGTGCCTCCGAGCTATGCTGGCTGTAGTGCAAAATTCAGAGTTAAATGTAAGTACTTTAGAATGTGTAAGTGCAAGAAAATGGCGCACAGCTGTCCCCTCCCTGAGTACAAATCTTTATGATATGGGAACTGGTGCACAAGAAGGAGCGCAAGCGACTCTCACCCGCAACCACCTGCACAATTTAAGCCTTTTTAGGGAATATCTGAACTACCGTGGGAGTGACATCTGATTTTTAGCCTACCTGTGGTAAATATAGCACGGTTAGGTGGTTCGGGGTCCCTCGCTCGCATTGCTGTGTCGCAAGATGTAGATTGATGATAGGTTTGTCACCAACATGAAAAGTTTGGAAAGCTGTGCTATAGACTGTCTAGCACTTATAGTGCTCTTTAATGATAAAGGGCACTATAGGAACATATACGCTTTTACTTACATGTTTACAACTTCAATATAATGCACGCTGCCTCCTGGACTTTGGAAGGCCTTCTTTAGGGGGGATTGACATATATCTAAGTCAGTGCATTGACTTTGCCGCACAGAGGAGGGCAAGTCGAGTTTGCACTGCTCCTGCAGTCTGCAATGGCAGGCCTGCTGCCAGTCACTCAGGGTGGCACAAACAGTGCTGCAAGCCCTAAGGACCCCTTCGCCACCCATGCCCTTGGTACCACCAGTACCGTATACTAGGGACTTATTGGGGGTTTAAAGTCCTTGTTAATTGGGTTGCCGATTTACACATAACAGTTTTAGGGAGAGAGCACTGGCAATGGGGCCCGAGCAGCAGGGTCCAGTGGACTTTCAGAGTTACAACCATCAGTATTGGAGCAAAAAGTGGAGGATGACCTTTAAAGAAAGGCACTTTTCTACAGTTACTACATGCATCAGGAGTACAGGAAGTGGGCATCAGTATTACTACTTACATTAAGTGTACAAAAGTGTGGTGCAGCGAGTGGTACTGCCTATATAAGGTGTACAGGAATTGTGGCTACAGCAGTACTACTTGCATTAGGTGTACAGGTAGTGTACAGCGGCAGTAATAACCGCAACATATGTACTGAAGTGTGAAAGCAGCAGTACTACTTGCATTCGATGTACAGGGAGTGTGACAGCAGCAGTACTAACCATATTAGGTGTAGAGGAAATGTGACATCTACAAGTACCACTTGAATAAGGCGTACAGAAAGTGCGCAGCCGCACTGCTACTTGTATTAGGTGCACAGGAAAGGTGACAGCAACAGTGCTATATGTACAATGTGCGAGCTCAGTTCATGATGGGATGTATCACCTTTCAGGCCCGGGTCGGCGCTGCCCCTGCTTTCATCTCCTCGGAACTCAAAGCTTACGCCTCCGTCAGGGAACTGCGCTCATCCTCCCAACAACTGTTGACAGTTCCCCGCTTTAGGCGCAAAAGGTGGGGGGGCACGAAATTTTCTACACTTGCCCCTGCCTTTTGGAATTCCCTTCCCGCCCACCTTAGATCTTCCACTCTATATGCACTCTTCCGAAAGGAACTAAAAACTTTTCTTTTCTCACAAGCCTTCCCTTTATAAACTCTTTTTCTTCACTTCTTTCCTGATCCTCTTGTTCTTCCTGATCCTCCTGTCTCTCTAGGTTCAGTACACCACAGCTCCAAGAAAGCGCCAGGTGAACGTGCGCTCTAAAAATACTTTAAACTCAAACTCAAACTCAAGGTGCAAACTCTATCACACTTGAAGTAAGGGCACAACATCTCTTCGTCAAGCACACATTGCATTCACAGCAAGTACATGGAAACCCCTTCGCCAAATGCTGTCCCACACATAGTAATCTTCTCTTCAGACACGTAGCATCAAAAGCACAGAATATATCTTTTTTACTCATCATACAAATGCTTTAAAAAGCTATTTATCGACTTTGTCCATGCATATAACTTTTCTGCCCAACCCCTTGTGTCAGATCCCTGTAGCTCTGTAACATGGGTTGGGATCATGGGAAAGAGTAGGTAATGAAAGCCTGGGATGAATTATTCTGGAATATTAAACAATGTGTAAGAAGTTAAAAATACTAGCTATACAAAGGCCTCTGTTCACCCAGTACTTTTTTTGACAACGAATTCAGATATGCCACATATATATTAAGATTAATGTGACCAGAAAATAAGAATATAAGTACTAAGTAGTCGTTTCACAGAGACAATGGACTTGCTAAAGTAGTAACGCGGGACCTGCCCCCCATTATTTAAAAACAGGCGCTATTTATGCCGTATTGTCTGAGCCCGGATGCTCTGTTCCATCGATTCTTAAAATAGCGTGCTCTTTCCCGCCTTTCAGGGGAAATTATAGGGCGCACGCGTAGTGCCTTCTGCGCCCCGGTGACAGGAGGGTCCTCCCTTGGGTGCGTCCCAGGCAGCGCGCGGCCCACTCTAGGCGGCACGCGGAGGGCGCGTCATCGCTGCAGCTGTTGCACGGATGCCGCAGCTGGGGAGCGGGAGCAGGAGGATGTGGAAGGAACTGTATTGAGCATTTTGTAGCACTTTCCATACCCCTTGTGAGGCCTAAAGGATTTCTCGATTGAGTGAGTAGCTACTCCATATGCATGATTTATATAATGTCTCATAGTACTGATAAAGGCATGGAAGCTCTCCAATTTCCAATGAGTTCCTGAGCTCCATTCAGGGCCGGACAGGCCTTTTATTCCACTAGGCACTTCCCCATGGGCTGGAGCCATTGAAGGGCAGATAGGAAAACCCAGGACCACTCCAGGGGCCTCATTTATGAGGCCTTGCGTCAGTTTTGCGCTGCGGATGCGTCACTTTTTGTGACGCATCTGCAGCGTAAAACATGCGCCTTGTTGCACCATATTTAAAAAGTGACGCATCTAGGTAGATGCGTCACTTTTTAAACCCCTGCGCCACATTATACCTGCGTCAGGTATAATGTATGCAGAGGGGGTGTTCCCACGCAAAAAGCCTCGTAATAGTGACGCAGTGAAATCTATGAGATTTCACTGCGTCACTTTTAGGATGCTGTTGCGTCAAAATCTTGCGCCTGCCTCACAGCAAGCGTAAGACTGACGCAAGCCCTTTCACATGGGGCTTTCCCCATGTGAAAGGACGCATTGCTGGAGATGCGTCACTTTTGTGACACACTCCAGCAATGCGTCACTTTTGCGCTTACAGATGCGTCAGAAATACTGACTTATCTGTAAGTCCTTGCGACATGATGCGTCATACATTAAATATGACGCATCATTGGTGTCGCAAGGAGTGCGCAGTGAAAAGTGACGCATCGCTGTTTTCACGCAGCGATGCGTCACTTTTCATAAATGAGGCCCCTGGTGCCTCCAGCTCTCAGAGGTTCATTGCAGCAGGCACAGATATGCTTCAAGAGAGTAAAGGAGAGAGGGGGAGGGGGAAGGTAGAGGGAAGGCAATCGGAGAGGAAGATGGGAAGGAAGAGAGCGAGAATGCATGGATGGGAAGAGAGGTTGCTTGACGAGATGAAGAGAGTGTGGCTGGTTTGAGCAGTTCACCAGGGCAGCTGTTGGTTCACCTGTCCTGCCCTGGCTCAGTTTGGTTGTAGGGTTAAACACATGCTGGTTGTATATTAGCCTATGTGAGAAACGTCAGTACAGTGCACAAGACCTGAAGACAGGGTAGAAGTTTAGCATAAGGTTTTAACAGCGCATAAGTGTTGCAGAGTGTGTAAGATATGTGGCATATTTATTTATTTACAGTGTTTTATATGGCGTGAACATGCCCCTTCAGGGTATCAGAGTGCTGTACATGTATATATCAGTCAAGTCAAAATTAAAAGAGAGAATGCAAAAAGGAATATGCAAGGACCAATACAAATACAATATACCAAACCGGCCTGGTCGATCCAGGATCCGGAGATGTGCACATGACCATATGTTCCCACGTAATATTGAGCGATTACAGTTGGATATGTCGAGTGAGACTATCTGCTTCCAGGGAGTGGGTTGCGGATGCTCGGGGTGAGGGGGGTGGGCATCTGAGGAGGTGTGCACCTAACTATTCACAAACGTCTGTCTGGCACATTCTCCCCCCCTGGATACAAGCAAAGATTCAGAGCTAGATGTACGAAGTCATTTAGCACTTCTTTTTAACTAACTGAATCGCTATTAAGGTCCTTTAAGAAATGCTATATGGGCTTTTCGTATGCACAAAGCCCTTTAAGAGGTCACAAATTGCGATTTCTACCCAGTAGAAATCACAATTTGCAAACTCCTAATTATGGAGTCGCAAAAAGAGATTACCTATTTGCAATTCCTATGCACATGTACAAAGCATTTCTTGAATGCGAATTGGACATTTAGGAAATGCAATTAACATTGACTCCAAGTCGATGATAACCATGTGCAATTTTAAACAAGCATTTGCAATGCAATAGGTCTCGCATTAGGAAAGTTTGAGCTATTGGTACTGTAAATGACAATGTTTTTATTCATGTGTTGGTTTTGAAAATATCGAAAAATAGCTTTGTCATTTTTACAATGTCAATAGTTTTAACTTTCGCAAATGTGACACCTAGAGCATTTGTAATGCAATATGTGTTGTATTTACGTGACTTAGATGTATTGATATTACAAATAAAAATGGCTTTTAATTTTTTAAAGAATTAATACTTAAATAAAAGTTATTGTAATTTATAATGGCAATAGCTTTAGTAAATAACTTTTGTGAAGATTATGTTCATTGTATTTTATTGTGACGGAAATCCAAGAACAGAAGTGAAATATTAACATCTTTTTGTGACAATTGTAATAAAGCTTGAAACATTGAGAGAACATATTTGAACCAGTTGTTGTTGAATGGATGCACATATTGATGCTGTGGTGGCGCTGAGTGATGTGGTGGCGACGAGTGATGCTGTGGCGTTCAGTGAAGCTGTGGTAGCGCATAGTGATGTTGTGCTGCCCCTGAGTGATGCTGTGGTGGTTCTGAGTGATGCTGTGGTGATGCGATAGAGTGAGTGCGATAGATAGATAGAGTGAGGGTGATAGATAGATAGAGGGAGGGCGATAGATAGATAGAGTGAGGGTGATAGATAGATAGAGGGAGGGCGATAGATAGATAGAGGGAGGGCGATAGATAGATAGAGGGAGGGCGATAGATAGATAGATAGATAGATAGATAGATAGATAGATAGATAGATAGATAGATAGATAGATAGATAGATAGATAGATAGATAGATAGATAGATAGATAGATAGATAGAGTGAGGGCGATAGAGTGAGTGCGATAGATAGATAGATAGACAGATAGAGAGAGAGGGCGATAGATAGATACACAGACAGATAGATAAAGTGTATATATGTTGCATTGAGTAGAGTGTAAGTATGAGGTGTGCAATTATATGGCACTGAGTGGTATTATGTGGAATGTATTTAAGTTGCATTGAGAAGAGTGTAATTATGTGGCGTGTAATTATGTAGCACTGAGTGGTAATATGGGGAGTGTATGTTGTATTCAGTAGAGTGTAATATTGTGGCGTGTAATTATGTGGCACTGAGGGGTATTTGGAGTGTATGTTGCATTGAGTGCAGTGTAATTATGTTGCATATAATTATGTGGCACTGAGTGGTATTTTGAGTGTATGTTCCATTGCAGAGTGTGTGAGGGTGCAGAGTGTGAGTGTGCAGAGTGTGTGAGGGTGCAGTGTGTGAGGGTGCAGAGTGTGTGAGGGTGCAGAGTGTGTGAGGATGCAGAGTGTGTGAGGGTGCAGAGTGTGTGCAGGTGCAGTGTGTGTGCGGGTGCAGTGTGTGTGCGGGTGCAGTGTGTGCGAGGGTGCAGTGTGTGAGGGTGCAGTGTGTGAGGGTGCAGTGTGTGTGAGGGTGCAGAGTGTGTGTGTGTGGGTGCGGTGTGTGTGGGTGCGGTGTGTGTGTGTGGGTGCGGTGTGTGTGTGGGTGCGGTGTGTGTTTGACGTAAACAGACACGAGAACAACAGAGGATGCAGAAGCATAGTTTGCGGCAGGAGTGGACAACGGACTCAAAGAATACAAAAAACAACAAGCAGACTGAACTCCTTTCGCCTGCATAGGGCATCATATTCAACAAAGGCCAAGGACTTAAAGGCCTTGCACACTGTATGCAGAGGCTAGTAACTGATTGTGCACGGAGCAAGGGTGGCCTCATCTTTCCAGCAGAGAGGCCACACACTGAATGGACACAACCCCATCTTTCCAGCTATAGAGACCAAGGGCTGAATGTACACTGGATTCCTTGCCGTGCAAGTAAACCCTTCAGAGATTTATACGCAGCCTGCCCCTCGCTAGTGTTGAATAAATGTCATCTTATTATTTTTTATGAGAATATTCTCCCATGAAATTGGTGCCTGCCTCGCGGGCGGGCTCACGCTCAGGCTCAGGCTCTGTTTGTGCTCGGAGCTCCGAAGGGCCTCTCTCTGCACGGGATCAGGTGAGACTGCAGCTAATAAGCTTTGGTCGCTTGACCTCGGTCCATCCCCCTGGCAGCCCGTCTGGGCACCGCATACGAGGACGGCGCGTGGACAGGGATCCCTGGCTAGTTGAGGCAGATTTCCCCGTGAGTTGGCAGAGGCTGCGTTCATGTCAGTGGCAGATTGGGAGCATCGTTTCCTTCCGTCAGAGTCAGACCATCAGTCAGACCATCAGCCCACCAATGTAACATGCTCTTCTCATATAGCGTTTACTGCAATTGCTGTCTCACTTTGTAGCGCTGTGCATATTTTATTGACTGTTGGTTGTCTGTGTGTAATCTCCCTTTCCCTCTGCCCCTGGACCACCCACCGAGGCCCCAAGCAACCCGGACACACTGCTGGCAACACAACTGACCTGCTTCTGGGAGCGCGCTTGTGCCCGCTGCTGCACGAGAAACAAGCACTGGCCGTGCGGCAGTAAAGCCGCGCGGCCGTGAAAGGATCATCTGCATTTAAAAATAACAGGCTGAGGATAGCCGGGCGCGAAACTGAAAGGGCGGTGGGAGCGCACGAAACGCCGTCGCTGTGAGCGTGCACATCGGCTGTCCCGGGGCAAGCTGAGGATCGCCGGAGAAGACACGCCGAGCTCCGAGTCTGAATTGGAGCCTGCTGCCGAGACTGACCTGCTGCGGAGGGAGACAGACACGCGGAAAGAGCCCGGT
Source organism: Lissotriton vulgaris (assembly GCF_964263255.1). Lineage (NCBI taxonomy): Eukaryota > Metazoa > Chordata > Amphibia > Caudata > Salamandridae > Lissotriton > Lissotriton vulgaris. The sequence goes on along the minus strand of NC_141693.1, from coordinate 1,855,191,540 downwards.
GAGTGGGGGGGGAGAGAGGGAGGGGATGTGTGAGTGTGTGTGTGTGTGTGTGTGTGTGTGTGTGTGTGCGTGTGTGCCTGTGTGTGTGTGTGTGTGTGTGTGCGCGCGCACGCATCTGTGTGTGTGTGTGTGTGTGAACAGCATGCCGGAATTGGAGCGCGTGTTCACGCGCGCGACCTGATCCGATTCCGGCATGCTGCGCTTGCCCATCTCTTGTCTCCCTTTTCACTCCTTGTAAGCAGAGCCGACAGCAATAGGTCTCGCTGCGACAGAGCTTTCACCCTGTATCGCAGGTGCGAGACCTAAAAAGCACCCAAAGATGCTGTTTTGAAGTGCGATAGAGCGCACACATGCCCCTAGGGCATATGTGTGTTCTACGCGTGCACCCCTATTTTTGGGGTGCATCACGGGGGGCCTTATGCCCATAGCCATCCTTGGTTTAGCATTTCCAAAATAGCGATAAATCTCTATTTTGGAAATTCTAAACCGGCCCATTGGAACGAATGGGATGGATTTCCTATTTACGATTTCCTAATAGTGATTCTCACTCTGTAGGAATCGCTATTAGGAAATCTGATATTTCATACTTATCATCTTGCATCTCCTAAATAGAGATTTCTAAGCAGTCTCTATTTAGCAAATGCAAAATTGCATTTTTGTACATTTGACCCCGTTTACTGTCAAGGGAATGACTAACAACGTATCCAAGGTGATAAATAAGTAGGGAAACATCCAAAATTTGTAGGGACGAATTATAGGCTTGTCTCTGCGAGAAAAAATATTTTTATATTGGAGAAAGAAAAATGTTAGCAAATGCACTTTGGCTCCACATTATCATATGCAAATGTTAACTTTCTAAATGTACTGCTTCAAAGAATGTTTTGCACGGGTATAACTTGGAATTCACAAAGAATTTCCGAACCCCCCTAAAAATTGATGATAGTTTATTAGTTTATGATAGTTGCAGCTTTCCTGGAGTAAGCCTGGAATTCTCCATACATATCAAAAAAGTCATGAAGCTATTTCAAACGTAACCAATTGTGGACTTCTTTAAAGAACTGGGTTGTGAACTGACTCGCTTCAAGGTGTTTGGGCCTGATGCCCGAATATAAAAATTGTCCTCAGTGGACACTGGAGCTGGTCAACAGTTTAGCTGTCATAAATTTTACACACCCTCAGCTCCTCACACTGTGAGGGTCAGACAAGCTTGCCAGGTGACTAGGTAAAATACCAACACCCTGAGAGTGTGAGGGGCCACACGCTGCACACTGACTATGCCCTGAGCTCGCCTTTGTGCAAATTTGTGCAAAAGCTGCTCACATTGTGGGCCATGTGCCACTCGTCACTCTGTCAATGTACAAAGGCTCTCACACTGGTTGTCACATGCCCAGCGTGTCTCTTGGTGAATGTGCAAAAGCTGCTCACATTTGCTTTCCATGTGCCCAGCGTGTCACTTGGTGAATGTACAAAAGCTGCTCATACTGACTGTCCATGTTCTTAACTTGTCACTCTGTCGGGGTGCAAAGACTGCTCACAGTGGCTGTCCATGTACATAACTCATCACTCTGTCATTGTGCAAAGGCTGCTCAGTCTGGTTGCCATGTGCCCAGCGTGTCACTTGGTGAATGTGCAAAAGCTGCTCATACTGACTGTCCATGTTCTTAACTTGTCACTCTGTCGGGGTGCAAGAGCTGCTCACACTGGCTGTCTATGTACATAACTCATCACTCTGTCATTGTGCAACGGCTGCTCAGTCTGGCTGTCCATGTACATAACTCATCACTCTGTCATTGTGCAAAGGCTGCTCAGTCTGGCTGTCCATGTACATAACTCATCACTCTGTCATTGTGCAAAGGCTGCTCAGTCTGGTTGCCATGTGCCCAGCGTGTCACTTGGTGAATGTGCAAAAGCTGCTCATACTGACTGTCCATGTTCTTAACTTGTCACTCTGTCGGGGTGCAAGAGCTGCTCATACTGACTGTCCATGTTCTTAACTTGTCACTCTGTCGGGGTGCAAGAGCTGCTCACACTGGCTGTCTATGTACATAACTCATCACTCTGTCATTGTGCAAAGGCTGCTCAGTCTGGCTGTCCATGTACATAACTCATCACTCTGTCATTGTGCAAAGGCTGCTCAGTCTGGCTGTCCATGTACATAACTCATCACTCTGTCATTGTGCAAAGGCTGCTCAGTCTGGCTGTCCATGTACATAACTCATCACTCTGTCATTGTGCAAAGGCTGCTCAGTCTGGTTGCCATGTGCCCAGCGTGTCACTTGGTGAATGTGCAAAAGCTGCTCATACTGACTGTCCATGTTCTTAACTTGTCACTCTGTCGGGGTGCAAGAGCTGCTCATACTGACTGTCCATGTTCTTAACTTGTCACTCTGTCGGGGTGCAAGAGCTGCTCACACTGGCTGTCTATGTACATAACTCATCACTCTGTCATTGTGCAAAGGCTGCTCAGTCTGGCTGTCCATGTACATAACTCATCACTCTGTCATTGTGCAAAGGCTGCTCAGTCTGGCTGTCCATGTACATAACTCATCACTCTGTCATTGTGCAAAGGCTGCTCAGTCTGGCTGTCCATGTACATAACTCATCACTCTGTCATTGTGCAAAGGCTGCTCAGTCTGGCTTTCCATGTACATAACGCATCACTCTGTCATTGTGCAAAGGCTGCTCAGTCTGGTTGCCATGTGCCCAGCGTGTCACTTGGTGAATGTGCAAAGGCTGCTCAGTCTGGTTGCCATGTGCCCAGCGTGTCACTTGGTGAATGTGCAAAGGCTGCTCAGTCTGGTTGCCATGTGCCCAGCGTGTCACTTGTTGAATGTACAAAAGCTGCTCACACTGGCTGTCTATGTACATAACTCATCACTCTGTCATTGTGCAAAGGCTGCTCAGTCTGGCTGTCCATGTACATAACTCATCACTCTGTCATTGTGCAAAGGCTGCTCAGTCTGGCTGTCCATGAACATAACTCATCACTCTGTCATTGTGCAAAGGCTGCTCAGTCTGGATGTCCATGTACATAACTCATCACTCTGTCATTGTGCAAAGGCTGCTCAGTCTGGTTGCCATGTGCCCAGCGTGTCACTTGGTGAATGTGCAAAGGCTGCTCAGTCTGGTTGCCATGTGCCCAACGTGTCACTTGGTGAATGTGCAAAGGCTGCTCAGTCTGGTTGTTATGTGCCCAGCGTGTCACTTGGTGAATGTGCAAGAGCTGCTCACACTGGCTGTCCATGTACATAACTCATCACTTAGTGAATGTGCAAGAGCTGCTCACACTGGCTGTCCATGTACATAACTCATCACTTAGTGAATGTGCAAGAGCTGCTCACACTGGCTGTCCATGTACATAACTCATCACTTAGTGAATGTGCAAGAGCTGCTCACACTGGCTGTCCATGTACATAACTCATCACTTAGTGAATGTGCAGGAGCTGCTCACACTGGCTGTCCATGTACATAACTCATCACTTAGTGAATGTGCAGGAGCTGCTCACACTGGCTGTCCATGTACATAACTCATCACTTAAGGAATGTGCAAGAGCTGCTCACACTGGCTGTCCATGTACATAACTCATCACTTAGTGAATGTGCAGGAGCTGCTCACACTGGCTGTCCATGTACATAACTCATCACTTAGTGAATGTGCAGGAGCTGCTCACACTGGCTGTCCATGTACATAACTCATCACTTAGTGAATGTGCAGGAGCTGCTCACACTGGCTGTCCATGTACATAACTCATCACTTAGTGAATGTGCAGGAGCTGCTCACACTGGCTGTCCATGTACATAACTCATCACTTAGTGAATGTGCAAGAGCTGCTCACACTGGCTGTCCATGTACATAACTCATCACTTAGTGAATGTGCAGGAGCTGCTCACACTGGCTGTCCATGTACATAACTCATCACTTAAGGAATGTGCAAGAGCTGCTCACACTGGCTGTCCATGTACATAACTCATCACTTAGTGAATGTGCAGGAGCTGCTCACACTGGCTGTCCATGTACATAACTCATCACTTAGTGAATGTGCAAGAGCTGCTCACACTGGCTGTCCATGTACATAACTCATCACTTAGTGGATGTGCAGGAGCTGCTCACACTGGCTGTCCATGTACATAACTCATCACTTAGTGAATGTGCAAGAGCTGCTCACACTGGCTGTCCATGTACATAACTCATCACTCTGTCATTGTGCAAAGGCTGCTCAGTCTGGTTGCCATGTGCCCAGCGTGTCACTTGGTGAATGTGCAAAGGCTGCTCAGTCTGGTTGCCATGTGCCCAGCGTGTCACTTGAGGAATGTGCAATAGCTGCTCACAATGGCTGTCTATGTGCTAAGCGTGTCACTTGAGGAATGTGCAAAAGCTGCTCACAGAGCCCGTCCTTGTAACCGTCTTGTCGTTCTGTCACTGTGCAGAAGCTCCTTACACTGTCTGTCCTGTCCATTCACCAGCTCCTGTTACTTGGCCACCGGGCAAAGCTCAAAGCTCTGCCTCACTTTCTGCAGGTGTATTCTGAGCGTCCTACTGTTGTGCATGCGTCTACTCATGTTCACACTGCACATACTGTGTCCAAGGGCCCCTGGCTTCTGACGCTGTGCCTCCAGCTCCTGATAATGTCCAGAGATGCAAGGTCCCCAGAGTCCCATGATTCCAGGGGCCCCTCGGGTCCCAAGCTCCACGGCTCTCTTCCAGGACCTTAGATTCACTCGCTGTGTGTTCATGCGCCCCAGCCTCTTGAGGATGAACATTAAGCCCCCAAAACTGACTGTCTTCGGTGTCCACAAAAGACACACAATTGATGGACGGAATGCAGAGCAAATCAAAACATTCACCCCAGTCAAGCGATCTGGGTTAAATCCATCATTCTTTCGCTCACCGTGCCACCCCAGTTTAGACCTGGCCATATGCAAATCAGTTTTGACCCTTTGCCTCATGGGTACAGTCCAGCCCGAACTGCCAAGACAGGTCCTCCCTGGACCGGAAACAAGCATCCTATGACCAGTTTCGGGGTTTCACCCCTCTCCAGCCAGGATAGCTTGATTCCAGTGGCACAGTGAGCCCAGGACCCACATCTGGGCATACCTGGCGCACTTAGAGCGAGAAAGCAAAAGACACACAATTGATGGATGCAATGCAGAACAAATCAAAACATTCACCCCCAGTCAAGAGATCTGGGTTAAATCCATCATTCTTTTGCTCATCATGCCACCCCAGTTTAGACCTGGCCATATGCAAATCAGGATGGATTTAGGCCCAGAGCTCTGTACTGAGGTGAATGTATGACATTGTTCTGCATTCTGTCCATCAATTGTTCTTTTTGCATTTGTCACCCTGAGTGGGACAGGTCTGCCTAAACGTGTGTCCTGTGCTCTCCATGCCACTGGAGTCAAGCTATCCTGGCTGAAAGCCCAAAATGGGTCCTAGGATGCTTGTTTCCAGTCCAGGGAGCACCTGGCCTGGCAGTCCGGGCTGGACTGTTCCCATTGGTCGCAAGGTGAAGACTGAATTTCATATGGCTGGGTCCAAACTGGAATGGCATGGTGAGGAGAAAAACCGTGGATTTAGGCCCAGATCTCTAAACTGGGGTGAATGTATGACATTGTTCTGTATTCTGTACATCAATTGTTCTTTTTGCAATTGTCACCCCGAGTGGGACGGGTATGCTTAGACGTGAGTCCCTTGCTCTCCATGCCACTGGAGTCAAGCTATCCTGGCTGATGAGGGCTGAAAGCCAGAAACCGGTCCTAGGATGCTTGTTTCCAGTCCAGGGAGGACCTAAAATGGCAGTTCGGGCTGGACTGTTCCCATTTGTTGCAGGGTCAAGACTGATTTGCATATGGCTGGGTCCAAACTGGAATGGCCTGGTGAGCAGGAAAACGATGGATTTAGGCCCAGATCTCTGTACTGAGGTGAATGTATGACATTGTTCTGCATTCTGTCCATCAATTGGTCTTTTTGCATTTGTCACCCCGAGTGGGACGGGTATGCCTAGACGTGGGTCCCATGCTCTCCATGCCACTGGAGTCAAGCTATCCTCGCTGATGAGGGCTGAAAGCCCGAAACCGGTCCTAGGATGCTTGTTTCCAGTCCAGGGAGGACCTGGCCTGGCAGTTTGGGCTGGACTGTTCCCATTGGGTGCAGGGTCAAGACTGATTTGCATATGGCTGGGTCCAAACTGAAATGGAATGGTGAGCAGAAAAACGATGGATTTAGGCCCAGATCTCTGTACTGGGGTGAATATATGACATTGTTCTGCATTCTGTCCATCAATTGTTCTTTTTTCAGTGCCCACAGGCGCAAGGCTCCCACACTTCCGATAGGTTCTCAGCTCGTCCCTTTTACAGAGCCTATGCACTGCACCCTATCTGTCCATGTGCCCCAGGCCCTTGACACTGTCTCTGTGACTGGAGCTCCTGATGCTGTCTATGAATAGGGCAAAGCTTCTGTTAGGGTCCTCTTGCAAGCAATCCAGACTTCCCATAGGTTCTCAGCTCCCCCTTTCCATATTCCAGGCCCTAAGCTCTCCAATAGTCTGTCCATGTGCCTCAGACTCATGACACTGTCTAGCTATGCGCCCCAAACTCCCCACATATCTATCCATGGAGCCCTTGCTACATGAGCTCTCTTCTCATATGTTCAGCGTTACCTCACGGTCTGTATTACCTCAGCCATATCACACTGTCTACCCAAAGTCACCAGTTCACTAATACAGGTCTATCTTCATCCTCTTGACTCAAGTACCCCAGCTCCTCACAGTCAACGTACGTGAGCCCTAAGGTCCCATCCATTTTCTGTATGTGTCCCACTCTCTGAAAGCTCATAGATTGGTCACTTGGTTTGTCCATGTGCCCTGAGCAACCAACACAGCACAGCAAAATGCATTTAAAGAGTGAACATTCACTTCCCACAGGAAGATTCAAAAGCAATGGACCGCACTCCGCTAGCCCCTCCTCCGGGTCGCCCCTTGGGATTCTGGTACTTGGAGTTGAAGAGTGGTTCACCCAAGTGGGTGCAAGTAAGTACTTGTTGGACTGATGATCTCTAGACCCGATCCATGTCCCGGGTTTTTGGATGTCGCCCGAGACATGGCTTGGGTTTCGGGATAACTTCCCTCATCAGTAGAGAAATGGTTTAGGGGTGGAAGAGAAGGCCGCCAAACAACGGTCAAAGGCCTGGATGCCCGAACCGGCACGCAGGTGCATCGTCCAGGAGCTCGTCAGCTCGAAGCTCAAGGGAGCCAATTTGTAGATTCAAAAGCAATGGACTGCACTCCGCTAGCCCCTCCTCCGGGTCGCCCCTTGGGATTCTGGTACTTGGAGTTGAAGAGTGGTTCACCCAAGTGGGTGCAAGTAAGTACTTGTTGGACTGATGATCTCTAGACCCGATCCATGTCCCGGGTTTTTGGATGTCGCCCGAGACATGGCTCGGGTTTCGGGATAACTTCCCTCATCAGTAGAGAAATGGTTTAGGGGTGGAAGAGAAGGCCGCAAAACAACCGTCAAAGGCCTGGATGCCCGAACCGGCACGCAGGTGCGTCGTCCAGGAGCTCGTCAGCTCAAAGCTCAAGGGAGCCAATTTGTAGATTCAAATGCAATGGACCGCACTCCGCTAGCCCCTCCTCCGGGTCGCCCCTTGGCATTCTGGTACTTGGAGTTGAAGAGTGGTTCACCCAAGTGGGTGCAAGTAAGTACTTGTTGGACTGATGATCTCTAGACCCGATCCATGTCCCGGGTTTTTGGATGTCGCCCGAGACATGGCTCGGGTTTCGGGATAACTTCCCTCATCAGTAGAGAAATGGTTTAGGGGTGGAAGAGAAGGCCGCCAAACAACCGTCAAAGGCCTGGATGCCCGAACCGGCACGCAGGTGCGTCGTCCAGGAGCTCATCAGCTCGAAGCTCAAGGGAGTCAATTTGTAGATTCAAAAGCAATGGACCGCACTCCGCTAGCCCCTCCTCCGGGTCGCCCCTTGGGATTGTGGTACTTGGAGTTGAAGAGTGGTTCACCCAAGTGGGCGCAAGTAAGTACTTGTTGGACTGATGATCTCTAGATCCGATCCATGTCCCGGGTTTTTGGATGTCGCCCGAGACATGGCTCGGGTTTCGGGATAACTTCCCTCATCAGTAGAGAAATGGTTTAGGGGTGGAAGAGAAGGCCGCCAAACAACCGTCAAAGGCCTGGATGCCCGAACCGGCACGCAGGTGCGTCGTCCAGGAGCTCGTCAGCTCGAAGCTCAAGGGAGCCAATTTGTAGATTCAAAAGCAATGGACCGCACTCCGCTAGCCCCTCCTCTGGGTCGCCCCTTGGGATTCTGGTACTTGGAGTTGAAGAGTGGTTCACCCAAGTGGGTGCAAGTAAGTACTTGTTGGACTGATGATCTCTAGACCCGATCCATGTCCCGGGTTTTTGGATGTCGCCCGAGACATGGCTTGGGTTTCGGGATAACTTCCCTCATCAGTAGAGAAATGGTTTAGGGGTGGAAGAGAAGGCCGCCAAACAACCGTCAAAGGCCTGGATGCCCGAACAGGCACGCAGGTGCGTCGTCCAGGAGCTCGTCAGCTCGAAGCTCAAGGGAGCCAATTTGTAGATTCAAAAGCAATGGACCGTACTCCGCTAGCCCCTCCTCCGGGTCGTCCCTTGGGATTCTGGTACTTGGAGTTGAAGAGTGGTTCACCCAAGTGGGTGCAAGGAAGTACTTGTTGGACTGATGATCTCTAGACCCGATCCATGTCCCGGGTTTTTGGATGTCGCCCGAGACATGGCTCGGGTTTCGGGATAACTTCCCTCATCAGTAGAGAAATGGTTTAGGGGTGGAAGAGAAGGCCGCCAAACAACCGTCAAAGGCCTGGATGCCCGAACCGGCACGCAGGTGCGTCGTCCAGGAGCTCGTCAGCTCGAAGCTCAAGGGAGCCAATTTGTAGATTCAAAAGCAATGGACCGCACTCCGCTAGCCCCTCCTCCGGGTCGCCCCTTGGGATCTGGTACTTGGAGTTGAAGAGTGGTTCACCCAAGTGGGTGCAAGTATGTACTTGTTGGACTGATGATCTCTAGACCCGATCCATGTCCCGGGTTTTTGGATGTCGCCCGAGACATGGCTCCAGTTTCGGGATAACTTCCCTCATCAGTAGAGAAATGGTTTAGGGGTGGAAGAGAAGGCCGCCAAACAACCGTCAAAGGCCTGGATGCCCGAACCGGCACGCAGGTGCGTCGTCCAGGAGCTCGTCAGCTCGAAGCTCAAGGGAGCCAATTTGTAGATTCAAAAGCAATGGACAGCACTCCGCTAGCCCCTCCTCCAGGTCGCCCCTTGGGATTCTGGTACTTGGAGTTGAAGAGTGGTTCACCCAAGTGGGTGCAAGTAAGTACTTGTTGGACTGATGATCTCTAGACCCGATCCATGTCCCGGGTTTTTGGATGTCGCCCGAGACATGGCTCGGGTTTCGGGATAACTTCCCTCATCAGTATAGAAATGGTTTAGGGGTGGAAGAGAAGGCCGCCAAACATCCGTCAAATGCCTGGAGGCCCGAACCGGCACGCAGGTGCGTCGTCCAGGAGCTCGTCAGCTCGAAGCTCAAGGGAGTCAATTTGTAGATTCAAAAGCAATGGACCGCACTCCGCTAGCCCCTCCTCCGGGTCGCCCCTTGGGATTCTGGTACTTGGAGTTGAAGAGTGGTTCACCCAAGTGGGTGCAAGTAAGTACTTGTTGGACTGATGATCTCTAGATCCGATCCATGTCCCGGGTTTTTGGATGTTGCCCGAGACATGGCTCGGGTTTCGGGATAACTTCCCTCATCAGTAGAGAAATGGTTTAGGGGTGGAAGAGAAGGCCGCCAAACAACCGTCAAAGGCCTGGATGCCCGAACCGGCACGCAGGTGCGTCGTCCAGGAGCTCGTCAGCTCGAAGCTCAAGGGAGTCAATTTGTAGATTCAAAAGCAATGGACCGCACTCCGCTAGCCCCTCCTCCGGGTCGCCCCTTGGGATTCTGGTACTTGGAGTTGAAGAGTGGTTCACCCAAGTGGGTGCAAGTAACTACTTGTTGGACTGATGATCTCTAGACCCGATCCATGTCCCGGGATTTTGGATGTCGCCCGAGACATGGCTCGCGTTTCGGGATAACTTCCCTCATCAGTAGAGAAATGGTTTAGGGGTGGAAGAGAAGGCCGCCAAACAACCGTCAAAGGTCTGGATGCCCGAACCGGCACGCAGGTGCGTCGTCCAGGAGCTCGTCAGCTCGAAGCTCAAGGGAGACAATTTGTAGATTCAAAAGCAATGGACCGCACTCCGCTAGCCCCTCCTCCGGGTCGCCCCTTGGGATTCTGGTACTTGGAGTTGAAGAGTGGTTCACCCAAGTGGGTGCAAGTAAGTACTTGTTGGACTGATGATCTCTAGACCCGATCCATGTCCCGGGTTTTTCGATGTCGCCCGAGACATGGCTTGGGTTTCGGGATAACTTCCCTCATCAGTAGAGAAATGGTGTAGGGGTGGAAGAGAAGGCCGCCAAACAACCGTCAAAGGCCTGGATGCCCGAACAGGCACGCAGGTGCGTCGTCCAGGAGCTCGTCAGCTCGAAGCTCAAGGGAGCCAATTTGTAGATTCAAAAGCAATGGACCGCACTCCGCTAGCCCCTCCTCCGGGTCACCCCTTGGGATTCTGGTACTTGGAGTTGAAGAGTGGTTCACCCAAGTGGGTGCAAGGAAGTACTTGTTGGACTGATGATCTCCAGACCCGATCCATGTCCCGGGTTTTTGGATGTCGCCCGAGACATGGCTCGGGTTTCGGGATAACTTCCCTCGTCAGTAGAGAAATGGTTTAGGGGTGGAAGAGAAGGCCGCCAAACAACCGTCAAAGGCCTGGATGCCCGAACCGGCACGCAGGTGCGTCGTCCAGGAGCTCGTCAGCTCGAAGCTCAAGGGAGCCAATTTGTAGATTCAAAAGCAATGGACCGCACTCCGCTAGCCGCTCCTCCGGGTCGCCCCTTGGGATTCTGGTACTTGGAGTTGAAGAGTGGTTCACCCAAGTGGGTGCAAGTATGTACTTGTTGGACTGATGATCTCTAGACCCGATCCATGTCCCGGGTTTTTGGATGTCGCCCGAGACATGGCTCGGGTTTCGGGATAACTTCCCTCATCAGTAGAGAAATGGTTTAGGGGTGGAAAAGAAGAAGGCCGCCAAACAACCGTCAAAGGCCTGGATGCCCGAACCGGCACGCAGGTGCGTCGTCCAGGAGCTCGTCAGCTCGAAGCTCAAGGGAGCCAATTTGTAGATTCAAAAGCAATGGACCGCACTCCGCTAGCCCCTCCTCCAGGTCGCCCCTTGGGATTCTGGTACTTGGAGTTGAAGAGTGGTTCACCCAAGTGGGTGCAAGTAAGTACTTGTTGGACTGATGATCTCTAGACCCGATCCATGTCCCGGGTTTTTGGATGTCGCCCGAGACATGGCTCGGGTTTCGGGATAACTTCCCTCATCAGTAGAGAAATGGTTTAGGGGTGGAAGAGAAGGCCGCCAAACAACCGTCAAATGCCTGGATGCCCGAACCGGCACGCAGGTGCGTCGTCCAGGAGCTCGTCAGCTCGAAGCTAAAGGGAGCCAATTTGTAGATTCAAAAGCAATGGACCGCACTCCGCTAGCCCCTCCTCCGGGTCACCCCTTGGGATTCTGGTACTTGGAGTTGAAGAGTGGTTCACCCAAGTGGGTGAAAGAAGTACTTGTTGGACTGATGATCTCTAGACCCGATCCATGTCCCGGGTTTTTGGATGTCGCCCGAGACATGGCTCGGGTTTCGGGATAACTTCCTTCATCAGTAGAGAAATGGAAGTTCTTATGGCTACGAACTGATGACCAATGTTTATTGTTACCCAAGTCAATGCAACTCATTTTGATCAAACTGTGAAAGAATGATTATCAACCTAAAGCCATCAGGTCAAAAACAGATCTCTGAAGTGGATGCATTAGGCCACTGGGCCACCAGACCCAGATTGTAGCAGGTTGGTATAGCCATAGCCTGGCCATGCCCCTCAAACTACTGGACAATGTCTGCCCAGATACCATGTGCTCTTCATACTATCCATGTGCACCTAAACCCATCACAATACATGTTTCTGCCAAAGCTCCACACATCACCTGTTCATGTGCCCCAAGCTCCCTATGCTATTTACTCATTAACCCCAAATGCCTCGCAATGTCTGTTCATGTGCCTCAAACTCCTCACAGTCTGTCCTCTGCCTTGTCTGTGTGCCTCAAGCACATTGTTTGCCCATATGCCCTGAGCTCCCGATACTGTCTATCCATGTGCCCCAATCTCCTCCCGCTGCAAGGGTCCGCCCCACACTCTGTCCATGTCCCCCTAGCTTCCTATAATGTAGACTTTAACTTCCTGCCTTGTTCCATGTGAGCTTGTTCACACCCTCCCTTTCAGCCTTGCTCGCTGATGGCAACAACAATAACATTAGCTAAACCCATGCAAACTTGTCAACCAACCGCCAATCTACACAGCACCTGTGTCAAAGTGACTACCATACAAAAACTCTTCAACCCCTGAAAACATGTCCCGAACCAAACCGTTCAACCCTTATCGGGAAACTTCTCTCCTTATTGTACCAAAAACCCATGAGTTGAGGGATGGGCAGGTGGGTAAAAGGTAAACGGACCCACTGACTTTACCATTTTCAGGCGGGATAGATCCACCGGGAGAGGAGGGGGGGTTGCTTTTGCTATTAAAAAATCTTTTACCTGCCATACTTTTGATCTGTGTCATCTTAAGGACAGTGAGGGCTTGGGTTTTTCGATCAAAATCAATGCCTCCACCTCCTTTTCAGGGGGACTTATCTATCGCCCTCCGGGTAACGCCACCCCCTTCCTGGACTCCCTTGACGAGGCTCTGGGGTCAGTTATGACTCATTATCCCACTTTTACTCTTTTAGGCGACTTGAATCTCTATTTGGAATCCTGTACGGACCCTCACAACATTAGCTTTCAACAGTCGCTAAGTATCTTTGGTCTCTCCCAGCTTATTACTACCTCGACACACCAGGCTGGCCACACGTTAGACGGTATCAGCTCTAACCTGACAACCTTAATTACGTCCCCCCCGATCCCTCAAATTTGGACCGACCACTGTTTTATCCCTTTTGCTATAAAGGAAAAACCTTCTATGTCTTCTAGCGCCAAACATTCCCCCCTTCTTTCTCCACCAATTGGAAGAAAGTGGCTGAACGTGTCAAGTCAGAGCCCCAGCCCCTGGCCCCGGCCCCCATACTAGTCGGAGATGTAACGTCAGACTCTCGCAATTTCCACATCTGGATTGACCAAATTGTCTCCGACAATTCTGGTCCAAACCCCCATCATCCAGACCGCCGTCAAAGAAAGCCCAATGCTCCCTGGTACACCCAGTCCCTCACTGAAATCCACCTCCTTTGTAGAATCCAAGAAAGGAAATGGAGAAAAACCTATTATGAAGCCTCAAGACTACTTTACATACAACAGAGGAAATCATACCTCTCTAGCATCAAGGCCGCCAAAAAGGAATACTTCATCAAAGCCATAGATGATGCCCAACAAAACAGCAAACTGTCTTTTCCATAGTCAAGTCCTTTACCCATCCTAAAGCCCTCGTACCCGAAATTCCCCCATCCCAAATCTCATGCAATCAAATTGCTGCCTATTTCATAGATAAAATTGTTAACATTCAGAAGGATTTCCCCCAACCCATAATCACTACCCATGAAGCTGTTACTAATTCATTCACCCTGGGCAGTTTTCCACAAATCTCCCTTCAACAAACTCAGAAGGCAATCCTTGCCTGTAAATCGGGAGCTCCTACGGACTCATGCCCCCTAGCATTCTTCACCATCTCATCGAAGCTGTTAACCCTACAATTAATGCCATCATTAACGAATCCCTTGGCTCAGGTACTGTACCCGATGATTGGAAAAAGGCCATTGTAAAGCCCCTAATGAAGAAGCAGAACAAATCCCCCACTGATCTCACTAATATGCGCCCGATCTCGTTATTACCCGCCTTAGGTAAAATCACCGAGCAATTAGTGTATGGGCAGTTAAAAGCCTTTGTAGAGAACAACCATATTCTGCACCCACAACAATCAGGTTTTCGCCCCGGCCACTCCACCGAGACTGCCCTGATAGAATTATCGGACTCCATTAAGTTCTTGCAGGATGAGGGGAGACAGGTTGTACTCATCCTGCTTGACCTAACAGCTGCATTCGACACCATCTCGCACGCCATTCTTATTAACAGAATGCGCGAGATTGGTGTGGTAGACACTGTGTTGGCATGGATAGTTTCGTTCTTATCCAACAGATCTCAAACGATATCACTAGGCCCCTACCTATCCAGTGAAAGATCTATCACATCAGGAGTCCCCCAGGGGTCCGTGCTTAGTCCCCTTTTTTTTAACATTTATATGGCCCCCCTCCTTGCAGTGATTGAATCCCATGGAATCCTCGTTACATCGTACGCTGACGACACTCAGTTGGTCGTCACTATTGATAAAAAATGTATTGATGCAGAACTTAGATTCCAGAATTGTCTCTCTGAGGTCTTTCTATGGCTGAACAAAAATCATCTTAGATGCAACAGTGCTAAGACTGAAATAATACCTCTAGGAAAAGACCTATCCTTCTGCCCAAAAGACTGGTGGCCTAAAAATTCAGAAGCCCCCCCGAGCGCTGTTTCCTCGGCACGTAACCTTGGCATTCAATTTGACACATCCCTCTCCTTCGATGATCATGTCCGTATCACTGCCGGGTGTTGTTTTAGTCTCATCAGACAACTGAAGAAATTCTTTGACTTCCTCCCCATTGCAGCCAGAAAATCAGTCGCGGTCGCTTTAATCCTTTCCCGACTTGATTATTGCAATGGACTAATGGCAGGAGTGAAGAAGTCTACCCTCAGGAAACTCCAAAGCTTTCAACACGCCGCGGCCAGACTTGTGCTCAAACTCCCCAGAAGGTCCTCTGCCTCTGCAGCCCTCAACGCCCTTCATTGGCTACCACTCCACAAAAGAATTTTGTTTAAACTTCTGCTTACTGTATTCAAAGCCACTAGGAAATCAGGCCCCCTCTACTTCTCCAAGCGTTTTACTTACTACACCCCTACACGCTGTTTAATATCCTCAGGAACCAATCTTGTCATAATCCCAAGGTTCAAGCTAAAAACTAAGGGGGGAAAAACCTTTTCCTTCCTAGCGACCAGAGCCTGGAACAGCCTTCCTGTTAATCTCAGGCGAGTTGAAACTGAGTCCCATTTCAGAAAACTTCTGAAAACCTGGGTATTCCAACAGTCTGACGCTTCGGTCCTAGCAGCTATATAATCCATCTTATCACCACGTTTTTATCCTCTGTACGCTCAGCGCCAAGATGCTCCTTCCGGAGCGATAGTCGCGCTCTATAAATTTCCATAAATATCAAATATCACTGCTCTCAAATGGTGGGTGGCAGCCAAAAATGACCACATATATAGTATTGGGCTTCATCCTTTAATGTATGTAGCCAAAAAGAAACACAGTCCTCTGGACTGAACCATTACCTCCAATAATCCCAGGGGACATATCTCTTTCTGGTTGTCTGTCCCCCAAACCCCTATTGGGTGAGAGTTGCACAGCACAGACCACGGACACTTTTGCTGTGTGAAAAAGGCCGCTTTATTGAAACAGGTGTGATTTCTGGACAGTCTGCCTTACAAAACTAAAACTTCACTTTATCAAGTTTATCACCAAATTTCTTACCCCTCTCCTCTGAAAGTCCCACCTCCCACATAATGTAACCCAGCAAGTATCTAACTCTTGCAACACTGCACTCCTGCATTTGTGAAATGTTTAACTTATCCAACCCCTTAGCAGTGAATCTGTTAACTACTACTAAACTTAACTTCCTATAACATAAACTTTAACTTCCTATCTCGTTCCAGTGTGTGGTTGTTCACACCCTCCCTTTCAGCCTAGTTCACCAATGGTAACAACAATAACATCAGCTAAACCCATGCAAACTTGTCGGCCAACCACCACTCAGAAAAAGGCACTAGCCTGACCTTTTCTGCCCCCCCCCCCTCCCAAAACCTTTTGTGTTCACTGTTGCACTCTCAAGGTCCAGGCTAAAAAATCCTTTACCGCCAACAAATACAACTACATACCTTAGCTTGAAAGGTTGATCCCAACCCCCGAAGAAATGCCACTGTATCATATCTCAGATCAAAATGCTGTACTCCGCCTAGCCCCTCTTCCCCGCAGAATGTTTGTATTACCTTTTTGTCTTCTTCCTAGACTTGTCAATTGGAGCCGGCTTGCTAGCACCTCTCAAAATTCTCCAGGGTATAAATTCAGTCCATGCCAAAAAAACACCCTGAACACTGCACTTTGATCTCCCAAAAATCTTGCTTCATCAATGCCAAGCCCTTCTCCACCCGCAAGTAATTTTCCCCTAAATGCAATAAAAGAAGATCAGGACAATTACTTCCCTGCAGAACCCTTTTCACAGTGGGCAACAGTTCTTTTCAGCGCATACCCTCTTCCCATGCCACCACACCCAAATTGAACTTGCATCTAAACGCAGATTTTGGCTTCCCAGTCACACCTTTCATGAAAGAATGCTCTGAGATCCACACAGATAAGCCAGCAGCCTCCGAAACAGGAACCAAACCTTAAATACAAAATAGCAGTAAAGGAAAGACACAGCGACTGCTTCATTGACAATCCTCCCCACTAGATCTGACATATCTCTTAGAACAATCTGAAGACCATCTACCCAACCCCATAATTTGCTCTCTTGACCAATCCCTCTTGCCCACTTCTGTCGCCACCCCGATGTGAAAGGAATGCATGCCATACTCTGTTGCTACCAACCCAAGACTTGCAAGCGCTTTCTGCAGTACTGCCAGCAGTTAGAAAGTGGTCCCTCCCTCACTGTCCCTGTGCCTCAACATCTCCTGATCGTATAATGCTCCACCCGTCCGTAGTTTCTCACCCCATGCTACTGGACAGAAACCCTCCACCGGGTAAGCTGAAAAAACTACAGTTGTTCCCGTTGTCTGATCTGTTTTAGACCGTCACAGCCTTATCCCTGCCCCGGTCTCCTGGAACACAATGTCTTCCCAATGTCTTGACAGGCCGTCAATGGGCAGGCACAGAAAATGAGGCGTGGCTGGCAGCAGTGCCTTTGTTTTTCCAGCTTCAGCCTGTCCCTGCAGGCCTTTCCACCTCTGAAACAACACTGCCAACTGCAATAAGCATCTGAGAGAGGCTTGATAGACACCCTGAGACACGCCCTCCCAAAGATGAATAAATGAATGAATAAGGAAGCATGTAAAGCACAGCAGCCTGAATATCCTCATGAAGGTCACATTGCTTTCTTGGCGAAGGATTTTTCAAAGCTGTGGTTTATTGATTGCCGTCTAGTCTGCAGATTCAAGAGCGCATCTTTTTCAGGGACCAGGCAAGTGCCTGCCTCGGACCATGCATCACTGCTTGTCACCGCAGATCGCCACATATCCGCAGGGGCCTGTCAGCCTTCAACACAAAGATGAAGGTGCAGACATTTGAAAAATCCAGCATAGTGTCAGGCTGCTCACTGTCCCTTGGGGTGAGTCTGAGAATTCACTGGCGATCAACTTTGTATAGAATAAAATTTGGTGCTGGTGTAAATGTCCCCAATGCTGTATTTTACTGTTTCGTACAGACACATTTTATTATTTGGTTGGAAGCCGTCATTGTTTCCCCTCCTTCCCTTTTTAAGTAGTTTTTTTTATATGGTGCACTATTACCAGTGGGTGTCTAGGCACAGATAGAAATTTAGGATGCATGATTGAAGGATGTCGTTTTTGTTTTGAGACAATCTGGGAAGTGTTTCTTTTCATGTGTGATGACCCCGGAGATGCAGTCATTGTGATGTGGGACAGAGAGCATGGAGATGTGGCGGGTTAGGGTACCTTAGAGACAGACACACACATTATAATTGTAATAAAGACTAACCAGCATAGCCACAGATGCAGTGTGTCTGTGAGCCAAAAAGGAGTTTATCAGAGAGGCCCCAGTACACAATATAGTGGCTTGTGGCAGGTCGAGATGCGATCAAATGAGTAAAAAGATGCCAAAAGTGCAAGAATTAGAATTGGTGACATAAGCAGTAGCCATGTACCATTTGCATTTATATTTATGGATTAATGCATTTATTCATTTAAATGCAGAGATACTACCTACTGTGTTATAAAAACACCCCATAGAGGAGGAAGGAAATGGAAAAGCAGTCAGGCCTGGCAATCTTAGCAGGACCTATTCAAACTTTAGAAGGCCAAGAGTCTACCAACTCTTGCTAGGCTGAGAAAGCCAAAATTATGAGCATTGTTCACGCCTCAAGACCCTCTCAAGCTACTGAAGGCTCCAAAAGGGAGACAAGCACATGTCAAGCAAGTCCAAGACTGGTTGTGGCTCAGACCCCAGCCAGACTGGCACACTGCACATGCAATGGTGAGAGATTAAATGCTTGGTAGGTTGATCCCTTGGCAGCGCAAGGGTGAATCCGCTAGCCTCATGTTACTCTGCTGTTCTCATTTCACCATGTGAGCCCAATACGTTTCTTAGATCCTTGAAACCATGTTATTTCTAAATTATATTAGGGGGCATCCCTCTAACCTTTTAGATTTTCCACCAGAACAACTTTCACTTGCATTAGTAGTGAATGACATTTCAGGGTTAAAAAGAGACAATGTGATGAAAGGACACTTACCCCGCTTCCATTGTTTCTGCACATTTTACTTATGTCTCCAAACGTTTTTTTCCCGATCTCACATGTCTGCTCTTTCCCCACCTGCTTTCTCCATTAACATGGCTTTCACCTCTACCAAGTAGACAAGCACGGTCTGTACATACTGATGCCTAAAGGTAACCGCGGAGTGAAAGAAAAGTGTGCAAAAAAGAAAGCAGACATAACAGCTCGTCTTTTTATGTGGCAGGCAAGAAGATGCCATTCATCTGTCATCACAGGTCTAACACGAATTGATTGACATGCCAAGAGCAGCTGCCATTACAATTGCAGACATAAAAAGCAATAACAGAATCCGATAAGGGCAAGAAACTAACGCCGGCACCACAAATATGGAAATTGATGCAGGGGCTCAGGTGCTCAAGAGTCACAAGCCCTGTACCATATCATAGACAAATTGAGTTTTACTACAAATGATACATTTGTTGATCTGGATGTTTTTTTAATCATATGGTTCACACACTGGGACACAAAATGATTTACCTCTACACAAAGCAGTCAAAAATATCCTGATAAAGAAATAGAAAGAAAGGGATAACCTTCCTAGATTTCTTTTGGGCTTGTGTAGGATTTTGAATGTCCCCATACCCTTTTCTGGAATGCTGAGAGTGAATAATGTAATAGAATGTTGGTGTGTGGTCTGGAGTGGAAGCTAGGACACAGGGACAGAGCCTACCTGCTGTGGTAGTAACCTAGGGGCCTAACATGAAATAAAGAACTTACCTCCTACCTACGTAGCTTCAGACTCTTGTATGAAGACCCAGCCCTCCAACAACATTTTAGTTACAGTTGTTAAGGACCTGTGCAAAAAGGCAGCAAGACTCTAGGGCAGTTGGGAGCATTTCTGACAGAGGAGGAGGCCTATTGTGAGAATGAAGGTCGCACTGTGGCCATGGATACTAGTTTGAGGCCGCCCATCCTCAAATTCAGTGGCAAGTAGTGTCAGCTCAGGTTGCTGATCAGCAGGTTCCCAGTGAGAAGAGTGGGCAAAGTCTGGCAAGGACAAGAAGCCAACTGAGAAGAGTTATAAGTAAGTAATGTGTCTCACTGGTTAGTACTAAGCTTAAGCAAAATGATATGGTGACAGTGTTATAAGGACAGTAAAGTAATGCAGTCAAAATGGCAATACATTGAACAACTATTTATTTCCCTAGCCAGTGGCATACACAGAGCTCCCTTGCATGCTCTCCTCTTAACAACTGAATTTGAATCTTATGACCTCATCTAAAACATTTGTCATTGTGGCAACGAGATGACAATGACATAGTGCCACCCAGAAGACAAAAGGGAAAAGAGGCTGCACTGTCTTATTATAATAACACATCTCCTTTCTTTACAACAGAATACTAATCAGGTTGAGTAACAAATATCGTAGATTGCCCTACAAAAAAAATCCTAACATTTTTCATATCCCCCTTAAAATATTCTACCATTTTACATATTTACTTTCTTTACACCGAAAAAAAATAATTTCATAAGACCTTAACAATATGCATACATAGATTATGACAAATCTCTTTAAAGCTTCTTTCTTACAAATAGTAACAAAAAATAATACTAATGAAAGAAAAGGAAACTCACTGAATTCTAAAATTGATATCACAAATTGTAGAGGCTCATGACATTAAACTTTTCAGTTCATTCCAAAATCAGAAAACCTGATAGCAATGCAATCTTCTGGGTGACCATCTCCACACACAGAGTTATCCATCACTCTTTCCACCATTTGCAACATCCTTCTTCTATCACCCGACCCTACTCATTCATATCCTCTGAGTCCACTTGCATCCTCCGATTGTTGTGTTTGGAAGTCGGAACTCATCATTTGTAAATTATTCGTTAATATAAATTCACTGCAGCCTTGCTTGTTCAAATATCTTCTAGTTTGTCTTCATTTTACCCCTCCCTTCACTATATAGAGATACTCCTCTTTTATTTCATCTCTGGTCATTCTTCAGATCAACATACCAATGATGAACACTTCTCATCTCCATGGTGGTTATAAAAAAACACACCATCATTTCTTCTTACCAATTTGATTTTCACATAATCACCAACCACAATCCTGCCCCCTCTCGGAACATCTTTCCACTCTCTTAAACTACTACTCTCTGTAATTAACCGTGGATATATAGTACAGCCAAACCATTTCCTCAAAGTTTCTCTTACATCCTTACTGCCATTGACATTTATTTGTATTATTTCACTGACCACTCGGTTTGCTGCTGCTGACGTATTGCAAATAATTCACCTATAGAGCTGTACTTACCAGAGCTCGTTTAATATATTAATTGAGTAGATAAACAGTCAGTTGGCAGTGAAGAAAGTTCAATCGTTTAATAAACAGAATGCTCTATATAGAGGAGCCTCTCCCGAACCTCATCCCTCGAGGTGCGCAGAGAAGACTGCTGGCTTACAGTCAAGACAGATCATATATACTTTTCGAATACACATGCAATCACCCTAGATGGAAAGTTACAGGAGGCTTTTAGTGGCCTCAAGGAAAGACCATATTAGGCACACAGAATTGGCTCAGAATAACTCTATTCATTATAGTAAGGTAAAAGAGGTTGACTCCCCTCGCTCCAGCACACAGGAGTACAGGCACGGCGCCTTCAGGAATGAGCTTTATCGCATTCAAACCCAGATGTAACCTTGGGCCTTCAGACAGAGGGAGAGACAGTCCACCTTCAGCTGCTACTCTATAACTCAGAGAGAAAAGGGTCCTGTCTGTAGAGAAAGGAACATGTGACTTTAGCTCAAAACAGAACAGGGCCAACAAAATGGCGTCTGTACGTTCCCCAGGCCTAGTGTACTGACACACTAAAATACTTGTGTTTACATAGAAAGCATATAAAACGATACACGTATGTGACATATATCTGAAAATATATAGATACATTATGCTAACAACTATATAATTAGGTCTTATGCCGGTAACTGAGAAAGAAGTCGAGTTTTATCCTTCAAATCCACCCATTTAGCATGATGTAGCTAACTAACTGTAACTCAGGGCCAGATGTAGGTATCCAAATACCGGTCGGTAACGGCCGGAAATACCGAATTTCGGCCGTTACCGACCGGTATTTGGATATTGAGATCTAGGGGTCAAAAAAACTTCTGAATCAGTAAATTTACCAAATCTGTAAATTTACCGAATCTGTAAATTTACCGATTCGTAAATTTACCGATTTGGTAAATAAGAAATGGAAAAAATGACTTTTGAGATGTAGGTAACCTCTAAAATACCGAATTTGCATGAAATTCGATATTTAAGAGTCGGTATTTACCATGGATTGAAAGCAGGTGGTAACCAAGTGCAGGCTATGAAAAAGGGCCCAAAATGCAACAGTTTGATCAGAATGGCGGCATTCTACGTGATAGTGAGGTGGCTATGGCTACAGTCAGAAGGAGAGAGGGTCTGGAGAAGGGAGGAGCAGGTCTACAGGCAGAGGATCACACTATTCCAACTAACTGAGGCAGAGATCCTACAAAGGTACAGGCTACACCCCAAACCATCCTGGACTTGATCAGGGACCTGCACCCACTTCTGGAGCACTCAACCCCAAGGGCGCACGCCATCCCACCCCATGTGCAGGTCCTGTGTAGCCTACACCTGCTTGCCTCTGGGAGTTACCAGAGTGTGATTGCTGCAGTAGGTGAGGTGTCCCAGAGCTGCCTGTCCCGTTTCTTTAGGAAGTTCCTAGAGGCCATGATGCAGAGAATGCATCATTACATCAGCTTCCCTGAAACGCATGCAGAACTGCTCAGGACCAAGACAGACTTCTATCAAATAGCAAATTTCCCCAACATCATCAGCTGTATTGATGGCACCCACATCATAATTTGCCCACCTGCTGCCACAGAGTACATTTACAGAAACAGGAAGTCGACCCACACAATAAATGTACAGGTAATCTGTGATGCAAACTACATTATCACGGACATAGTGGCCAAGTTCCCAGGAAGTACCCACGACTCCTACATCTTTCAGAACAGTGGGATCTACACACGCCTGACAGCGGGGGAATTTGGCGAAGGATACCTGCTAGGTAAAACACTGTGTGACACTCCATTGATACATATTGCAGATGTATGTGTATGTGAGTAATGTCTTTTTCATTTTCAAATAGGGGATAGTGCATATGCCTTCCGCTCATTCATCCAGACACCCTACCTCAACCCTTCAACCGCCAGCCAGAGGCGATACAACAGGGAACCTAAATCAACCAGGAACATTGTGGAGCGCACCTTTGGGCTGTTGAAAAGCAGGTTCCGCTGCCTCCACAAAAGTGGAGGGGCATGGCAGTATACACCAATAACCTGCCGTAAGATGATTGCAACTTGTGCAATGTTGCACAACCTTGCGACTAAGAAGGGCACCGAGGTGGACTTGAGCGACTATGAGGACCATGATGATGAACATGCACTGCCTGAAACCAACACAGAAGGAGTTGCTACACCAACTGATGGCAGATACAGACGAGCAGAGATCACATGCAACTACTTTTAAGTAAGTAAAGAGACACAGACAGGTGGAGTATGCACCCAACCTAGTTTAATATTTGGCACTACGCAGGTATTCAAAAGCACAAATGTGCAACACAAATGTCAGCCATGTAATAATGGTAGTACTGGGTCACTTCCCCATTAACTGAGAAAGTCATTTCCGCCCACGCCTACCAGTGCCAGATGAAAGTGGCTGGCTTTCTTCACTGTGCGTTTGGGCTGTTGGCTCACCATGGCGCCTGCTGCTCCTCCGTGTCTCCACAACAAGGGGTCTTGTCATGCTGCTCCTACTGATGCTTTCCTCACTTTCTGGAAAGTCCAGGGCAGCAGTTTGTGATGTCTGTGCATTCATCATCAGCTCTACAGCACTGGTCAAACTAGCAATGCCCCTAGACACCTCATTGGTGTTGTGGGTGAGTCCCTCTTGCATGTTAATGCATCGTCTGCATAGCAGGGAAGTGGCTGTGGCCAGGTGACTTATTGCTTTACTTTGCTGCTGCGCACGCTGCCTCTCCTTGCGCCTTGCTAACATATCCTGGTCCAGTTTGCTGCACAGAAGCTGCACTGATTGTGTCATGTCCTGCATCCCTGCAGCCATCTCCTTGTTAACATCGACCAGTTCTCTAATGCCCTTCCCTATATCTTCCACATTTGTGTTCAGGTTCCTCATCTGGCGTTGCACAGACAGAATGGCCTTCCCCTTCATCCTTTGGATTTTCACCATGCTATCCTCAAGCCCACGGAAGACACTGGGACCCTCGAAATGAGCTGCTACAATGCTTTCTCTGTGCCTGCGGCATCTGCTACCTGTACGGACAACCTCTGCACTGGACTGCTGTGTGGCAGGGCTATCTTCCCCAGGCAAGGTTGGCATGGCATCCCCCTCCATGTCACCCGCTGATAACTCCATTTGGACAAGTGGGGCAACTACATGCCTCCTGCTCTTTTGTGATACAGGAGTTGTCAGAGGCAGTGATGCAGGAAGTTCAGGTAAGGACAGTAGCAGCGGGGGAACCTGAACGTTCTGGGGACGCTTGCAGATGTGGTGACATTTCTGGGTCTTGGGATGGTGGCTGTGTAGTTGGTGCACCTGTGTCCTCTGTGACATTCTCTGCACTTGGCCCTGGATCCTGACTGTCATCCCTCTCTGGTGCCGGGCCTTCCGTCTCCCTGGTACTCCTGTGAGATGTCTCACCTGTGGACATATAAGCGTACATTACCTTGGTGCAACTGCCTCACAACCACTACAATTAAATAATTTTCACTTGTACAATGTACATGTTGCCTGCGCGTCACTATGTCTGAAATGATTTGCCTAACTTGTTGCTTGCTGTGCTGTATGACATGGTCCTTCATTTACTGACTACATGTCCCATAATGCATTGCTCCTGTATAGTGCTACCTCTACTGGACCGTGGTTAACTTTGCCACATAGGGTAAAGGGAAGGCTGATGGGGTGGGGGTGATTGCTGTGCATGCGTCTTACCTTTTCTGGTGGCAGCTCTGGCTGAGCTGTCTGCATCTCCCAGTCCACAGATGCTCTCTGGTTCAATGGTGGACCCCACCAGCTCCTCCAGGTCAGTCAGGGGGGGGTGCACGGTTCTTCCTCCTCCAGTTTTGTTTGGCTGTTTGTGGAGCTCAGCAATTCATTTCTTTGTCAGGCTCCTGAGTTCATACCACCTCTTTTTCAGGTCATCTATGTCCCTTGGAGTCACTCCTACAGCATTCACCTTTACCTGAATGTCCAGCCAAATCTTCCTTTTGGCAGATTCAGCCACAGTCAGGGACAGCTTGCCAAACAATTTCTGGTGTACCTTCACCACCTCCTCCACAAGGACCTGCAGCTCCATGTTGCAACATTTTATTTTCCTCTCCCTCTCTGGCTGTTCCTTTTCACTGCTGCTTGCCATTTTCACAGTTTAAGAGTGCAAACCTTTTTCTGTGTCTCAGGGACTCAGCTCAGCTCCAACTGCCTCTCCAGAAGCTTCTAATTACTTGCAGCTGCCTGTGTAGCCACTTCCTGGTAGGGAGGGGAGAGGGTGGTAGCACCTGATTGGCTGCCTGATTCAGTTTCACTTTTATTTGCGTTCCGATTCGGTAAATACCGATTCGGTAATTACCGAATGGCAGATTCTGATTTTTACCGATTCTGTAAAAAATACAGAATTTTTACCTACATTGCATTTACCAATTCAAAAATACCGAATCGGTAAAATTCGGTATATTAGAGTCGGTAAATTCCATTTACCTACATCTATCCCTCAGTCCCTAAAAAATACCTTCATCAATCTTCATTAGGTCATTTATGTCTTGCTGAACCATCTGTTTATTTATCGCGGAATGAGAAGTAGCTATTGCAGATGAGAGTCTGGTGGCACAATAGGAACTACAAGCTGGCCCACATTGTATGCAAAGACAACAAATAAATATAACCCCAATTATCCCTACAAGAATCATTAATAGCTTCCAACCCCAGGTGGATAGCAATCCCCAGAGAGAGACCAGGTGCCATTTTCTGCGTAAATTTCTGAAGCCAAACGATGCAATTTCTGGATGGCCAAATGGACAGTGGGAGCCGAATCAGGAATATACACACAGCAGGAGCTGCTGATCACGCGACAGGCTCCTCCTCAATCGGCCAAGATAATGTCTAATACGATTCGATTTTGAATGGAGACAAGTCTCGTCGCCTGAAGCTCCACTGTCATGTTAGTGAAGATATCCGTAGTGATATTAATGACTTGCTCAACTACTCTAAACAACTGTCGTACTTCTCTACTGGTTAGGATTGGACCCCATATAGGAAATATTCCCTTTGCAATATCTGAGAACAGTTGCAGGGGAGCATCTGTTTGATCTACATCAGAAGTATCTATTTGTCTCCTATTTCTGATAATCAACCGACTTGGATCATCTAAACGATGATCTTTATGATAATTGGAGGGAGCTCTATATATGGGGGGTACAGAAATGACAAATAACATCGTCCTGACAATCCATGTGGGAGCCACGTATACACATTTTCTCCGCACACAAAATATACATTAGGGGGAGTCAAAAGTGGGGGGCTACTAAATGTTTTCAGATGATAAGTGTAATTACACTTAATTTCTCCTACCAGGACATGTCCTGCTCCCTGCACACAAAACGCAGAGGTGTTATTCAAAATAGGTATAGGCAATGTTCTATAATCAGTAGCATTTCTTTCAATAAATTGTTGAAAATACTGGGTATGGTTAAACTCAACAAAATCAAGAATTTCGTTCTGGAGCCAAGTAACATTCTCATAGGTAGTATACAAATTCATACAAGCATTAGGGTCAAGTGATCCTTCTCCCTCCCCACCTTCTGGGTCAAAACCTTGATGTACTTCTATATATGCTAAAATCATGCCATAATCCTTTTCAGAATATCGTTTGGGGTCTACGGTATAATGCATGTACATGGCAGACAATAACTTGAACCAGGCCTCACAACTCCCTAAATAAGATAAAGGCAATGATATGAATAAATCATGCTCTTGCATTACTGATTGTAAGAGACCACATACCCAACAATTCGTAGTATGGGTTGCGCTATGAGTTGGATGAAGCGTTTCAACAAATGCATTCTTAGCATAGGTTTGACGATGTCGTTCCTTGTGAGGGGCCAAAGTGAAAAACATATGTTCTGGAGGTGAGGGAGTAGTTCCAAATACAGTATGCATTGGGTGACGAAATTCCAAATATATAAAAACACTCATCATTTTTATAAACAAAATCATAATAGTAATCACAAAAGCAATTTTTACACGAGTGGTCCAACTATAGAAAACTGGTATATAAGCGGAGTAATGATGGGGTATAAAAGGTTGTTCTTCTTCAGGGACAAATCGGGCAAAGGGATACATGCTTCACAAAAGTCCAAAACTAAACTCGGGCAATGCAGTCCAACCTGCCAGTGGGTGATTCTTTCCTGTGTCCGTCTAGCGCCTCACAGGCAGGCTCCTATCGTTCATCTCAAAGCAAACCAAGCAGATCATCTCATTGGGGTTATGCCCACACACAACCCTTAAAGCAAAAATATAACCTGGGCCGCTTAACTGCTTCTGAGTCTTTCTTTCTGAACAGAGCAATACCAATGTTCCCAGCTCTCAACTAGTTCAGTCCAGTGTCTCGCTCAGTACCCCAGAGCGGGTTCTAACAGACCCTGTTACTCAAGTCTTTCCCTATCTCCTACCAGCTTCATCTGGGGTACTGTGTAGTTTTCTGGGCCTCAGGTTGTAGCGAACATGGCCAGGTGTTTCCTGATCAGCAAACAAAACAGGAGAAGATGCATCTGCCACCTTTGGAATATCAAGAGCTTGTTGACCATTTGCAGAAACAACAGATCTTGGGGAAATTGCTGAGGCAGTTGGCAATACCCTGTCTACTTCTGGAACTCCTCTTTCTAGCCCTTCTTCGACTTCCTGGGCGTCGGAAAAAGGAACAAAGCAGGTGGCTCACTCACTCTCCTGGGTCAAGATTCCTTCTGGGGGCTGCTGATCACCAGGAAGTGGCAGTGGTATCCTTTTCACGTGGGAGACATGTATCCAGTGCCTCTTACCATCCACCAGAAGAACTTGGTGCGGCTTAGACCATCTGGGAGCCAGGCTGGAGTCTCGATGATAATTCTTGACCAGTACCCAATGGCCATGTTCCAAGTGATGTCCCGGACCCTCCGGCAGGGGCTGCAATACTGCTGATACCTGCTGATGAATGGAACGAAGATCTTTAGTCAATGCATACAAATAATCTGTCAACATAGGATAATCAATGTCTCTAAATGACCTATGTCTGGGCACCTCCCAGACATTTGCGGGTTGTCCAAAGAGAACCTCATAAGGTGACAGTCCTGATTGGGAATGAGGGGTAACTCTTACTGACATCAGAGCTAAGGGAAAAGTGTCAGGCCACTTTAATTTCGTTGTTTCCTGGATTTTAGCCATTTTTTGTTTCAGTATTCCATTGTACTTTTCCACTAATCCTGCAGATTGTGGATGCTGAGCTGCATGGAATTTCTGCTTAATTGCAGCCCATTACGGAGATGTTTTACGAGTTCTGCATTAAAATGCCCCCCATTATCTGTCCAGATCATCAGAGGCAATCCATAGAGGGGGAAAAACATCCTAGATTAGAGCTTTTGCTGTGGCCAGAGCAGTGTTTTCCTTGTTCGGATATGCTTCCACCCATTTACTAAAAGCACATAACACAACCAAAACATACTTCAAAATATTAACACGCTCCATATGTATATAATCCATTTGGAGAACTTCAAAAGGGAGGGTAGGTGGTGTAAAATTCCCGCTAAGAACAGGTTCCCTGCCTCCCGGATTATGCTGTAAACAATCATGCAATATCGGACCAAATGTGCAGCTGTCTTTGCTATATTTGGGTTATTCCAGACGGGATCCAATAATGCACAGATCCCCTTTGCACCAATGTGCGCTGGGCCATGGGCCATAGTCACTACAGCATTCACTAATGCCTTGGGTAATAACCATCTTTGCTTTTCAGTCAAATCACTCCAACAGTTATTCTCATCCAACCTTCCCACTTCCTTCTCCCAGTATGCGAGCTCAGCAGGGGTAGCTTCTTTCTGTATTTCCCGGACACTTTCCACAGTGTTATCAAACATTTCTGAGTCCGCCACCTACCTAGCAGTTGTAGTCACAAACATCAGGGTCATTTTAGACTGTGCTGTTTCTTTGGCTATTTGATCTGCAAAGGCGTTGCCCTCACCAACTTCATCTACCACCGCTTTATGAGTG
This sequence comes from Lissotriton vulgaris, assembly GCF_964263255.1. Taxonomy (NCBI): domain Eukaryota; kingdom Metazoa; phylum Chordata; class Amphibia; order Caudata; family Salamandridae; genus Lissotriton; species Lissotriton vulgaris. The sequence continues at coordinate 1,855,162,465 of NC_141693.1, read as the reverse complement.
CTACACTTCACCACTGCCACCATCTTAGGTAATGTTAAGGCGGTCAGCAATCGCAAGTTCAAAGGGCCATGTTGTATTCTGCCCACAGCCGCCCAAAACTATGGGCCACGCCAAAGGCGTATTGGCTGTCTGTGATGTTTACCCTCAATCCTTGACTCAATTCTCAGGCCCGTAATAGTGCCACTAACTCAGCAGCCTGGGCTGATTGATAGGGCACTCGAGAAGTCTCAACTACTGTGCGAAGGGTTGTAATGGCATATGCAGCTGTCGTGATGCCATCTGCTAACTTGAAACAAGAGCCATCCACATACAATTCCCCTTGGGGTCAGATAGAGGAATGTATGTGAGGTCCAACCATCCCTTCGTCTCTTCTTCAGTCCGAAATATGCAATTATGCACATCTTTTTTTTCTTCGTTCGAAGGGAGGGGTAGTAACATGGCAGAGTTCAGAGTGGCACAACGTTTAATTGTAATATGGGGAGCAAACAAAGTCAATTCGTATCCAGTAAGACTTGCACTCGTAAGGTGCTGGGTCTTTGTCTTATTCAATAGCACATCCACAGCGTGCGGTACCATCACTGTGAGGTCAGAATTTAGAACCAGCCCTTCCGATTGTCGGATGGTCACCGCTACTGCAGCCGTGGCCCTCAGACAGCTAGGAAGTGCTCGAGCGACATTATCCAACACTGCTGAAAAATAAGCACAAGGTCTCTGCTTACCTCCAAATACTTGTGTTAACACAGACAGCGAACAGCCGTCCACCTCATGTACATAGAGCACAAAAGGCTTTCGGTAGTCAGGAGTACCCAAGACGGGCGCAGAACAAAGCGCAGATTTCAAAGAATCGAAAAGCTTGCTGACATTCATCAGTCCAAGGGAGGGGTTCATGCACATCTTTAGTAGTTAAATGCAACAGAGGTTTAGCAAGAAGAGAATAATTAGGAATCCATTGGCGACAGTAAGAGCTTATGCCAAGAAAAGCACGAACATCACGTTGAGTACGAGGTACAGACATGTTAGAAATGGTAGTAACACGCTCAGGGGTTAATCTCCTCCCCGCTTTCGACAGTAGATGACCAAGATATGCCACCTCCTGTTGACAATATTGAAACTTGGTGAGGGATACTTTATTGCCATTAGCTGCCAAATGGCACAACACTTTTACGGTGGATTCCTTTCAATCTTCCTCAGTGTCAGAAGCCACCAATAGGTCATCAACATATTGCAGGAGTACATTTCCTGGGGGCAAGGTCAATTCATCTAATACAGCTTTAAGAGCTTGACTGTATACGCTAGAACTCTCCGTATATCCTTGAGGGGTGCGGCAAAATCTTAAGCTGCGACCAGATAATGAGAAGCTGAATATTTGTCGGCTATCTGGATGAATAGGAATGCTGATGAAAGCATTCTTTAAATCAATAACTGAGAAATATTTTGCAGTTGGAGGAATCATTGTGAGTATAGTAGTAATATCTGACACAACAGGGTACTGGGACACTACAATCTTGTTGACCTCCCGCAGGTCAATCACAAAACGATATTTATCGATATCTTCAGAATCATTTGCAGCTGGAGCCTTTTTTTAAATCTGTAAAATGGGGCTATTACGAACATTGGCAGCAATTTCCTCTATTACACCTTTGTCAATCAAATCTTGTATAATAGAAAGTAAAGCTTGTTCACCAGCCGGTGAAATTTTATACTGTGGTATCCGGGGCAACTTTGTATGTGGTTTCAAGGTAATGGAAACAGGTGGAATATTCAAAAGACCAACATCCGCATCCCCAGTTGCCAATAACGTGGAAGTAACAGCAGCCAACTTCGGAGGGAATGGTTCATTTTTAGCAAAGCACTGTCAACTCTGTCTGTCAGGCGAGTGTTTTGTTAAATATACCATCAGGAGAACAATGAATCTTAGCATTCAATCTTTTCAACTGGTCCAGTCCTAATAAATTCTCCCCGCACTGCGAGGTTAGCAAAAACGGAGAGTACACTGTGATTGGACCTATGGTAAACGTGATAGGTTTCTAAATGGGGCTTGTACTGATGGAGCCACCCGGCCCGTCCACACATGCACGCACGCACGCACACAGCCTGAGGGCGGGTCACGCGCCAGGTATAAATAAACGGGTGAGAGACCGCCTCGGGGTCTTCGGCCCTAACTGTCAGCTAGTGTCTGTGTGTATAATTGTGCTCAAGTAAAGTTAGGCCCCATTCTGTGGCATAGGTTGTCCCTATCCCCAGCCAACATTACACTGGCGACGAGGCGGGTACTCTGCCCACGCCTCGCCCCGCGGACACGCCTGTTGTGTCCCGCGGTGTCCTGGGCGCCGCGCTCGCGCTGCCTGCGCTCGAGCCTGCGGCGGTGACCAACGTCGTCACCCACGTGGGTCACCCTGCTGCCCGGGCCTGCTCGGCCCCATCGGACCACCTACGAGGTCGTCGCGCCTGCTGTGGCGCTCAGGTGAGCCCCCACCCCTCCTCGGGGCAGCGCCTTTTCCTGTCGGCTGCCGTCCGCACCGTCCTGGGAGGGGCCCCGCCTCACGCCCCCATCCCCGAAGGGTTAGCACTGCGGCGCGAGGCCCGTGGGTGTGGAGCCGCGCAGGAGCCTGCTGAGCGTCAGCCGGGGGGAGTTGTCGGCCCTCGACGCGCGCCTCGCCTCCGCACTGCACCTCGCGGACGTGCACAGCCCGCCCCGGCGTTCTCCCACGCATCTCGCGGGCGTGTGTTTTCCCACCCTGCCGTTCCTCACGCATCTCGCGGAGGCCCGTTTTCCGGCTGTGGAGACAGTCGGTGCTACTTCTGTGCCTGGACTCTGCATCCTCAAGGCTCTCCTCGCCCCTGGGGCCGCTAAATACAAGGGTTGTGCGCACTCATCGCCTCTTGGCGGCTAAGGAAGCCCACCCACAACTCCACTGTTTCAGAAGGCCAATCGTCAACATACAGAGTTTGCGTCCACTCATTGCCCGCGCGCTACCACGTGCCAAGGATGAGTGTGCAGGCGGATGGCAGTGTGCCGGCCCAGCAGGCCCTGGCCCAACAGCAAGCAGTACCACTCAATGCACAGGCTCTGGCCCCCGTCGCCAACGCCCCACCCGCCCTGCCCGGTCACGCCATGGCTGCGCCACTCCCGCCCTTCAGCGAGTTGGCGGACCCGCCCACAGCGGCTGCGCGCTGGCGCCTATGGTTGGGGCGGCTAGAGCACTACTTCGTGGGAGTGCGTGAAACTGACGCAAAAATGAAGCGCTCACTGCTCATGTGCTTCGGCGGTGACGAACTGTATGAGCTGTTCGAGACCCTACCGGACAGAGGTGATGAAGATGACTACACGGCCGCGGTCGCGGCGCTCAATCGCCACTTCGACCTGCACGCCAACCCTGATTATGAATGGTTCAAGCTGCGCCAGGCCCGTCAAGCGGAAGGCGAGTCGATCGACGTATACTACGCGAGGCTTCGCAAGCTGGCTACCTCCTGTGAATTGCCGGATCGGACACTGGAAATCAGAGCAAAACTCATACAAGGCTGCAGATCGGTTCAACTGAGACGCCTCATCCTACGACAGCCACGGATAAGTTTGGATGAAATCCTCGTTTTGGCCAGGTCACACGAACTCTCCAATGCCCGGGCAGAAGCGATGCAAGCTGCTCTCGACAGGCCTGCCGCGCCAGCAAAACACGTGTCGGTAAAAGAGGAGCATGTGGACGTCCTTCGCAGGAGACCCTTCCCGAACACGCAGAAGACCCAACAACCATCATCTTCGCGATCTGCCTGTGGGAATTGCGGGATGGACCACCCGTCGAATGGTCGGTGCTTCTCGAGAGGAAAGACTTGTTCTAACTGCGGAAAGCTGAACCACTTCGCAAAAGTGTGCCGCAGTAGTGGCAATCGTCGGACTGGCCAAAGCGGGAGAAGTGTCGCCCAAGGAGTGCGCCAGATATCGCTAGAAGACCCTGGGCCCAGTAGTGACGCCGCCCAGGCAGCATGCAGAATAGACGACGATGATGACGAGGTGTTCTTTGTCTCGTTTGTGGGAAGAGAAGGCTTGAGAAGACGGCCCCGCCGATGTGCGAAATTCAGATTGAAGGATCCCCGGTGCAAGCGCTAATTGATACTGGCGCATCGGTGAATGTGATGGACCACGTACAGTATGAACAATTGTCCCCTCGACCGCCACTATCACCATCAAAGGCGAGAATATACACGTACGACAGTGATGATCCACTGCCCCTGCGAGGAGTAATTGATGTAACTGTTGCCTGTAACGGCCAAGAAGTAAACACCAAGTTCCATGTGACAGGCGGTAAGCGGGGCACACTCCTCAGCTGCCTCATAGCGGAGGACCTGCAACTGGTGTTCTTCGCCAACCAGATACACGAGCGACACGCGGATGCCATGCTAGATGAGTTCCCAGCGCTCTTCCAAGGATTAGGCCGCCTGAAGGGGAAGATGTTCAAGTTGCACATCGACCATACGGTGAAACCTATGGCACTGCGGCACCGAAGGGTTCCCTTTCACCTGCGGCCGCAGGTGAAAGCCAAGCTGAAGAAACTAGAGGAACTTGGGGTGATAGAGAAAGTGTCTGGGCCCACTCCCTGGGTGTCGCCCCTCGTGGTGGCCCCCAAGCCAAAGCAACCCGGTGCCATAAGACTCTGTGTGGATATGCGCCTCCCCAACAAGGCCATCAAGAGGGAGAGGCACCTCACGCCAACGATGGACGACATAGTGGCTGATCTACATGGGGCTCGCTGGTTCTCTAAGCTGGACCTCAATGCTGGATACCACCAGCTTGAGCTACACCCCGACAGCAGGAACATTACAACCTTCTCGACCCACGCAGGCCTCCGCAGGTACAAGCGCCTGAGCTTCGGTGTCTCCTCGGCCGCCGAAGTATTTCTAAATGCAATCAGAGAGACACTGTCGGGACTCCCTGGAGTCATCAACTTGAGTGATGACATTCTTGTCTTCTCCAAGACGCTTGAAGAACACCACGGTCACCTTAGGGCCACCCTCCGGAGGCTGGCCGAGCATGGTCTTACCCTGCACAGGGAAAAGTGTTCTTTCTACAACGAATCAGTGGAATTCTTTGGCTACGTATTCTCCCGAGACGGCCTGAAAGTGGACCCAAAGAAATCGGATGCCATCAGGGCAGCACCGAAGCCAACGTCTGCGACCGAAGTCCGCAGCTTCTTAGGGAAGGCCACTTATTGTAGTCGCTTCATCCCCAACTTGGCGTCCCTGTCCGAACCCCTACGCACACTCACAAGGCTGGGCATCCGTGGTCATGGTCAGGGAAGGAGGACGAGGCTTTCCAAGCAGTCAAGAACGCACTCATAGACGATAAGGTCATGGCGTACTTCAGACCGAATAGACAAACAGAGGTTGTAGTAGATGCTAGCCCGGTGGGGCTAGGTGCGGTCCTGATGCAGAAGACGGAAAGCCAGGAGTGGGTTCCCACCGCGTATGCGAGCCGAGCACTAACACAGACGGAGATGAGGTACGCGCAGATAGAAAGGGAGGCGCTCGCCATCAAGTGGGCGTGCCAGCATTTTCACTTATACCTGTTTGGCCACGAGTTCAAAGTCATCAGGGACCACAAGCCGCTTGTGCCGCTGTTCGGAGGCTCCGCCAGGCTTGCGCCACCCAGGATCGAAAGATGGGCCGTCCAGCTTCAACCGTATCGATTCGAAGTCATCTTCCGCCCTGGAGTGGACAGCCCAGCGTATTTCCTGTCAAGACACCCCGGGCAACTCTCTCCCGCATCAGAACTAGAAGACGGAGAAGAAGTGGAGGAATTCGTCAGGGCACTATCACAGGACGCATGTCCCAAAGCGCTCACGCTGGAGGCGATAGGTGCTGCCACGGACCATGATTAATGCCTCCGAAGGGTAAAAGCCACACTTGCAAGTCACTCCAGGAAACGTTTCCTGGATGGTTGCAGTGCACTCACTCAGGAAGAACAGACCTTTCGGCAACAGATGTAGCGAGCTCAGAGTGAACTAAGCATGGGACCCCATGGTGTGGTGTTGCGAGGCACCATCACTGTCATACCATCGAGCCTGCAGAAAGAAGTAGTTCGCCTCGCTCACCAAGGGCATCAAGGAGTAGCAAAGACAAAGGCCCACCTGCGTAGCCGGGTATGGTTCCCGGGACTCGACAGTGCGGTGGAAACGGAAATCCAGAACTGTCACTCGTGTGTCATCACCAGGCAAGAGCCAGCACCTCACCCGATCATCACGGAGGACCCATGCGAGACCCCGTGCTCGAAGATAAGTATGGACTTTGGATCATTCCCTGATGGACGACAAGCCCTGGTACTTATCGACTCATGCTCCAGGTTCCCAGTAGTCGAGGTGATACCCTCCACTGCATTCAGCCACGTGAAGCCAGCACTAGACCGTACTTTTGCCATGCTAGGTTTCCCAGATGAGATAAAATCGGACAATGGGCCGCCTTTTCAAGGCAATGACTTCAAGACATACCTAAGCAGGAGAGGAATCAACCACAGGAAGATCACGCCCCAGTGGCCGCAGGCAAACGGCGAGGCCAAGAGGTTCATGAGAACAATGAAGCGAGCCCTCAGGATCGGGGTGGAGCAGGGAGAATCACCAGAAGAGTGCCTGGCCCAGTTCCTAAGCGCATATCGACAGACCCCACACTGTACCACCAGGTGTGAGCCGGCGCACGTCATGTTTCATAGAACACCGCAAGACTGCATACCGACGAGCCCCGAATGGAGAGCCCCCGAGCTAGACCACCAGGCAACTCAGAACCGCAGGAGAAACACCAATGAAAGAGTTAGCAGAGCACAGCAGGCCCAGGTCAGACCACTCGTGGTCGGCGACCGCGTGGTGTTAAAGACTCGTCAACACAACTGGAAGTATCAGATGACATTTGAACCCGAGGTGTGGGAGGTCGTGAACATCCACGGCACCATGGTGTCAGCCACACGGGGCATGAGAGCCGTGACGAGGAATGTGTCGTGGTTCAAACGAATCGCCGGAGAGGAAACACTGAGCGGACAAGTGTCTGAGGACATGGAGGGAGGCGACGAAGATCTGACGACCCCTGGATCGCCGACGGATCTACCGGTCCGGGAAGCACCGGCACCCAGACCTGCCTCGGAGCTTAGTATCAGTCCTGCAAGCTCGGCAAGTAACACAGTGGAACCGGAGAACGAAGAATCTGTCGCAGAGCCGAGGAGTCGGAGGTATAATCTTCGACCCAACCCAACCCCCAGTCAGAGACTCAAGGACTATGCATGGGGTCTCCGTGTCTCTGGGACAGTCAAGTAACCGGGACTAAAGAACTGTGAGTTTGGAGGGTTGTACTGACGGAGCCACCCGGCCCGTCCACACACGCACGCACACACGCACACAGCCTGAGGGCGGGTCACGCCCCAGGTATAAATAAACGGGCACGAGACCGCCTCGGGGTCTTCGGCCCTAACTGTCAGCTAGTGTCTGTGTGTATAATTGTGCTCAAGTAAAGTTAGGCCCCATTCTGTGGCATAGGTTGTCCCTATCCCCAGCCAACATTACAGGGCTCACCACCGGGACTCCAGAGAATCCTACTGAAACATTATTTCGCCCAGACAGAGCAGCCCTTGGGACCAGTGAATGAGCAATGGAACTCTTCATCGCACCCGTATCAATCAAGAAGTTCCCAGAAGTTCCCATCAATTGCCCCTTCACATAAGGTCCTTGCTGATCGACGGGTGCAGACACTAGGTCCCCACTCTGTCCATGGCTGTCCTATGCATAGGTTTACCCATCTGTTCCCCCAAACATACAGTCTTTGTTGTAATATTGCCTACCTTTTTGGTTGTCGAAACAATTTTTCTCAGAGTTACTACGGGCCACTTCTTCCCGTCTCAATTCGCTCCGATCTGTTCCACCTCGACCTTTTCCCCTCCCTCTTACAGCCCCATTCTGAGCCAATAACAGTGGACACTGAGCCCGCCAATGTCCTTCCAGTTTAAATAAGCGCATTGGTTTATTCCTAAAGAAACGGTCGGACATCCGCCTCATCCACTTCCCATCCCCCTTGGGGTGAATCCTCTACCGCCTCTCTTTCCCCTTCCTCTCCTAACGACTTGCTGCATCAGTACTCTTGTTTTTAGATCTTTAGCTTTCTTCTCTATTTTATCCTTACTCTCATTCTCCCTATGCTCATAATAATGAGCCATGCTCAGTATAACCGAAGGCGTAGAGGTAGTCCAAGTGCTTTCCGCAGCTTGCAATCGGGCCGAGACCTCAGGCAATAAGTTAGTCACAAACCGATTGGCAACAATCGAATGCCGCCTTCTGTTGATAGATCCTGACCACTGAAGTCGATAAACACGCCTTCGAATCTAGTAAAAAAATCTGAAACACTATCTTTCTTTTTCTGCTTACGTGCCGTCAACTTATCCCAATCTACCTTCCGGGGCGGAATCAGAGAATGCATGTAAGTAATTATTTTAGCTGGCAGATCTGTTATTTCAGCACTGGGTTTATCACCCGGTTTTCGGTCCTTGTCCCAATCCCTGAACTGTTCCCATGTCCCTCCCAACTCAGCAGCATGATTCTGGTCATGCACTTGACGCCTTACATCTATTGGTACCAGAAGTCCAAAAAATAGTTCATATCGGCTAGGGTCATGACGGCTAAAGAAGCCGCCTCTGTCAGCTCTTTTTAATAAGCCGTAGGATTTTTTCGAGGGTCGGGAAGCTGTGATTTTAAGGAAAGAACCTCACTTCTTTTCTATAGGGTGTAGACCCACTGTTCCTGGAATCGTGCTTCCACGCGAGCTCTTGTAACCACATTCTGGTAATTTCGTAGTTCAGGTATTTCAGGATGGTCAATGGGATGTACTTCTCGCATTGGATGCTGGGAATCCCAATTTGGACATTTCAAAAACATTCGCCCTCGATATTTCACTAAAGTCTCAACATTCCTATACACATCCTCCGGGCTTAGATCAAACATATGAGCCCGATCTAAAATATTATATTTCACCTGAGGGGCTCGTCCATCCGGGAAACATTGTTCCCACAGGGAAATAAGTCGATTAGACATATGTTCTAATGCATATTGCTGCATCACAGGCTCATAGTCCCTCATAGTACTCCATATATCAATAACCATATATATAGAATTCCGCATCCACGGGGACATCTGATTCGCAACCATTTCTTTCTCTCCATACCCCACTGATGCCCGTGTATATAATTTTCGGGCGCCAAGAAACCCTGGAGCTCGGACAGGAGTCAAATCTGTCAAAGCAGGCGTTGTACTTGCAGATTGGGAAGTTAGAACTGGAGTTGGAGGGGATAAGATGAGAGAGGACCTGATAGGTGGGGATAATACATCAGGAATCAGAGTAGCCGTTTCCCCCGCTGAGGTAGATGGAAAAAAGAAGTTCCCGTAGGGGCGGAGGGAAGGGTTACTGCAGAATCTCGGGCCAACGTAACTGCTTCTGAAATTAAAGGGACAGCAGGATGCACGCGCTGAGGGGCATATGGGGGAGGGGCCTAGTGTCAAGTAAATCTTCTACTTCATCCTCCGGTTCTTTCCGAGTAACGTAACTTTTATCTACTTGTAGCCTAAACTGCCTGTTGGCGGAATCAATATTCTGTTTGGTCTTACTTTTATCGTACGCAATAGCTTTCTGTATAATTGTTTGCCCTGCTTTGGCCTTACATAATTTATCTTCCCTAATGCGTCTACGCTTTGCTTCCTTCTGCCACAGGTTTAGGGTGTCGAACAGACCTGACGGCTACGTTTAGAAAACAATTGATCCTGCAAATACTGTATCTTTTTCTCATCGAAAGATCCTGTTAGGGGCCATTGTAATTCCACATTATCTTTAGTATACCTGTGCCACATTGTATTAAACAAAAGGGGCGTAATACCATGTTTACAATACATATCATGACTCGGACTTCCCTCCAGAGGTGCAGGCTGACTTTCATCCAATCGCGTGCCTTTGCGTCAGACACATCCAAAGCACAATTTACTGAAACACTGCATTTTTGTCGTACTCACTCACCATCAAATTTCATTCAAGAAAACTCATCACTCAAACATGGTCAAGTTCATACTTTCGGTCTAATTCATTCAAAGGTACAAACATGACAATACAAGGCAATACAAACGAAAACATACAACAAAAAGATTTAAAAATTGACATGTCCTTTCCAAACCAAAAGAACGGAGCCCGTCATCTCCCGTTCATGGAGAACTTCAATCAATTCCGATTTCCAGACCAACAGATACCTGAGTCAGGCAGTCCAAAGACTACCAAGAGATCGCAACACAGGAATTAACCACAGACCGACCTACGAACCATCCTGCAGCCCCCGTGGTTCACCCCTTGGACTATTCTGACTAAGCCCGCTCGCTGCCTTAGCGTCGCTCCAGATATGTCCAGGGGCTACCCAGGTGTGACTACAGGCGTTTCCGAGAGAAGCCCGGCCGAGTGCGCACCACGCAGGCCACACCAAGGCGTCCGGTCCATATCTGTATTATTCACCAAACAAGTCCAGGGAGCGTCCACCCGTGCAGCCAGAACGCTGCCCTGTCAGACCTCCGAAAGTTCTCCGTGGTCCACTGACCACCAAATCCAAAAACAGTTAACTGTTCCGACAAATACTGATCCAACCAAAAACAAGACGATTCACTCACCTGACGTGCTCAGGTATGATTGCGATTTCTCTACTACCAACGTCCGCCAACCAACACGGTCAGCTTCCTGGGTTACGCCCGTAGGACTCCGGCGAGGGGCCACTAGCAGCAGAAGCTCTCTGATCGCCAGAGCGGAGTAACTCCAAATCTCCGGCCAGTCCACCCCCTCGACCAAAGACACCCTTTTTCGTTGTCCTCTGTTCCCCGGTTATGGGAGGACGACCCCCAACACGGAGTCCCACCAGAGTCGCCAACTGACGTATGGCAAATATTTCAGCTATAGAGCTGTACTTAACCCCGCTCGTCTAATATATTAATCGAGTAAATAATCAGTCAGTTGGCAGGGAAGAAACTTCAATCGTTTAATAAACAGAATACTCTATATAGAGGAGCCTCTCCCTAACCTCATCCCTCGAGGTGCACAGAGAAGACTGCTGGCTTACAGTCAAGACAGATCATATATACTTTTCGAATACACATGCAATCACCCTAGATGGAAAGTTACAGGAGGCTTCTAGTGGCCTCAAGGAAAGACCATATTAGGCACACAGAATTGGCTCAGAATAACTCTATTCATTATAGTTAGGTCAAAGAGGTTGACTCCCCTCGCTCCAGCACACGGGAGTACAGGCACGGCGCCTTCATGATGTGCTTTATCGCATTCAAACCCAGATGTAACCTTGGGCCTCTAGACAGAGGGAGAGACAGTCCACCTTCAGCTGCTACTCTATAACTCAGAGAGAACAGGATCCTGTCTGTAGAGAAAGGAACACATGAATTTAGCTCAATACAGAACAGGGCCAACGAAATGGCGTCTGCACGGACCCCAGGCCTAATGTACTGACACACTAAAATACTTGTGTTTACATAGAAAGCATTTAAAACGATACACGTATATGACATATCGGAAAACATATAGGTACATCATGCTAACAACTATATAATTAGATCTAATGCTGATAACTGAGAAAGAAGTCAAGTTTTATCCTTCACTTCAACAATGCCATTGCCTTGGGGATTGTATACAGAAGGGCAAATAAGTTTATTCCATAACCTTTTTAAAATCCTTGCATCATTGTCCATGTAAGTTTTGTCCCATTGTCCGTTATGATGATCCCAGGCAACCTGTCTCTCATAAAAATGTTCTCGAATACCTTGCTAACACTTTCTGAGATAATGTTCTTCATAAATTCCACTGAGAATAAATCTACTACCACAACAGCAACACTCATATTCCTGAAAATACTTTATGGAACTGATTAAACCAGTGCACTCCTCCAGCATCACTTAAGGACCCCATTGCAACACTTCCAGCTTTCAAATGCTTCTCACTTTCTCTCCATAATTCGCATCCGTCCACCCACTACTGTACATCACTATCCATTCACGGCCACCAAAACATATCTTTCAAGTATCTTTTCTTAAGTGATTGCCCTATAAGTCTCTCATGTGAAAGTTCAATTAGTTTCTCCATTACACCTTACAGAGTTACATACCTCTTGCCCATCATGACTAATGCATCACTTGCGTCCATTCTCAGCTCATCATGCAGTTTTACATAACTGCACAGTGGGAGCATCACATTTGATTCCCTTTTCCATCCCTGATGTATTCTGCTCACAAAATCTTGATACAGTGTCAGCTTGCACAGCCTTTTCCCAGTCTTCAGGTGTAATAGCACCACTCTTTCAATCCAACGCATCGTCGACATTCACCACCACACACTCCATCTTCCCTGTTTTGCATGATCCACCTTCAACATTTTCTGGATCTAACGGTAATCTGGGCAAACATTCAGCTTGCACATTTCTCCATCCTGTTAGAAATTCCACACTGTAGTGAGACTCTTGTAGATGAGAAGCTAATCCATCCAACCTTACAAAAATCTTGTCAGCCCCACCTGGCTTTAGTACATTGAACTAAGGTGTGTGGTCCATATGTAACATGAAACTCATATCCCACAAATAAGTGCAGAAATATTCAGCACCCCATGCAGCTGCCAGAGCTTCTCAATAACAGCATAATTGTGTTCTGTAAAACTAAAAGGCCTTGAAGGAAACACCACTGTTTTTTCCACACCATCTTTGATTTGTGGCATTATTGCTTCCAATCCATGAGTACTAGCATTTATAGTCACAATGCTTATACATTTGTGATCAAATGGGGTTAATATTTGTGAATGCACAATTTTCAAATGATGTTGCCAAAAACATGTTGTTGTCTTTCACCCCACACAAATTCCTTTCCCTTCCTTAATAATTTTATGATGGGTTCTGGCATTTCTGAAAAATGTGTTAACAAATTTAGAATGATATTCAATTAAGCCCATGAAGTGGCACTATTGAGCTTTACCCTCAGGGACTGGAGCCAATCTAATTGACTTTACTAGATCTTCCTTGGTCTTGACCAACATATTCTGAAATAAAGTATTTTAGATATTCATCTCTTTTAGTAAAAATGGCCACTTTTCTTTGTGACGTGTTAAACCAGCTTCCCTTAACACATCCAATACCTTTGCTAGAACTCTATCATGTTCCTCTTTCGTTGCTCCAAAAATCAAAATGTTCTTAAATAATTTCACCATTATGAACTGGAAAACACTTAAAGCTCATGCCAAACCGAAAGGAAGTCTGGTAAATTGGACTACCCCTTCCATCATGATGAAGGCAGTTAGGTTTTTGGACTTGGGGTGTAATTTAATCTGATGATACACAGATTTTAAGTCTAGCTTAGTGAAATATTTTGCATGGGAAGGCAGTAGTATAGTGTGAGATATACGTAGAAGAGGAAAACTGCCCAGTACCAGGCACTGACTCAAGTTCCTCATGTCGACACAAACCCTCAAATAGTCATCTCCTTGTTTTGTGATTACCACAGGAGAAAGCCACTTGTAAGCTTCTACAGCCTCAATGGTCACTTTCCTCTGCATGTCATCCAATATTTTCCTTACCTCGTCCCAGACAAAAATGAGACCCTTCCTCAAATTATGCCTTACAGGAATTGCACCTTCCTTTAATTTTATTTTGTGTACATAATCCTATCCAATCTTTTCTCTGAAAACATTTGAAAATTTATTCAATATGAATTCTAGCTCTTTGTTGCTCTTTATCACTAAAATCTGTTAATCAGACCTAGGATCAATCACTATTGGCAAATCATATTTCTGCATCCAAGCTAATATGGCTGGACTCTTTTATGACACATATAGGTTTCCTAGATCCACACATCCTTTGAATGAAAATGCGGTATCTACAGAACGTAAAATTTGCATTTCACCTCCCCAAAACCCTTCAGTTGAATACCACAGGGCTGAAAAGAAATACATGGCCACCGTTTATGAAACAAAGATTTTGGAACCATAGTATACACTGAACCGGGATCAATCATTATTCTATCAGTGTCCCATTTACAGAGAATTCCACTCTGGGTCTGTTCTCTCTCGCGTCTCTGGTGTATTTGATGTATAAAACCCTTTCAGTAGAGTGTGTTGTAAATTAACGAAAGTTTTGCTGTCAGGGACTCATTCTACGATTTCAAGACTTTTGGGCAATGACATCTCAGGACTCTCCTAGATCCTCTGCAATAAGAATGTGTACTCTTCTGACTTTGTTGTAACCATATGTAACTATGCCATGCACTAGTACGTTCATATCTCGTATTATAATGTCTGGATAATTGCTGTGAAAAGTCAATAAAAACATATTAAAAAAACAAACCCCTTTCAGTAATTTCGTCTCATCGCTAAATTGATTTAATGTAGCTATAACACTGATTAATTGAACGAGTTTTTATTTCCAAAGCTAGCAGCTCACATGGAGCTCGCTTCAAATATTATGGCCTCATCTAGAATATTTGACACTGTGGCAATAAATCAATTAATCAGTATTTGTTTAGCGCTGATAATCACCCATGAGGGTATCCAGGTGCTAGGGAACAGGGCTTAGTTGAAAAACCAGGTCTTGAGTCTCTTCCCGAATTCTTCTAGGGAGGTTGATGTCTGGAAAAGAAGGAGTAGGTCATTCCAGGGCTTGGCGGCGAGGTAGGACAAGGAACTGCCTTTGCTGTGGTTTTGGCGGATGCGCTATGTCTGTGTGAGGGCGAGGGTAGCAGAGCACAGGCTTGTGGATGGTTGGTGGAGGTTCAGGCTGTGGCTGATGTATGCTCGTCCTAGGTCATGGAGGGCTTTGTAGGTGTGTGTCAATATGTTAAATTGGCATCTTTTCTGTATACAATGCCAGTGGAGGTTCCTAAGATGTTGGGTGATGTGAGTCAAAGTCAAAATCAAAGGAACTTGTTGAGCGCACAAATCACCTGAAAGGACCCATGACGCTTTGCGAACTGCGTAAAGGCTGGCGGTCAGATCTGGACGATGTTATTTCTGATCAAATAGCCACGTTTTTAATTCCTTCTGAAAAAGCTCGTGATCGGAGATGGAAAGAAGATGAGACTGAAGCTTATTTCAGAGGTTGGGGGCAAGAAAGGAAAAAGATCGCCCCCCCCTTCGTATAGTGTGAATTCGTAGTAGGGTAAGGAGAGATTTTGTGCTAGATCTCAAAAGTCTTTCTGGCTGATACATGTTGAGCTTTTTCATTAAATATTAGGGTCCGGTTCCATGTAGAATCTTGTGGGTGAGGCAGAGAATTTTAAAAAGGTCTATCATTCTTACCGGAAGCCAGTGAAGAGTCCTCAGACTAGGGGCTAAAGGAGATTTCTGTGAAAGATTTAAAATAAGTCTAGCAGCATTGTTCTGCAGGATCTGAAGTTTAGAAAATAGGTCTTAATTTAGGGAAGCTAATAAGGCGTTCCCATAGTCCAGACGACTCACAATAAGACCCTGCACTAAAGGTTTCCTGGATTCAAAAGGGATCCATTTAATGATTTTGCTTAGTTTCTGCAGAATCCCATAGCAAGTGCCTAATACAAGATTGACATGGTTTTTCATGGACAATTTGTTGTCAATGGTTATTCCAAGATTACACACCACTTATTTAGGGGATGGGCATGGGCCAAATGCCTGGGGCCACCTGTCGTTAGACCAATATTCTTCAGCCCAGCCAAACAAGATAAACTCTGTTTTGCTGCATTTGAGCTGTAGTTTTTTATTGCCCATCCAGCTATTGATATGGATCATGCAATTTGTTAACTGGGTCATTGTGCCTGCAGGGTCAGGACCAAACGTGATCAACAGCTGAGTGTCATCAGCATATGACACTGCCTTAAACAATAGGACCTGATTACCCTGGCCAAAGGTGTTACATAGAGGTTAAAAAGCATAGGGCTCAGGATAGATCCCTGGGGAATTCCTATACTTACTGGCCTACTACATGAGGCCGGGGTATCTATTAGTACTATGGTTGAATGGTTCCTTAGGTTGTTTTTGAACCAGTCCAGGGCTTTCCCCCTGACTCCCACCTCCTAAAGCTGCTGTTCTAAAATGCTATGAGAGATGGTGTCGAAGGCGGCTGACAAGTTCAAAAGGACCAGCATAGCTTATTCTCTTTTATCCAAGGCCAGCCTGATATTATCAACCACCTTTACCACTGCAGTTTCGGTACTGTGTGTCGACCGAAACCCTGATTGCGATGGGTCAAGAAATCCGTGGTTTTCCAAATGGGCAGTGAGTTGTTTATTTACCAGGGATTCAGGCACCTTCGCAGCAGCGAGATGGGACGGTAGTTGCCTGGTACCTGGGATCTGAGGTTGGCTTTTTCAGGATTGGCTTGACTGGAGCTGTTTTACATCTGGTCAGTACCATGGCTTGATCTAGTGACATGTTAAAAATCTCCGTAAGTTTAATTGTTAACAGAGGAGCAAGACCACTGAATCATTGTCAGTGAAATTGCTCTCCCCCCCTCGCAGCTTCACCTTCAAGTGAGACCTTCTCCGAGCCCCCGCACTCTCGAGTGCTGGTGTTCGAGGCCCTCCTCCACCCACAGGTTTTACCTGCGCCTCATCCCTGGTGGTCCAGTGGACCTCTGTCTCCTTTCTCTTGCGCCGCTCTTTCTCTCCATTCTCACTCGTTTTTCACTGATTTCAATCTCCCCCTTTCACTCCCCCTCTGATTCTTTCCTCCGTTTTCACTCGTTTTTTACAGATTTAATCGTCCCCTCTCACTCTCCTTCTGTGTCTTTCCCCTACTTTTCTTAAACCTTTCACTGCCTCATTTCCACTCTTTTTGCCTTTTTCTGCCTGTTTTTCCCTGCCGCTGCTGCCCCGTGGCCCCTCCCCCAGCACGATCAACATGATCGGCCAAATCCAGCTCCCCTCCCTGCTCCCGCCTCCCAGCTGCCCAGCCCTCCCCAAAACCCCTACTTGATGGCGGCCGCTGCACATCTACGCAGCGGCCGCTTGCAGCGGGCGTGCCACTGGCGTGCCGAAGCGACCCGACCACGACCAGCACCAGGAACCCTGAACCTCCGCAATGCCAATGCTATGACCCAGAGGCACTCCACGTTCTCAACTCAGGACGCAACAACAACTACAAGCTAGCATCACCAGCCGACACCCACGGACCCTTCAGCTATCACCTCTGCAGGCACATCTGCAGCACCTCCAAGACCACGGACCAGGCAAAACCAGCCCGCAAGACCACAACCCAACGAATACCCTGCAATGCATCCTCCTCAACGTCCAATCCCTCTGCAAACACACCACCAAAATCTGGGCCTTCCTCAACAGCACCACCCCGGACGTATCGTTCTTCACCGAAACATGGATCAACACCACCTCAGGACCGGACATCGCTATTGTCGTTCCCCAAGGATACAAGATCTCCAGGAAGGACCGCCCCACTCGCCCAGGAGGAGGAATCGCCATTGTCCACAAATCCAACCTCCGTCTGAGCACACTCCCTGACGAGCCCACAGGAGCACCTTCACTTCAAGATACTGGCCAGCCCTACCACCATCCTCCGAGGAACCCTTATCTACTGACCCCCTGGACCTCACAGACTTTTCGACAACCCCATCACGTACATCATCTCCCGTCATGCCATCGCGTCCACCAACCACACCCTACTGGGAGACCTCAACTTTCACCTCGACAACCAACAGGACTCCAGCACCACATCCCTCCTGGACAAACTCCACCACATTAGACTCCACCAGATCATGACCGAACCCGCACACACAGCAGGACACACCCTCGACCCCCTCTTCACAACAGGTAATTCCATCATCTTCAGCCACACCACGGAACTCCTGTGGACTGACCACTGATGAGTCCATTTCACCTTCAGAACACCCACCATCCACAGACACCTGCACCTGCTCCCATGAAGAAACTGGACCAGCATCACGGATGACCAGCTAACCTCATCACTCAGCAACTCTACCCCAACCATCGCAGAACACGACGACCCCAACACCACATCCCGAACCCTGCACAGATGGATCTCTGGCAGCGCCAACATCATAGCCCCCCTCAAGAAAAACAACAACACCCATGCCAAGAAAGCCAGATGGTTTACCACCGAACTTCGAGAGTCCAGACCCATTTGCAGCCACCTCAAAAAGGCCTGGAGGAACACCAAATCCACAGAAGCCTACAACAACTTCAGAGCCACCACCAACTCATCAGAAAAACTAGGAAAAAAGCGATTGAAGACAGAATCTCTACTCATGCACACAACAGAAAAGAACTTTTTAACATCATCAAGGAGTTCACCCAACCCACCAGCGAGTCCAACGACATCCCTCCTTCACAATACCTCTGCGACAAACTCAGCACCTTTTTCCACCACAAAATCAAGAGCATCTATGATAACTTCGGCGAAGACAACCAACACACTGAACCCTCACCAACCACCCCGACACCCTGAAGTCAGCGATCGACAACTGGACAGCCCTCCCCACCAAAGACACACTGAAGATGATGAAGTATATCCAATCTGGGGCCCCCACGGACCCCTGCCCCCACCACATTTTCAACATAGCCACCAACACTATCGCACCCATGCTCTGCCACACCATCAACCGCACCCTGGCAACTGCCACGTTCCCGGAAGACTGGAATTACGCCAAGGTCAACCCTCTTCTGAAGAAACCCTTGGCGGACCCCACCGACCTCAAAAACTACAGACCCATCTCCCTGCTCCAGTTCCCAGCGAAAGTCATAGAGAAAGCCATCAACAGCCAACTCGCCACATTCATCGAAGAGCACAACATCCTCGATTCCGCCCAATCCGGCTTAAAAAAAAACACAGTACAGAAACCACCCTCCTCGCTGCAACAGACGACATCCGCACCCTACTGGACAAAGGAGAAACAGCAGCCCTCATCCTCCTCGATCTCTCTGCGGCATTCAACACAGTCTCTCACCGCATCCTAATATGCAGACTCCAGGACGCAGGTATCCAAGACAAGGCCCTCAACTGGATCCGCTCCTTCCTCTCCGGCAGAACGCAGTGGGTCAGACTCCCCATTTCCTTTCCATCCCTACACCTACCACCTGCCGAGTCCCCCAGGGGTCCTCCCTCAGCCCTACACTCTTCAACGTCTACATGGCTCCGCTTGCCCCTATCGTCAGAACCTACGGACTCAACATTGTGTCATATGCAGACGACACCCAACTCACCCTCTCACTATCCAATGAACTCAATACCGCCAGACCCAATTTTCGAGAAGGCATGAAAGCCGTCGCCAAATAGATGAAAACAGCTGCCTACAACTAAACACCACCAAAACAGAAGTACTCAACATGGGCCCAAACCCCGACGTATGGAACAACACCTTGTGGCCCCCCGCCCCCGGAAGCCCACCCACCCCCACGGACCACACATGCATTCTGGGAATCATCCTGGACTCAGAGCTCAAAATGGATCACCAGCTCAACTACGTCTCGTCCTCCTGCTTCCACACCCTCTGCCTCTTATGTAAGACCTTCAAATAGATCCCCCTTGAACACATAAAGGCCGTCACTCACGCCTTGGTCGCCAGCAAACTCAACTACTGCAACGCACTCGAAGCCGGAATAAACAAAAACCTCACCGGCAAGCTACAGAACATCAAGAACATCGCCGCAAGACTGGTCCTTGACCTGCCAAGACACTGACACATCTCCCAGCACCTGCCACAGTCCACTGGCTCCCCATCGAAGCTAGAGTCACCTTCAAGATGCTCACCCACACCCACAAGGCCCTCCACGACACCGGACCAGCATACCTGAACGGCCGACTCAAATTCCACACACCCCAGAGGACCGTACGATCAGCCCAGCTCTCCTACGCTGTGGTCCCCCGCACCACAAAGACCAGATCGGGAGGCCGCTCCTTCTCCTTCCTCGCAGCCCGACCCTGGAATGCCCTTCGCTCCACCTCAGACAGATAACATTGCTCCCCATCTTCGCAAGAAGCCTCAAAACCTGGCTCTTCGACAGACCCCCATCCTTGATGGACTGGAGCCTGCTAACCTCCCCCCAATCACCCCAGTGCCTTGAGACCCTTATGGGTGAGTAGTCACGCTTAACAAACGCATGATTGATTGATCTTCATGCAAAAATGGGGTGGGAGAGAGTCTACTTGGGAGCCTGATTTGATCTTAGCTAAGGCTACTGAGACTTCTTCACCGGTCACAGCTTTAAATTCCGACAGCAAAGGCAGAGTAGGATGGCTATTGATGGCTGGGTGAAGGTCAGCTTTGTTAATGTCATTTTGAGGAAAAGACTTATATATAGCTTTGACCTTTTCATCAAAGTTGGAGGACACTGTGTCTACCAATTCCTGTGTGGGGGAAAGGATGCGCTGGTCAGTGTGTGGGGTAGTAAACGCCTTTAATATTGAGTCTGTTTGGGGAGGCTGAGGATGAGTCTGGCCACTGAGTTCTGCATCGTCTGTAGACTCTTCATGAGTTTGGTGGTGGTTCCTGTGTACAGTGCATTGCCGTAGTCCAATCAGCTGGTGTCTAGGGCTTGAGTGATGGTTTTTCTCATGCAGATGGGGACCCATTTGAAGATTCTTCGGAGCATGCGGAGGGTGTGGAAGCAGGCAGAGATGACTGCGTTGATCAGTCGCTTCATGGTGAGCTTGGTGTCCTGCATGATGCAGAGATTGCTGGCGTAGTCTGTCAGTGTGGGTGTGGGTCAGAGTTCGGCAGGCCACCAGGTATCATTCTAAGGGGAGGCCATGTTGCCGAAGATCAGCACCTCATTCTTGTCAGTGTTGAGCTTCAGACAGTTGGTCTTCATCTAGTCGGAGAAGTTCTCCATACAGCTGTGAAAATTTGCGTTCGCCGTGGTGGCGTCTGCTGAGAGCGTGAGGATGAGTTGGGTGTCGTCGACATAAGATATGATGTTGAGGTCATGGGTTCTGACATTGTCGGCTATAGGTGTCATGTAGGTGTGAAGAGTGTGTGGCTGAGGGATGAACCTTGTGGGTTGCCGCAGATGGTGTTCTTGGGTTCTGAGGCAAAGGAAGGTAGGTAGACTCTCTGAGTTTGTGCTGTTAGGAACGATGCGATCCATATGTGGGTGTCTTCCTGGAACCCGATGTGGTGCAGTCTCTTGATGAGTGTGTGGTGGGATACTGTGTTGAAGGCTGCAGAGAGGTCAAGTAGGATCAGTGTCACCAATTCTCCTCTGTTGAGGAGGGTGCCGATATACTCAGTGGTGGCGATCAGGATGGTCTCAGTGCTGTGGTTAGAGCGAAAACTGGATTGGGAGGCATCGAGCAGGTTGTTTCTATAGGTATTTGGTAAGCTGCTGATTGATGGCCTTCTCGAGAACTTGGCGGGGAAAGGGAGCAGTGAGATAGGGCTGTTATTTTGGTTCCCCTCGTTCCCCCTTTGCCTTCCGTGCCCTCCCTCTTCCCGCCTCGCCCTCTGCTTACCGCCGCTGCTCCCTGCCACCCCGCCCCCCGCGTTCCCATTCGCCACCCCACTCCCGCCTCCCAGCTGCTCCTCCCTCCCTCAGCCCCTCATATGGAGGCCGCACGGTGGTAAAGGGAGCGACCCTTGACCCTGTCACCAGGTAGGTCGCCCCCCTAGCCACCGCGTGGTCCTACCCGTGCTGTGTGCTGCGACCGCTGTTTTATTTCTGTATTTTTTCATTTCCTTTGTGCCTGTAATTTCGCTGTTTTTCCCCTCGTTCCCCTTGCCTTCTGTATTCTGTTACTTTGGTTACCCTCATTCCTTCTTTGCCTTCTGTGCCCGCCTGCTTCCCGCCTCGCCCTCTGCTTCCTGCCACTGCTCCCTGCGGCCCCACCCCCCTGCCGTTCCCATTCGCCACCCTGCTCCCGCCTCCCAGCTGCTCCTCCCTCCCTCAGCCCATCATATGGAGGCCGCACGGCGAACGCGCGCAGCAGGCGTGCCGATTGTGCGCCGAAGGCGCGCCAAAGGCAAGCCCGTCTACGCCCGTCCGCGCCTGGACTGCGCCCAGCGCCAGAACCCCTGGTCCTCGATGATGCCAGCCCACCCGACGGACTTACGACGCCGCAACCCGCCACGTACTCAATACCGGCCGGAACCCCGCCTGCTACCGAGCCACCCCGAAACGCACCCACGGACCCTTCACCTGCCAAGCCTGCCAATTCACCTGCCCCGAACCTGCACCGCTCCCGCCACGCCGAGCCCCAGCAACAACCACCTCAAGTGCATCCTGCTCAACACCCGCTCCATCCACAGGCACGCCGTCGAACTCTGGAACCTCCTTGACTCAACATCACCAGACATCGCCTTTCTCACAGAAACATGGATGAATGCCTCCTCAGCCCCCGACAATGCCATAGCCATCCCGTAGGGCTACAAGATCGTCCGGAGGGACCGCGTCAACCAAACCGGAGGATGCATCGCCATCGTCCACAGAAACACCATCCGCATCACAACCAACTCCGACGACACCCTCACCGCCGCCGAGCACCTCCACTTCCAGATAAACACCGACCCCAAGACCACCCTCAGAGGCACCCTCATCTACAGACCCCCGGGACCACGCACACAATTCAGCGTAGCCATCGCATACTTCGTCAGTCCGCACGCCCTCACCTCCGCAGACTACATCCTCCTAGGGGACCTCAACTTCCACCTGGAGAACAACAAGGACTGCAACACCGCCACCCTGCTGGATAACCTCGCCAACCTCGGACTCAAGCAACTGGTGAACACCCCCACCCACTACGCCGGCAACACGCTTGACCCCATCTTCTCCTCCAGCAAGCACATCTCCTTCAGCCACTCAACTGGACTACACTGGCAGACCACAGCTGCGTCCACTTCAGCTTCAGGAGAACCACGACCCACCACCACCCGCAACAGGTTCCCCGCAGAAACTGGAGTAAGATCACCGCCGACCAGCTCACCAACGCCCTCAGCCAGAACCCGCCCACCAACACGACGGACCCCAACGAAGCAGCCCGCAACCTCACACGGTGGCTCATCAACTGCGCCGACAAACTCGCACCACTGAAGAATCCTCCCAGCAGACCCGGCAGCAGGAAAGCCTCGTGGTTTACCAACGAACTCAAAAACTCCAAGAAAACCTGCCACGCCCTCGAGAAAGCCTGGCCCCACGACCAGACAGCAGAACACATGACCGCCCTCAAGAACGTCACCCGCAAACACCACCAGCTGATCCGCACCACCAAGAAGGCAACATTCAAAGAACGTCTGGACAACAACACCCACAACAGCAAGGAACTCTTCAGCATCGTTAAAGAGCTCTCCAACCCCAGCGCCTGCAACAACGACATCACACCCTCGCAAGACCTCTGCGACTCACTTGCCTCGTTCTTCCACCGCAAGATCACCGACATACACAACAGCTTCGGCGCGAAGAACACGGACCGAACCAACACCCCCCACCACCACCCTCTGCACCTGGACCCCGTTCAGCACTGAAGACACCACCCGCCTGACGAACACCATCCACTCCGGCTCCCCTGCCGACCCTTGACCACACCACATCTTCAACAAAGCCGACTCCATCATCGCACCCCAACTCCGGAACATCATCAACAGCACCTTCGCATCCGCCACCTTCCCGGAGACTTGGAAACATGCCGAACTGAGCGCCCTCCTGAAGAAACCCACCGCGGACCCCAGGGACCTCAAGAACTTCCGCCCCATCTCGCTCCTCCCCTTTCCAGCCAAAGTCATTGAGAAGACCGTCAACAGACAACTCTCCGCCTTCCTTGAGACCAACGGATCCCTCGACCCCTCACAGTCCGGGTTCCGAGCAAACCACAGCACCGAGACCTCCCTCATCACAGCCACCGACGACATCAGGTCCCTGCTCGACAACGGAGAAACTGCTGCCCTCATCCTCCTGGAACTCTCAGCAGCCTTCGACACTGTATGCCACCGCACCCTGATACAGCGCCTCAGCAACACCGGAATCCAAGGAGCCGTCCTGGAGTGGATCATCTCGTTCCTCGACGGAAGAACCCAGAGAGTCCACCTCCCCCCGTTCCGATCCTCAGCCACCGAAGTCATCTGCGGCATTCCGCAAGGATCCTCACTCAGCCCCACCCTCTTCAACGTCTACATGAGCCCTCTCGCAGCCATCGCATGCCAACACAACCTCAACATCATCTCCTACGCCGATGACACCCAGTTGATCCTCTCCCTCACCAACGACCCCGCCACCGCCAAAGCCAACCTCCAGGAAGGAATGAAAGACGTTGCGGAATGGATGAAGCTCAGCCGTCTGAAACTGAACTCAGACAAGACGGAAGTCCTCATCCTCGGACCATCTCCCTCCACCTGGGACGACTCCTGGTGGCCCCCTGCCCTGGGCACTGCACCGAAGCCAACGGACCACGCACGCAACCTGGGCTTCATCCTGGACTCCTCCCTCATGATGACCAAGCAAGTCAACGCCGTCTCATCATCCTGATTCAACACCCTGCGCATGCTCCAAAAGATCTTCCGATGGATCCCCACCGAAACCAGGAAGACGGTCACCCAGGCCCTCGTCACCAGCCGTCTGGACTACGGGAACACCCTCTATGCTGGAACCACAGCCAAACTCCAGAAAAGACTCCAGCGCATTCAGAGCGCCTCAGCACGACTCATCCTGAACATCCCTCGCCACAGCCACATCTCGGCCTACCTGAAAGACCAGCAGTGGCTCCCCGTCAACAAGAGGATCACGTTCAGACTCCTCACCCACGCACACAAGGCTCTCCACGACACAGGCCCGAAGTACCTCAACAGCCGACTCACATTCTACACACCCACCCGTCAGCTCCGTTCCGCCAGCCTCGCCCTCGCCTCCGTCCCAAGAATCCGCAAATCCACCATCGGAGGAAGATCCTTCTCCTACCTGGCAGCCAAGACATGGAACTCCCTCCCCACTCACCTACGGCTGACCCTGGACCATCTCTCCTTCAGGAAACAACTCAAGACCTGGCTGTTCGAGCAGTAGCGACCCCCTGTGCCCCCCCCCCTCCCTCAGCACCTTGAGACCCTAACGGGTGAATAGCGCGCTATACAAATTCTATTGATTGATTGATTGAAGCTCTAAAGTTCCCTGGGGCCAGCAATGAGTTTCTTGAGGAGAGATCTTACTTCTGCATGTTTCCATGCACAAGGAAAGGTGGCTGTGGCGATGAATGCTTTGAGGATTGTAGTAAGTTGGTGGCTGATATCCTTGCATCTCTGGTTGAAGAGGTTGTGAGGCAGGGATCCATTTTTAGGTCGAAGGCCTAAAAGGCTGCGCTTGCGCAGTCTTAGGCCGGAGATTTAATGAGTCTGAGTAGCGCCGAAGGTCCCGCCTCCGTGCCCCATCTCTCCTTCATTGGCTGGCTTCCTAAACGGAGGCCAGCCATTGGAGGAGAGATGCGTCACTCCAAACAAGCTCCGTCCTTTTCGGATTTGGGGGCGTAATTTTTGATGTTCTTTAGACAGTGACGTTGTCCGTCACTCAGAACATCAAAACCACGCCCCCAATTCCGAAAAATTTCAGGAGCGCCGGGCGCCATTAAGCTGTTTGTTGTACATGAGGTAGGTCGCATGCTCCCGCTGTCCTCGTTCCCCGTTGTGGCCGCCGTTTTGTTTTTGCCGTTTTATTTTTCTTTCCATGTTTTGTTTTTGCCGTTTATTTTTCCCGTCCCCCGAGGCTCTCCCGTCCCCTGAGGCTCTCCCGTCCCCCGAGGCTCTCCCGTCGAGGCTCTCCCGTCCCCCGAGGCTCTCCTGTCCCCCGCGCCTCGTCCCCCGAGGCTCTCCCGTCCCCCGAGGCTCTCCAGTCCCCCGAGGCTCTCCCGTCGAGGCTCTCCCGTCCCCCGAGGCTCTCCCGTCCCCCGCGCCTCGTCCCCCGAGGCTCTCCCGTCCCCCGAGGCTCTCCCGTCCCCCAACGCGCGAGTCTCTCCCGTCCCCCCCCCCCGCGAGTCTCTCCCGTCCCGCTGTCCCCCCTCCCGCCCCCTCCCTGTTGTGGCTCCCGCTGTCCCCCCTCTCGCTGTTCTGGCGATACGAAACCGCTCCCGCTGTCCCCCCTCCCGCCCCCTCCCGCTGTTCGTGGCTCCCTGTCGGCCGTGCTCCAGCCCTAGGAGTCACACTCCATCCCCAGGCTCGCCTGTGTGCTCCAGCCCTAGGAGTCACGCTTCACCCCCGGATCCGATGTGCGCCACCATGATGCCCTCTAACAGACGCAGTCCAGCTCCATGCCCGACTGCCTGCACCAACATGTCACCGATGCATTTTACAAGCCCTTGGTGGAAAGCAGTTATTTGGGGGACTGCCCTACACGAGCGACGGCCTGAAATCAGTGACCCATATCCTCATTAAGTAAGCTTCAAGTCGAATTACTTACAGTGCCAAAATATAGCCCTTGTTACTTTTTAAATAATGTACATTTTAAGGTCATATTTTTACCCTCAGAAATATATTTTGAACTTAGGTATCTGATCAGGACAGAGTGGAGATCGGGGAGCTGGAAGCATTTTTATTACAGTGTAGACGCTGAAATCATGGTTTCGGGCGGTGGTAAACCTAGCTGATCAGTTCCGTGCCGTTGTAGAGGGTGTTCCAGCACCCCAGCTGCGAGGGATGAAGCAAAACTTCATCCAGAGTAGAGCTGGTCTGTGTTCCCTGGAGAGCACACGGTGAGCTGCATTCAGACTTGCGTGGAAAGGAACCCCCACGTGAAACCCTAGGGTTCCTTTCCGACAGTAGATGGGGGTCTGTGTGTTCATAGAACCCCCCCCCCTCTTGCTGTGTGTGCCTGGAAGATGCTGGCAGGAGGGGGCGTCATCCAGCCCTCCCGCTGGCAGGATGCACACTAGGGCTCTGACTCGGGTGCTTCACTCTGATTGTTGGGGGGGCTGCTGTGGACGGCGCGGCATGCCCGGACCCTTTAGCACAGTCGCATGAACTGCCACCACGCTGGCAGTTGTAATGATCGGCATTCGTTGCCATCAGCGCCTTGTGCAGGGGCCGTTTTGGGCGAAACGCATCGGTGGGCACACATCTCCTTAGCGCGCCCAGCTGTGGCCTCTGCACTTGTGAAAACAGAAAACGCTTGCACCCGGCATCGGTTGGCCCATATGTTGACAATCATGTGGCACGAAGTCTGCCCCTCCCCCTCCAGCTCACTGTAGTGAGTAAGGGAGCGGGGCGCTTTTAATGGCTGGTGTTCAGTGTCCCACTCTTCAGCCAGAAACTTTCATCAGGGATATTAGGTGAAGATACCAGAGATGCGGCTTTCGAGGGGTTCAGACCGATTGGACGAGTATTCAGTGACTCACCATTTACTCACGCAATTTTCACAAATGTGTACGTGCGGCTTCTGGGCACTACTTGTAATGCGGGGAGCATGAACACACAAACAAGGTTGCCTTATAATCACGCCGTGAACATTTGTTTTTTTCTATTTCACCGGGAAGAGTCGGTACTCAGGCCCCTCCTCCCCGCGCAGTTAGGTTTTGTACTTTTCTCCCGGTGCAGAGTTTGAACTTTGTCATCGGTTTCACAGAAAGCCTGCACATGTCCAATCATGAATTACCTTGGTGAACTTGTGAAATCCGACCCGCCTCTCTTCCCGAGGGAGCAGGCTAACTTTTGCGAAAATTACTGGAAACATTAACTCCTATAGCCTAATATAAAATGTAGCTGCAGTGGTGAATTTACCAGTTAATCTCATGACAACAAGCTAGGGACATCTGGCTGTTGTGCAGGGTATGAACAAAAAGATGTGGGGTGAGGGTCTAAGGGACTAATTTAACGACCAGCCTATGCTATTATCCCAAATAACATGTATCATAACAAAGTATAGCTAGGGGTCAAAACAAATGATGCATCCTGAGTGAAAACCTCCTGTAGTGTGAGTGAAAAAGGGATGAAACTAGGCTAGTCGTGTGTTGTGAACAATCACACAACTAGTCCCACAATGCTGTGAGAAAAGTTCCCATCAGTCACCACACGGATCCGCCCTTCATCATCTGGGATTCCCTACTCACAGGGATGATCGTGGGACCCGTTATGGATTGGCCAGATGTCTAAGCCTAATCCTATATATGGTACTCACTATGAGCGAAATACCAAATATGTATTGTAGTGACTGAAAAGCAGTGCTAAAAAGTGAGGTGCAAAGTGAATTAAGTGCAAACAAGGATATAAAATTAGGTAAAGAAGAGGGAACCACTTTATTCCAATCCTCTTCAGTCCTAAGAATAAGAGAGTGCGTAGTGGACTCAACAAATAACCACTATACTAGATGAAAGGTCGACATGTTTCTGCAAAATAGATCCACGTGGTATCCAGCTGCTTCGTCAGGACCATTAACGCTACTGCTTTTTATTAAAAAATAGTGAATTCAACACAAAGGTGAAGGAATAAATTACCACCACAAACTTGGTGATAAAAGAATCTCTCCTACCTTAATGAGTCGGATAGGAATATAAAGCCATCGCCATCACCAACAAGCACACAGGAGGAAAAAACAAAGGGCATCAAAATTACTTGTAATACCACTGTATTTCATAGCCACTTATTCCAACACAGCATGGTATTCTTCAAAACGAATGTGTGAAGTTATTTTAAACCAAATTGCACACATTTGTCAACAGTACAAATATATTGACTGCTCACTTACCAATTGGCAGGAGAGAAAGACCCACCTCACCTGGCTACAGCGCAGGTAAAACAGGGCACCGCTCTAAGATGCGAAACAAACAGAATAAGAGGAACAATTAGGACACAACAGATGACTGGCCACCCACACACAGTCAAAGAGTCTAAAAACAATCTCCGGGGATTTTTTTCGCTAAATGGTAAGGACAATCGGCTATTGAGGTTGCTCTATGTCATCATAACCAGTCCTTACAAGAGAGTGTCCTATGGAGTGTATATAATGCATGTGGCACTCTTTTGCTTAAAAAATTGTGTTCACAAAGGTTTATCGCTTCCGCCATCTTTTTGATAAATATCGACTCACAGTTAACCCTCTGGCATTGTTATTGAGAGCTAAACCGTCGATATACACGATTTACTGGAAATGTTAACACACACAGAGAAAGCGGAAAAACACCCGGGCAAGCGGAACAGACAGTATCAAGGACTCGCAGCTTTAACAAATGAAAACTCGCGATCCGAATGGCAAACTCGCCCATGCACCTGAACACATGGAAGGCGAGTACGAATTTGCAGACAACAGTGCGAAAGCAATAAAAGGCTGTAAGGAGTCATTCAGCGTGCTAGCGCTCACCCATCTCGCCTATGCACCTGGACACATGGAAGGCAAGTACGAATTCGCCGACAGTGGTGCGAAAACAATAAAGGGTGTGAGGAGTCATTCAGCGTGCTAGCGCTTACCTATCCGTCGGTACCCTGCGTGTCCCTCTGGGCTGACGTGGGAGGTACCGGCGCCGCGCGTCAGCATACATTTTAAGTCCTTCTACATTCACTGCACCCGGCGCCAAAGATGACATCATAGAGTGCGCCAAGAGCGGAATTCTGGGAAATGTAGTTATTAAAACCTACGATGTCTCCTAGTTCGAATCTGAAGTCGGACCTGATACAAAAACAATGTAGACCGTTTTTCTGAGAAAAGGTTCACTTTTATTTATTTATTTCAATTTCGGATATACCTCAAAGAGACATCCACGGAATGTCTTCATTAAGACCAAATTTATCAGACTTCAATTTGAACACCCATTTTTGTTCCCTTTTAAAAAGGAAGTTGCTCACATCAGAAACATGTGATGGAATAACGGGCTGTTCAATAATGGTCCACCTAAGATCAGTGGGTGGGTGGCCCACCTCTATGTAATGTGTGGTCAAACGTGTCGCCTGTTTCCCGCATCTGATCGAGCTCTTGTGCTCGGAAATCCTTGTTTTAATTTTTCGGGTAGTCATCCCCACATATTGTTTATTGCATGGGCATGTAATCAGATAAATTACATTTTGGCTATTGCAATTGGTGAAGCGACGTTGCTCCCAAGGACGACATGTGCCTATGTCAATCTGTGTGGTTTTTTTGGTTTGGGGGCAAGCAACACAATTCCCGCAAGGGTGATGGCCTGTGACCGCTGGCATGTCCCACAGTGTCCCCACTGTACGCACAGTGGTATTTCTGGGTCTCGTATGGACCAATTGATCTTTCACGTTTCGTCCCCGTTTGAAAGCGAACAAAGGGGGTGGTAACGCAGCTGTGTCTTTGCCAGTGTTTAAAATCGCCCAATGTTTTTTCACGATTTTTTGTATCCGATTGGATTCAGTATTAAAAGTGTTGACACAAGTGATCCTGTTATTTGCTGGCTTGGGAGGTAAAAGTTCTAATAGGCCTTCCCTGTTGTTATTGGAGGCACGTTTCTTCGAGGACCTCACTAATCTCTTGGGATACTTTTTTTCGGTTAGATGTTTTTCTAAAGTTAATGCATGTTCAGCAAAAGCAGCTTTAGATGAACAGTTCCTTTGCAACCGTAAAAATTGTCCATATGGCAAATTGTTAAGTAATGCCCTAGGATGGAAGCTTTCATAATTCAATAATGAATTTCTAGCTGTGGGCTTCCGATATACCTCTGTGTGCAGACCGTTAGGCGTGGAGATAATCAACAAGTCAAGAAAAGGGAGCTGCTGTCTACTCCATTCCATGGTGAATTTCAAAAAAGGATTTCTCTCATTTAGCCATACATGGAACTTGTTCAGATCACTGACTGAGCCACGCCACACCACCAGAACGTCGTCGATATAACGTTTCCACAGACGAACGTTCTCCAGAAAAGGGTTTACCTCGTTGAGCACATGTTGTTGCTCGAAACTGTGCACATACAGACCAGCGAGACTAGGAGCAAAAACGCTGCCCATGCTAGTCCCACTGATCTGCAGGTACACAGAGTCCTCGAACATGAAAAAATTCTCCGTCATGGCCAGAGTTGCTAGATTCATAATTAGCCTGACAGGAGAAATGGAGTTAAGATCTCTAGCTGAAAGCAATCTCTCTATCACCTCCAATGTTTCTGTCTGTGGGATTGAAGTGTAGAGGCTCTCCACATCAAATGAGACCAGTAGGTCCTGCTCACTATCAAAGTTCACCTCTGGTAACAAACGGAGTACAGCTTTAGTATCTTTTAGGTAGGTGGGCATATCTGCTACTGCCGGTTGTAGAAAGAAATCCACAAAGGTGGATAGAGGCTCGAGCAACGAGCCAATGCCCGATATTATGGGGCGTCCAGGTGGTGGTCTCTGGGGTTTATGTATTTTAGGCAATACATAAAAGTATGGCATCACAGGATTGGTTGCACATAAGTATTGAGCCTCCTTATCTGTCAGCCATCCTTCCGCTAGTGCCTCTTCTACAATAGTGCCAATGATAGTAGTCAATCTGGGTGACGGGTCTGATGTCAGTTTCCGGTAGAATTTCTTATCACTCAACTGTCGCAAGCATTCTTCTCGGTAGGTGCTGGAGTCTAACAGGACTATCGCACCCCCCTTGTCAGCTGGCTTGATAGTGATGGCCGAGTTAGATGCTAGGCCATCTAAAGCTTTTTGCTCACTTTTCTGTAGGTTGACAAAGGTTTTTTTTTGGGTGTTGTAATAGCATCTGTAAATCATGCTCTACAGCGTCCTCGAAAGCCCTCACTTTTGCTGGTAAACCCAATGTGGTTGGATTAAACTGTGACGGCTTTCTAAGACCTGTGTTCTCTTCTGGGGTCTCCGAAACTGTGTCTTGTCCCTCTTTGTTCGCAAATAAAAAGTGTAAACGGATTTTCCTGAAAAATTTGTTCATCTCAATATTGGTGAGAAAAGGGTCAATAGTATTCGTGGTGACGAACCCCAGCCCTTTGTTCAGAACTTGTTCTTCCATATCCGTCATCACATGGGAACTGAGATTAATTACGAGGGAGGCCCCGTTGAGGTCCCTGCTGTTTCTTGTGGAATCCTCTTGCCATTTCTCAGATCCATCGTTTGGGGAGGTAAGTTCCAATGAACCTGTCCCTGTTGTTGGGATCTGCGTCGGCCTCTCGATCTCCCTTGGCCATACCCTAAAAAAGGCTGCTGGGTATATTCGGGATAGTATTGATGGGGACCAAAGGGTCCTCCTTGTGGTGGAAACGTAGGGGCACCCCATGGCATAGGTTGCCACCAAGGTGGAGGAGGTGGGCCGTAGCCATGGTTGCCACCACCCCAATTCCTCCTATTGAATCCTCTCCCTCTTTTATGCTGGGAGTTACTGTTGGAGTTAGTGGCATCAGAATCGTTTGAATCTGTGTCTGAACTAGAGGTCCCATAAGTTGAACCCCCTCTGCGACCTTTCTTGTTAGTAGGTGCGGGTGTATAACTGGCACTTGTATAAGGATAAACCTTATCCATGGCGAATTTTTCCAGATCTTTTTTACATTTCTCGAGTTTAGTAAACAAGATGGAATCTCTAAACTCTTTGCCAGCTTTGTTGCTTTCATCCTGATTCTTAGAGAATACCTTAGATGTTAAGGTTGTCTTTATCTGTCCCTCGAGTATCTGAATCTCTACCAAGATCGCATCAGCAGCTTTCTTGGCCGTCTTTATAATAAGCACCAGCCAGTCTCTAGTGCACTTCCACGCGATTAGGGACCAATCTCGTAAAAAGTCTTTATCGTCAAGAAAAAGACGAGGGACATTTGTGACAATTAGCCCACTCGGGGCACCATTGCCACGAAGATATTCCGCCATGGAAATACCATGGACACAGATCCTGGCTTGGCTTTTCTTTAGTATTAGAATTTTAGCCCAACCTTCTTTGCTGGATGTCTGGACCGGTGACATCATGTCCAGCACGCTGGGATTCTCAGCTAAGATCGACTGTATTTCCATTTCGTCAAACGCCAGTCCAGGAACTGTAGTCATCCTGTTACAGGTTCTAAATCCTAAGGGCTATGTAATGAGTGACAGGGACCTACAGCGTCACGTAACGTTCCTCCTATCCAACCAGCATCCTAATTAGGATCTGGGAATTAAAAAAGACCCGCAGCTCGACAGCTGCACAAGAGCATGAACAAAAAGATGTGGGGTGAGGGTCTAAGGGACTAATTTAACGACCAGCCTATGCTATTATCCCAAATAACATGTATCATAACAAAGTATAGCTAGGGGTCAAAACAAATGATGCATCCTGAGTGAAAACCTCCTGTAGTGTGAGTGAAAAAGGGATGAAACTAGGCTAGTCGTGTGTTGTGAACAATCACACAACTAGTCCCACAATGCTGTGAGAAAAGTTCCCATCAGTCACCACACGGATCCGCCCTTCATCATCTGGGATTCCCTACTCACAGGGATGATCGTGGGACCCGTTATGGATTGGCCAGATGTCTAAGCCTAATCCTATATATGGTACTCACTATGAGCGAAATACCAAATATGTATTGTAGTGACTGAAAAGCAGTGCTAAAAAGTGAGGTGCAAAGTGAATTAAGTGCAAACAAGGATATAAAATTAGGTAAAGAAGAGGGAACCACTTTATTCCAATCCTCTTCAGTCCTAAGAATAAGAGAGTGCGTAGTGGACTCAACAAATAACCACTATACTAGATGAAAGGTCGACATGTTTCTGCAAAATAGATCCACGTGGTATCCAGCTGCTTCGTCAGGACCATTAACGCTACTGCTTTTTATTAAAAAATAGTGAATTCAACACAAAGGTGAAGGAATAAATTACCACCACAAACTTGGTGATAAAAGAATCTCTCCTACCTTAATGAGTCGGATAGGAATATAAAGCCATCGCCATCACCAACAAGCACACGGGAGGAAAAAACAAAGGGCATCAAAATTACTTGTAATACCACTGTATTTCATAGCCACTTATTCCAACACAGCATGGTATTCTTCAAAACGAATGTGTGAAGTTATTTTAAACCAAATTGCACACATTCGTCAACAGTACAAATATATTGACTGCTCACTTACCAATTGGCAGGAGAGAAAGACCCACCTCACCTGGCTACAGCGCAGGTAAAACAGGGCACCGCTCTAAGATGCGAAACAAACAGAATAAGAGGAACAATTAGGACACAACAGATGACTGGCCACCCACACACAGTCAAAGAGTCTAAAAACAATCTCCGGGGATTTTTTTCGCTAAATGGTAAGGACAATCGGCTATTGAGGTTGCTCTATGTCATCATAACCAGTCCTTACAAGAGAGTGTCCTATGGAGTGTATATAATGCATGTGGCACTCTTTTGCTTAAAAAATTGTGTTCACAAAGGTTTATCGCTTCCGCCATCTTTTTGATAAATATCGACTCACAGTTAACCCTCTGGCAGTTATTGAGAGCTAAACCGTCGATATACACGTTTTACTGGAAATGTTAACACACACAGAGAAAGCGGAAAAACACCCGGGCAAGCGGAACAGACAGTATCAAGGACTCGCAGCTTTAACAAATGAAAACTCGCGATCCGAATGGCAAACTCGCCCATGCACCTGAACACATGGAAGGCGAGTACGAATTTGCAGACAACAGTGCGAAAGCAATAAAAGGCTGTAAGGAGTCATTCAGCGTGCTAGCGCTCACCCATCTCGCCTATGCACCTGGACACATGGAAGGCAAGTACGAATTCGCCGACAGTGGTGCGAAAACAATAAAGGGTGTGAGGAGTCATTCAGCGTGCTAGCGCTTACCTATCCGTCGGTACCCTGCGCGTCCCTCTGGGCTGACGTGGGAGGTACCGGCGCCGCGCGTCAGCATACATTTTAAGTCCTTCTACATTCACTGCACCCGGCGCCAAAGATGACATCATAGAGTGCGCCAAGAGCGGAATTCTGGGAAATGTAGTTATTAAAACCTACGATGTCTCCTAGTTCGAATCTGAAGTCGGACCTGATACAAAAACAATGTAGACCGTTTTTCTGAGAAAAGGTTCACTTTTATTTATTTATTTCAATTTCGGATATACCTCAAAGAGACATCCACGGAATGTCTTCATTAAGACCAAATTTATCAGACTTCAATTTGAACACCCATTTTTGTTCCCTTTTAAAAAGGAAGTTGCTCACATCAGAAACATGTGATGGAATAACGGGCTGTTCAATAATGGTCCACCTAAGATCAGTGGGTGGGTGGCCCACCTCTATGTAATGTGTGGTCAAACGTGTCGCCTGTTTCCCGCATCTGATCGAGCTCTTGTGCTCGGAAATCCTTGTTTTAATTTTTCGGGTAGTCATCCCCACATATTGTTTATTGCATGGGCATGTAATCAGATAAATTACATTTTGGCTATTGCAATTGGTGAAGCGACGTTGCTCCCAAGGACGACATGTGCCTATGTCAATCTGTGTGTTTTTTTTGGTTTGGGGGCAAGCAACACAATTCCCGCAAGGGTGATGGCCTGTGACCGCTGGCATGTCCCACAGTGTCCCCACTGTACGCACAGTGGTATTTCTGGGTCTCGTATGGACCAATTGATCTTTCACGTTTCGTCCCCGTTTGAAAGCGAACAAAGGGGGTGGTAACGCAGCTGTGTCTTTGCCAGTGTTTAAAATCGCCCAATGTTTTTTCACGATTTTTTGTATCCGATTGGATTCAGTATTAAAAGTGTTGACACAAGTGATCCTGTTATTTGCTGGCTTGGGAGGTAAAAGTTCTAATAGGCATTCCCTGTTGTTATTGGAGGCACGTTTCTTCGAGGACCTCACTAATCTCTTGGGATACTTTTTTTCGGTTAGATGTTTTTCTAAAGTTAATGCATGTTCAGCAAAAGCAGCTTTAGATGAACAGTTCCTTTGCAACCGTAAAAATTGTCCATATGGCAAATTGTTAAGTAATGCCCTAGGATGGAAGCTTTCATAATTCAATAATGAATTTCTAGCTGTGGGCTTCCGATATACCTCTGTGTGCAGACCGTGTGCAGGGTGTCTGCTGTCAGGGTGTCACAAACAGGGATGGGTGGCAGATTACATAGCTGCGGTGTGTGCATTAGGTTACACCGCGTGGGGGTGGGGGTATCACTTTAGCGTCTCTTTCAGATGCATGGGGAAGGGAGATGGATGCTAGTGTGAAACCTGCAATGCTTACCAAAGTCGATGGAGTCAGCAGTAGGGAGGCACTCGCCGCGGTGATGGCTGTGGGGTACTGGTTGCACTGAATGGGAGTCGGGAGAGCGTTAGCACGGTGTGCCTGTGAGAGAGCGCAAACTGACCAAAATGTAGAAATACATCACACTTACACGTAGTAAGCACAAGTCATGAAGAGAAATGCCATGAGTGCTGATAGTACCTACATCTATATTCTGAAATGTGTAGTTAATATAGAAATTTAAGTAGAAGTGGAACTAATACAGAAATGTGTGAAGCAATACGATTTTATTAAACGTGATTATTCCTGAATCCATGTTGTGTAGCTGCTAAATTGTAAGATGGCATACGGAAACGTTGAACGTGGTAGGCCTCAGGGCCAGAGCTAGGAGGGAGGGGGAAGGTGATTAAATTTCACAATATGGATTGCACTAATGTTTAGTAATAATGAGTAGGCCTTGATTTATAGATGTGTTTACCGAATCAGTAGAATAAGAGTATTAACATGCTAATAATTAAAGAAGAAGTTGAATACTATAAAAATGTTGTAGAGCTGGAAAGCTTTAACGTTGATTTACACATATTAGTCTGGGCCGGGGAATGTTGCAACGCGGTTAGAAAACCATGAGAATTGGGATTTGGCTGCAAATGTCTGTCTGGAAGAGAAAAGGGGGTATTCAATTAGTAATAAAATGAATAGAAGCTTGTTCAAGAAATGGACCAGACATGGAGGAGGGTTCCGGAATGTTTAAGGGGTATCAGCGGGCCGGAGAAGAGTCTGAGAAGCAAGGTCGACTCTAACCACAAGGCCTCATCATGGAAAAAGCCAGAAGCTACACCACGTGAGGGGCGTCTCACGAGGGGCGTCCTAAATGTTGTTGGATTTTTGTATTAGGGACAGCACCCCTGGGTGGAGTTAGAGCAGAAGCCTGAGGACCCTTTAGAGAGCGGATGGGTAGGCAGAGAGGGGTCATGATTGGAGAACTATAGGTTTTCACCAAGAGTTTGAGAGTGGGTGGCTTCCCTTGGGAGTCATTCACTGCTGACACCTTTTGATAGGTTGAGACCTGGTTAAGTAGGGATACCATCTAGAGCAGGGTAGGGTCAGCCTAACCTGTACTTTCTCTCCGGCTGTAAATGACTGACAGATTTCAATATGTGTCTATGCTAATAGCACTATTGTTTTTAGAACTGGTATTGGTAGTTTCCGTCGTTCGTCTGAGGGCTTTCAGAGAACACATGTACGTAGTTGGGCCCGTGTATCTGGTGAATCTCATTTTGAGATGCTTGTACCTGCAACTTATCCTGACTTTATAATAAACCTTTGAAAGCTAGAAGTTGTTTGTGATCCTTTGAAGCAGAGTCCTTTATTGGGAGAACTAACTTGGTAAGAGATGCACTTTCTTCCCTCAATGACAGGCAATAAAGGTTCAGTCGACCAGACCGGGGTTTTAGATCGATAGTGATAAGGTATTGATCAAAATCTCGCCCTTCCAGTTGGTAGCAGAGGATGGTTGCCTTCTTGAGGAAGGTGATCTAGGCCAGGTTAGATTACCCCAAGGCCCCTAGAGACCGATGATCGGAAGAACCGCCCGCGGAAGAAGGACCGGATGACGTGAGACAGAAAAGCAGCAGTATCGGTCGAGAGTGAGTATAAAGGGTCATGCGTGCTAGATTGCGGTGTTTTGTATTGTATCTATGTTGTAATGTCTGGCGGAGTTGAATGCCTGTAGAGAGACTGTGGAACAGGTTGTGAGCGCGCGCAACCGGTGGAAATCTTAAGCTCAAGGAGAGCTTAAGTGGTTCGGGTGTATCGGACACTCAGAGTAATTGTTAACCAGTGTGAAGGGGGTCACGAGGTACCATTGATCACCCGAAGGACCAGATAGGGGGAACGTAAGAGTGAGTGCGTGAGTAACGGACGCTGGCCGGAAGTTACTGTGTGTGTAAAGAACCTATCAGAGAGACGATAGACATCTCGTCAGTTGTGTTGACAATTACAGATAGACTGTGGACGTACAGTCGAGGGAAGTGACCGCTTGGTCGGAAGTAGTCATTTTTCGGTGTATGAATGGGATGCATGCATGACCGCGAGGAGAGCTGAGAAAGGAGGGGTGCTGCTGCGAAGCGGAGACTAGTGACGTCAGAAAGTGCCGCGCTGGGATTGGCCGGCCGGTGAAAGACCGCGCTGCGATAGGCCAGCTAGCAAAGCCGCGCTAGGATTGGTGGATTGTCATCAGGAAGTAAACAAAGTATTCAAGCTGGAAATCTTGCGCATAATTATGAAGTGTTTTAAATGGTTAAGAGCGCTGTTTAAAAGAGAACGCAGGGGATCGTATGAAGGGGAAGAAGCCCCGCCGGAGGGTACGCCAGCTCGTTACATGGGGACAAATGTTGGGCTGCACACGATTCTGTGGATCTCAGAGTGGAGTAAGATGACAGATGGAAATGAGGAACTCACGTTCCCGAAGTACGGGACGTTCAGATTAGAGGTGCTACACAGATTAAAAGCAATTATGACCTCTACGAGACCCTTGCCTAGACCAACTCAGTTTGAAGCCCTTAATGCATGGATTAGGGCAGCGCATGAAAAGAACATGAATAGACGGCAAGAAAGAGTGAAACGTTCGGTAAGGGCAGTACAGGATGCCAAGTGGGATGAGGATGCTAAAAGATGGAGGGTGCATAACATGGAAGTTAATAAATTATATCCAGTGTTAGAGATGCCCGGGAACAAAAGCCCCCTAGAAGAGGATGACGAGAGCGAGACAGAGGACAGCCTGATAAACAGATTATTGACAGACAGGCCACCTCCGTATAACAGAGCAGGGGGAGATGTCGAGAATGGAGAAAAGGGGGGGGGCAATGCAGGAGAGCATGGGCCGCTTCCCAGTCTCAATTGGGATCCCGCTGCAAAGAAAGAACTGTCCCAGCCTAGCCAAGTGCAACAGGTGGTCGGGAGGTTTGTGGTGCAAAGAGCGCCAGAAACGGAGTGTGCCACATCCTACGCATTACCTGATGCACTACAGGTACCTGTTACCATAGGTCCTATAGTATCGGTATATGACCCAGACAGGGCTAGAGGGGAGGAACGGGTACGGAGGGACAGAGAAAGAGCAGAGATGGCAAGGAGGAAAGATACGATCAACTCCCCAAGTCAGTTGCCGATGCCAAGAGATTGGAGCACCCCAGTACACACAACAGGAGATCTGGGGGACATTAGATGGCCAGAGGATATGAGGGGACCAGGACGGAAATCCTTTCAAGAGTTAAACGAGTACATGAAGAAATGGGACGAGGCAGTTGAGGCTCACAAGAGCATCATAGCGGCGGAAGCTGAAAGGGAAAGTCAGGACAGCAGAGCCCGGACTCACTGCGGGGCTGGAGAGAGCAGTCCGGAGTGGGACGGGAGGGAGAAGGACAGTAGAAGAGTCACCCACTGGGCCCGGAGTGGAGGTAGATCAGACCTGGAAAATGGGGGCCCAGAGAACGAGGGGGTGTCTCGCCCAATACATAGTGAAGAAGACAGGAGGGCTCGGGAGTACAGGGACAGCTTTAAGTGTATCCACTGTGGGCCCAGCAGGAGAGAACAGAGTGGGAGTTGCGAGAGGCCGCACCATAGTCCCTGTGACGACGGACATGAGCGCAGTCCAGGGAATATGGGAAACCAGGAAGGATCGTATCAGATACTAAGTGATACGAGGCCAAGAGAGAAAGGAGACCGAAGGGAGGATAACAGAGAGTCCTACTGTGAGAAGAGAGGAGAGAATGGACAAAGTAAGATAGGGGGTAACAGGCCCGTGTTCCATCACCTTCCAAGATCGGATGGCCGAGCATGGGATCTGGAGAGATGGGAACAAGAGAGAGCACTCCCCAACTCTCCCGAACCCAAACGTAGGGCCCGGAGTTGGGATGGGAGAGATACCTGTGAACCTCCCTCGAAGGAGTTATTGCGAGCAGAAATAAAAGCCAAAAGACTCGATGTCTCCAGCTTAAAGTCAGATCTGGATGACATGGTAGACGGTACCCTGCCCTTAGAAAGAATGGACATGTATGAGCAGGATGAAATTCTGTTCATGGCAAAGGACGTAACTCGAAAGGCGAGAGCAATCCATGAGAAATTAGTCGAACTAGCAGGCAAATATATGGTAGACCTGTCAAGGACCAAAGCATTACAGGGCAACCACAGGCTACATTACACAGACCGAGATCTAGATGAGAGGAGAACCATCGGATTGAAAACACACATAAGGGAACTGATCACTGGAATAAGGACATGGAGGGCCCTAGATAAGTGGGAAGAGAGGTGGTCCAAGAGAGGGACCGTCAGGAGAAGCACACTTGGGATGACACCAGGAGGACAGCAGGGAGTAGAGACATACCCTTTGAGGGAAGTCGCAAATGGGACCTATGTCCACGTCCCTTGGAGTAGGGGGGATTTAGCTGCTTTTACCACCTCTTTCCCCAAACTGCGGGAAAACCCAGTGGAGTGGTATAAGCAAGTTGAGAGATTCGTAAAAATCTCAAAGGTCCTATGGATAGATTTGAACACGCTGTTTGACATAGTAGTGCCAGGGGATTTGTGGACCGCATGCAAGGTTAGCGCTGAGTGGCCCACCATAGAGCCAGAGAGAGATGCTAGGACTAATGGGCCGTCCGAGAGTGTGATGGCAAAGTTCGAGAGAGTATTGACTTGGCTGAAAGATAAAGTGCCAATGCAGGACATAGATTGGGTAAAAATTGACCGAACAAGACAGGAACCCAAAGAGACAGTTCACGAATACTACGAGAGATTGCTGAAGGCGTTTAAACAGTATAGCGGTCTGGATGTCATGGATCCGAAGGACATAGGGCAATTTGTGTCCAAATTCGTTTTGGGGCTGAGACCGGATATTAGTTTAATGATACAGCAACACTTGATCTGTTGGCAAAATAAACCCCTAGACGAAATATTGAGGTATGCCAGGTACTGCTGTGATGAGATAGACTCCAAGGCTAAGAAACTAAAGGAGAAACTGATGGTGGTACAGATGCAGGCAGCAGGGAAGGGGGGACAGCAGCAACAGCAACCAGGAACAGGTACTGGAGGAAAGAAACAATACAGCCAGAACAAGGGCAATGACGATAACTCCACCTTTAGACCCAGGATAGATATAGCTGCCTTAAAGAAAACAACTAGGTGCCACCAGTGTAACGAGGTGGGACATTGGAAATGCGAGTGTCCCTATAATGTTGAGATAGGAGACCAAGAGGTAGAAGAGGAAGAGACCCAGAGTGTGCCTACAAGAGGGGTAACGCAATACCAGGGAAAGGTGCTCAAAGGGGGGGGCCACCTCCCCGAGCTCAGTTCCCGCAGCCACCCAGAGTAGGGACCATGGGTAAGACGTATAGACAGATGCCCCTGTTTGTCGGAGGAGAGGAATGCTATTATGTGGACCCACTAACTGGACAGAGAGTGGAAAGGGATGACTGCACCCTTGGGGCAGCCCTGGAGGTAGACCAGAGGGGACCCTATGTTGAGGCTGAAGTGGCAGGGTTCCCCACGACATTTCTAGTGGACACAGGAGCCACTCGATCCACGATCAGGTCGGCCGCAGTGCCAGGCCTGCCCATGTCTGGGGAGACCATACAAGTGGTGGGGGTCGCTAACAAGAGAATGACCAGTCCTCTGACTGAACCCGTGCAGGTGAAAATAGGGAAGTACAGTGATGAACATCAGTTTGTGGTTTGCGACTCTAGTCCTGTATGTCTGCTAGGAAGAGACCTTTTGTGCAAATTGAACTGCACTATATACTGTACCCCGCAAGGAGTGGAGGTACTGACTAATGATGATGATGACGACTTTAAAGTCGCAAATTCCAGAATATGTGTGGAGTTGTATCCCACTCTGACAGTAGACGAGCTCCCCTGGGATTTGAGAGAGACAGTTGCTCCAGAAGTGTGGGATTTCACTGGGGAAGAGATTGGGTTGGTGAAAGGGGTGGACCCAGTGAAAATTGTAGTGAAACCACATGCTGAGTTCCCAAGAACCCCTCAGTATAAATTGACTCCAGAAACGATTGCAGGCATAAAACCCGTGATTGAGTCCATGATTAAGCAGGGAATACTGAAGGAAATCGTGGGTAGTCCATGTAACTCCCCGATTATGGGTTTGCAGAAACCAAATGGGAAATTTCGGATAGTGCAGGACCTCAGAAAGATTAATAACATAGTCGTTTCGTGTTGTCCAGTGGTACCGAATCCATCAGTGATACTGTTTCAGATACCGTTCCAAGCAGAATGGTTCACTGTAATTGATCTTTGCCAGGCTTTCTTTTCGATCCCTTTGGACGAAGAAAGCCATTTTCTTTTCGCATTTAAGCTGGAAGGTCGCGTCCTAACATGGTGTCGTATTCCTCAGGGGTATACAGAGAGCCCATCGATCTTCAACCAGCTCCTGAAGAGAAATCTTGAAAGTCTAGTGCTGCCCCAGAGGTCAGTTCTGGTCCAGTACATAGACGACCTTCTTGTGGCGTCAGAAACAGAAGAAGCTTGCAGGGAAGACTCTATTGCATTGTTAAACCACCTAGCTGAAAATGGGCATAAGGTGTCCCCGGGAAAATTACAGTACTGCCTGACAGAGGTACAGTACTTGGGACACAGAATTGAGAAAGGTAAACGAAAAGTGTCACCAGACAGGATAGAGGCCATCATGAAGATGAATGCGCCTAAAACGCAGAGAGAAGTCAGGATGTTTCTAGGAATGGTGGGATATTGCCGACAGTGGATTGCAAACTTTTCACTGAAAGCAAAGCCCTTGCAAAAACTGACGCACAAGGAGGTGAGTGATCCGGTACCATGGGACAAAGACTGTTTGATGGCGTTCCTGCAGCTGAGAGAGGACTTGTGTCGTGCTCCGGCTCTGGGAATGCCAGATTACGATAAACCATTCTTGCTCTACTGCTGTGAGAGAGAGGGATGCGCGCTGTCTGTGTTAGTCCAAATCCATGGGAATGCCCGTAGACCAGTCGCGTATTTCTCGGCTACTTTAGATCCAGTAGCCGCAGCGTTGCCCGGATGTCTCAAATCCGTTGCCGCAACAGGTGTCAGCATTGAGAGGTGTGAAAATATCGTCATGGGGCACCCGTTAGAGGTGCATGTGCCCCACTCTGTTGAATTGTTGATGACCAGGACTAAAACCCAGCATCTGACGAATAGCAGGCTCACGCGCTATGAGCAAGTCATTCTTGCTGCAGAGAACGTGACTCTCAGGAGATGCTCTGTTTTAAATCCTGCTACCTTGATGCCACTTCCAAACGATATTGAGGATGATGATGAATGTACAGACCATGACTGCCTCGATGTGACTGAACTATGCACCAAACCAAGACCCGACATCGTAGATGAGCCACTGACCGACCCAGATGAAATTTTCTTTGTCGATGGCTCATGTGTAAGAGACGAAGTTGGGCAGTTGAGAGCAGCTTACGCTGTTTGTACAATTACTGGAGTAGTGGAAGCTGGATGCCTGGAAGGAGTACACTCCGCTCAGGTAGCCGAGATTATTGCCCTGACGCGTGCCTGCCTGGCAAGCAATCAAATCCGAGTCACCATATACACTGACAGTCAATATGGTTACGGGGTAGTTCATGATTACGGGCAGTTGTGGTCTCAAAGAGGTTTCATGACCTCTTCAGGCTCTCCCATTCGCAATGGAGAGTTTGTGCGCCTGTTGTTAGAGGCGTTGCAATGTCCAGCAGGTATCGCAGTTGTGAAGTGTACCGCACATACCAGAAATATGGACTTCGTGTCACAAGGCAATAGATATGCCGACGAAGTCGCGCGGTATTGCGCGGAAACGGGGTACTCTTTCACAGAGGTGGAAGTGGGTGGAATAAATGTAAGGACTGAATTAGCTATGATATTGGAAACTGTTGATACTTGGGACGAACTGAAGGAGATGCAAGAGAACGCTCCTGACTGTGAAAGAGAAACATGGCAAAAGGCAGGATGTGTGATGGGTGAGGCCCATTTCTGGGTCTCAGCAGATGGCAGAGCAGTGTTGCCCAATGAGATGGTGAGCCCAATGGCCCGACACATACATGGTCCTGTCCACTTAGGAAGAGATGCTATGCTGAGAGTGTTTAGACAGACCTGGTACAACCCCAAGTTCAGACTCAGAGTAGCAGCCGAAGCAGTGTGCCAGCGTTGTGTGACGTGCCAGCAGTTGAATGTAGGGAAAAAGACACCAGTTGCACTGAGCCACATTGGGAGGTCAGGAGGTCCATTCAATCGAATGCAGATAGATTTTATCGAAATGCCAAGGTGCAGCCGCCTCCGTTATATCCTGGTGGTTGTTTGCGTTTTCTCCAGATGGGTTGAGGCATATCCTACACGCAGGTGCGACACCCTCACAGTAGCTAAGATACTGCTTAGGGAGCTTATCCCGCGCTTCGGGGTGCCGGCCTCTTTGGAATCAGATAGGGGAACGCATTTCAACAGCTCGCTTGTGAAAATGATTTGTGCAGCTTTGAACATAGATCAGAAACTACA
The DNA here is from genome assembly GCF_964263255.1 of Lissotriton vulgaris. NCBI lineage: Eukaryota > Metazoa > Chordata > Amphibia > Caudata > Salamandridae > Lissotriton > Lissotriton vulgaris. The sequence goes on along the minus strand of NC_141693.1, from coordinate 1,855,117,852 downwards.
TTGCAGTTATCGACCAGAAGCTTCAGGAATTGTGGAGCAAATAAATGGCACCATCAAGGCCAGAATTGCAAAGGTGTGTTCATCAACATCCTTGAGTTGGCCTGATGCGTTGCCATTGGTCCTTATGAGCCTCCGTAGTACCCCGGATAGGAGAACGGGTTTGTCTCCTCATGAGGTGTTGATGGGAAGAGCAATGAGGTTACCTTCTGTCCCAACTGCTGCACTGATTAGCATCACAGATGATATGATCCTGGACTATTGTAAGGGGCTGTCTGACGCCATTCATTCTGTGTCCCTTCAGGTGCAGGCTGCCGAGGTACCATCGTGCCAGGACCCGTGTCATGACTTGCTTCCTGGGGACTGGGTCCTGGTGAAAAAACACGTGAGAAGCAGCTGCTTGGATGTTCGTTGGCGTGGGCCCTTCCAGATCATCCTGACCACAAACACGGCGGTGAAGGTGGGAGGCCTGCCCAACTGGATCCACGCGTCGCATACGCGGAGGGTTCCAGCACCTCTGGAAGAAACAGCTCCTCTCTCGGATAGACGTCCAGCAGCAGACCGAGAAGCCATAGAGGGGGCTAGCCAAGCTGTAGAGGTGCCAGCGGAAGCGAGGAACGAGTCTGACCAAGCTGAGGACGGTCAGTACAGCAGCGAGACAGACGACGCTACTGAAGGAGAAGGTAGCTGGGAGTACGAGTCAGACGCTGACAGGTCTGACAGAGAGCGTGAAAAAACAAGAAGAAGACGGAGTAGAAGGGTACGTGGAGAAGCTGATTGGCCGCAAAGAAGGAGCTCTAGCCTAAGGTCAACTCCGGAGAGAACCCTTCCTCCGATATCAGAAGACTCAGACCCAGAAGAAGGTGCTCAGGGCGCTGGAGCACCGGAGTTGAGGAGGTCAAGAAGAGTGCGTGTGCCTAACAGAAGATACTCCACCCCTGAGTGGACATATCTGGCGACAGATGGCTTCGAAACCAGTGACAGGGAGGATCCGAGCGGTGGTAGTGTCCAGTTCTGAGCCCATCGTAACAGTGGAGATACGACTGTTAGTACCCGGAGTCGAACAAGAAGGGTCACTGACATTCATGCTCCCCCGTCCTCCCCGCCTCAGCAAGTTAAAGCACATGTTTCTCACAGAATTGCAATTCCCCGATTTTGGTACAAAGATATCAGCCCCAGAAGAGCACAATCTTCGTATGGAAATATTGAATTTTGCTATCGAAGCTGCAGGCGAGCGCCTGATAGTGGATGCTTAAAAGACTTTGTAAATAAGCGTGAAGAAAAGAAGATTACCTAGCGCCTAGGAAGCAGAGAATCTTAGGGACTTTCCCTGAGTTGATGGAGAAGGGCTAGGGTTGTCTGTATTTGAACTAAAAAGAACTTTTGCGGAAAGGGTTGTCAGCTTCCAGTTGCGTGGTTCTCAAGACAAAAGGAGTAAAGAGACTGTAAAGGAACGAAAAAAGAAAGGAACTTTGTGCTGAGTTACGAGAGAGCCACACTATCTGACGAAATGGAGGCCGGTACCCAGAACCGCAGAGCGAAATGTATAATAGGTACACTAATAGTAGGAGTAATAATATTAATAGCTTTAGTAGTAACAGTCTCTTATGTAAAGGGACATGAGGAAGAGGCAAAGGTAACTGATGTGACATCTGTAGGGGCGCTTACACCCACCGTTGCTGGTGAGAAAGGGGAAAACACACAGGAAAAAGCGTTATTAGCTGCAGAAGCCCGCAGGTTACACGTGGATGAGTCCCAAGGTGACTTTAGGTCAAATGCTTATGCTAAATTATTATATGAATACGTGGATGCCATGGAGGTCAAGGACTGTTACGTCTGCATGCAGTTGCCGGCGTCTGTAGATGAAGGCATTCGATATCATCACCTCCCGCTGACATATGGCATTACATGTAGCTTGTTGCTTAGTATATTTTATGGGAGAGATAGTTTTGAATACTATTTCTCCAATTATGATGCAGTGTTACCAGAAGTCCCAAATTATAAACAAATGAATAAATGGGACTACTGGAAGAGTGAAGACAGGTTGGCAAAGTTTTTCATTCCTTGGATTACTTTAGATACTTCACATGCCCGCAGAAATAACCTGACATGCAAGGTGTCAGAAGTCGAGAAAAAGTTCATAGGGCAGGTGGATGATCGGAATAGGAGACAAAAGATTTTGAAAAAATCAGGACAATGGAAAACAGATTGGACCGAGGAAGAAAAGGCACACAAGAGAAAGGGTAGTAGTGGTCCAATAGCTTTAGATAGAACGCAGAGAGGAAAGTTATGTCTTCATAGAGCCAAAACGTATTATGAAAATGTATACGTGGGAGAAGTTAGCTGTGAACATGCTTTCAATTTAGAGTACTACACCAAGGACTTCCTGAAGGGAATGCAAGTGATTCCAAATGTATATTTCGTATGTGGAAGAAATGCCTACGTGAGGCTACCTGATAATTGGTATGGCTCATGTTACTTGGCAATTATCTTCCCTAAAATATATCATGCCCAGGACTTAGAGATCATCGAGGGCAAGACATCATCGAGGGGAAGGAGAGATGTAGGAGGTGTAGAAATGGTTGGAGATGTCTTTGGGGCTGTGTTCCCTCTTCTGGGATTAATTCTTAATGATGTTAAAATTAGACGACTAGCAACAGTCGTAGACAGGTTGTCTGCCAGCACTGCTCAGTCCTTAATGCTAGTAGAAGGAGAGATGCAATCGATAAGGGCTATGGTTCTCCAGAACCGTCTTGCATTAGATGTCCTATTAGCAAAAGAGGGCGGAGTCTGTAAGGCTTTGAAGGTCCAGGAAGGTTGCACTTACATTCCAGACAATTCGAAGCCCCTTGAAAAAGTTATTAGGAACATAACTGATATTCACAAAGAGATCGAAGACCTGAGCAGAGAAAATGTCTGGGAAAAGGTGGGTCAAGGAATAAGTGAAGCTGGAGGTTGGCTCACCACCTTAGGCAAAAGCTTTGTGTGGAAAATACTAAAACCTATCATCATAATATTGATCTGTGGGATCGTGTTATGGGGTTTGGTGAGGGTATTCAAATGGAACAGAGCAAGAAGGTCAGCGAGGGCTCAGAGAAAACAGCTGCAGAGATTGGCTGCCATACAAGATAGTCAGTACCGGAGTCTGAGGGCTCTGGAAACACAGAAACGAGTTATGCTAGCAATCACTGCAGTTTAATATTAATGATGACCCCAAGAGGTCATCAAAGGGGGGAACTGAGAGAGCGCAAACTGACCAAAATGTAGAAATACATCACACTTACACGTAGTAAGCACAAGTCATGAAGAGAAATGCCATGAGTGCTGATAGTACCTACATCTATATTCTGAAATGTGTAGTTAATATAGAAATTTAAGTAGAAGTGGAACTAATACAGAAATGTGTGAAGCAATACGATTTTATTAAACGTGATTATTCCTGAATCCATGTTGTGTAGCTGCTAAATTGTAAGATGGCATACGGAAACGTTGAACGTGGTAGGCCTCAGGGCCAGAGCTAGGAGGGAGGGGGAAGGTGATTAAATTTCACAATATGGATTGCACTAATGTTTAGTAATAATGAGTAGGCCTTGATTTATAGATGTGTTTACCGAATCAGTAGAATAAGAGTATTAACATGCTAATAATTAAAGAAGAAGTTGAATACTATAAAAATGTTGTAGAGCTGGAAAGCTTTAACGTTGATTTACACATATTAGTCTGGGCCGGGGAATGTTGCAACGCGGTTAGAAAACCATGAGAATTGGGATTTGGCTGCAAATGTCTGTCTGGAAGAGAAAAGGGGGTATTCAATTAGTAATAAAATGAATAGAAGCTTGTTCAAGAAATGGACCAGACATGGAGGAGGGTTCCGGAATGTTTAAGGGGTATCAGCGGGCCGGAGAAGAGTCTGAGAAGCAAGGTCGACTCTAACCACAAGGCCTCATCATGGAAAAAGCCAGAAGCTACACCACGTGAGGGGCGTCTCACGAGGGGCGTCCTAAATGTTGTTGGATTTTTGTATTAGGGACAGCACCCCTGGGTGGAGTTAGAGCAGAAGCCTGAGGACCCTTTAGAGAGCGGATGGGTAGGCAGAGAGGGGTCATGATTGGAGAACTATAGGTTTTCACCAAGAGTTTGAGAGTGGGTGGCTTCCCTTGGGAGTCATTCACTGCTGACACCTTTTGATAGGTTGAGACCTGGTTAAGTAGGGATACCATCTAGAGCAGGGTAGGGTCAGCCTAACCTGTACTTTCTCTCCGGCTGTAAATGACTGACAGATTTCAATATGTGTCTATGCTAATAGCACTATTGTTTTTAGAACTGGTATTGGTAGTTTCCGTCGTTCGTCTGAGGGCTTTCAGAGAACACATGTACGTAGTTGGGCCCGTGTATCTGGTGAATCTCATTTTGAGATGCTTGTACCTGCAACTTATCCTGACTTTATAATAAACCTTTGAAAGCTAGAAGTTGTTTGTGATCCTTTGAAGCAGAGTCCTTTATTGGGAGAACTAACTTGGTAAGAGATGCACTTTCTTCCCTCAATGACAGGCAATAAAGGTTCAGTCGACCAGACCGGGGTTTTAGATCGATAGTGATAAGGTATTGATCAAAATCTCGCCCTTCCACCTGTGATGAGTTACGGTGATGAGTGAGTTTTCTGCAACTGTGGTCGAGGGAAAGGGGAGTTTGCCACAGGCAGAGAGGAGAGAGTTAAACTGCTGCAGGTCGTGCATTGTAAGGATTGGATTGTTATGCCACAGCTGTGAATGCACCGTAGTGCTATAGGATGCATAGGAGGGACATATGCTTGATGCAGCTAGCTGTCCTAGATGTGGCTAATGGCAAGCACAGCGTTATTCCACTGTGTCCTGTTTATTTATAGAGTTTTGTTTCACGTGGCCATGGCATACACAGTGGTCACTGTTTTCTGTGGAGCACACAGACGTTAAAGTTGTAGGGGGGCCCTTAGGGTATGCAGGTATGTTTACCTGTATTCATCTTAACTATAAATATGACACCGCATAGGAATGTTTGAGTGGAACATTAGGGCGAAGATCCAAGATGGATGACTGCTGCAGGTGTTTACCTCTGACAGGGTGTCTTACTGCTGGGAACCAAGCGTTTCAGGGACTCACCTACCCTGAACCCAAGAAGCAGGCAGGGAGCGAGGCTGTGGACAGCAACAGGGTCGGGTTCTGCTCACGACAGAGAAGGCGACCAGGTGCTGTGTTTTCGCATCGCCAGCCTAAGCCCTGTTCGTGTTGGAACGTAGTTCTTTCAACCGGTAGCATTGGGCTTTATATGTTGCCAACATTCTTGTTATCACCTGATTGGTCGGTGTTATTTCACAAGCATCAGTGGGTTGGCAACCTGCAATTTACACCCATGACGTCATATCGGCGTATTATGGATGTGAGTCACAAACATGACATCATTTTTATCAGCTGCAGATTTCCAGCCAAGTAGAATCTTAAACATGTTCTCGTCAGTCGTCAAACGTGATGATTTCTCATTGCCCTTTGATGCTTAGTTGCTCCGTGGTCCTTCACAACACGTTCGGGCACGGATTTCTCATCTATTGTGGATGTATGCCACTGGAGCCCTCGAGACACTGCAAGGCCGTTTACAGTGGTAAAGTGTCGGACTTGCTTTGTGCACAGAGCGGGCACACACCAAATATCTGTATTGCGCATTCGTACCATGTATTGCCCCAGAGGCACGCCTGGAACACTGCCAAATTTTATTAAATGCAGCTCTAAATTAACGGGACCCTGATGCCTTCACGTGTATCTGCTTTATAAATATAAGTAGTAAGCAGCCCATTTAAAGCAAAATATGGAGTAGCAGAGATGACAATTTTTGTATTGGAATGGCATATGGAATATTCTTCGAATTACAGTTAACCGACCCACCTGTCCTTGGTTTGCCTTTACTGCACGAGATCTACGTAAAAACAATACCAGCATATGTGAGCAACAATGCCATTAATTTAACAATTAAGCTATTGGCAATGTAAATGACAATGCCATTTATTTATGATTTAAAAAAAAAAAAAAAGAAATGTCATGAGCAATGCCAAAAGCTCTACCTTTAATGATGCCGAGACCATTGCATTGTAAATGCTTGTTTGTATTTGTATTTGTATTTGTTCTTGTATCGCGCATAGCTCACCCGTTAGGTCTCATAGCGCTGACAGATGAATAAAACAGAACAGACCGCACTTTCTTACTATAACATACAGCACTGTGAAGACAAAGGAGTGGGAACAGTGGAGAGAGGCAGGAAATCTCTAAGCATAACTCTAAAATGACCCATGGAGATTCAAGCAGTAACAAAGCAAACACAGTAACACCTGCAATGGTGACATAATGCAAAGCATTGGTGAGTGTGCAGTATGAATTCTCATTTAAGGTTACTATGGGACTGGCTAGTTCATGCCTTTGGAGTATTCTGTGGCCTCGGCTGGTGTTAGTGTACTGCAATTGTTGCACTTCTTTCCATTTGAATTCAAGTATCACGAGTGCTGGGCTCATACGTCACTTTCAAGCCCAGTCACAGTCGAGAGGCACAAGCTCTGCCTGATTGTGCAGCATGACAAGCAAGAACCCTAGTACGAGGCCTGACTGAGTTTTAGGGGGACAGCGTGCAGTGTCGAAGAGTGCTGATTAAAGGCAATCTGCATATTTTCTGGCTCCCTGTGTAGAGGGACCAAAGGAGTGAGCAGCACCAGGTAAATGGCAACTTCCCTCTCTAACGAGAGTCTATCATTGCTGAAAAAAGAGGGGTATTGCAGATACAACTGAGACTGTGCTATTCTGGGGTATAATGTGTCCTGAAGTCATGGGAAGTTGCCTGGCATTTGTCCAATTACAATGGTAAAATATAGCATTCAGTTAATAATCAACTAGCATTTTTCAAATTGCGATGTTAAAATATAGCAGTTAGGGCCAGATGTAGGTAAATTAGATTTACCGATTTTTAATTACCGAATTTTACCGATTCGGTAATTAAAAATCGGTAAATCTAAAGTGTGGATATGTAGGTATATCCAGATGTTCAAATACCGAATCCTTACCAATCGATATTTACCGATTCTGTAAATACAGAATCGATAATGCCCATTCATTCCTATGGGCTTCAAAGCCCATAGGAATGAATGGGCATTACCGATTCGGTATTTACAGAATCGGTAAATACCGATTCACACAAGGGTGCAGGGGTGTCACTTTGACACCCTCTGGCACCCCCAAAACAGGCACGGGTGCCATGTGGCAGGCATACCTGCCCTAAGGGCAGGTCTGCCTGTCACATGGCATAGGTGTGCATGCACACATGTGCATGCACACCTGAATCGGTATTTTACCATCAAATTGGATTTGATGGTAAAATACCGATTCGTTAAGGCTCCTGGGACTCTGAAGAGTCCCACCTACATCGGAGAATTACCGAATCGGTAAAAATACAGATTCGGTATTTTACAGAATCGGTAAAAATACCGATTCGGTATTTTACAGAATCGGTAAATTTACCGATTCTGTAAAATTGTGCCCCTACATACCATTTCAGGTATACCGGTCGGTAACGGCCGAAAATACCGATTTTTGGCCGTTACCGACCGACCTACATCGGGCCCTTAGTTATTAATGAACTAGATTATTTGGCATTCATGGGGTTTGTATTATTCTCTGTACTCCTGTTAAGAAATGTACCTTACTTCCCCACTAAGGGCCTGATTCTGATGCGGTTTGGAAAGCTTCCAGACCAAATGGGTTTGGGAATGGTTTTCAACCAAATCAGATCAGGAGAGTCTAACCGACTGAGTACGATGCATCCGGATGCTTCCAGATACGATTGGGTTGGACTACCATTGACTTAAACAGGAGACTTTGGGCCCGATGTAGGTAAATCCCATTTACCGATTTTGAAATACCAAATTTTACCGATTCGGTATTTCAAAATCGGTAAATGGGATGTAGGTCCCAACATCTGGATTCGTTACCGAATCCTTAACAATTATTTAATTACCGATTCGGTAAATACCGAATCGGTAATGCCCATTCATTCCTATGGGCTTTGAAGCCCATAGGAATGATTAGGCATTACCGATTCGGTATTTACCGAATCGGTAATTAAAGAATTCACAAGGGTGCAGGGGGTGTCACTTTGACACCCTCTAGCAAGTCAAGTCAAGTCAAGTCAAGAGATTTATATAGCGTGCTACATACCCATAGGGTCTCAAGGCGCTTGAGGAAGGGTGGGGAATTAATTGTCGAATATCCAAGTTTTAAGTTGCTTTCTGAATGCTAGGTGGTTCTGAGTAAGGCAAAGGTGAGTGGGAAGTGAGTTCCAGGTTTTAGCTGCCAGGTAGGAGAAGGATCTACCTCCCATGGTGGTTTTGTTGATGCGAGGTACAGTGGCAAGGGCTTGGTTGGAGGATCGTAGCTGACGGGAGGGGGTGTAGAAGGACAGTCGTGTGTTGAGGCATTCGGGTCCAAGTTCGTAAAGTGCTTTGTGTGCGTGGGTTAGGAGGCGGAAAGTAATCCTCTTATTTACGGGGAGCCAGTGGAGGTTTTTCAGGTGACCAGAGATGTGTTCTTTACGCGGGATGTCTAGTATGAGCCTGGCTGAAGCGTTCTGGATGCGTTGGAGTTTTTTCTGGAGTTTTGCGGTGGTACCGGCGTATAGGGTGTTTCCGTAGTCCAGGCGGCTCGTGACCAGTGCGTGGGTGACCGTTTTTCTAGTTTCGGTGGGGATCCAGCGAAATGTTTTTTTGAGCATGCGAAGAATGTTGAAGCAAGATGATGAAACGGCGTTGACTTGTCTGGTCATCGAGAGTGAGGAGTCCAGAATGACGCCCAGGTTCCGTGCGTGGTCCGTCGGGATGGGTGCTTTTCCAAGGGCCTCTGGCCACCAAGAGTCATCCCAGGCGGAGGGGGAGGTGCCTAAGATGAGGACTTCTGTTTTGTCTGAGTTCAGTTTCAGACGGCTGTGCTTCATCCACTCGGCTACTTCTTTCATTCCTTCGTGTAAGTTGGTTTTGGCGGTGTTAGGGTCTTTGGTGAGTGAGAGGATCAGTTGAGTGTCGTCAGCGTAGGAGATGATGTTGAGATTGTGTTGGCGAGCGATGGCCGCAAGGGGGCTCATGTATACGTTGAAGAGGGTGGGGCTGAGTGACGATCCTTGTGGCACGCCGCAGATGACTTCAGAGGCCTCTGACTTGAATGGTGGGAGGCGGACTCTCTGGGTTCTTCCGGTGAGGAACAAGGTGATCCATTCCAGTGCTTTTCCTTGGATTCGGACGTTTCTGAGGCGCTGTAGAAGGGTGCTATGACAGACTGTGTCGAAGGCAGCAGATAGGTCAAGGAGGATGAGGGCGACTGTGTCTCCATTGTCCAGTAGAGTTCGAATGTCGTCTGTTGCTGCGATAAGTGCGGTCTCGGTGCTGTGTTTGGCTCGGAAGCCGGACTGTGAGGAGTCGAGGGATTTGTTGGCTTCGAGGAAGGTGGCGAGCTGGTTGTTGACAGCTTTCTCGATGACTTTGGCCGGGCATGGAAGAAGCGAGATGGGGCGGTAGTTTTTGAGTTCGGTGGGGTCAGCTGTGGGTTTTTTCAGAAGGGCGCTGAGTTCTGCGTGTTTCCAGCTTTCCGGGAAGGTGGCTGAGTTGAGGGAGCAGTTGATGACATCTCGGAGGTGTGGTGCTATGATGGAGTCTGCTTTGTTGAAGATGTGGTGAGGGCATGGGTCAGTTGGGGATCCTGAGTGGATGGAGTTCATCAGGCGGATGGTGTCCTCAGTGGAGATTGGGTTCCAGTCGTTAAGGATGTTCAAGGGGGGTGAAGGTCCTGCAGAAGGTTGGGTGGGTTGGTCTCCGGGTCGGTTGTCGAAGCTGTTGTGGATGTCTGCGATTTTGTTGTGGAAGAAGGAAGCTAGGGAGTCGCAGAGGGCTTGGGAGGGGGTGATGTCGTTGGAGTTGGCTGATGGGTTGGTAAATTCTTTGACGATGTTGAATAATTCCTTGCTGTTGTGGGCGTTGTTATCTAGTCGGTCTTTGAATGCGGCTTTCTTGGCAGACCGGATTAGTTGGTGGTGTATGCGGGTGGCATTTTTGAAGGCGTCCCTGGTGCTGGTGTTTGGGTCTTTTTTCCAGGCCTTCTCGAGGGAGCGACAGAGTTTCTTCGATTTCTTAAGATCATCGTTGAACCAGGAGGCGTTTTTGCTGCCTAGTTTGATTTGACGTTTTTTCAACGGTGCTAGGATGTCGGCGCTGTTGGATAGCCATTGGGTGAGGTTAATGGCTGCTTGGTCGGGGTTTGAGGAGTGGGCAGGGGGGGTTTGAAGAAGCGATGAGGAGATCTGATCGATGGTGATTTTGTTCCAGTTTCTTCGCATAGTAGGTTGAGGATGGTTGTGGGTTGTGGTCTTCTTGTAGATAAAGTGAACGCAGCTGTGGTCCGTCCAATGGAGAGCTGTGGTGTGACAGAAGGAGACATGTTTGCTGGAGGTGAAGATAGGGTCGAGTGTGTGACCTGCATTGTGGGTGGGGGTAGTGACAAGTTGTTTGAGTCCGAGATTGGCGAGATTGTCCAGAAGGGTGGTGGTGCTGCTGTCATTGCTCTTTTCCAGGTGAAAATTGAGGTCTCCCAATAGAATGTAGTCCTCGGAGGGGAGGGCGTGTGGGGTGATAAAGTCAGTGATGGCGTCCCTGAATTGTGCACGGGGTCCTGGAGGCCGGTAGAGGAGGGTGCCTCTGAGTGTGGTCTTGGGGTCGGTGTGGATCTGGAAGTGGAGGTGTTCGGCGCTGGCAAGGTTGGCGTCAGAGCTGGTTGAGATGCGGATGGAATTCTTATGGACGATAGCGATGCCTCCTCCTGTTTGCTTGATGCGGTCCTTACGGATGATCTTGTATCCTTCCGGGATGGCAATGGTGATATCTGGGGCTGAAGAGGCATTCATCCATGTTTCTGTTAGGAAGGCGACGTCCGGTGAGATGGTGTCTAGTAGATTCCAGAGGTCGATGGCGTGTCTGTGGACCGAGCGGGTGTTGAGCAAGATGCATTTTAGGTGGTTGGTGTCAGGTCTCTGTATGGTGTTGGTGGATGAGGAGTTGGTTTTGGTGCCGTCGAACTTGCAGGAGTTGCAAGAGAAGGGTCCATGGGTGTGTCCAGGAGCGGCTTGGACACAGTTGGGGGAACGGCCGGGGTTAAGGGCTAGGATGGTGGTGGCATCGTAAGTGATGCGAGTGGGCTGGGCATTACGGGAACCAGGGGGTCTGGCGCTGGGCGCGGTCCAGGCGCGGACGGGCGTAGACGGGCTTACCTTTGGCGCACCTTCGGCACGGCCGAAGCGCGTGGACGCTGCGCGTTGGGACATCTGTCTTAAGTGGATGGTGGAGGGGGCGGAGCGTGGGAGGGGCTGCTGGGAGGCGGGAGCTAGGTGGAGGAAGGGCCAGGGACCATACACAAAATGGCAGCAACAACAACAAACGCTGCTTGGGGCACAGGCAGTGGGAGTAATGGGGCGCTAATAGGGCTATGTCTAGTCAGGGTAGTGCAACAATTGAGGAGGAATACAAGCGCAGGGTCAGAGCGCTGTGACAATATGCAGGTATAACACAACACGCACGTAGTCAAAGAAATGCCCACAACACGCACTTAGTCAAAGAAATGCCCAGTAATGCGCGCTAGCGCTACAAGTTAATAATCAGAGGTCAATCGATTGCAACAATAGTGATAATTAATGTTTAGTAAAGCGCTACTATGTATCAATCCGGTGCCGAGTCGAGCGCTGCAACACCACGGGTATAAGGGGAGGAGCTAAACAAATGTCCGCAAGTTCGCGCTAGTGAAAGAAAATGCAAATCCGAGTTGGGCGCTATGAAGTTAGAAGGCAGTGTGCAGGCAAGCGCTACGATTTAATAGTAAAGCAGAGTATAGTTAAGCGCTACGATACCATCCGTTTCAAGAGAGGAGGAAGCGAGGGGATCGACCGTCCGTGTCCAGGACAGGAGGGCATGTGTGCAATGTGGCACACAGACATGCCCTAAGGGCACGTCTGTCTGTCACATGGCACATGTGTACATGCACAGATGTGCATGTACACAGGAATCGGTATTTTACCATGGATTTGTATTCCATGGTAAAATACCGATTCTGTAAGCCATGTGCTGATGGAACATTGGCTACCTACATTGCATTTTCGGTAATTTTACCGATTCGTTATCATTACCGAATCGGTAAATATTACCGAATCAGTAAATTTACCGATTCGGTAATGATAACGATTCGATAAAATTACCGAAAATGTGCCCCTACATCTCGATAGCCCTTTACCGATCGGAAACGGACGAAAATCGGTATTTTCGGCCGATTCCGATCGGTAAAGGGCTACCTACATCGGGCCCTTTGTTCCAACCGAATGCAAAGGCTCCCATTGAAGAAAGGGGTGGCTGGGGAATATCAGGCACCCTGTGGCAGGCACCCCCTGGTGCTTGCCACACTGTACATGGCTGATAAGGGAAGACCCAAGAGTACCCCCACGGGTCCAATTGGGAAGGCTCTTCAGGTGCAGGGGGGCCCACTACAGGCCCCCAAAGTCTGATTCCAACTGCTGATTCGAGTCGGACGGCACGATTCGGAAAGGCTGTCCAAATCCAGCATCGTACTCGGTCGTTTGGAAACGGGGCCCGTAGCAACGTACAATTCTGCTCCGTATGCCTCGGTCATTCCAATGCCATTGGGTTTGGATTGGGATATTCCTAAGGCCTAACTGGCACCATACTCGGTCAGTTGGAAACCTTTCCGAGTCGGTTGGAAAGACACATTCCTGTTCCGATTTGGACGGGGCAAGAGAGTTAAAACCACCAACGTGGAAAAGAAGGGAAGGAGAAAAATTAAAAAACAGTGACATAGTGAGCAAGCAGGGATAAAACAAGCTGTAAGAATGACATAAAGGAGTGTCTGGTGGTGGATGAAAGAGGCAGGAGGTGGAATCAAAACTAAGACTTGGTATTTGGCACCCTGGCATTCTATAGCGCCAGCCGTATGATTCTGAGCAAAACCTTGGGCCCAACAGTTATTCTTTTACAAATTAAGCACTGTTTGCAGGTGAGTACTTCTTCACCTGCTGAGGTGCTCTGTTGTGAATTGTAGTATTGCTAGACTGCTCTAATGTATGATTGTTGTGATGTGGTTGTACATTTTCAGTAAGCATCTACTGAAGGCTGTCATCATTATGTTTGGAAGACGTCGCAACTTTTTCTGGTGCAGTTTCCAGAGTGTGTGGTACTGGGTGCAGATAAAGTGCTTTCTTTTGCATGACACTTGGTCATCTTGGTTTGGCCAGGTCGTGTGACTGACTGTATGGCTTGTTGAAGTGCTGGGCTGCACTTCTGAGTGTAAGCGTATGGTACTGTTTGTTGTCCTTGAGGTGAAGTGTGTGTTGCTTTTGTATAATGGAAAAGACGTGAGAGCTTGTGCTGCATAGTTTAGTGATGTGAGGTGGATGTCTTGGACCTTTGTGTGTGAGTGTCGTTATGAGGACAGTTTTTTGTTGGAGTCTGGTCAAGGGAATTTTGGGTTCAGGTGATCTATGCTTACATTTTACATGTTTGTGTTGTTTGTGCCTTGAATGTGTAGACTTAAGGATGACAGGGACACCCTTTGTTGAAGGAAGCTGATGTCCTGTCCATGTCCCGAGTGAATCATTGTATGTGGGGTCACTGTGAGTGTGCAGATGTAGTGGTAGGGTTTCATTTCAAGAAGGCTGGAAGACTTGAAAATCTTGGACCTTTGCGAAATGGTACTCAGAACTTCATTGTTTCACACCAGGTGTGAGGAGCCTCATGTCTTCACCCATCACAGAGGTTAACTAGTTGTTGGGGGAATGTGTAAGCCAGGCCTATTGTTTGAATGATTGTGAGTGATTGTATGCAAGGCAAGGGACTGGTTTTGTTGTTTGTAAAAAGAATTTTTTTTAAAAGAGGTCCTTTGTGTCCTGTTGTGTCCTCCGTTCTTATCATGTTGGTTGAGGGGGAATACTATGCATATAATAGAACGGCTCAACACTAGAATCCCGAGGTGATCAGTATGTGGGGAGATTAATTGTTGCATCAGGACGCCCTATTGCTCCCCAAAGATATCATATCCCCCTCTTTGTCCCTCGTTAGGAAATAAATCGATTCCTGTCTCTTACATTACTTCATTCACTCCACGGATCCCGCCTGCTGGGAATGGCCAACCACTCACCTTCACAGCACTGTTCATTTTTCACTGAGCCCCAGAATAAAATGGGGATATCTACATCCGGTGCTGGACACAATTAACACATAGCCATGTGTAGCACATTACAATGTTGTCAGTCATGAAATACATCTTTTACACTGTACACAGTGCTGGCATTAAGGAGGAATTCATGGAAATCCTGTTCCCATGGTTTTGGGTAGAGGGTTAGAGAAGTTAAAGAAATTGCCAGGATTGACCCCTGAGGGCCCTACGCAGCTTCTGGGGCCCATGGCAACAATCAGAGCAGATCAGGGCACAGTCCACGTGTGTTATGCCACGCACAGCGGTAGCCCAAATGCTTCACTTCAAAGACACTCAGTAATTCATATTATCAAAGTGCCCTTGCAGGCAGCAGTATTCAAAAGCTGAAGGGCGCGCCGCTAAACCTATACATGCCTCCCACCAGACTCAGCAGCCCGCCAGGGTAAAGGTACATAAGGACAGATTTACAAGCCCTTTGAACCACTTTTGCGTAATTTTTAACGTTGGAAAAATGACGTAAAAGTGGCGCAAGGGGCTTGTATATCTGCCCCATATTCTTTACTTTCTCAAGCTCAGAAAGTGGTGCTTAATTTGAGCCGGTGGATTCCAATGGTGGGCACCAGCACTTAATGAGTTTCTGGTGCTCGGCATCGGCACTTAATTGTTAACACCACACTTATGACAGTCTGCCACATGGTGGTGCTGCTCCTCTAATTTAGAAATGAGCAGAACAATGGTTGTTTATAAATACAATGCACATTTAAAATTACTAATACCTGCCTCCCCACCCATTCCTTTTGGTGTGGGGACCTGGAGTAATCGGAACTATCGCACTTGCAGGAGAGAGAGATGGTTAGTAGTTTTGGCAGCGATGACAGGGGCGATGGGTGGTGCAAGCTGTAGTGGCCTCATGGTCAGAGCCCCGGCACTTATTATTTTACAAATTAAGCACTGTAATTGAAACACATTGATATTAGTAGACGAATTAGTGACAGAAAGATATGTTTGTTTCCTGGGGTGATGTAGTGGAGGAGCATAATGTAGTAAATTACTTCTCTACTGTTCTCCATTAAGTGGAATGTACCATGACATCATAGAATGCCTGGGTGTCTCTGGCGCACAGTGCCTCTCTCTGGCTGACAGTGTCAGTTGGTGAACTCAGGCTGAGCTGCTTGGGGCTTGCTCCTGGTGGGGTTACATCTGTACTTCCTATCTTGTTTTTTGTTTTGTTTTTTCGCATTTATATAGCGCACTACTTACCCAGAGGGTCTCAAGGCGCTGGGGGAGGGGGATCTGCTACTGCTCGAACATCCAGGTCTTGAGTTGCTTCCTGAAGGCGAGGTGGTCCTGGGTCAGGCGGAGGTGGGTGGGGAGGGAGTTCCATGTCTTGGCGGCGAGGTAGTAGAAGGACCGTCCCCCTGTGGTGGCTCTTTGGATGCGGGGGACGGCGGCGAGGGCGTGGCTGGTCGATCGAAGCTGGCGTTTGGGAGCGTAGAAGTTGAGGCGGCTGTTGAGGTATCCTGGGCCTTGGCTGTGTAGGGCTTTGTGTGCGTGGGTGAGGAGACGGAAGGTGATTCTCTTGTTGACCGGGAGCCAGTGCAGGTCTCTCAGGTGTCCGGAGATGTGGCTGCGACGGGGGATGTCCAGGATGAGTCGTGCTGAGGCGTTCTGGATCCGCTGGAGTCTCTTCTGGAGTTTGGCGGTGGTTCCGGCGTAGAGGGTGTTGCCGTAGTCCAGGCGGCTGGTGACGAGGGCCTGGGTGACCGTCTTCCTGGTCTCGGTGGGGATCCACCGGAAGATCTTACGTAGCATGCGCAGGATGTTGAAGCACGACGAGGAGACGGTGTTGACTTGTCTGGTCATGGAGAGGGAGGAGTCCAGGATGAAGCCCAGGTTGCGTGCGTGGTCTGTTGGTTTGGGTGCGCTACCTAGGGCGGGGGGCCACCAGGAGTCGTCCCAAGCGGTGGGTGAGGATCCCAGGATGAGGACTTCCGTCTTATCTGAGTTCAGTTTCAGGCGGCTGTTCTTCATCCATTCGGCTACCTCTTTCATCCCTTCGTGAAGGTTGGCTCTGGCGGTGGCGGCGTCGTTGGTAAGGGAGAGGATCAGCTGGGTGTCGTCGGCATAGGAGATGATGTTGAGGTGGTGCTGGCGTGCGATGTCTGTGAGGGGGCTCATGTAGATGTTGAAGAGGGTTGGACTGAGCGAGGAGGCTTGAGGGACGCCGCAGATGACTTCGGTGGCTTCAGATCTGAACGGAGGGAGGCGGACTCTCTGTGTCCTTCCGGCGAGGAAGGAGATGATCCACTCCAGTGCCTTCTCCTGGACTCCGACGTTGCTGAGGCGTTGTACTAGGGTACGGTGGCAGACAGTGTTGAAGGCTGCGGAGAGGTCGAGGAGGATGAGGGCCGCTGTTTCTCCGTTGTTGAGCAGCGCTCGGATGTCATCGGTGACTGCGATCAGGGCGCTCTCGGTGCTGTGGTTGGCCCGGAAGCCAGACTGAGAGGGGTCGAGGGATCCGTTCATCTCAAGGAAGGCGGCCAGCTGCTTGTTGACGATCTTCTCGATGACTTTTGCAGGAAACGGGAGCAGCGAGATGGGGCGGTAGTTTTTGAGGTCGGTGGGGTCAGCCGATGGCTTCTTGAGTACAGCGCTGAGTTCGGCGTGCTTTCAGCTCTCCGGGAAGGTAGCGGTGTCGAAGGAGGTGTTGATGATGTCCCGCAGGTGGGGTGCGATGACAGCGTCGGCCTTGTTGAAGACGTGGTGAGGGCAGGGGTCGGTCAGAGATCCGAAGTGGATGGAGTTCATCGTGCGGACGGTGTCTTCGGTGCTGATCGGAGTCCAGGCGCGGAGGGTGGTGGTGGGGGGTGGTGGTTCGGTCGTGGTATTCGTCGGTTGAGTGCTGAAGCTGTTGTGTATGTCCGCGATCTTGTTGTGGAAGTAGGAGGCGAGGGAGTTGCAGAGGTCTTGCGAAGGGGTGATGTCGTTGTTTCCGGCGTTGGGGTTGGAGAGCTCTTTGACGATGTTGAAGAGTTCCTTGCTGTTGTGTGCGTTGTTGTCCAGTCGTTCCTTGAATGCAGTTTTCTTGGTGGCGTGGATGAGTTGGTGGTGTTTTCGGGTGGCGAGCTTGAGGGCAGTCATGTTGTCCGGTGTTGGGTCTCTGCGCCAGGTTCTCTCGAGGGCTCGGCAGTTCTTCTTTGAGCTCTTGAGTTCGTCGGTGAACCATGGGGCTTTCTTGCTACCGGGTCTACTGGGCGGGGTCCTCAGGGGGGCGAGCTCGTCTGCGCAGTCGCTGATCCACTTCGTGAGGTTGGTGGCCGCCTGGCTAGGGTTCGTTGTGCTGGTGGGAGGGTTCATGCTCAGGGAGGACGCGAGCTGGTCGGCTGTGATCTTGTTCCAGCTCCTGCGTGCAACCTGTTGCTGGTGGTGGTGGATCGTGGTCCTTCTGAAGCTGAAGTGGACGCAGCTGTGGTCCGTCCAGTGGAGTCCGGTGGTATGGCTGAAGGCGATGTCTTTGCTGGATGAGAAGACGGGGTCGAGTGTGTGTCCGGCGTAGTGGGTGGGGGTGGTCACCAGCTGCTTGAGTCCCAGGTTGGCGAGGTTGTCCAGCAGGGTGGTGGTGTTGCGGTTGTTGTTGTTCTCCACGTGGAAGTTGAGGTCCCCGAGGAGGATGTAGTCAGCGGAGCAGAGGGCGTGCGGGCTGATGAAGTCGGCAATGTCTTCGCTGAATTGTGTGCGTTGTCCCGGGGGTCTGTAGATGAGGGTGCCTCTGAGGGTGGTCTTGGGGTTGATGTGGACCTGAAAGTGCAGGTGCTCGGCGGTTGCGAGGGTGTCATCGGTGTTGGTCATGATGCGGATGGTGTTCCTGTGGATGATGGCGATGCCTCCTCCAGTGTGGTTTATGCGATCCCGTCGGATGATCTTGTAGCCGTCTGGGATGGCGATGGCTATGTCGGGCGCTGAAGAGGCGTTCATCCAGGTTTCCGTGAGGAAGGCGACGTCTGGTGACGTTGTGTCGAGCAGGTTCCAGAGCTCGACTGCGTGTCTGTGGACGGAGTGGGTGTTGAGCAGGATGCACTTCAGGTGGTTGCTGCTGTTGCTCGTCGAGGTCTTGAGCACTGCTGGAGTGGTGCAGGTCCGGATGCAGGTGAACTTGCAGGCGTTGCAGCAGAAGGGTACGTGGGTGCGTCTCGGGTTGGCTCGGTAGAAGCCCGGGAGTCGGCCGGTGTTGAGGGCATTGAGTTCGGTGGCGTCGTAGGTCCGGCGGGTGGGCTGGTGACGGCGGTGGCCAGGGGTCCTGGCACTGGGCGCGGTCAAGACGCGGACGGGCGCAGACGGGCTTACCTTTGGCGCACCTTCGGCGCTCAGTCGGTGCTCCCGCTGTGCGCGTCCGCTGCGCGGTCGCTCCGGGGGCGTCATAAGAAGGGAGCCGGGAGGGAGGGTCTGCTGGGAGGCGGGGAGCGCGTGGGCCAATCGACAGGCGGGGGGGCGGGGTCGCAGCAAGAACCGGCGCGAAAATCTATGCGGGCGGCCCTGCGGCGGCTGGGGCGCCGAGGATCCGAGGACGAGCGGCCCTGTGGCGGCTGGGGCTCCGGATCGGCGTCAGCAGGCAGGCAGCAGGTAGGAGGCAGGCAGAGCAGGCGGGGAGCGTGGGGGCAACCAGGCCGGGGAGGGCGCAGTGGTCGCTCCTGATCCGAGGTCAGGGTCCCCTTAAGAAGGGAGCCGGGAGGGAGGGTCCGCTGGGAGGCGGGGAGCGCGTGGGCCAATCGGCAGGCGGGGGTGGGGTCGCGGCAAGAACCGGCACGAAAATCTATGCGGGCGGCCCTGCGGCGGCTGGGGCGCCGGGGATCCGAGGACGAGCGGCCCTGTGGCGGCTGGGGCTCCGGATCGGCGTCAGCAGGCAGGCAGCAGGTAGGAGGCAGGCAGAGTAGGCGGGGAGCGTGGGGGCAACCAGGCCGGGGAGGGCGCAGTGGTCCCCGGTCTTCTCCTACTCATCTATCCTAGAAGAGAGATACAATAAAGGATTATCTAACTATACAGCTGGACTGCGTATCTTCCTTTACTACACATAACCGGACTACTCACAGCACTGGTGATACCTAACCATTGGTACTTAAATTGGGGCTTCCAACCCCCCCCACTCACCTTTCCCCTTCGGTGTGGTTATGACTTCCTAGGAGCACAGAGCAGGGGTGCCCTCTAAGTAATGCTTTAAGTGTTTCCTGAGTAACTTAGAAGTTTGAATCCTGACTTAGCCAACCAAATTATTCCTTCTGATGTTGTCATAACGGTTACCATTCATTAGAAAATAATAACATTTCCAGCTAATAACCTAAAGCCAATTCAGTTTAATGTCCTGTTACTTACCGGTAATCTTCATTAGAAAGGATGAGGACAACATGACCAGGAGTAATGAAGTTTACCAGTAAGAAATAGGATATTACCCCCAGGTGACTCCTGTCCTCGTCCCATTCCTGAACAAAGTGGAGAATACCAAAGCAAACAACCCGGCCTACCGGACACCCACCAATGCCAGGGGCACCAGACCGAAAAAAACGGCACCCAACAGAAACAGAAGGGAGCCCACAAGAAAGAAGAAAACGTAGGCAGGAGCACACAACCAGCCACGCCCCCAACCAAGCCGAAAGGGCTGAGACCCCCAAAGAAGCAGGGGCCGACCAAGAAAGGACTGCAAAAGAGCACAAGACCTCCTAGGCAAGCCAGAAGGAGGCCCTGCACCCAGATCCAAGCCCCAAGGGAACACCAAGAGAGGTAGAAACAAAGCACCCCCGAACGACCATTGGAAGGGAGCCCAGGAGAAGTGGGAACACCCCAACGGATCAACCAAGCCAGGAAGGGCAACCGACCAGGAAGAAAAACCACCAAGGTCGAAGCCCACAGCACCACCAGGCAGCCGCCTCACCAGGGAATAAACCGGCCAACACAGCCCAACGCCCGAGAGCACACGAGAGCAGGCCGCACAGGGCAGCACGGCCAAAGGCCCAGGAAGAAACACAGCAGGGGCAAGACAGAGAGCGAACCCCCCAGAGCAGGGAAGACAGCGACCCACAGCCAAAACAACCCATAAATTACAACACCAAAAGGTGAGGGGAAGGAAGATGAGACCGAAGAGGCACGCCAAAGTAAGAGAACAATGAATGACATGACCAACCACAGAACCAACCCTAACACGCCAGGGGAAGCCACCAGCAGAGCCGCAAAGACAGAAGAGGGCAGAACCAGACAAGAAAATAGGCATCGACCCAGAGGAACAACTAGGAAGACAAAAAATACTGTATAAAACTGCACAGAAAGAATACTACAAAGCTGTTCGTCTGGCAAAAGCTGAGTATTATCATATTCGTATCACGGAAGCAGGCAACTCCTCTAGGGAATTGTTCCAAATATATAAGGAGATATCCATAGTGGAGATGTCCTCCTCCACCCAAAATGACTCAGTGGAGTCGTGCAATAACATTGCTCAGTACTTTGCGGGTAAAATTAGTAGAATCTATACTAGTTTTACTCAACAGGGAGCCCTGGCCGCAGATTTTACTGAAAATGTGAAAATTGTAAACACGCCGGTATGTCTAAAATCTTTTGAAGTTCCCTCATATGAGATGTTGTCCAAGATGTGCAACAAGATTAAATCAGGATCGCCTCGAGATCCGGCTCCACCGAAAATTTTAGCTGAAGCTTTCTCAGTACTGGAACCTCACCTGAGGCACTTGCTACGAACTTCTTTCTCAACCTCTTGTCTCCCGGAGGAATGGAAACAGGCAATAGTGCTACCCATTAAGAAAAAGCCCAACATCAGTCTGGACGTAATGGATAATTTAAGACCTATATCCCTGCTACCCTATGTGGCCAAGTTGGCAGAGAAAATCGCCAACACCCAACTGATGGAACATCTGGAGACCCATAATGTTCTCCATAAATCCCAGTCGGGTTTTAGATCAGGTTTCTCAACGGAGACAGCTCTCCTGAGGGCCACAGAAACCCTACGTGAGGGAGCAGATGAGGGAAAGACAATGGCCCTCATCATGCTTGATCTCAGTGCCGCTTTTGACACTGTAGCACATTCCATCTTGCTACAGTGTCTAAACAAAGCGGGAGTCACCAATAAGGCACTGGGATGGCTGAAAGCTTTTCTGCTTAACAGAAGCTTTCAAGTCCAAAGGGGGAGTTTTCTCTCCGATAGGGTGAGGCTTGAGCAGGGGGTGCCTCAGGGCTCTGCCCTGAGTCCCACCCTGTTTAATCTATATATGGCCCCACTGGCAGAGGTAGTGCAGTCGTTCGGCGTGGAGCTTGTCTCCTACGCCGACGACACGCAACTCCTCATATCTCTGACCCAAGCCCCTTCCAAGGAAGCCGATAATTTTAATGCCTGCATGACTAAACTGGCCACATGGATGAATGACCACTGTCTGAAACTAAATGGAACTAAGACAGAGGTCCTCATCATAG
Organism: Lissotriton vulgaris; assembly: GCF_964263255.1. Taxonomy (NCBI): domain Eukaryota; kingdom Metazoa; phylum Chordata; class Amphibia; order Caudata; family Salamandridae; genus Lissotriton; species Lissotriton vulgaris. Next base: position 1,855,096,124 of record NC_141693.1, on the reverse strand, counting down.
GAGGCAATGAAGCTAAATGGACGACTGAGTGGTGGCCCAGCTGCCTTGGTCCTTTGCCCCCCCCCTCTCGAGAGGCGAAGAATTTGGGTGTGTGGGTGGACAATAAATTGTCCTTTGATAGCCACATTAGAAAAACGGTGGGCAAATGCTTTGGGGTGATGAAAACTTTGTACCGCACCCTTGACCTGCTACCCATCAATTCCAGGCGTACCATGACGCAAGCACTGATAACGTCCCGTATTGACTACGGAAACGTACTGCTCATGGGTACATCTGAGAAAAATATTAAAAAGCTGCAGGTGTTACAGAATTCGGCAGCTCGCCTGGTCCTAAGGCTCCCTCGTCGAGCACCATCACACCCCTCTCTGGTAGCCCTCCACTGGCTGCCTATCAGGAGGAGGATTGACTTTAAAGCTATGCTTTGGTGCCATAAAATAATTCATCTTAGAGCACCGGCCTACATGTCGGATCTGGTTTCTGTTTACGAACCTAACAGGTCGCTCAGATCTAAAGGTATGGGCCTGCTTAGAACCTCATGCCCCAAAAAAGCGAGAATGGGAGGCAGATCTTTCCGGACTTTAGCGGCCAGGAAATGGAACCTCCTTCCTTTGGATATCAGGATGGAGAATAATGAAATCCTGTTTAGGAAGAAATTGAAAACGTGCCTCTTTACTGGGTGATGGGTTTTCTCCTTCACACTTCTTCACACTTTCTCCACTGCGCGGGGACACGCCGGGAGGCGTCACCAGGCGCTCTACAAGCTCCTTTAAATTAAATTAAAAGGACCAAGGAACACTAGCAAGCCCTCCACCCCCCTAGCCCCACCCCCCACAGCTGACAAGAGCAGCAACAGGGAACCTGGAGACACGAAAACCCCACAGAAGGCCAAGGCCACAGCGCAGAAACGATCAGTGGCCAACCCCAGCGGAGACACTAGACAGCCACAGGAAAAGGCCGCCACACCGGGAGAAGAACCCGGGACACAGGAATCCACCATGTGGTCAGGCCAGAGGCACACCCTCAAAAGCAGGAGACACAGGGACAAGAACCCAGCTACCCGCCTCACGGAGGCCAGGGAGATCAATGAAGTGCAACCTGAAGCAGACCAGCACAAGACCAGGGCACTTGCAAGAGAGAACAACCGAGGGCCAAACACGGTACCGGGGAAACAAAACCCCAGAACCGGGAAGGAGGAACCTCCACCAACCAAGAGCGGATTCACTGGCCAGGAGGACACCAAGGAACTACCCAAGGCGAACCCCAAGAGGAGCCGCAGAAGGGCAAAACAGGAAGGACAAACAAGGAGGCCAACAGTCCAACAACGCAGGCAACACAGAAACACCCAAGAAGCCCACCGGACAAACCGACAGGCCAGCCAGCCAGGAGGCCCCCAAAATGATGCCCTAGAACCTGGAAGGAGTGGCAAAGGGCCAACCGACCCAAACCCAAAAACTCCCATCCAAGAAGGGGCACAGGGAAAGGCACAGGAGCCAACCACAGCCAGGCCACCAAGAGAGAAGAAGCAGCAGGAAGACATGGAGGGAGACCGTCAACCCACAAGTGCCAACCCACCCAAAGACCTCAGCGCAACAACCAGGTGCAAAGGAGTGGCACAGGAAAGGACAGAAGACCACCCCAGGACCCAGGCCACCAGAGCCAGAATCACCGGACACCAAGAGCCCAAAAAGAGGCCTCAAAAGCACAGAGAACGAGCGGCCAGGAAAGGACCCAGGCAGGGATCCAAAGGGGACCCCAAAGCAAACAAGGGCCCCACATCCAAAAACCTGACACACCCAAGCCGAGAAGGCCCCAGCGACTCATACGCACAAGCAAACAGGAGTCCAAACACAGGGACGGCAAGGGCAAAACCCAATAGAGGCAGAGCCCAGGCCCCAACAGCACCCCGGAACACCCCAGGCACCACCAAGCGAAAGGAGAGGAGCCCGGAGAAACCAAGGCGCACAACCCACCGGGGGCGCGGGAACAGACCCAAAAAAGGGAAGAACGAACCCCGCAGAGACAACAAGAGAGCAACGGCCTGCGACACCACAGGCCGAAAGCAGCCCGCACAGGAGCGGGAAAAAATGCACAAGCCCAAAGACAGGCCCCCAAGGGGAAGGCCGCAGCCCCAAAGTAGAGGCAAAGCCAACCGCAACCACAAGGCCGACAAAGAGGAGTGGGGAAGCAGCAACATGGCCCACACACCATGGGAGGGCGACACCAGACCCACAACCGGCAGCCCCACCCAAAAATCCACCGGCCAAGACCAGGAGCAGGCACGGCAAGGAGGATATCCAGACCGGCACCCACAAAGCAGGGAAAGGGAACAAGGCAGCCAGAACCAGCAGACAGGGTGGGGCACATGAGCTGCATACCCGAAGAACAAGGAGCCACCCAAGGCAGAGGCCAAGGAAGAAGCACAACAAGGCACAAAAGGGGGCGGCAGGGTAGAGGCAAAGGACCTCAAAAGCGCCCCAAGCCACCAAGAGAAACACAAGAGGGGAGAAGGAAACCACAACCGGAAACCAAACCCCAGCAGACAACTCAGGGCAACACAACCCGGCAGCAGGCGAGAAGCAAACAACACGCCAGCCAGAAAGCCCACCAGGTGCACCATAAGCACCGCCCGGAGCCAACAGCCCAACAAGGCCAAGGACCTAGCAGGACAGAGGGAGGGCACAGCAGCCCCCTCACCCATGGAAAACAAGGGAACCCAAGAACAGGGAGACCCCAGCGAACCCGCGTAAGGGCAAGAAGAAACAAGGCACCCGAGCAAGTGCCAAGCAAACACCCGCGGAAGGACGCAAGGAGCGCCCAACACCGGCAGCTGCAGGCAGGCACCCAGACAGGTACGCACCAGGCCCGAACCCACAAAAAAGAGCAGGAACCAACAGGGCGGACAGGCAGCAGGCGGGCGAAGGAAGCCCAGGAAACAACAAGCCACCAGGACCCAAGAAGGCCAGAGCAACAGAAAAACCTAGGCGGACACCCAACCAGGCACGACCAGGAAGAACAGAAGCACGCAGGGCAGGATGGCGGGAGACCCAGAGGCTAGAGGGTACAAACCAGGCCAGATCCTTGCGTGCGACCCGATGGCCGAAGGAACAGGAGCGACCAGATGGCTGAGACCGAAAGGACGCACATCTGCCCGCCCGAGCCTATGTGGTAGGGCTCCCACCTGCCCCTGCAGGGCTCAGGGGCTTTGCATCCCGGGGGCCCAGAGACCGCGGCTGGGTCCCAGGCACGGGGAGGCCCAGATGCCTGGGGTAGGACTTTCCGGTACCGACAGAGCACGTCCCAGGCATTCTGCCACTCCACGGGCCACAGCACCTGCCAACCCCCTGCACACCCCCAGCAGGGGGGAACAGGGAGCCAAGGCCTCTGGCCAGCACAGCAGCAGAGCACAGCACAGGGAAGAAAGAAACCGCTATGTGGTACTTTTCCGGGGGACATGCCAACACCACCACACAGAGACTGTCCCCCTACCCCCAGCCCAGAAGCCAACAAGCACAGAGCAAGCGGAAAGCCAGGAGGCCCAGGAACCCATGACCTGTGGAGGAAGCCCCCGAAGCACCCCCCAGCAGCATCAGAAAACAAGGCAGAGACACAGCCCATGCAATGCCCCCAACCCAGCACGGTTGGACAGGGAGTGCCACAAGCCTACATAGAAAGCCCCAACAGGAACCATCCAGCACAGCGAGAGACCCGTGGATGCCAGGTCCAAGAGCACCAGTGGCAAGGAAAAAAAGGAACCGCCATGCTGTACTCACCCCAGGGGCAGGAAGAGCACACCACAAGCTCACTGCCCCCAATAGCCAGCCCAGATGCCCTCTGGGACACCAGTGCCGGGCTGTGGAGAGGACTGCAGCAATCGGCATCCGAGGCCACATCAAGGCCCGCCCCTGCACCGACACAACGAACAGCAGGGGCGTCAGGGAGTAAGGAAGGCCAGCAGGATTCCAAATGCCAGGCAGGGAGCCCAGGTGCACCACCAAGCGCAGCCCCTGGACTCACCAAACATCCGCAGCAGCATGTCTTCCAGACCGGCCAAGCCACAGGAAGAGACCGGAAGGAACGGCGCCCCTCCAGCAAAGGGCCGGGCACCAATCAACGTGGCACCTGGCAAGCCAGGCAGGCCAGGAAAACGCAGAACAGGGCATCGAGGACAGCCCAGCAGCCTGACGAGACATCAAGCTAAGAATCCATCAGGTAAGTTAGCAAACACGTCCCATCCTGTCAGAAGACAGGGTAAAAGAACAGGATGCATGCTGGGCTGGTGCCGCTTATGTACTCCCAGTGGGAGGGAGTGGGTTAGGTATCTCAGCATGATCCTGTTCTTTTTTTTCTATTGCGGAGATGGTCATCTCCACTTTGTTCAGGAATGGGACGTGGACAGGAGGGACCTGGGGGTAATTGTGCTATGAAATTTTATTGCATCTGCACGCTACCTGTGCTTATATAAAGCATCAACAGCACTGAAACACTATACTAACTGTACCACAGCGCTATAGTAACTTGTGATAACATAATTTAAATATTTAGAAGGGGTCAAAAGAAGCTCTCGGGGGGGAGGAGCCTAGCCTGCAACCATGATGGCCGCCTAAACCCTCGGCTCCGCCGACCCTCTCGTTTTCCTCCCAAAAAGCTATTAATCCTGCAAGCTATCCTGCGATCGCGTCGATGTGTCGGAACCGGGAGGCGCTCCTGATTCCAACGGTGTGCTCCCCGATGTGCTCCCTGCGGCAGAAGCGACGGGGCGTCCTTGCTTCCTTTCCAGCGCTGAATGGCGGTGACCGGGTCTTTGTTCTTCGAAGACGGCCGGCCCTGATCACAACAACAGCGGACACTGAAGGCAGAGCGGGGTTGGCTGGCGGAGAGCGGCTGCCGCATTGACTTCCTTGCTGCAGCGAGCCACCCTGTCCTGTAAACCTCCACGCTCGCACGATATCACCGCTGCCGGTGACACATTGTATCCTTTCTCCAGCTTCTGGACGGCTTTGAGAGCCTTCTCGTCCTCCAGCGCTCCGGTGGGTGCCATTTTGAACCGAGCGCTCGGCACTTGGAACTGACGACCCCAGGCAACTATTGAGGGTGTTTACTACGGCTGACGCTGCACTGTAACCGTGTGCGGAGTCGTAAGGGACTGTGCTGCTCCTGTGCCCCCGACGTGATTGTGCCCTGCGGACCGGCGACGGATGACCGGGTCCTTGCAATGGATATCGGCGGACAGTCTCGAGGGCTACTATGTGATTGTGAGCCCCCTGTGCAGGAGGCTGCAGCATCCTCTTCTCCTGAGGCGTCGTTGCAGATTGGCGATATTTTGGGCGCCCTGAGTACTCTGCGAGCTGCCCTATGTGACAATGCCCAGGACCTGGGGGGCCGACTAGATGCCACTTTGTTTGCAGTGCCCTCGACTGGCCGTGCTGGCTTTCGTGTGCTGCGCACTTCGCCACACCCTGTGCTCGACTACCGAGAACTGCCTACCCAGATGTACATGGAGACGCTGGAGGTACGAGATCTTGATGCCGCTGCGGTACTGCCCGTTAAGGTTGTGGAGAGGAATGGGATTCTTGGACCTGTGCAACGGTTGGGGATTCATCTTTGGACGCCACGTCTAACAACTCCTTCGTGGTCTACTGGCGTGTCTCTTTGTCTTATCCTGGAGTTGCTGCTCTTGCTTTGGCCGGTTGACTTTCAAGGATTGCTGCTGTGTGTTGCCCTTTTTTGTGTAGCCGTAGACCGCATGGCTTTGAGTTGGACAGACCTTTGTGGATGGCGCCCTGTTCTGTTGTGGTCATTATGTTTGCTTATCCCATCCAAGATGGCTGCTATACAACTGGACCTCGTCGACATACTAGACTGAAAGGGACAAGGTTGAGGATGTTTTTCCTTTTTTGCTTCCTGTTGCTTGTATTGCTGGGGCTGTGATGGACGGAGGGGGAGGTAACCGTTGGTCCTGCATCGGTTTGGGGATCCGGGGAGGGGCGGCCGAGGATACACATGTTGGTTGTTTTGTTCTTATACGTTTGGCCCTCCTCCGGTCTTATGTGATTCTTCTTTTCCTTCTTTCTTCTTATTTCTGTATTTCGGGTACTCTTTTTTGGGCGACAGGCACACTGCTAGGGGGGGGGGGGGGGGGTAGGCCGTAGCCTCTGCATGCGTGTAGGGTGGGGGGTGGCGGGGGGGTTTTATTTTGTCCGTTTCAGTTTCTATGGGCCTTACTTTTTTCATTATTCTTATATTCTTTTCTTCTCTTATTTCTTCCTTGGGTCATTGGTTGGATCGATGTGAGGTGGGTAGTGGCTGGCATGCAACATAATGTTTGATCGTTACTCTTCCGTGTTATTCATATGCCGCCATTCTGATTAGGTTGTACTGCTTGCAGGATTTCCTCTGGTGGAAGTCGCCCACTTAAGTCCTAGACGGATTGTTTTGACCTTGATCCTTGCTAGTTCCTACTATTTTAAACACACTTTAAAAACTTTAAAAATAAACCTTAATTTCTCCTACTTCTCGGTAGTGCAAATATTTCCAGTGTAACTCAGGTTGATTGTACTTTGCTCCGATATGCTACTGAGTCGCCAAACTGCTTGCTATTGTGCTTCAAAAGATGTCGAGGCCGGCCGGATGGTTGTAGGCCTGTATTTGTTTGATTATATTGTGCAATAAATGTTTTTAAAAAATAAAAAAAAATAAAAAGAAGCTCTCGGTCCTACAGAACCGTGGAGCGCTGTTTGCACCCTGTACAAAAAAAGGACTAAAAGTTGAGGATTAGCTTGCCCAACGAGGTGAACACACAATGACTTACATTTGGTAAACTAATACCTGGTTAGCTCATTTTAGGGTGAACTCCCTTGGTAGAATTGTGTGAGGAACCTGCAGGTCACGGGTTTCAATCTCAATAGGAGAGGTTAGGAGTTGATGTGCCTTTTGCACAGATATCGTTCAAGCCTGAGGGATACTTCTTACGGCCTCAGGCTAAAGTTAAGTGTTTTGAGTTTTTAGTTTTATTGGCGACATATCTCCTTGAAGGTCTCAGTGGTGGGTGCTAATGAATAGTACTGTGGGGGAGGGGGATTAGAAAAAACAAATTTGACTAACCTGCCGCCACCTCTCCTTCGTCCTTCTGTCAACGAAGCAGGAAGCACACAGGTTCCCAGACTCCACTAGCCAATCACCACACTGTTTTCACAACATGACTGCAGCGTTGTGAATGGTCTGGGCGCCCTGGTTCGGTGATCAGACAGGGAGCAGAAGCCTGTTCATGTTCTCCATTCAGGCTGTGCAATACAGCCGGTGGAGAACAAGCTAAGTGCGCATGACTGTTTGGACAGCCCAAGACGACCGGTCAAACCGTCAGGCGCACTTAGAAAGTACCCACCACTCCTCTCCCTGCAGGCTGTGATGACAACCCAGCCCTGTCCACCCCTACAATGCAACTAAACTGAGCGAGTGCGGAAAAATAAAATGATAATAACATCGTGGTATTATTATAACATCGTGGGATTATCATGTTATTTTTCGCTTTTACACTGCTCAGAGAGAAGTGAGGCGACACGCCTCTGCTTTAGCGGATGAGCCCCCGCTGCAAGGTCGGTTCCTTCACCATGTGTTTCTTACATTAAACAGTTGTTTTCCAATTACATAAGCACTATTGAAGCAATCATTTTTCTGGAATGTGTTAGGATTTTTTTTCAGCTCTCTGTTGCTCTTAAGGTGGGTTGGCGCTCTATAAATACCAACACATTTCGCATGTTGTATTCCGAGTTGGCGAATCATATATTTTGTGTTAAGTACATTTGCCCAGCCCACAGCTTGTATGGTCCTGAAGCATTCTTGGAATCAGGGTGCTTTTTATAGTTCTGGGAACTGTGTTCACCAAGCTGAGTGGCCTCTTGAGGTTATATTTGATTGAGGCTCCAATTACTTGGATAGTAGCCAGCCGGGTGGAGTGAACTAACGCTTTTTAGTGATGAAATGTATCAGATAGTGCCAGCAAGCCTGCATTTCAGATCTGTGTGAGCATTATAAGCATTGGTATGTGTGGTGACAGGCATTGCTGCTTGCTTTGTTCTGCTGGGGTGTGTGACTTCTGATTGTTCAGTTTCATGTGGTTAATATGTCTCAAGGACTCTTTTCCCATTACGTTGCTCTGATAGCATTCTATGTGCAAATGTGTGAGGATATACGTGCATTAATATACAGTTGTGATGGCAGACGCTTTGCCAACTAGGGGGCATATTTACAAGGGCTTTATCTCCGTGTTTTTGGCTTAAAAATCCAAAAAAGCAGAGATAAAACTATCACCCTATTTACAAAGGGTGCTAATATGCATAACCGCTTGTTAGCACCCTTTTTCCCAACGCCTCCTTTTGCAGCTCTGATGAGATGCAAAGTGGGCGTCACTGGGCGTACCCCGGTTTGACACCTTGCAAATATCGCTGATGTTCACATCGCAATATTTACAAGGCTGCCCCAGCATTTTAGCAAACGTTAGTTTTAGGAGAAAACTGCTGTTTTCTCCAAAAACTAACGTCTGCTAAAATGCAGACTACCTATCCTTAACATTGGGGTGGATTATGCTGATACAACCCTGTGGGTCATATCAGCAAAGTTATCGCTGTTTTGCTGGGAACATCGCTGGAAAACAAGTGATGTTCCCTGCAAAACGGCGATAACCTCGCTATCTCTGGAATTTTTATCGCCCTGGAGTAACACGTTGTTATTAACGTGCTACCTGGGCGACAAATTCCAGTAATTATAAATTATAAATTATAAAGATAATAAAATTAACGCTAAGCACGGCCATGATAATATGCCCCTTATTAGACGGGGACCCGGAGGGTCGGCCGAGCAAGGGGGAGAGGCCTCCTGGCGAGGGCCCTCTCCTTAGATCGTATGGGCGAGCAACTACCCCCCCCCCCCCCCTACACCCCCACAGATGGACGCCACACAAAGATAGGTTCTGTACACTTTTATCGGTATTCTTAAGCAGGTTAAACTTTATGGTACAGCAGGACCAGGATACGGTGATCCCTTCAATTCTAGTCTCTGGGGAAAAGGGGGTAGCAGGACAGTCTCGGTACCGGTCCGGTACAGGAGTATCAGGCGTATGGCTCTCAATCCTTGAGCTGGAGAGTTCTCAAGTAGGGGCCGCGGCAGCGCCAGCAGGCCTTCGAGGATGGTTTACGAAGATGAGCCGCGGCAGCGACAGCAGGCCTTCAAGGATGGTTCACGAGGATGAGCCGTGGCAGCGCCAGCAGGCCTTCAAGGATGGTTCACGAGGATGAGCCGCGGCAGCGCCAGCAGGCCTTCAAGGATGGTTCACGAGGATGAGCAGCGGCAGCGCCAGCAGGCCTTCAAGGATGGTTCACGAGGATGAGCCGCAGCAGCGCCAGCAGGCCTTCAAGGATAGTTCACGAGGATGAGCCGCGGCAGCGCCAGCAGGCCTTCAAGGATAGTTCATGAGGATGGTCTGTTTGTACCCGGAAGTGGGTACCGAAGAGATAGGGCCGGAGCTTCTTGAGGGCCCACACCACGGCGAAGGTCTCTCGCTCTATGGTGCTCCAGCGCTGTTCTCGGGCCAGCAGGCGTCGGCTGATGAAGGCCACTGGCTGGTCAACTCCCTCTGTGTTGATTTGGGAGAGAACGGCCCCAACGCCGTGATCGGAGGCATCGGTCTGTACTATAAATTCCCGGCTGTAGTCGGGGGCTTGGAGCACTGGGGCGGTGCACATTGCGAACTTGAGGTTCTCAAAGGCGGCCTGACACTCAGGGGTCCAGTGCACTTTCGGGGCGTTCTTCTTGGACGTGAGTTCTGTGAGGGGCCCCACAATGCTGCCATAGTCCTTCACGAAGCGCCGGTAGTATCCGGTGAGCCCCAGGAAGGCTCGGACCTATGTTTGGGTGACCGGGGGCTCCCAGGCCCGGATGGCTGCGATCTTGAGTTGGAGAGGGGCCACCTGGCCACTCCCTACCTGGTGCCCCAGGTAGGTCACGGACCTTTGGCCGATTTGGCACTTGCTGGCCTTGATTGTTAGTCCTGCCCGCCGGAGGGAGGTCAAGACCTCCCGGAGGTGTTGGAGGTGTTCTGCCCAGTGGAGACTGTACACGGCAATATCGTCCAGATAGGCGGCGCTGAACTCCTCCAGCCCCGCCAATACTTTGTTTACGAGCCTCTGGAAGGTGGCGGGGGCGTTTTTCATTCTGAAGGGCATCACTTTGAAGTGGTAGTGGCCATTCGGGGTGGAGAAGGCGGATCGCTCCTGGGCGCCTGGGGTGAGGCCGATCTGCCAATAGCCCGCGGTCAGGTCAAAGATGCTCAGGTAGCGGGCGGCCCCCCCGACGGTCGATCACGGGGAATGGGGTGAGCGTCTGTTCGGGTAATGGCGTTCAGGCCCCGGTAGTCCACACAAAATCTGAGTTCTGGGGTGACGCCAGGGGCAGCGGCCTTGGGGACCAGCACGACCGGGCTGGCCCAGGGACTGTCGGAGGGCTCGATTACTCCTAGAGCCAGCATCTTGGAGAACTCCGATTGGATGCAGGCGCGTACCCAATCGGGAACTCTGTAGGCCCTGTGCCGGGTAGGGGGACTATCCCCGGTGTCGACATCGTGGAGGCACCAGGGGGTGACCCCGGGTGTGAGGGAGAATAGATCGGCGAATTGTTGCAACAAGTCTTGGCAGCTGTGGCGTTGTGCTGGGGTCAGGGTGGAAGAGAGGTTAACTCCTTCCACGGAGCCATCTTGGGCTAGAGTCTTCAGGAGGTCGGGGAGGGGCTCGGAGTCCTCTTCAGCCCCACTGTCGGTAGCCATCAGGAGGCTAAGTTCTGATCGCACAAAGTGCGGCTTAAGTCTGTTGGCATGGAGAACCCGGAGGGGGTCCCTGGGGGACTCCAGGTCCACCAGGTAGGTGTCGGGGCCCTTGCGCTCCACCACCTTGAAGGGTCCGGTCCATTTGTCCTGGAGGGCGCAAGGTTCGACCGGGGACATGACCCAGACCTGTTGTCCTGGCTCGAATTCAATGGACGAGGCGTTTTGATCATACCAGCATTTCATGTCCTCTTGGCTGGCTTCGAGGTTGGTCTTGGCGAGTTCCCGGAACCTCTGAGTCTGATTCCGGAGGGTCAAGAGGTACCTGTATACATCGGGTGGAGCCTTTTGGGGGGTCACCTCCCACCCTTCCTTGACCAGGCTGAGGGGACCCCGGACGGCGTGCCCATACAGGAGCTCGAAGGGGCTGAATCCCAGGGACTTCTGTGGGACCTCCCGGTAGGCAAATAGGAGGCAGGGTAGCAGCACGTCCCATTGGCGGCGTAGGGGCTCTGCCAGGCACATGATCATACCCTTGAGGGTGCGATTGAATCGTTCCACTAGTCCGTGTCCTTGCGGGTGGTAGGGGGTCGTAAATTTGTAGGTGACCCCACACTGTTGCCATAGGGACTTCATGTATCTGGAGATGAAGTTCGTGCCCCGAACACTGACGACCTCTCGGGGGAAGCCCACCTGCGAGAAGATCCCCATCAGGGCTCGGCCCACCACGGGCGCTGTCACGGTCTGGAGAGGTATGGCCTCGGGATAGCGGGTGGCATGGTCCACCAGGACGAGTATGAACCGGTGACCTTGCGCTGTCCGGGGCCCCAGGGGCCCCACAATGTCGATCCCCACCCGCTCAAAGGGAGTGGTGACGATTGGAAAGGGTTGCAGGGGGACTTTTAGTTTACGGCTGCTCTTCCCGCTGGCCTGGCAGGTGGGGCAGGCCCGGCAGTGGTTTATCACATCGTTCCGCATCTTAGGCCAGTAGAAATGGGTCACCAGGCGGCTGTAAGTCTTGTCTTGCCCCAGGTGCCCGGCGAGAGGCACATCGTGTGCCAGGTTCAGGATGAAGTCTCTGAATCGGAGGGGGACCACCAGCACCCGGCTGGCCCCCAGTTCGGCAATCTTCTGCTCACTGTAGAGGAGCTCATTGTCCCAATAGATTCAGTGGGCCCCCGAGGCATCTCCTGCGCTCTGGGCTACGGCTTGCTGTCGGAGCCCCTCGAGGGAGGGACACGTTCTTTGTTCTTGGCGGAACTGTTCCTGAGTGGGGCCACCTTCTTGGCACCACTGGGCCAGCTCCGGGAGGTCTCAGAGTGGGTCAGGCTCTTCGTTGTTGGGCCCCGGTGGACCGGGTTCAGGGGGGGTCTCTTCAGTGATGACAGGTGGTGGAGGTTCGGGCCACTCGGGGTCTTCAGTGGATGGGATGGCGCGGGCGGCCATGGATCGGGTCGTCGCACAGACCCATTCAGGGAGACCAAGCATCCCCAGGTGCTCTCTTCGTTCAACGGCTGCCCAGGGGGGGCTCTCGAGATCGTTCCCCAGGAGGCAGTCCACGGGGGCATCGTCTCGGACGGTCACTTTCAGCATGCCCGACACCCCCCCGCCCCCACTCGAAGGGGACGCGGGCCATCTGGCACAGGCTTACGGAGTTGTCCGCAGACCGTACTGGACAAAGTACGTTGGGCAAGATTTGATCGGGGGTCACCAGATGGCAACGGACTGCGGTCACACTGGCCCCCGTGTCGCGGTGGGCTTCGGCCCGGTGTCCATTATTAGTGACCCACTGGCTGTACTTCTGAGTGTTGGCCGGGATGGGGGCCCGCGGGACCATGTCCCTTTCTCCTAGACATACCAGGGACATGGCTGCAGGTTCCCACTCTGTCTGGTATTGTTCGCAATCTTCGGCTTCTTCTCCGCCTTGCTCTTCTCCGAGGGCGACGGCGGTGATCTGGCGGTTCATTGGACCCGGGGTATTGTTGGACTAGCTTCTCGGACAGTTGGGGTCATTGGCGTAATGGCCGGGCCGCTGGCATTTGTGGCAGACAACGTTGGAGCGGAACCCCGGTCGCGTCGGAGGACTTCCTCTTCCGGCCGGAGACGGGGGGTTGCTAGTGGGGGGCACCATGGCGGTGTCCCTGCCCCGACCCTGGCCTCCTCCTCCTCGCGGACGATGGGACCCCTGGGAGGCTCTGTTTTGTTCACCCGGCCAATTCCGGGGGACCCGGGTGCTCTCCCATTGATCCGCTTCGGTGGCGAGTTTCCGGGGTTCGGTCAGCTTGCTATCGAGGAGATGCTGCCTTATTTCAACGAAACAATTATTGGAGAGGTGCTCCCACACGATGAGATCGACCAATTGTTCCTAGGTGGTGACCTGGCTGCCTTTGATCCACCCCTCTAAGGCTCGGCTAAAAAAGTTCACATATTCCACCCAGGTGGTACCGGGGATTCTTTTACAGTCTCGGAATCGCTGCCGGTACATCTCGGGGGTGAGCTCATAGCGAGTGAGAAGGGCGGCTTTCATGTGCTCGTAGGAGGTCATCTCTGCGTCGGGGAGTTGTAGCAGGGCATCTCTACCTTCGTTGACGAATCTCCCCCAAAGCCCGGCTCCCCAGTCTTTCCGCGGAATACGGTGGGAGATCATGGCTACCTCGTAGGCCTTGAACCATTGCTGGATGTCGTCGTTCCGGTAGTATTCTCGGACGACGTCTTTGGGAATGTGGACCTTGGTGTCCGTAGGGGGAGCGGAGCTCTGGTTCTCTGGGACGCCGAGGTCCTTGTTTTGTCTTCGAATCTCTAGTTCTTTTAAACTGCGCTCGTGTTCGTACGCTAGCTTCTTCTCTTCCAGCTCCCTCTGGCTTTTTTTCACTACTCGTTCTTCCCGTAGCCGTAAGTGTTCGAGGGCTATCTTTTTTTCCGCTAGTTTCAGTTCCCCATCTAAGCGGAGTCGATCCAGTTCCAACTCGTGGAGCCGGCTCCTCTCTCGTTCTCGGGCCTCCTCGGAAGAGAGGCCCGCTCTTCTTTCTTCTTCGGGGGTTGCAATTGTTTCTGTGGTCTCGATGCTTTCGTTTTGGGGTGGGGACGCTCCTGTCTCCACCCAAGACTCCAAGGCGTGCTTGAGGTCGTCTTTGGTGCTCAGTCCCGTGGTAGCGATGCCCAAGTCTATGCAGAATTGTTTCAATTCCTTGTGGCTGTATTCTTCCAGCCGTTCCATCTGGAATTTTGCGGTTGTTCCGGTCTCTTTCGTCGACATTGTTGCTGTGTGTCGTGGGTTGAGTTACTCTCCGTACGATTATGCGTCGGCTCGGATCGCGCCGCTGGCCACCAATGTTAGACGGGGACCCGGAGGGTCGGCCGAGCAAGGGGGAGAGGCCTCCTGGCGAGGGCCCTCTCCTTAGATCGTACGGACGAGCAACTACCCCCCCCCCCCCACAGATGGAGCCAAACAAAGATAGGTTCTGTACACTTTTATCGGTATTCTTAAGCAGGTTAAACTTGACGGTACAGCAGGACCAGGATACAGTGATCCCTTCAATTCTAGTCTCTAGGGAAAAGGGGGTAGCGGGACAGTCTCGGTACCGGTCCGGTACAGGAGTATCTGGCGTATAGCTCTCAATCCTTGAGCTCGAGGGTTCTCAAGTAGGGGCCCCAGCAGCGCCAGCAGGCCTTCGAGGATGGTTTACGAAGAAGAGCCGCGGCAGCGCCAGCAGGCCTTCAAGGATGGTTCACGAGGATGGGCCGCGGCAGCGCCAGCAGGCCTTCAAGGATGGTTCACGAGGATGGGCCGCGGCAGCGCCAGCAGGCCTTCAAGGATGGTTCACGAGGATGAGCCGCGGCAGCGCCAGCAGGCCTTCAAGGATAGTTCACGAGGATGAGCCGCGGCAGCGCCAGCAGGCCTTCAAGGGTGGTTCACGAGGATGAGCCACGGTAGCGCCAGCAGGCCTTCAAGGATGGTTCACGAGGATGAGCCGCGGCAGCGCCAGCAGGCCTCCAAGGATGAGTTCGTCTAGGTGTCTCTCGACTCCAGGATACAACTGCCTTCCTGCTCTGGAGCTACTCCAGTTATAGGTCTGGCGCCCTTTGATGTCCGGACCCTCGCACTTGGAGGTCGGGGGTCCGGGATGAGGGAGTCCAGACACCCAGTAGGGGGGTGGAGCCAGCGCCCAGGGAGGCTGGGGGCGATTAAAACCAGGCGGAGGGGAGCCATCGACACTCCTTCTTCCATTGACTCGCCAAGTGGTCTCTTTACCCCCTGGGTGGATGGTGGTGCCTCGATGTCGGGGCCTGGCTGGGCCTGAGGCGGAGGTCGACCCGAGGCCACGAGGCCTGGCCGTGGAGGGTCCAAAATGGCGGCTGGGCCGGGGACGGTGGTTCGGCAACGGGCCCGGGCCAGCCGAGAAGGTTGTGGTTACGAGTCTGGGTTCCGTCGGGGAAGAGCTGGGGGGTGACCCGGTGGGCTGCATGTGTGGTTCTTGTCCGGGGAACAGGGGTAGCAGTAGTCCGGGACCCGCCCTGCTGGGAGGGGCATGCCACGAGGCCGGTCCAACACCCCTAGATTGCTTGGTACCTTGTTAAGAGTATGATGGTGGGACGCAGGGGCGGCTCCTCCATGAGAACGGAGGAGCATCGCCTGCTAACCAAAATGCCTCCAAGCACCAGAGATGAAAAGTAAAATAGTAATAAAGTTAATTTATTACCATTTTATTTGTAATCTGCCCGTCCCAAACTGAGAGTCAGGACAGGATGGGCTTACTGAGAGCAGCAATAGGGTGGGCTGCCGGGCTCTTCTTTTAAAAGTGTGCATGTCCCTTTTGCTGGCTGTTTTGCGATGGCCAGCTAGACTTGCGCACTTTGAAACCTCTAACCCAGCTGTCAAAGAACAGCTGGGTTAGACCAAGTGCAGACATCCAGTGCCACTCCCAATAATCCTAACGCTGCTCTCAAGCAGCATGATTTTAGCGCCAGAATTGGTTAAGGCACTTTGCTGGAGCCCGCACTGAAAACCAAACTGCAGGAGATAGACATGCAGTGAGGAGGAGGACGTATTGCAGGTAAGTGGATTTTATTATTCATTTTTTTACCTACCACCCATTTTCCCGCCTCACCACTCCCCATAGATGCCAACCACTACTGGTGTGACGAGTTGCGTGTAATGTGTTGTGTAGGAGGTTGTGATAGTGTTGGGTGCTGTGGAGCTTCGTGACAAATATTTTAGGCATATCTGAGCATTGTTGGCTCTTTGTGTTATATTGTGTTGTGAGAGTACTATAGGAGTAACTGTGTGGGGTTGTTATCATACAGATACAGGGAATCCAGGAACCAGCCAATGGGTCTATTGCTGGTACACAGTCACAAGTCCCAGCTCCTGACTGTCAGACCCTCTTAGGGTGTGCTATCACGTGGATATGTTGAATACAGCACCCAGCCATGCCTCCATCCTAAAAATATGCAAAATAAACAATTGATGGACTGAATGCTGACCAATGCAAACATTCACCCCCAGTCACAAGGATCTGGGTTTAATCCATCATTCTTTTGTTCACCACACCACCCCAGTTTGGTCCCAGCCATATGCAAATCAGTCTTGACCCTGTTCCTTGTGGGAACAGTCCAGCCCGAACTGCCAAGCTGGGTCCTCCCTGGACCAGAAACAAGCATCCTGGGACCAGTTTCAGGGCATCACCCTTCATCAGCCAGATCAGCTTGAATCCAGTGGTGTGGTGAGCACGGGACCCACGTCTGGGCATATCCTTCCCACTTAGGGCAACATATGCAAAAGAAATAATTGGTGGACGGAATGCTGGACAATGCAAACATTCACCACAGGTCACAAGGATCTGGGGGTAACCCATCATTCTTTTGCTCACCACACCACCCCAGTTTGTTCACAGTCATATGTAAATCAGTCTTGACCCTGTTCCTTGTGGGAACAGTCCAGCCCGAACTGCCAAGCTGGGTCCTCCCTGGACCAGAAACAAGCATCCTGGGACCAGTTTCAGGGCATCACCCTTCATCAGCCAGATCAGCTTGAATCCAGTGGTGTAGTGAGCACGAGACCCAAGTCTGGGCTTCCCTTCCCACTTAGGGCGACATATGCAAAAGAAACAATTGATGGACGGAATGCTGGACAATGCGAAAATACAACCCCAGTCACAAGGATCTGGGTTTAATCCATCATTCTTTTGCTAACCACCACCCCAGTTAGGACCCACCATATGCAAATCAGTCTTGACCCTGTTACTTGTGGGAACAGTCCAGCCTGAACGGCCAAGCCGGGTCCTCCCTGGACGGGAAACAAGCATCCTGGGACCGGTTTCAGGGCATCACCCTTCATCAGCCAGACTAGCTTGAATCCAGTGAGCACGGGCCCACATCTGGGCATACGCTTTCCACTTAGGGTGACATATGCAAAAGAAACAATTGATGAACGGAATGCTGGACAATGAAAATATTCACCCCCAGTCACAAGGATCTGGGTTTAATCCATCATTCTTTTGTTCACCACACCACCCCAGTTTGGTCCCAGCCATATGCAAATCAGTCTTGACCCTGTTCCTTGTGGGAACAGTCCAGCCCGAACTGCCAAGCTGGGTCTTCCCTGGACCGGAAACAAGCACCCTGGGACCGGGTTCAGGGCATCATCCTTCATCAGCTAAACTAGCTTGAATCCAGTTGTGTAGTGAGCATGGGACCCATGTCTGGGCATTCCCTTCCCACTTAGGGCAACATATGCAAAAGAATCAATTGATGGAGGGAATGGTGGACAATGCAAACATTCACCCCTAGTCACAAGGATATGGCTTTAATCCATCATTCTTTTGCTCCCCACACCGCTCCAGCTTGGACCCAGCCATATGCAAATCATGACTCTGTTCCTTGTGGGAACAGTCCAGCCCGAACTGCCAAGCCGGGTCTTCCTTGGGTCAGAAAAAAGCATCCCGGGACTGGTTTCAGGGCATCACCCTTCATCAGCCAGACTAGCTTGAATCCAGTGGTGTGGTGAGCAGGGGACCCACGTCATCCTAAGCATGACATCACACAGACAGATAGCTAAGAATACACGATCAAGACAAACTCCACTCATAAACAACTGAATGGCCTGTAAGTGAATGACTCAACAGGAGGGAGACCGCCAGGACGGGCACCATCGCAGGCTGCACAACCGCTCAGCACTTACGGTGCCCCTTCCTCAGTGCACCGAAAGTCACCGTCCCGTGGCGGTGTGCCTGTGCCGGCCGCAGGGTATCCAGTACCACGAAGTCTGTGCCCCACAAGTCATCGACCCTGTATTATTGAGCATCATAATGCGGACGACAGCAATGCCCATCCGGGCGGGGAAATGTGATGTTCCAGGGCCCTATGCCCTCATGCCTACATGAACACCACACGGATACACCCAGATGGAGAGTGGAAATGGCGTCAAGCATGTGCGCACGGCCCTTTTTATTGGCAGGGTCACATGTCCTGTGAAGTGTGTGCTGGAGAGGTGGGGTATAGGTGTACACCAGCAATGAGGGCGTGGCCGTGGCATGCTAACAACTACACCTTTGACCAGCAGATCACTACAGGGAAGACCTGGGACATGTAGCGTTGTCGTCCCCCCCTGTGAGCGTAAGCAGAGTGGGCTGGCCTGGTGAATGCCAGTCCAGAGTAAGGGCCTGAACAATGACCCCGGGGCTCTGGGCGTGGTTCCGTACTGGGCTGGACAAGGAAGTAACTAATGAGTGTGTCCCTGTTGTAGTGCCGGCGCCACCCAGCCCGCATTTGGCAATGAGCCACCCTGTGACCCAAGTTCAACGAAATGAGCTTCATGGACTTAAGCCTTCACTGAGCCTACATACATCCATACTTCTACACTTGAAAGACCATAGACATGACACATCTTTGTGATTATGAATGTTTAATGCACATTCAGTGGAGTGTTGCATTTGGAGCAGCACAGGGCCAAGCAAACCCCACATTACGATGTTGGCCCGTGGAGGGCCAGCCAGAGTCCTTCAAGGAATGACAAGTCCAAAAACGCCCCCCCCCCCCCCCCCCTCCCCTCTGAGCAGAAACGCCTCCTTATGGCGCAGGGCTTTACAACGTGACGCTTCTCCCAGATGCGTCACATTGTTAATACCACGCACCATGGCGTATCTTTTGTGCCGCTGCTGCATCACAAAAGTGACACAATGGCAGCGCAAAAGAGGAGCAAGGGGCTTGTAAATCTGCCCCATTGTTCGGGGAGACAATGTCGCTTTAGTGTGCTGTTTTTCCCCAGAAAGTGTTAATGATAGCCCCTTAGCAGTGAGATGGCCCTCATTGCATTTCAAAAGTTATCTCTGGGGGTTCACTCACTGGGCTGATTAACCCTCAAGAAAAAAGGCAGAACCTAGCAATGACATTTCATTTAGCGTTTCACTAGTCTGTAAATTGTATTATGACCAGGGCTACTGGAATTATACAGCAAGGGAAGACCAAATTATGTGGCAGGTTTACTAAACTATGCGGCAAGGAAGTGCCACATTTTGTAGCACATTTTAAAGCAGTATTACTTCACTATTTTGTCATTGTTACACATGTTTACACTGTATGGGCAAAGGCTGCTCCTCATTAATGTTACTTTACCACCTAAATATAGCAATCAGCAATTAAAAGGTGACCTTCCTCTGCGTGACACAAAGCCTGCCAGTGCGCAGCAACACATGTGGTTGCAGTTATAGTAATTTTTGATCCGTTTTAGAGAGTTAAAAATGTGTTATTAAAATCTGCAAATTATGTAGAAGGCGAATGATTATGAGGCAAGTGTGACAAATTCATAAGTATGCAGAAAACATCACAGCCGCACAATCCCAGTGGCCATGACGAGGACATATTAGCCAATCCTCGTTTCTCAGCCAACAGCATATGGCATTTTGGGGCCTGTATTTTTGCCTTAATACTTTCTTTTTGGATTCAAAGCCCCATATTACATAGTGATGTTGGCTAAAATGCCAGAATTGGCAAACATGACATCGAGCCTCTTTTCAGGAAAGTTTCAACCTCATGTAGTCCACTTCAAAATCTGCTTGTTTCACATTTAAAACACAAGTACGCACTACTCGCATATGTTGTGAGGATTCATTCTTTCATTTATTTGATGAGTTTATTTTATTTTATTTTTATTTGATGAGTTTTATATAGCACTGGCTAGACCCAGAGGTATCAAAGCGCTTTACATGAGGATACACATTGTTACAAAGTTACATCAGTTACAAGTTACATCTATTCCTAGAAACATTTAAATAGCATAGAAGACAAAATAAATGGTGCGTAGAAGGGTAAGGGGGTAAGGTAAAAGAGTAGGAAGGAGATACGGCGGAGAGACGAAGGAAGGTCTGCCTATAGTCCAGCTGGGTAGGTGACGGCCAAGGGGGAAATCCACAGCCCATCTCCTCTATAGTTATCAAGGTAGCTCCATCGGGCATCGGCCAAAATGCTAGGTTTCAATGGTCTGTGGCAAGTTCACAGATTTTATGTCCTAGTGAGTGAGCCAGATATTGTTGGCGGGTGGGGTATATGCGCGAGGTCTGGTGGATGTTCAATCTAGGTGCTGTCACATTCATACCCTCTGTGCGGCAAGGCCATCACTCCCATCACTTCCTGCTGACCTAAAACTGAAGTCTCCCCACTCGGGATACAGCCGCGTCGACTTGCTGGGCTTGAATTAATGCTGCATCTGGCGCCATCTTAGGGTCAGGCAGGCTAGGGCGCTCCCTACAGCCTTTTCAGCAGTGGAAAGTCAGCTTCCAAAGGTGTTAGAACCACCGTAGCCCCGTTGGTGTATGCTCGATGAGCCAGTCCATGCTGTCCAGTGTGGTTCGAGGGGCTTCTCTTTTAGCTGCAGTTCAGTGGAGCAATTTGGAGGAAGGGGCGGGGGGTGGAGTGGAATCAAGAGTGAGGAATTGTAGGTAGGAGCCAGGCTGTTTAGGCCATTTATGTGGTGGCCATGTCGAAGTCAGGCATCCGGGTATAGTGAGATCCTTTATCCGTTGCCCCAGATGCTTCCAAAAGCCAGGGTAAACTGCGTAGTAGGCCTCTGGTAGCCCCTGCATATTCAACTAGCCCCACCGGTACCTGCATTTGCGGATCTCTTTCGTTATGTTATGTTATGTTATGTTATTTATTCTTTTGTGTAGCGCAACGGTTACTCAAAAAGAGTGTCCCGGCGCTTTAGGTAAGGAGAACTGATTTCAGCATAACACAACACAGATAAAAAGGTTGAAAAGCAAACAGACAAAAAGAGAGGAACTGCTAGCAAACCTATTGGGAAAACAGCCAAGTTTTAAGACCTCTTCTAAAATCAAGGAGAGTAGTCGCCCCCCGCAGTGGGAGCGGTAGTGAATTCCACATCTGTGGAGCCAACAAACTGAAGGAGCGGCCGCCCAAGCGAGCCCTCTTAACACGCGGAACAGCGGCCAAAAGTAGAGATTCAGACCTCAGCGAGCGGGCCGGGTGATAAAAAGCCAGTCTTTTTTGGAGATGTTTTGCTCCCACGGCATGGAGCGCCTTGTAGGCCAAAGTCATAGCCTTAAAGGCGATCCGTTTGCGGATGGGTAGCCAGTGCAGCGTCACCAATAACCCGGAGACGCTGGTGCGTCTATTTAGGCCAAAGATGGCCCTGGCCGCCGCGTTCTGCGCAACTTGAAGCCGCTGCAACAGGTACTCTGGCAGGCCCAGGTAAAGAATGTTGGCATAATCCAACCTGGAGCCTATCAGAGCCTGCACAGTCAGCCTCCTGTGCTCCTCAGACAAGAGAGGCAGAAACCTCCGCAACATTTTTAACAGGCCGAAGCAGGTGCCGGTCACCCCCAGGATCTGGGCTTTCATCGTCAGCCCCTTGTCCATCTTGACCCCCAGGTTTTTAGCCATGGGGGAAGAACCGGACGGAGGGAACATGTCGATGGGCCACCAGGCCTGCCAGCTAGGCTCCGTATCGCACCCGAAGAAGAGTACCTCAGATTTGTCGGAATTGCACTTGAGGCTGTTCAGTTGGAACCATGTGAACACAGCCCCAAGGCAATTCCGGATACTCTCCCCGTCAAAGTCAGCCCCTCTCTCGCAAGAGAAGAGGAGCTGGGTGTCGTCGGCATACAACACGATCCGGGCACCAAATGACTCCGCCACCGCCGCCAAAGGGGTCATAAAGATGTTAAAAAGGGTCGGGCTCAATATAGAGCCCTGAGGGACCCCAACTCCCAAAGGCGGCATCACAGCGGTGTCAGATGATGTCCAGACCGTTTGCCGGCGGCCGGCTAAAAAGGACGAAAACCATCTGAGCACCGTCCCCCGAAGACCAATCTCAAAGAGTCTTGCGAGCAGGCCCTCATGGGGGACGGTGTCAAAAGCCGCCGACAAGTCCAACAACACCAACATGACTTTGCCCCCGGTATCCAACACCCCCTTGATGGTTTCAGAAACCTCAAGGAGCGCGGTCTCGGTGCTACGATTTGAACGGAAGCCCGACTGGGAGTCATGTAAGATCTCACGAGACTCCAGAAAATTGGAGAGCACCGACTGAACGTGCTTCTCCAAGATTTTTACAAGGGCCGGCAGCAGCGAAATTGGCCTGTAATTAGCTGGAGCTTTCGGGTCAAGTCCCGGCTTTTTCAGCAACGGGATGACCATTGCCTGCTTCCACACTGGCGGAACCACTCCCAGACTCAACGAAAGGTTTCGTGGCTCACCTGGTCAGACATCAGCCTCCACGAGTGTATTCTCGCCTGTTCGCTGCACCAGAGGGGAATCTCCAGGCAGCCTATTGCTTGTAATGTGGCCCAGATGGTCAAGATTTGTGCCATAAATGGGTGGCAACTTGCTGTTATGTTTTGATGTGGGTGTGGGGGGAGGACGGCCATTAGCCCCCCATCGACCCGCTAATCTTCACGCACTATGCGCTCAGGTGATATCTCGGAGCCACAGGTGCCTGCCACTTGCCACTGGTGCCCGAGGGCAATCAGCGCTTCACAGCCCCTCCGGTGTTCAGGAGCTGTACCGCTCCAGTCCAACTCCTCCAACCGCCATATTGTACTGGCGGCTCGTCGGCAAAGGGAATCTTGTTGTTCCACGTCTGTGCCTCCCTATGCTATACAGAGATCCGTGGGTATCCCCCCGCTGTCAGCTTTCCGAATCCAGTGTCATAGGAGGACCAGACCCCCAGGATCTGCCAGAGAGTGATGCGGAGCGGCAGAGCTCCGAGATTCCGCTTCTACACGGCCGCCATCTTTATGGGATCTTCATTCATGTTGTGCTTTAAAACGAGTATTGGCAATTCAAATTTTTTTGTGTTTTGTGTAGTGGAAAGATTTATGCTGAGCTTCACAATATAACAAAGGGACAACATGGACAGTAGCAACACAGCTTTCCCTAATGTAAAGAATAAGTGTAGGACAGGTAGCTGTGGTGGGAGCAACATCACATGATTCTCTAACTTATACAGGACAGGTAAAACACAGGTATCTAACACACTAAAGAGGTAGTGAGAGGAGTTAAAGGACTGTTGTACACTCTCCGTAAATACACATAAACATAAACGAAGCGGAACACACATTGACGAAAGAGCCAAACCTCTAATAGAATTATCGTGCATTAATGTGATATGGTTCATCACTGTGTTCCCCAACTAGCATCCTCCAAGAGTATGGACCTCAGTTTCCAAGCTCAAACAAAGGAAGTGTCAGGGACCTGTTTTGGTCTACTATGGGGGTTGAAACTTCTGGGTGGGTTTTTCTGATCCATCAACCCGACAAGTGATTGTCCAGGCTTCGATTTTTTCAAAACTGGACTATGCCAGCTTGCTCTATGTAGAGATGAAAAAGGCAGAGGTTATGCAACTGCAGAAGGTCCAAAATGCAGCTGCCAGAACTCTGCTTGGTCTCCCCAGAAGCTGTTCTACACTATAGCCAAGTCCATCCATCAGCTGCAATGGTTGTCGGTGGCTGAGCGGATAGAGTTTAAGGCTCTCTGTGTCGCTTTTAAAATTCTGAATTTTTCCTCACCAGGTATTTTAGTCAATCTACTTGTGCCTTATGTACCAACACGCCAACTCCACTCTATGGGGCAGCATCTGGTGGATGTTCAACGGGTCAGGAGGATTCGTGCTGGGGGGCGTTCTTTTCGCACCCTAGCAGCAAAACTCTGGAACTCCCTCCCATTACAGATCTGCAGCCTGAATAACTACCTGGCCTTCCGGAAGGTAATCGAAACACATCTCTTCCCTCTGTTGTAGGCCCTAGCTTCACCAGTGGTCCTTCTTCTCTGCTGTCAGCGACGGGGCACCTCTTTGCTGGGGTAGCTGCATGCTATACAAGATTATATAACATAACAACTATTCATTGGTTGTACAATAATGTGTTCCCCAGTTTTCATAAGGTTATGCCCGTTATGTCAGCATTTGTGTTTCCCCCCCCTTGTTAAACTCTCAGATCTATATTAGAATTGTGTTACTGGTGTCTCCCTGCCACAAAATAAAAAATAGAGGATAGAGTAACAGGCCGTGCTTCCCTTCAACGTGTTTGGCACTCGAAACTTGCCCCTTTGGGAAAAGGAACTTCCTCTGGACTTGCGGTATCTCACATCAAATATTGTGGAAAAGTCCCTGTTCATAAGGAAAGCCTTGCAAGTGCAGTCTATATATCCTTTTCTTCACAAGCCTCAGACATCTTCATTCGGCAGCGGAAACATCCTTCTTCATAGAACAGGTACAATGAGGAAGAAATACAGGTGAGCTTTCCTTCTGCAGAGGACAAACATAGGTAGGACAGCAGCAGGGCAACCTTTTCTCAGCACAGTACACATGCAAATCAGGCAGCAGCAGTGCAAGTTTTACAACCTCACAGAATTGGCACAGGGTCGTAGTAGCAAAGCAGGATTTCCACTCTCACAGAAGGCAGCAAGTGCAATTTTCCATTCCCAGCAGAACAGATCTAGCAGGGCAGACTAGTATAAGCTTTCATTGGTCACAGAATGTACAGTTCAGGCATGCCGGCCAGGTGCTATGCAATCCCGACCTTGGTGCTGCACCTGTTCAAAATGTTGAGGGTCGCAAGAAATTCTATGTATCAGCACTTAACTGCAGAAAATGTTAATACTGTGTTTTACTGACTGAAGCCAGAGGTAAAAATCACGCTGGGAAAAACAGGAACACCTCAAAAGTTAAAAACTGCAGATGGTACAAAATCAGGCAGCACGCCTGATTGTTCATCAACCTAGGCACCATCATGTCACTCCTCTTTTGAAGAAACTACATTGGCTCCCGGTGGTTGAGGCTGAACTTTCAAGGTTGGGTATCTTATTTTTAAGTCACTCAATTGAAGAAGCCCTAAATTTGTGAACAACTTGATTAACAAGTACGCTCCCACACGCTATTTTCGATCAGTCCACAAGCAACTTTTGTCCATTCCCTCTTTTAAATTAAAGCGCACTGGTGGTGCCAAGTTTGCTATTTTGGCCCACATATCATGGAACTCCCTCCCCTCTGAAATTCGCTTCTGCACCAATCTTCTTGGCTTCAGAAGCCTCCTTAAAACTTGGCTATTCTAACAGACTTTTTGAATAATTCTCCAGGACTTGGGTATCAGTCAAAGTAGCGCCATGAAACCATCCCGGTGTACGTGTGCTTTACAAATTTTATTTAACATAACATAACAAAGACTTACTAACCACTTGGTACATTATGCTTCTGTGCAGTGGAGATTTAGTACTCCACAAAGCTCAGTTATATAAAATGTACTTTTTGAAAAGCGAGGGAGCTTGGTCCTTGGGACCCTGGGGCGAGTGTCTGGTGGGCAGACGGCATATGATTGTAGAGTACAGACATACAATTGGCATCCGCCCTCCTTAGAACCAGCTTGCCTGTCCTTATCAAACCCAGCTGGCCTTTCGATAGCAGTGTAAGGCAAAAGGACGCTCCCCCCATTCAGAATGTGGCGATGGGCACTTGAAACTCCCATATCTCATGGGCAGAATCGGGGTTCCCCTCAAGGGCTGGTAAATGTAAATGTAGTATACTTGTAAAGCGCACAGCTGCCCATCACCGGAGCGTCCCAGCACAGTATAACGCTGTGGAACCGTTCCTGGCTCTCCCTGTGAGATGCCCCTTCCTGGGAACCCCCAAGGTGAAGCCAGGCATCCCAGTGTTGTTGGGGCCATTGTGGAGATTAAGCAAGTTATTGCCCAGAGTTGCAGCGTGGGACCCATGATGAGAGTAGACGCCGAGGCGAGAATTATCGAGTCCGCAGACATTGAGCCCAAGACCCTGCCGTGTCGGGAATTGAACCCTGGTCCCGGGCCTGATCTCTGCTTCAGGATCTGCCGCTTCTAATCAGTGAGCCCCACTTCCCACCGTCCACTGGTCCGCCTGCACAGCAGAAGATGCAGCGCCCTGTATTATACCTTGCGTCCCTTTTCATGTAATTCAGACTGTCAATCTAAGGTTCCTTCTACGGAAGGTGAGGGACACTAAATCCGACCTGTCTATACCCTTCTCTCAATAATTTTCCTTTTATACTATTTCATACTATTGCTGATTCTAGCTTTTCTGGATCACCTCTTTATCCACTTCCCCCTAAAATCTGGAAAAGAGACATTGGATTCCTTGACAATCCCTTTCATAAATCCATGTAACAACACTTTAAAGCAAGTGGTAGTTCCTGCCAATCTCTTAGTCTTCTGATGAGGGTATTGTGGGAGACTGTGTCGAAGGCTGTGGAGCGGTTGCGCAGGATGAGCACCGCTGTTTCTACTTGGTCCAGGACATTTTGAATGTCATCGGTTGCCATGATGAGTGCAGTTTTAGTGCAGTGGTTCTCTCTGAATGCCCCTGTGTGATGTCAAGAAGATGGTGAAGTTCAAGAGTTGCTTTTTAATGGCCTTCTCAATCACTTTGGCAGGATAGGGAAGCATGGAGAGGGGTCTATAATTGCGCGGATGATTCGGATTGGCTGTGGTCTTCTTGAGGAGGTTGTTGATTTCTGTTTCTATTCATCAGGGAAAGTGGAAGTCATGATGGAGGTGTCAATGATGTGGATCAGGGTGGCTGATTGGTGATGCTCCCAGGATATAGATCTGATGTGGGCATGAGTCCGTTGGGGGTCCCTGACTGGATGGTCCACATAATTGCAGCTGTCATTTCTGGTGAAGGATGTCCATTCAGTCAGGTGGCTGTCTTGGTTGGTGGTAGGTAGGTTAGCGATGAGTCTTCTGGGGTTGGTTTGGTGTGTGAAGTTGTTGTAGATGTTTAAAATGTTGCTGTAGAAGAAGGTGGATAGTCGGTCACCGAGTTGTTGGGAGGCAGCAATGTTGTTGATCGTAGTGAGGGCTTGGTGAAATCCTTGATGAACGGAAAGATCTCCTTGCAGCTTTTGGAGCTTCCTTCAATGTGGTCCACTAGAGCTTTTTTTCTTTTTGTCTCCAATTTACTGGTGATAGCATCTGAGTGTATCCTTGTAGATAGTTCTGTCGGTTGTGTTGTGGCTGACTCTCCATCTCTTTTCTAGCTGTTTACAGTGTCATTTGGTGTCTCAGAGGTCTGTGTACCAGCTGGCCTACTGGTTTGATCTACTGTGCTTGTTGGGTTTGATGGGTGCAAGTGAGCCTGCGCAGTTTTTGATCCAGTTGTTGAAGTTGTTGATGTCCTTGTCGAGGATGTCTGTGGGGCTAGGCTGATCAGTGCTGAGGACGCTGAGCCACTTTGCTTCTGTGATTTTGCCCCAGCTGCGGCTTGGAGTTCTGAACATGGTAGGGGTGTTAACTTGAGGTGTGTTGATTTGGAAGTGGATGGAATGGCCGGTCCATGTGAACTGTGTGGTAAAGTTGTATTTGATGTTTTCGCTTGTGGTGAAGATGGAATCCAATGTGTGTTCTGTCGTTTGTGTTGGTTCTGTGACAATCTGGCTGAGTCCTATGTTGCTCAAGCTTTCAGGGAGTGCTGTTGAGTAGGGGTTGTTTAGGTGTTCCAGGTGAAAGTTTAGATCAATGAGGAGAATGTAGGCTGTGGAATCCATGATGAGCAGAGAAACAAAGTCCGTGATGAGGTTGGTAAAGGGGGCTTGCGGTCCAGGTGGTCGGTAGGCGAGGGTTCCATTTAGGGTTTCCGGAGATTTGCAGCTTGAGGTGCAGGTGTTCCCTGAATGGGGTGGCGTTGTCTATGGATATTGTGCATTTGATGAATTCCTTGTAGATGACAGCAAGTCCTCCTCCTGGCTTGTGAAGGTGGGCATGTTGAGAGATCTTGTAGGTTGCTGGGATTGCCATAGCAATGTCGGAACTCGACAAGGGGTTCAACCGGGTCTCTGTGATGAAGAGGATGTCAGGTGCAGTGCTGCTCAGAAGGTCCCATATTTCAGTTGTGTTTGCCGTGGGATTGTGTGTTGAGAAGCTTACAGGTTGCGGGTTTACTGTGGCATGTGGTGTAGGGTAGGGTGAGAGTGTAGGCGCTGTTGGTGCTTCTGTGGTGTATGTTGGGAAGAAGTGTTTAGGGCATTATATCTATGTTGGGGGAGTGGGTGGAAGGCTGCTGGAGAACCAGCCATGGGTACAGGTGAAAGCTCCTACCGTAGTGTGAGGTGCAGTGCAGCAGCAGTTATGGAAATGACGACCTAAGGAATGTTGCAGAGTATTTCTGGGCGGTGATCAGACCAGGGTTCCTGGCTATGGGCCCAATCCAGATGCGGACAGGCTCAAACAGGCCTGCATTTGTCGTTCCTCTGGCACACCAGCGGTGCGCCCGCTGTACGTCCATGGTGTAGCTGTCATTAAGTAGGTTCTGGAAGGGGGAGGAGTCCACCAGGGTGCCATGATGTAATTTACTCTGCTGACGAGTGGCGGGAAATGAAGTCCTCTTGATTGGCTTTTTCTTTTTGAATACTGTTTTGGCGGCAAAAGCAGTAATTTCACTTCCTGTCCAAATGGGTGATGGAAAATTCCTGGGCAGGTGGATGATGAGAGATCAAGTAATGTCACTTCTTGTGCTGATGGTTGGTGGGTAATGAAGTCCTCTTGTTTGACTTCTTTAAAAGACAATTTTGGTTGGAAAACCATTATTGCTTCTTCCTGCCCAGATGGAAGTTGGGAAATTCAATGATGTCACTTCCTGTGCAGGTGGATGATGGAAGATCCAATGATGTCACTCCCTGTGCTGATGAGTGGTGGGAAAATGAGCTGCATTCTAATGATAATCTTTTAAGATTCAGAACATCTATAAAAACCTGAATGTATAGTCTTTAATTAATGTACACACTCCGTTTTTTCAGAGTAGTCCGTTATTTGATTCTGCAGTTTTATTGTTAGTGTCAGGGCACCCTTTTTTAGGTAACAGTGAGCTTTACAAATTCTAATAATAATATCAATTCCCCTTCCCCTCCTCTCTCCTTACTCTTGCATCATTTTTGGTGCCATAGCTGGCTTTTCTTCAGGAGGCATCACAGAAATGGAGCCCTTGGCACATCATTACCCAGACCAGTGGCAGATAAGGAGATCTAGCCCAGGAGAAGCCTTTCTACAGGTGAAAGCACTGCCCATGACCTTCAGGTTCCTAAACCCCATCCTGCTGCCAAAGTGACAAGGAAACCACAGGCCATGGGTAGGAGAGGGTTGTAGGGTACAACGGTTTCTAATAATGAAACTACTGCCCATGGGTGGAGAGGGTTGTAGGGTACAAAGGTTTCGAATAATGAAACTACTGCCCGTGGGTGGAGAGGGCCTGAGCACACACACATGAGTATTATTGAAACATTCATGGGTGGGAGCTTACCTGACTATACATGTGTCTATTAATGAAACTGCTGCCCATGGGTGGGCGAGGTTTTGTGGATGCACATGCCTAATAATGACCCTGCTGGCCATGGGTGGGAGAGGGTTTGGGGGTACACATATGTCTAATAATGAAACTACCATGAGTGAGGAAAGGCCTGCGGGTATACAGGTGTCTATTAATTAAACTGCTCCCCATGGGTGGGAGGGGGCTGATCGTACACATGTGTATATCGTTGAAACTTCCAGGGGTAGGAGGTGGCTTGACAATCAGGGCTGGCTGGGTACTTTGGGCAAAAGGGCTCCGATCACCCATTTTCTTTCAATATCAACATACTAATTATCTAATTACTATTATAATGATTTCAATACTTATTTGAAAACAAGTTCTGCCTGGCTAGTACACATTTGCTTTCGCAGCTATGCTGGGCTAAATAAACCAGGGCTTACCTTGTTCCAGCCGTGCCTGCTCATCAGGGGCTCCTGGTAATGCTTATTACGGATGCGCTGCAAGCGCCTTTACCTGAGGTAGCCCCCGGCACTGTGAGTTACAGCCCTGTATTGCCTGAGGCTCCCTGTCAATCTCTTAGGGCTCAAAGCAAGGAGGATGCTGTGTAGGAGGCAGTAGTGTGGGTCAGGTCTTCACCATGTGCGCTGATGTCATCAGATTTGTAAACCAGTGGCGGCCTCCATTAACAAAGGGTGGGAAGGGCGCGGGTAGTTAATAATAATTTTTAAAACTTACCTGACTCCGCCAGCTGCGTCCCGCATTCCGACGCTCCTGCTGGTTTCTTCCTGAGTCCCAGCAGCCCCTGGGACAGACTCCCAGACAATCCCTGTGCCGCAGCGCAGGGATTGATCGGAAAGTGCTGAAAAGACACCCCGCTCAGACCAGGGAGTCTGTGGGGGCGCAGGGATTGGTCTGAGCGGGCTAAAAAGACACCTCGCTCAGACCAGGAAGTCTGTGGGGGCGCAGGGATTGGTCTGAGCGGGCTAAAAAGACACCTCGCTCAGACCAGGAAGTCTGTGGGGGCGCAGGGATTGGTCTGAACGGGTTGAAAAGACTCTCCGCTCAGACCAGGGAGTCTGTGGGGGTTACTTCAGCCCGGCTGGAGAAACCTAAGTGCGCATGTGCGTTTTGGGCAGCCTGAGATGGCTAGTCAAACACACATGAGCACTTAGGGAGTGCACAAGTACGCCTCCTCCGCCCTCCCATAACCTGCCCCTCCATGCACAAGCTGGAAATTAAAAATAAAACCATGCTAGAGCATCATTTTTTTTTGTTTGCTGGCTCTGCACCAGACAGTGGGACGACGCTCCTCCGCCATTGAGGAGGAGCCTCCACTGTCGATAACCTCCAGTCACATGCCATAAACAGATAAACTGCCCATTCTTTAGCTGTGCACGCACAGTGTAACTTTTTATAGGAGCATCAACTTTCACTAACTCCGTCGTCGGAGAACTGGAGCTTCTGTAACCTGGCTATGTTTCCTTTCACTGGTAAGTCTGCCCTCCTGTCCTGCCCACCTTTGCCCCAGGCTCCAACCCACTCTATGCCCTGTACTGCCTCCTGCAGACAACCCATCTTAGTAGAGGTGGGAAAGCCACTGAGAGCTCGACTCGGGCTCGAGCCAGATGTTTGACTCTGGCTCAGCTCGAGGTGTTCTTGCACTAGCCTCGAGGCAAAATGGAATTGCAGATAAAGCATCAACCTTTGCTGTAAAAGGATGGATAGAAAAGATTCCCATCTAGTGGCTGATATACACAATGTGAAACAAAAAAACTGTAATCAATCTCGACTGTCCAGCTTGCAAACAGTGTGATCTTAGGAATATTTTATTTCACAGAGCCTCCCTTTTCTTCATTATTGCATAGGAGAAGACCCTCAAACATGTTAGTTCAAGATGTGTCCTGTTCAAAAACCTTATGTTTCATTTAATATAATATTGCTCCAGCTATAATAAAAATCTAGGCCATATTTATGGTGTATGTGACAACTGACTTGCCTCTTAGTTCACCAATGGCATGGGGGTGTAGGAATGTGTCTAAATTCATGCTCAAAGGATGTCAGTTTTAATAAATAGCTCTAAATGAGGTGATGTTACCTGATATACCAAGGTGTAACCCTTCAGTGTCTTAAATAAATACACTATCCTATTTTACATGATATTTGTTGCCTGATTTACATACCACATATTTTCAATACTCGAATCGTGCACAGACTCTTAGAGATGATACAAGCCCTATGCTCGGTCAATGTGTCCGCTTGCTCACCTCTACGCCTAAGGACAGTAATTGTACTGGGAATGGTCTAATGTCGCACTTTATTTCTCATGAATCTAGGCCTACACAAAGCATGCTGTAATACTTCACCAGGGCTTAACTGGCCTTATATGATATACAAGTTAAGGAACTTTAAAACAGTCCCCCGGTTGTACAAGGTAATTCAAGTGAGTGATGAGATCCCTATGTTCGTCTCACGTTTTACCAGTGGTGGCTCCTCCAATATGGCGGAGGAGCATCGCCCCACAGCTTTCAAGTAGTTTCATTTATTATCATTTGATGTTGTGCTGCTTTGCGATAGGCGGGTGGGCAGGGCTGCTCTGCTTTCGAAGCATTTCATTTCATTTCATTTTTGGCATTTATAGAGCGCGAACGAATACCCTTGGGTGTCTCGGAGCAGGGTAGGTGAGGAGTGGTTTGCCCACTCCTAAGTGTGCAGTGTCTGTTTGGTCAGCCTTCTCGGGCCACTCAAACCAGTCATGCGCACTTCCCCTGTTTTCCATGCAGGCTGCATTAAAGCCTGCAAGGAGAACATGCCCACCCCAACAGCCCCAGACTAAGCACCTTGTCACGGCACGCAGAACAATGATAAAGCTGCATTGCAGCGTTGTGATTGGCTTTGGGGTGGGAGCCTGGCTGCCTGCTTCCTGTTCCTGAAGTCGAAGGGAGGAGAGCAGGAGCAGAGACGCGGGACACGACGGCAAGGTACGTTTTTAAAAAAAACGTTATTTCTATTATGCTCCCTCTCTCTAGCAATTGGGGTCCCCGCCCCCGCACGCGACCTCCCCGCCTCCATCACGCGGTTCCCCGCCCTGCAAGCCATGCCAGCCACCACTGTATTTTACTACTTCTTGCATTAACTGAGAGTATTTTCTTTTTCTAGATGGTGAGCTTCTGTGGGTTATTTCATGCAACCCATGACTCATGTATGGTACTTACTGTGAAATGAGTCGCCTGTAGGTGAGTTGAAGTTATGGTTTGTTGTTTATGGCGGGACACAATGGATAGCCCTAGAATTGTCGCTATAGAAAGTCAGAGAGTCTCACATTGCCTGTCAGTGAGTCAAAAAGGAGTACAGACTGTATACTTATCCAGTCCCTGGTATGGTCACCTCTCTGCTGAGCACACAGAGCGATGGTCACATACGTGCCAATTGTAATTTCCCTTTAAAACAAAAGTGTGCAGGATGTGTACACAGCAGTTACAATACTGGCAGCCACAAACAAAAAGACTGTATTTACTGGTGAGGCAAGTGGGTTGTCATGTGAGAGAATATGTGAGTGTGAGTGAGTAATGTGTCTATTAATAAAACTGCTGCCCATGGGCAGGAGGTTTGGGGGTATACTGGTGGCTATTAATGAACGTGCTGCCCATGGGCGGCAAAGGTCCTCATGGGACAGTGCTCCAGTTAAATAGGATTCTTCCAGATTGGCATCAGGCCTCGTCTGTTGTAGGACCTTTTCACTTTGTAGGTGCTGCAAGCCTCCAAAACATCTCCAGCAGATCCCAGCAGTCCTCAGCAGACCAGTACTTGAACAGTCCACTGACACCACTGGTTGGCAACCCTTTTGTTTCATGACCAAACACACAGGCTCAGGAACAAAGTTCACTTGCAGACTGCCCACCGCAGGGCCTTTGCCACAGGTGTCTCCCAGATCTTGCATCTGGTCCCTGGATCATGGATTCAAGCCAGAGTTTGGAACAACTTTTTCACGCTTGTCTGCATGATGGCTGTAGGGAAGTCCATCTCTCCTTCTCCTCTCGCAAGGGTTGTTCCAAGAACTGTATGCGAAAGAATACTATAGCCCCACAGGGGCACTTAGAGACAATATGATTAACCTAGGACCACATAATGTCTGTTTTGCCTCGCGGTAGCCAGTCACGCCTTTAGAGTTCACCACGTCGGTGGGGACTTTTACTGAACTTGCTTCTGCTCATGTGGCAGGGGCATATTTGCCAAAAACAAAAATTCTGCCAGGGCTCCCAGGGGCATCTTTGCCAAACA
Source organism: Lissotriton vulgaris (assembly GCF_964263255.1). Lineage (NCBI taxonomy): Eukaryota > Metazoa > Chordata > Amphibia > Caudata > Salamandridae > Lissotriton > Lissotriton vulgaris. Next base: position 1,855,062,252 of record NC_141693.1, on the reverse strand, counting down.
CAATAATTCTGCCAGGGCTCCCAGAGGTCAATTAATTAAACTACCTTGGGTTGGGGAGGTCCTTTGGGTACACAGGTGTCTATTATTGGAACTGCTGCCCAAAGGAGGGGCTTTAGGGCAAATACTAGTTTATCAATGAAAGTCCCATGGGTGGGAGGTGGCCTGCAGTGGTGTAGCAAGGGGGTCGTCGGCCTCCACCCACCCCCATTCATGCAAAAACTGCCAGCTCAATCCCCCCTGCTCTTTCATGCGCCAGCCGCGGGCGGCAAACGCAGTAACCACCACGGGCGACACAAGGGTTAGCTTCGCCACTGGTGGCCTGACTATCCATGTGTCTATTCATAAACATCTCAATGGATGGGAGAGGATTTGAGGGTACACATGTGTCTTTTAATGAAACTCACATAGGTGGGGGAGGAACTGAGGGCACACATGTGTATATCATTAAAACTCTGAGGTGTGGAAAAGGGCCCTAAGTTACACAAGTGACCATTAATGAAACTGTTGTCTATGGGTGGTAGAAGGTTTAGGGGTACAGAGATATCTATTAATGAAACTCTCATGTGTAGGAGAGGGCCTAAGGACACATGTGTGTATTAGTAAAAACCTCATGAATGGAAAAGGTCCTGGGGGCACACACATAGCTATCAATGAAGCTCCCATGGGTGGAAAAGAGCCTTAGGTTATAAAGGTGTTCATCAATGAAACAGTTGTCTATGGGTGGGAGAGGGTTTGGGGGTACACAGGGTCTATTAATGAAACTCACATGGGTGGGAGAGGTCCATAGAGCACACACGTGTGTGTCAATGAAACTCCCATGGGTAGAAAAGGTCCTTAGGTTACACAAGTGTCCATTAATGAAACTGCTGCCCATGTGTGTGAAGAGACCTGAGGATACATAAGTGTCTATTAATGAAACTCCCATAGGTGGGAGAGGGCCTGTGGGTACACAGGTGTCTTCTAATGAAACTGTTGCCCATGTGTGTGAAGAGACCTGAGGATACATAAGTGTCTATTAATGAAACTCCCATGGGTGGGAGATGACCTGTGGGTACACAGGTGTCTTCTAATGAAACTGCTGCCCATGTGTGTGAAGAGACCTGAGGATACATAAGTGTCTATTAATGAAACTCCCATGGGTGGGAGACGGCCTGTGGGTACACAGGTGTCTATTAATGAAACTCCCATGGGTGAGAGAGGGCCTGTGGGTACACAGGTGTCTATTAATGATACTCCCATGGGTGGGAGATGACCTGTGGGTACAAAGGTGTCTATTCATGAAACTCCCATGGGTGGGAGATGACCTGTAGGTACAAAGGTGTCTATTAATGAAACTCCCATGGGTGGGAGAGGGCCTGTGGGTACACAGGTGTCTTCTAATGAAACTGTTGCCCATGTGTGTGAAGAGACCTGAGGATACATAAGTGTCTATTAATGAAACTCCCATGGGTGGGAGATGACCTGTGGGTACACAGGTGTCTTCTAATGAAACTGCTGCCCATGTGTGTGAAGAGACCTGAGGATACATAAGTGTCTATTAATGAAACTCCCATGGGTGGGAGACGGCCTGTGGGTACACAGGTGTCTATTAATGAAACTCCCATGGGTGAGAGAGGGCCTGTGGGTACACAGGTGTCTATTAATGATACTCCCATGGGTGGGAGATGACCTGTGGGTACAAAGGTGTCTATTCATGAAACTCCCATGGGTGGGAGATGACCTGTAGGTACAAAGGTGTCTATTAATGAAACTCCCATGGGTGGGAGAGGGCCTGTGAATACACAGGTGTCTATTAATGAAACTCCCATGGGTGGGAGATGACCTGTGGGTACAAAGGAGTCTATTAATGAAACTCCCATGGGTGGGAGATGGCTTGTGGGTACACAGGTGTCTATTAATGAAACTCCCATGGGTGGGAGAGGGCCTGTGAATACACAGGTGTCTATTAATGAAACTCCCTTGGGTGGGAGATGACCCGTAGGTACAAAGGTGTCTATTAATGAAACTCCCATGGGTGGCAGATGACCTGTAGGTACACAGGTGTCTTCTAATGAAACTGTTGCCCATGTGTGTGAAGAGACCTGAGGATACATAAGTGTCTATTAATGAAACTCCCATGGGTGGGAGATGACCTGTGGGTACACAGGTGTCTATTAATGAAACTCCCATGGGTGGGAAAGGGCCTGTGGGTACACAGGTGTCTATTAATGAAACTCCCATGGGTGGGAGAGGGCCTGTGGGTACACAGGTGTCTATTAAAGAAACTCCCATGGGTGGGAGACGGCCTGCGGGTACACAGGTGTCTTAATGAAACTCCCATGGGTGGGAGAGGGCCTGTGAATACACAGGTGTCTATTCATGAAACTCCCATGGGTGGGAGATGACCTGTAATGACACTCCCATGGGTGGGAGACGGCCTGTGAATACACAGGTGTCTATTAATGAAACTCCCATGGGTGAGAGATGACCCGTAGGTACAAAGGTGTCTATTAATGAAACTCCCATGGGTGGGAGATGACCTGTAGGTTCACAGGTGTCTTCTAATGAAACTGTTGCCCATGTGTGTGAAGAGACCTGAGGATACATAAGTGTCTATTAATGAAACTCCCATGGGTGGGAAAGGGCCTGTGGGTACACAGGTGTCTATTAATGAAACTCCCATGGGTGGGAAAGGGCCTGTGGGTACACAGGTGTCTATTAATGAAACTCCCATGGGTGGGAGACGGCCTGTGGGTACACAGGTGTCTTAATGAAACTCCCATGGGTGGGATACGGCCTGTGGGTACACAGGTGTCTTCTAATGAAACTGCTGCCCACCACTAGCACTGCGCGGATATACACTATATATAGAATCATTCATGAATTTTTGTATAAATAGTTAGTGAATGCCATAAAAGCTGTGAATAATCGTGTATGTCATTAAGCCTCATGTGGATCTTGTGCATAGCAGGTAAGATATTAATGGTCCTCTTTGATGTAAGGAAATTATTTTTTGCTTCAGTGATTCAGAAGGAACAACTGTTTTCTGTATAGAGAGATAACTCCTAACACGTCAAGGTAGAGGTGGATATTTATTTTTTGTTCTGTAAAGATAAACCTCTCCCCCACTTTGGGATTTGTCTTTGCAGAGTTAAACAGTAATGCCCAGGGCTCACCATGCCTCTGAGACACGAGCAAGAAGCCTTTGATGAAAAGCCTGCTCTGCCTCCGACCAGACAAATCACTCACAGGAGCGGATCGGCCGCAGAGGCGAAGCAAGACTCGAAACCCGAAAGGCGGAACACGGTTAACCAAAAGATAAAAAGACAAATAGCCACATTTTCAACTTAAAAATTCAAAGACAAGGCTTAGCTCTGACAGGAAGTCAATGACTTATAATAATATCCCTCCAGAGCAGGTGCTCAACAGACCCACAAAGCAATTTCAAAGGGTTGAAACACATCAGCATTATCCGGAAGGGCAACGAAGCCTGAAATAATACACATAGAGGGAACGCAGCACGCAGGGCAGGGCAGATGACAGACAATCAGCCCAGCTGCCAATTTTTTAGTGCCAGAGGCTCTTTTCACAGCTATGAGTGGATGAGACATTTTGCTTGCTTTTTTCTAAATAGTTAATTATCAATCCTTTGCTATACATATATTCACGGACTGTAAATGGAGGTCAAAAGGCCCTTTTTTCTTTTTTCGCCTTAAAAAATATCATTTACTTTTTTCACACATTTGTCATGCAAACCAGAGTGGTGTTAGTCACAAAACAGTATATTTATAAAAACACTGTAAATATTTCTTGCTTTTCAATATCAATTACCTCTAACAAGATTCATGTGTACTTGAACAATGATGCTTAGTAATGTTTTTACTAAATTCTTTGCTGATGCTGCACAGCATCAGCTAAACGAATTGGTCCAAAAGGCGAGACGTATTGGCTGTGCCAATGCCTGTTCATTCTAGAGGTCTGCTCCACTTGATTGGGTCCCACCCTCGTTTTGTACAGCCGTGACATTCCTGCCCTGGCAATGTTTTCGTGTTTGGCAAAAATGCTCCTGACACATTAGCGGGAGCACTTTCTGTAAAAATCCACCCGCGCGGTGATCTCTAAATAAGGGACTGGCTGCAGCAAGGCTAGGTGGAGAATAAGCATGGGCGAATTTTGCGAATCTCGCGTTCGTGAATTTTGCGGATTTGCGAACTCGCAATCCGCAAAATCCGCGAATTCTCGCGAATTTGCGGATTTTGTTTTTGTTGTGTTTGCGCGGGTTTCTGCCAGTTCGCGAGCGTTTTGTACAATGTCGCAAATTGCGAACTTACCTGTCGGGTCGCAAGTTTCGCGAACTTGTTGTTTCTACATGTCCAGCCTGTTTGGGACACTCTTCTTCATCACTGCCACTCTCTGACTACTCATGCCACCCTCTGGCCCACCCATGCCACCCTCTGTTTCATCACAGCACCCTCTGGTTGTCCAGTCAGTGTACATTATTGTGGCAATGCAAGCACACCTTCCCTGCCTCAAGTGACCTGAATTAATTTGGGGCTGATTAATGTGTCACAGAATATTTTTTTAGCTGGCACCTGCTTCCTTAGTGCTTCCTGATTAGTGATCTTTTGCACTTGCTAAGTGCTTTCATTGTTGCAAAATTAGTTACAACACCTGCCCTGCCCCAACTGACAATAATGAATTAGGGGCTGATTAATGGATTTGAACTTCCAGCCTGGCTCCTGCTTGTCTCCCTTAGCTGTAATTCAGGACCTTTGTGGCATATGTGTAACTATTCTGAGGTTCAGAGCAGGGTCACATAATAGTTGCAACTGGCAACTGAACTCTGGAGGGGCCCCTCAGGAAGCACTACAGGAAATGGCTACTAATGATGAGCCTGAACTTTTGAACCTGGTAAGTAGTTTCAGTTTTGCTAAGATCGTATTTCTGCAATTTTGCACTTATTCGCGGGGCGCGAAGTTGTACTGGGAAGCCGCGAACTCACGCGAACAGTGCGAGCAAAATCCGCTGCTCGCGGATTTGCGGATTTTGCGGGAGATTCGCGAATCTTGCGGATTGCGAATTTACCGAAAATCCGCGAGCGAAACGGATTTTCCGCCCATGCTTAGTGGAGAAGTGTGGCTCAATGGTTAGAGCGGCAGACCCTGATGCAGAGGTCTGGCCCGGAACCAGGGTTTAATACCTGCCTCGGCGGGTCTTGGGTTCAATTTCCTTACCAGCTGCTCTGCGCCCTGTCCGGACGCTGGACGTGGGGGTAGGTTCCAACTGCCAGGACCGTGCGCCGCCGGAGGTACCATACCTTGACAGCTGGTCCCACGGGAGCAGTCTGAGGGGCACCTTAGGGAAATCTCTGGGGTCGCAAAACTTCAGCAGGACCAATCGGCCTGCGCACCGGTAAAACCTACTAAAGAAGGTTGTATACCACACTGTATAATAATTTTTCTTTCTTTTGTGTAGTACTGTTCACCGAGGTCCTGAGGAATTGCCACTTTGGCAAGAAACATGTCGACCTGACCAGAGGGTAGTAGTTAATATGCTCGGATAAATTCAGGACATTTATCTCCCCTCCCACCCTTTTAATCAAGGGAGTCAACCACGCGAATAAATTACATTGTGGACTGACCCACTTTTTTAAATCACCTTTCACGCCACGACTACACTTCCCCGCCCTCTCACACGCATGCACCATATGGCCGGAACAAAAGATCTCCGATAAAGAGCCCCGGTCTCGGGAGCCCATCAGACATTGCAGCTCCAGTCTGACGAGGAGCAGAACCCATATGATGAAGCATGACACCTAGTTATCTGGGTGTGTGAGGGTTTTAGTTCCAACAAGGGGATTCCCCCTTCTCTCCCTTTTTCTAGTACACGCACTCTACTTTTTCCACTCTTCCCGGGGAACTCTGTACCCTTTCTTATGTTTCAATTTCCTTGGACCTGATAATTCTCGCCTCTGTGCCTATTCTAATCATGGGTCCCACTCTGCAACTCTGGGCAATAGCTTGCTTAATCTCCACAACAGCCCCAACAGCGCTGGGATGCCTGGCTTCACCTTGGCGGTGCCCAGGAATGGACATTTCACAGGGAAAAGCCAGGAAGGGTCCCTAAGCGGTATACGGACAGCGCTGGGACACTTCCGTTGGAGGTAGCTGTGCGCTTTACAAATGCTGGCATTTTATTTATTTAAACAGACACTATATGGCCCTATGATAATCATATTGTCTCTAGGGGCCCTTGTGGAGCTAAAGGATTCTTTTGCTCTCAGCTCTTGGAACAATCCTTGAGAGAGGAGAAGAAGAGATGGACTTTCCTCCTGCCGTCAAGAAGATAAGCGTGAAAAAGCTGTTCTATGTCTGGCTTGAATCCATGGTCCATGGTCCAGCTGCAAGAACTGGGAGACACCTGTGCCTAAGGGCCTGCTGGGCACAGTCTACAAGTGAACTTCCATTCGGTGACATGGACACCTGCTTCACAGGCAATAAGGTACATGAGATTATCTTTCCCCTAAGTGTAGTGGATCATTTTCTGAAAATGACTTGCCTAAAACTATCACTATAGGACATCCATCAGCTTCCAACCCTGTTGCTTCAGTGACACACATCTGCCCAAAACTTTGCCAACTTTTTTGATTTATTTTGAATAACTTTGACCACATTGCCTCTTTTCCTCTATTTGTGGTGCATTTTTCTCATTATCTTTCTTAAACTCAATTGAAGTTCTTTATTTAATTAACTATGGGTCTGTGGAAATTGAAGAACTTGATGTACATAAACAGCATTCATTTCCCTTTTTCCCACTCCTCTCCCTGCGCATACCATGAATACCGTAAAGCATTAACTACATCCCACTGCCAGCGAAGGCCTGTACTCCAGTGTACATGACAGCCATTTTTGGCACCCTGGCCTTTTGCCCGCCTAAGATTAGGCTCACCGGCTTCCCTTCTGCGTGTATTCGAACTCTCTCTCTCGTGCATAAACCATGAAACCCTCTCCCTTTTGCGCGACCCTGCCCCGAAAGGCAGCCCTTCTGCTTGACCCACGCAAAACCCCCCCATTTCCCTCTTGAAAAAGCATCCTTCGCCTCAGCTGACATAACCCCCACCCCAGCTGTATCTGACTGTCCCCGTTCTCTCATGTACGGGTCATAAGATCTCTCTCTCTCTGTGCGACTCTGTCTCTGTGCACACCCTGGCTCCCCCTTCCCCTTCTCCCTCACACGGGCAAGTCATAAACCTTCCCCTTCTGCAAGACCCTGTCCTTGGGAGTCACGGCCGCGCCTGACCAACACCTCCTTTCCCTCCATGAATGCCCCTCTGTTGACAAGCCTTCCCTCCGCGCTCGATTGTCCACGCTGCATGAATACCACTCCTTTGATGACCCCTTCCCCCGAGTCCGACTGACCACACATGTCCGGGGCCATCGCCTAAGCCAGGAGATACCATTTACTGCCCTTTATTGTATGGAATCACTCCTCTTCAAAGGACCCACTGTTGATCCTGGCCGTCCCATCCCCTGGGCTATGATCAGGCGCACACATCCAAACAGTTGACAGAACACTCAGCTGCGTGATTGCCCTCCTCCCTTATCAGCAGGTCAAGGGTCCCTATTATGAACGCATATGGGGTAGGATTGACACGAGGATTATGGGGATGTCTTTTCTTTGTCTCACAACATCGTGATTGTAATACCAAGTGTTTTGTAAAGTATAAAAGCCAGAGTCTCAGCTCACTTGTTAGAGCACCTCCCGATGACACCTTGCTTCGTGTCTGAAATGACTGGCTCTCCTCATGAGAATTAAACTCTGTTCTTGATTCCTGCATCCAGCGCCCGTCTCTTTATTTGATAACTATTCAGAATGGGAACTAAGAGGCGTCTTGCGCCAGCAGCCTGGGCATCGATAGCAATGCGGGCTCATTTTCTACAATTGGCGTCCCAACGCGGGGTCCATCAGTGACATAAGGTTCGGTAAGAGAGATCCAGACGAAGAAGCGAACATCTAAAATAATCGGAGTATACCTGCCTTGAGAGGGCCCTAGCCCGGCTGCCGATCAAAAGAACTTCGCCAATTCTGAACGGACCTCTCTTGAGTGACCTATTGTCCTGACTGGAATCCCACAGGAATGCTACACGGAGTAAGAGAACGATCGGGCGCTGGAGGGAGGAAGACGAAGAACTGCCCACACGGTCCGGTCCGGGTAAGGTCGCGTAAATGCGACAAATTGTGAAATGATTGTTTTGGATAATACTAGTATTACGCTTTGTTGAAACCCTCTGGAGATTCACTGTCTGCAAACGGAGAAAACAACAGGCTCTCTCTCTGCAAGCAGTGAAGGATAGGTAACGCAGACTTTTGTCCCCATTGTAATCCGTCGTGCTTATCTTCCTCCCCCACTGTTTCCCGAACTACCCTTCGTGGATTATTGTCTGGAGATTCTTTGTCTGCAAACAGGGAGGAACAAGGTCTCTCTTTGCAGGTAGAGAAAGAGTAGGTAACGATAACTTTTCGTGCCCACTTATTCTCCCCACTGGATTGTTTGATTGACCGATTATTCGGTATTGGTTCGTTTGAGGTATTCACCGCCGCCAAACAACGGAGAATAGAAATATTCTGCCAAGTCTTTGCCCGCAGTGATAAGATAGGTAATGCAGACTTTTGTCCCCGTTGTAATCCGTCATGCCTATCTTCTCCCCATTGGTTGGTAGCCTGTTTAGCCCGGACCGCTTATTAGAGTCGAACCATCCAGCTCCACTGGAGGGCACATCTAATAAGGACCTGTTCATTAAAGTGTGGACTAGTCGCTATAGCTTATAATAGGTTATGGCATAAAAATAAAAAGAAAAGGAGTTGAGCGAAATCAGTAGGCCACTGAGGAGTTATCAACTTCGCTAAAAAAATAAAATAAGAAACGTTAGAAATAACCCGTAATAAGAAACATAAAAATGGCGAGGGAAGACAAGCTTGACACCAAGGCAAGCCACGAGGTAACTAGGTTCCGTTGCCTATTCCTGCCCTAAACATGTCTGCCTCATTGCCCACCACGCCCAAATAACGGTCACATGAAATAGATACAAATCAATAGGTACCTACCCCCATTCCGGAAACTCCCGAAGTGCCACAGGTCCGCGGTTACGCCCATCCGGTAGGCGAGGCCTCGAGGCATGCGGGGCTCGCCTGGACGCAGTCGGAAGGGGAGGTTGTGGGGCGGACGGCCCAGAAAACGGTGATGGCCTCTCCTTCTCTCCTCTTCTGCTGCCCTGCGGGCCACGGGGGGGGGGCTGTCTTGCCTCAGCCACCGACCACCCCCCCCTCCTCTGTCTCTCGCCTGGACCGGCCCGCGAAGAAGGCCGAAGCCACAAACAAGAGCGGCGGCGCTTACATGTAGTCCCGCCACATGTCAACGCCTGGACAAGTGCAAGTAGTCCCGCCACATGCCGACGCCTGGATAGTTACAGGTAGTCCCGCCACATTTCAAATTCCTGGAGAGTTGGAGGTAGTCCCGCCACATGTCCACGCCTGGAAGTTACAGGTAGCCCAGCCACACGACAACGCCTGGACAGTTACAGGTAGTCCCGCCACATGTCAAAAGGGGGGGGGGCTGTCTTGCCTCAGCCACCGACCCCCCCCCCCCCCATCTTCAATAGCCGGCACGGCCAATATCGAAACGGCGGAGCCGAGGATTGGCGAGGGGTCGCTGGAAGGGGGAGGTGGCGCGAACGAGCCTCCCCCACCTCCCTCCAGGTGGAGGCTTCCAGCGACACCCCAACGCTCTTACTTAAAGAGGGTCCACATCGAAAAGCGGTCTTTTGCCCGGGGCGGGCACATGCCCCATACCGTCTCTCCTCGACCTTGAAGATTCTATAAGAGCCGGGGGGCCCCCGACCCCTCTGCATGGGTGCCCCCGTCCCCCCTCACTGGGACCCGCGACATCGACACTCCTGCCGGCGCCAGCCTCAGTTTGGAAATGGCTAAAACGCAGCCAAAGTACAGACTTGTTCAGTTCCGGTGGAACACCAGAATGACCCGGTAGGAAACTTGTTGTTGCCCTCCCCACTCTTTGACTGATGGTCCATCTGTTAGACTGTTACCACATTGCGAAAAACATTTTGAACTGCCAACAGAAGGTTCTGGTCCAACCATGAGTCATTGGCTGACATTCTGACTACACCGGAACCTGCCTGACCTCGCCCAAAATGGCGCCAATACACGAAACGGAACTTTCGAACTCCCTGTTCACCCGGATTGCTCGAATATTGATGCTCTAAGATATGTATGTATTTTTGGACAATGAAAGTCGATAAGATGGATAGTGATTATGTGCTTAGAGAAGAAAGCAATACGGATATTGATCATGTGTTTTAACAATGAACTGATTTAGGGTGGGTACTGATTGTGAATGGGAACAATGAATTGGTGTAATTTAGACAGTGAACGAGCATCTGGATAATGAATTAATTTATTTTTGACTGAATACTCGACATGCATCATGCTTGCTCTGTGGTAAAGTTTGATACGATTTTATTGCACTGCCGCACTTTATGCAATGAACTGCCATCAACTTCTTTCTTCCTATGTACAGTTCCAATCTGCTCCGTGGCTGGTCCACTGGATTGTAGGCCTGTATTTATACATCAACACTTTTTTTATTAAAAGTATTTTGAAAAAGAAAGCATAATCGTAGCGGTTGCATTAATGAGTTTTGGATCTTTTTCTACTGTGAGCGAAGAATAAGTATGATGAAAGCTGAAGGTAAAAAATAGCAAGCTACATTATGCGTCGCAGGCAGCTGGAAAAGTGTTTTAGAAGCCTTAAAACGACATCCCAGAAATGCCACCTGACCGCCACCCTTACACCCAACAAAAGGGGTTGCGACCAAGTAACCCATGTAGATACACAGATCGTCAATGATTATCTATCTGACATTTCTGGTCCCGCTAGGCTTAAACGCTGAGATGGCAAAGAAATGCACTACATGGAGACAGGTCGAGTAAGTGGTAGGTAAAAACATTTCCGGATTACTGCATGCTGATGAGGTTTGAATACTGCCCCCCACCCCTTCTTTCTCCTCCCTTCTGCAGGTCACGTCGGAACCTTGGCTGATGTATGGAAGGACGATGACCGAACCGCCAATGAGAAAGGGAAGAAGGGAATATGAGCATGGTCCTTATAACAATAAGTTCTTAAAAAGACGTAGATTTGACATGACTGTATCTCCCCAGAACATAGCGACTGGGAGGATGGACTGACATAGAGACTTGACGGGTACTGTATGACGAAAAATTGGCTCGAAATAACACGTTAGAAGGATGTAACTAGACATTTGACTAGGTAGGGAAAGGACGAAAAGAGAAGTGCACGGGTAAGGGTTACCAAGACTGCACCAATCCAGGGAATTAGAAATATTGCTGATGTTCAAAATGTACTACTCCCCCCTTCTCGTACTCTTATAGATCTAGCCAAGCTGTCCGACTGTTCTCCCGATCAATACTTGCCGTTGCCTCAGCCCGGAGTACTTCCCACCAAAGGAAGGAACTGAAAAATGGTTTAAGATCCAACCATGGGTAAATAGCACAACCAGGTTAATATCTGATCGACTGATTGAGATGTAAGTATTGGCAATTGAGAACGCTCGCAGGGATAACAAGCGAGAAGGAAAAGGAGGGAAGGGTAGAAAGAGCTAAGCACGTAGATAAATAGGATAGTAAAGATACGTAGGATATAATATGGATTTTGTTGGCCAACTATTGTTTTCTGTTTTGTCGTGAATGTCTTATATATGTAATGCATGTGCTGTCTTCCTCGTCTGAGTTTATGTGTACGTAATGTACGGATTTATGTCTTCCCTCTGTCTGTATTTGCGTGTTGCCTGCCCTTTGCTGTTCTGTGTTGTGAACGCACCAAACGACCTATTTTTGTACACGTCTCTCCCTTTCTCTATCCCTCCCTCTCTCTCTCTCGCTCGCTCGCTCGCTCGCTCTCTCTCTCTCTCTCTCTCTCTCTCTCTCTCTCTCTCTCGCTCTCTCTCTCTCTCTCACTACATGTCATGCGTGTACCAAATGGCTCGTTTAGATTGCGGACAACTCTCACCCCATGAGAGTCTCCTTATTTCATCTTCCTTCTTATGGTAAAATCGTGCCTCACAGGCACCAGTCTGATTGGGTAATTATTGAACACGAAGGTGTTCAGCGAAATTGACCAAAACTAAAATGATTGTACCCCGCCATATTACTACCTCTCCTTTCTGCAAAATAAATGAACTCGAATTGGCTGAGAAAGAAAGGACAGGTAAGACGACTAAGGTCCCCCAATCCGGCCTTTATAGGGGAACTGTATGTCAATGGCACCTTATTTTTCTGTCCATCAGAGACGAACGCCAACGTCCAGCTTGACCCCCAATGCCCAGATTACCCCACCCCTTTTGCACCCAAGCGCGAATGCCCGAAGCGTCCCCGCCCATTGATAGACCCCAGCTGCTGTCCCAGGTATAAACATGATGACCATGAGTCCCTCGAGAAATACTTGATTTACCTGACTCCCGATGATAGCGCCCCCGCCCTGTTTGAAAAGGTTAGCCAGCCTTGAGGGGAAATGTTCCGAAAATGTTGAACATGATGAAATGCACAGTTGATGGGAATATTATTTTGTCCTCACTTGAAGTATAAATGGGACGATGAATAAACTTGGCATGAACTCAGTAGGAATGCCGACATATGCACTGCTTGGTAATAGACCTCTGACTGTGACCGATGAGCGTATCTCCCAAACACGTAGAATTAGGGGAGGAATTCACATGCATAGATGTCTTCTTCTGTCAATTCCCTAAAAGCTTGTTTTGTACCTATTCAAAGATTCACGATCACCGGAGGAGGAGGGTCGGACGTGGCGTACAGCCCAGCTGCAGATCTTGAGACACGCGTGACCTCAACCAAAGGTGGAGCCGCAGAGCTACAAGATACGGGACGAGACAGCAATTTCAAACGTGGAAAATGAAGCTTGATAGGCTGCCCTGAAGCCCTCCGTCTGCTAAACCACGTGTGCCTGGAGTCTCCGTCCCCCTTCTGTGGGCCCGATTGATGGGCCTACCTGCTTGTTATCCTTTGCTCCCTTGGTCCCTTTTGTGTGTCCCAGGAACTCTGACCCAACTCCACTCTCTATCCTATCGACTATTTGAACCACATACCCACTCTTTTCCACGTGACTTATTGCCAAATGGAAGGCCAAAAGGAAGAACTGCATTAAACTGGGAATAGGGTGTTGCCACAGAAATATGGGTGCCGAGCATAAGGCACCGCTGAACGGATTGTTTAGGGAACAGGACTGTGGTCTAACAGCAGAGGACTGACCGCACCCTGCAACGCGTAAGGATAGACCCGAGCTGGACCTATAGCTCCACCGCCGGTGCTCCACTGCGCCAACGAAAGTGCACGGACTAGAGCCTACCAGTGATGGCTCACTGCTAAAAGACACTGTGACGAAGAGATCTTGTATGTTGAACTGAATTCCGCCCTCAACTGCCTTGGTCGAGATGTTCATTGGTCACAATTTTTTTAATCAGAAACATTTATGCTATGTAGTGCTTTGAACCTATGTGCCGCATTCTGCCAAACACCTCAACTGTCCATGATTATTTGCCATATGTTAGTATTGACAACTGCTAATTCTTTGACGGCACCTGTTTATATGTACCATCATCGATTACGAAAATGAACGCTGTAATGTAAAAGGGGCGACTGTGGAAATTGAAGAACTTGATGTACATAAACAGCATTCATTTCCCTTTTTCCCACTCCTCTCCCTGAGCATACCATGAATACCGTAGAGCATTAACTACATCCCACTGCCAGCGAAGGCCTGTACTCCAGTGTACATGACAGCCATTTTTGGCACCCTGGCCTTTTGCCCGCCTAAGATTAGGCTCACCGGCTTCCCTTCTGCGTGTATTCGAACTCTCTCTCTTGTGCATAAACCATGAAACCCTCTCCCTTTTGCGCGACCCTGCCCCGAAAGGCAGCCCTTCTGCTTGACCCACGCAAAACCCCCCCATTTCCCTCTTGAAAAAGCATCCTTCGCCTCAGCTGACATAACCCCCACCCCAGCTGTATCTGACTGTCCCCGTTCTCTCATGTACGGGTCATAAGATCTCTCTCTCTCTGTGCGACTCTGTCTCTGTGCACACCCTGGCTCCCCCTTCCCCTTCTCCCTCACACGGGCAAGTCATAAACCTTCCCCTTCTGCAAGACCCTGTCCTTGGGAGTCACGGCCGCGCCTGACCAACACCTCCTTTCCCTCCATGAATGCCCCTCTGTTGACAAGCCTTCCCTCCGCGCTCGATTGTCCACGCTGCATGAATACCACTCCTTTGATGACCCCTTCCCCCGAGTCCGACTGACCACACATGTCCGGGGCCATCGCCTAAGCCAGGAGATACCATTTACTGCCCTTTATTGTATGGAATCACTCCTCTTCAAAGGACCCACTGTTGATCCTGGCCGTCCCATCCCCTGGGCTATGATCAGGCGCACACATCCAAACAGTTGACAGAACACTCAGCTGCGTGATTGCCCTCCTCCCTTATCAGCAGGTCAAGGGTCCCTATTATGAACGCATATGGGGTAGGATTGACACGAGGATTATGGGGATGTCTTTTCTTTGTCTCACAACATCGTGATTGTAATACCAAGTGTTTTGTAAAGTATAAAAGCCAGAGTCTCAGCTCACTTGTTAGAGCACCTCCCGATGACACCTTGCTTCGTGTCTGAAATGACTGGCTCTCCTCATGAGAATTAAACTCTGTTCTTGATTCCTGCATCCAGCGCCCGTCTCTTTATTTGATAACTATTCAGAATGGGAACTAAGAGGCGTCTTGCGCCAGCAGCCTGGGCATCGATAGCAATGCGGGCTCATTTTCTACAATTGGCGTCCCAACGCGGGGTCCATCAGTGACATAAGGTTCGGTAAGAGAGATCCAGACGAAGAAGCGAACATCTAAAATAATCGGAGTATACCTGCCTTGAGAGGGCCCTAGCCCGGCTGCCGATCAAAAGAACTTCGCCAATTCTGAACGGACCTCTCTTGAGTGACCTATTGTCCTGACTGGAATCCCACAGGAATGCTACACGGAGTAAGAGAACGATCGGGCGCTGGAGGGAGGAAGACGAAGAACTGCCCACACGGTCCGGTCCGGGTAAGGTCGCGTAAATGCGACAAATTGTGAAATGATTGTTTTGGATAATACTAGTATTACGCTTTGTTGAAACCCTCTGGAGATTCACTGTCTGCAAACGGAGAAAACAACAGGCTCTCTCTCTGCAAGCAGTGAAGGATAGGTAACGCAGACTTTTGTCCCCATTGTAATCCGTCGTGCTTATCTTCCTCCCCCACTGTTTCCCGAACTACCGTTCGTGGATTATTGTCTGGAGATTCTTTGTCTGCAAACAGGGAGGAACAAGGTCTCTCTTTGCAGGTAGAGAAAGAGTAGGTAACGATAACTTTTCGTGCCCACTTATTCTCCCCACTGGATTGTTTGATTGACCGATTATTCGGTATTGGTTCGTTTGAGGTATTCACCGCCGCCAAACAACGGAGAATAGAAATATTCTGCCAAGTCTTTGCCCGCAGTGATAAGATAGGTAATGCAGACTTTTGTCCCCGTTGTAATCCGTCATGCCTATCTTCTCCCCATTGGTTGGTAGCCTGTTTAGCCCGGACCGCTTATTAGAGTCGAACCATCCAGCTCCACTGGAGGGCACATCTAATAAGGACCTGTTCATTAAAGTGTGGACTAGTCGCTATAGCTTATAATAGGTTATGGCATAAAAATAAAAAGAAAAGGAGTTGAGCGAAATCAGTAGGCCACTGAGGAGTTATCAACTTCGCTAAAAAAATAAAATAAGAAACGTTAGAAATAACCCGTAATAAGAAACATAAAAATGGCGAGGGAAGACAAGCTTGACACCAAGGCAAGCCACGAGGTAACTAGGTTCCGTTGCCTATTCCTGCCCTAAACATGTCTGCCTCATTGCCCACCACGCCCAAATAACGGTCACATGAAATAGATACAAATCAATAGGTACCTACCCCCATTCCGGAAACTCCCGAAGTGCCACAGGTCCGCGGTTACGCCCATCCGGTAGGCGAGGCCTCGAGGCATGCGGGGCTCGCCTGGACGCAGTCGGAAGGGGAGGTTGTGGGGCGGACGGCCCAGAAAACGGTGATGGCCTCTCCTTCTCTCCTCTTCTGCTGCCCTGCGGGCCACGGGGGGGGGGCTGTCTTGCCTCAGCCACCGACCACCCCCCCCTCCTCTGTCTCTCGCCTGGACCGGCCCGCGAAGAAGGCCGAAGCCACAAACAAGAGCGGCGGCGCTTACATGTAGTCCCGCCACATGTCAACGCCTGGACAAGTGCAAGTAGTCCCGCCACATGCCGACGCCTGGATAGTTACAGGTAGTCCCGCCACATTTCAAATTCCTGGAGAGTTGGAGGTAGTCCCGCCACATGTCCACGCCTGGAAGTTACAGGTAGCCCAGCCACACGACAACGCCTGGACAGTTACAGGTAGTCCCGCCACATGTCAAAAGGGGGGGGGGCTGTCTTGCCTCAGCCACCGACCCCCCCCCCCCCCATCTTCAATAGCCGGCACGGCCAATATCGAAACGGCGGAGCCGAGGATTGGCGAGGGGTCGCTGGAAGGGGGAGGTGGCGCGAACGAGCCTCCCCCACCTCCCTCCAGGTGGAGGCTTCCAGCGACACCCCAACGCTCTTACTTAAAGAGGGTCCACATCGAAAAGCGGTCTTTTGCCCGGGGCGGGCACATGCCCCATACCGTCTCTCCTCGACCTTGAAGATTCTATAAGAGCCGGGGGGCCCCCGACCCCTCTGCATGGGTGCCCCCGTCCCCCCTCACTGGGACCCGCGACATCGACACTCCTGCCGGCGCCAGCCTCAGTTTGGAAATGGCTAAAACGCAGCCAAAGTACAGACTTGTTCAGTTCCGGTGGAACACCAGAATGACCCGGTAGGAAACTTGTTGTTGCCCTCCCCACTCTTTGACTGATGGTCCATCTGTTAGACTGTTACCACATTGCGAAAAACATTTTGAACTGCCAACAGAAGGTTCTGGTCCAACCATGAGTCATTGGCTGACATTCTGACTACACCGGAACCTGCCTGACCTCGCCCAAAATGGCGCCAATACACGAAACGGAACTTTCGAACTCCCTGTTCACCCGGATTGCTCGAATATTGATGCTCTAAGATATGTATGTATTTTTGGACAATGAAAGTCGATAAGATGGATAGTGATTATGTGCTTAGAGAAGAAAGCAATACGGATATTGATCATGTGTTTTAACAATGAACTGATTTAGGGTGGGTACTGATTGTGAATGGGAACAATGAATTGGTGTAATTTAGACAGTGAACGAGCATCTGGATAATGAATTAATTTATTTTTGACTGAATACTCGACATGCATCATGCTTGCTCTGTGGTAAAGTTTGATACGATTTTATTGCACTGCCGCACTTTATGCAATGAACTGCCATCAACTTCTTTCTTCCTATGTACAGTTCCAATCTGCTCCGTGGCTGGTCCACTGGATTGTAGGCCTGTATTTATACATCAACACTTTTTTTATTAAAAGTATTTTGAAAAAGAAAGCATAATCGTAGCGGTTGCATTAATGAGTTTTGGATCTTTTTCTACTGTGAGCGAAGAATAAGTATGATGAAAGCTGAAGGTAAAAAATAGCAAGCTACATTATGCGTCGCAGGCAGCTGGAAAAGTGTTTTAGAAGCCTTAAAACGACATCCCAGAAATGCCACCTGACCGCCACCCTTACACCCAACAAAAGGGGTTGCGACCAAGTAACCCATGTAGATACACAGATCGTCAATGATTATCTATCTGACATTTCTGGTCCCGCTAGGCTTAAACGCTGAGATGGCAAAGAAATGCACTACATGGAGACAGGTCGAGTAAGTGGTAGGTAAAAACATTTCCGGATTACTGCATGCTGATGAGGTTTGAATACTGCCCCCCACCCCTTCTTTCTCCTCCCTTCTGCAGGTCACGTCGGAACCTTGGCTGATGTATGGAAGGACGATGACCGAACCGCCAATGAGAAAGGGAAGAAGGGAATATGAGCATGGTCCTTATAACAATAAGTTCTTAAAAAGACGTAGATTTGACATGACTGTATCTCCCCAGAACATAGCGACTGGGAGGATGGACTGACATAGAGACTTGACGGGTACTGTATGACGAAAAATTGGCTCGAAATAACACGTTAGAAGGATGTAACTAGACATTTGACTAGGTAGGGAAAGGACGAAAAGAGAAGTGCACGGGTAAGGGTTACCAAGACTGCACCAATCCAGGGAATTAGAAATATTGCTGATGTTCAAAATGTACTACTCCCCCCTTCTCGTACTCTTATAGATCTAGCCAAGCTGTCCGACTGTTCTCCCGATCAATACTTGCCGTTGCCTCAGCCCGGAGTACTTCCCACCAAAGGAAGGAACTGAAAAATGGTTTAAGATCCAACCATGGGTAAATAGCACAACCAGGTTAATATCTGATCGACTGATTGAGATGTAAGTATTGGCAATTGAGAACGCTCGCAGGGATAACAAGCGAGAAGGAAAAGGAGGGAAGGGTAGAAAGAGCTAAGCACGTAGATAAATAGGATAGTAAAGATACGTAGGATATAATATGGATTTTGTTGGCCAACTATTGTTTTCTGTTTTGTCGTGAATGTCTTATATATGTAATGCATGTGCTGTCTTCCTCGTCTGAGTTTATGTGTACGTAATGTACGGATTTATGTCTTCCCTCTGTCTGTATTTGCGTGTTGCCTGCCCTTTGCTGTTCTGTGTTGTGAACGCACCAAACGACCTATTTTTGTACACGTCTCTCCCTTTCTCTATCCCTCCCTCTCTCTCTCTCGCTCGCTCGCTCGCTCGCTCTCTCTCTCTCTCTCTCTCTCTCTCTCTCTCTCTCTCTCGCTCTCTCTCTCTCTCTCACTACATGTCATGCGTGTACCAAATGGCTCGTTTAGATTGCGGACAACTCTCACCCCATGAGAGTCTCCTTATTTCATCTTCCTTCTTATGGTAAAATCGTGCCTCACAGGCACCAGTCTGATTGGGTAATTATTGAACACGAAGGTGTTCAGCGAAATTGACCAAAACTAAAATGATTGTACCCCGCCATATTACTACCTCTCCTTTCTGCAAAATAAATGAACTCGAATTGGCTGAGAAAGAAAGGACAGGTAAGACGACTAAGGTCCCCCAATCCGGCCTTTATAGGGGAACTGTATGTCAATGGCACCTTATTTTTCTGTCCATCAGAGACGAACGCCAACGTCCAGCTTGACCCCCAATGCCCAGATTACCCCACCCCTTTTGCACCCAAGCGCGAATGCCCGAAGCGTCCCCGCCCATTGATAGACCCCAGCTGCTGTCCCAGGTATAAACATGATGACCATGAGTCCCTCGAGAAATACTTGATTTACCTGACTCCCGATGATAGCGCCCCCGCCCTGTTTGAAAAGGTTAGCCAGCCTTGAGGGGAAATGTTCCGAAAATGTTGAACATGATGAAATGCACAGTTGATGGGAATATTATTTTGTCCTCACTTGAAGTATAAATGGGACGATGAATAAACTTGGCATGAACTCAGTAGGAATGCCGACATATGCACTGCTTGGTAATAGACCTCTGACTGTGACCGATGAGCGTATCTCCCAAACACGTAGAATTAGGGGAGGAATTCACATGCATAGATGTCTTCTTCTGTCAATTCCCTAAAAGCTTGTTTTGTACCTATTCAAAGATTCACGATCACCGGAGGAGGAGGGTCGGACGTGGCGTACAGCCCAGCTGCAGATCTTGAGACACGCGTGACCTCAACCAAAGGTGGAGCCGCAGAGCTACAAGATACGGGACGAGACAGCAATTTCAAACGTGGAAAATGAAGCTTGATAGGCTGCCCTGAAGCCCTCCGTCTGCTAAACCACGTGTGCCTGGAGTCTCCGTCCCCCTTCTGTGGGCCCGATTGATGGGCCTACCTGCTTGTTATCCTTTGCTCCCTTGGTCCCTTTTGTGTGTCCCAGGAACTCTGACCCAACTCCACTCTCTATCCTATCGACTATTTGAACCACATACCCACTCTTTTCCACGTGACTTATTGCCAAATGGAAGGCCAAAAGGAAGAACTGCATTAAACTGGGAATAGGGTGTTGCCACAGAAATATGGGTGCCGAGCATAAGGCACCGCTGAACGGATTGTTTAGGGAACAGGACTGTGGTCTAACAGCAGAGGACTGACCGCACCCTGCAACGCGTAAGGATAGACCCGAGCTGGACCTATAGCTCCACCGCCGGTGCTCCACTGCGCCAACGAAAGTGCACGGACTAGAGCCTACCAGTGATGGCTCACTGCTAAAAGACACTGTGACGAAGAGATCTTGTATGTTGAACTGAATTCCGCCCTCAACTGCCTTGGTCGAGATGTTCATTGGTCACAATTTTTTTAATCAGAAACATTTATGCTATGTAGTGCTTTGAACCTATGTGCCGCATTCTGCCAAACACCTCAACTGTCCATGATTATTTGCCATATGTTAGTATTGACAACTGCTAATTCTTTGACGGCACCTGTTTATATGTACCATCATCGATTACGAAAATGAACGCTGTAATGTAAAAGGGGCGACTGTGGAAATTGAAGAACTTGATGTACATAAACAGCATTCATTTCCCTTTTTCCCACTCCTCTCCCTGCGCATACCATGAATACCGTAAAGCATTAACTACATCCCACTGCCAGCGAAGGCCTGTACTCCAGTGTACATGACAGCCATTTTTGGCACCCTGGCCTTTTGCCCGCCTAAGATTAGGCTCACCGGCTTCCCTTCTGCGTGTATTCGAACTCTCTCTCTTGTGCATAAACCATGAAACCCTCTCCCTTTTGCGCGACCCTGCCCCGAAAGGCAGCCCTTCTGCTTGACCCACGCAAAACCCCCCCATTTCCCTCTTGAAAAAGCATCCTTCGCCTCAGCTGACATAACCCCCACCCCAGCTGTATCTGACTGTCCCCGTTCTCTCATGTACGGGTCATAAGATCTCTCTCTCTCTGTGCGACTCTGTCTCTGTGCACACCCTGGCTCCCCCTTCCCCTTCTCCCTCACACGGGCAAGTCATAAACCTTCCCCTTCTGCAAGACCCTGTCCTTGGGAGTCACGGCCGCGCCTGACCAACACCTCCTTTCCCTCCATGAATGCCCCTCTGTTGACAAGCCTTCCCTCCGCGCTCGATTGTCCACGCTGCATGAATACCACTCCTTTGATGACCCCTTCCCCCGAGTCCGACTGACCACACATGTCCGGGGCCATCGCCTAAGCCAGGAGATACCATTTACTGCCCTTTATTGTATGGAATCACTCCTCTTCAAAGGACCCACTGTTGATCCTGGCCGTCCCATCCCCTGGGCTATGATCAGGCGCACACATCCAAACAGTTGACAGAACACTCAGCTGCGTGATTGCCCTCCTCCCTTATCAGCAGGTCAAGGGTCCCTATTATGAACGCATATGGGGTAGGATTGACACGAGGATTATGGGGATGTCTTTTCTTTGTCTCACAACATCGTGATTGTAATACCAAGTGTTTTGTAAAGTATAAAAGCCAGAGTCTCAGCTCACTTGTTAGAGCACCTCCCGATGACACCTTGCTTCGTGTCTGAAATGACTGGCTCTCCTCATGAGAATTAAACTCTGTTCTTGATTCCTGCATCCAGCGCCCGTCTCTTTATTTGATAACTATTCAGAATGGGAACTAAGAGGCGTCTTGCGCCAGCAGCCTGGGCATCGATAGCAATGCGGGCTCATTTTCTACAGGTCTATGACTCCTTCTTGCACACAGCAGACTACAATTCGTTAGAACATTACAGTCAAATTAGTATTAAGATAAGGTAAGTTTGAAAGCATTAGGGCTGGTCTTTGTTCTCTCCATTGGCTGCAAGTAGCAAATCCTGTCAAGTTGTGTGGAGGTCAAGTATTTAAAAAGATATACCTGAGTTTACCTGCAGGAGATACTGTCATGGCATCAGCCAACATGGCTGTTGAGATCAGGCAACAACATGCTTCTGACATTCCCAAGCACCACACTCTACTTGAGGAGGGACTGGAGGTTTGCAGTAGAGAGTTCACAGATTAGGATCTCTCGGCCATGTCATATCAAACAAAAGCCCAGCTTCAGGAGAGCAGTCAATACATTCGTCTTCAACTCCTAATTCTTCTGTTCATTATGTTCCTTCAAGGAATGATGTCCTGCAATGTGGATAGCTTAGTAGAACTAGGTGCCTAGAGGCAATTAACTTTGTAATGCATGCTACATATATAGAATTATTGATAGGTACCACTAAATTGTGGTGATGTTTTTCACTGAGGGCTTCTGAGGGACATCTAACAGACAACAAGAGAGAAGCTTGAGCTGTCTATGGTGTCACTCAGAACCTGGAGGTGAGAAATATCCTCATAATTCACTTTTCACCCATCTATAATTTTAAGTTATGTATGTTTCCTAAAATCACTGTCCCTGTTTTCAACTGCTGCGCAGGGTAGAAGAGTAATAGTGCGCCCCTACATATCATGGCCCCTCTTCCCTGGCCAAATGTGAAAATAATACCTTTCCTACCATCTTTAACCAACCCCCAACACCTTCCCTGTCATACCTTCCCCTCCATCAGCCGTGCTTTCATTGTAGGTCAAAACAAAGTACAATAATCATACACCTGATAAGTGGTATGTCTTTTGTCCAGCCGGAGAAGAAATTTATTTTTTTGTTCAAATGGATTTCACGAGATGTGAGAACCAGTAAATGACAAGCGGGCATAGCCGTGACCCTTAACATTCAAAACAAAACAACGAAAAAGTAGGCCAAAAGGGCAAAGCAAAAATCTGTCTGTATACTTGTAGTCAGTGTTACAGACTTAAATTGTTTAGAACACACCATTGCATTTTAACAATATTACATAAATATATTGCATATGGAGTTTTTTGGTCGACGACGTTTCGATGCCGTTTTACATGTGGGGCATCATCATCAGGACAAGAAATAACATCATTGTTGCCTTAAACATAAATTATTTGCACTATGCCTTTTGTCGCATTACTTCATATACAACAATTACATGGGAGGAAAAAATGGGGGAAAAAAGACAAAAGATATAAATGAATTTTAGGCATGTTAATTTTAAAACTCAGAGAGTGAAGTGATAAAAACGGAGAGTGAAGAGGTGAAAATCATGATGATTACATACGGCGCAAGTTGGTCGTGAGTTCAAAAGGAAGTGATCAAAGGGGTGTTGTGATGGTGACGTTTTTGGTTATCAGCAATGGTTCATCGCAGGAGGGGTACGGATCTACCCCCCCCCAGGGGTATCATTATCCGAAGTACGGAGAAACCCAGAGTGGCACTGAATGCGACGGTCCTGAAGAAGACCGGAGTGACCCGATGGGCACATACAGAGCGGTCGAAACATGTTGACTCTGGCAGTGGTAGGAGGGAAGCTTTGAGATTCCTAATTATCTCGTTGTGGCTTTTTCCTTATCTCTTCCTTTTTTGGTCGAGTTTACTCGAACCTATTGCCGTCCATCCACTTTTTACGATCCGGATTTTCAATAGTTCACGAGAAGCGAATCATGTGACAAGCTCTTCGTGCACGAGCTTCCCCCTGCCAGCAGCATTTGCCACATCAAAGGCTTCCGCTGCCCCGACCCCCACCGTCACTTATTCACGGCCGCAGGCCGTGACTTCAAAAGGTTCCGCTGCCGCTCCCCCTGCTTCATGGCCATCTGTTCCCCAGCACCTCCCTGTAGCGTAGTTCCAATTTTCCCAATAGGCCCTGCGCATTGGAATAACATAAACAGTAGTATCGACGTAGAAGTGTGGATCTTCCAGGCCTCCACTGACTATGCTAAACTTAATTGGGTTTGTTACCAACTAGCTCAGAGGTCACTGGAAACTTTCTTGACTGAAATAGGAAGTGATCAGCTTCC
Source organism: Lissotriton vulgaris (assembly GCF_964263255.1). Classification (NCBI taxonomy): domain Eukaryota; kingdom Metazoa; phylum Chordata; class Amphibia; order Caudata; family Salamandridae; genus Lissotriton; species Lissotriton vulgaris. The sequence continues at coordinate 1,855,038,195 of NC_141693.1, read as the reverse complement.
CAGGCACAGACAAGAAGGGATTCAGTTTTCCAACAACCGTGCAACATGACAACTTTGCTCCTCAGATCAAGAGTCAATCTCTAGGGTCGTGTGAAACAATAGACAGTTATTTTACTCAGTCAGGTTGGTGCAGTTTACTTTCACAATATGTAGAGAATAGAGAGACGGGCGTTTGTCAATAAAGGGTTAACATTTATTGAACAGTCTTTCTTCTCGTACAAGAGAAATGAATTGCCACAATTGCAAGACTTGTTATTATAAAAAGTACGTACAGTAAGATAAGTATTGCGAAATAATACTGTAAAAGCATTGATATGGTTTCTTAGCCATACAATGGTTTAAAAGTAATAAAACATATATACATTCATATATACATTAGGCTAAAATACTCAACTGGTGCTTCTAACTACGCCTACCCCAGTGTACCTGGCCTAAGCCTAATTCTTGGGAGGGGAGTAAGTAAGTAGCTTTAAGTTAAGTTGGTTTTGCCAAGGTTTGCTTCAAGAATTCTCTCTCAAGGGTTTAGTCAACACCATACCTCTGGAATAGAATGATGGAGGTCTGGTATCTCCCTCAGGGCTCGATATCCCAGTCACCCGCAAGGGTAGACCAGAAACGCCGGAGCTGGATTTCTCCACAGGAGAAAGGCAGCGTCTCTTCTTCAGCGTGTCGAGGAGGAGAAGGAGGGGGGACAGCGTCCGCGGGCAGCTTGCATCTGCTGGGCTCTTGCAGAGGATGGCTGTTCAGCTCCTAAGTTCACCACACCATCGTTCGCTAGTTAGCAGCGATAGCAATAGCGATATCAGCTATGGTATCATCAGCATGACCGCTTCTTCAGCAGCAGCGAAGATAGCAGCGATGGCATTGAGGCAGCTAGCTTCACCAACAGCAACGAGACAGCAGCGTTTGCTTAAGGCCATGTTGGTAATATTTATACCTGAAAGGTGCCTTGTTTGACGTAAATTTGCTGGACATAAGACGTCAATAAGATGTCACTAGGAAGTGATCGTTTATCAGTGCTCATTAGAGTTCTATTACTAATCAAAACACAGCAAGCGGGGATTTCCAGGTTTGCTGAGTTTTTATCTTGTTGAAGAAATCAGAGTGTTTATCTAGGAATCTCAGATAGTGACTTCTGCTCTGTCATTGCACTAATTGGTTGCAAAGGAAGTGGCAGAGAAAGCTATCCTGGAATGTGGCTCTGTTCGTGTGAGGCCAGAGATGAGTTTCTGAATATTGCACTTGAACGGTTATGCCAATATAGGGAATAAATGGATTTATAGCCGAATAGGGGCATAAGGTCACAGTATCGATCAGGATCCTAGATAAGCACGCAACACCCACTCCACGGATTCATGTCCATCAAATTACTAAAACTAGAGCAATAAGATGCATGTGTAACATTGCCCACCCCAAAATACATATATGCATTTGAAATAGGCGTATATTGTAATACGTGAAAATATAGGTACTGTACGTTTTTGAAGCATAGAAATCATTCAAAAATTATTGCATATGAAATCAATGAACGATTATGCAAAAAGAATTACACATGAAATATCTCTGAAACAGAAGAAGGGCGAGATAAATCATCACATATAAATGCATTGCAATAACATGTGCTAGAGGCTGGTGTAAAGTTATTATCTCTCTAGATGTGTGTAGAAATAGAAGTTTGAAGCTTCTGTTCTCTATGAATAGTTTTTACTTTAAGCAAATAATTTTTCGTGCCAAAAAGGGTGAATATTAAAAAGTGTTCAATTCAAAAAAATCATTGCTTGAACGGGGAAAATAGAGTTCCAACGCTTTTAGCAGTTTTTGTTGTTCAAAACTGAAGGCCGAATTCAGAGTTCATGGGAACGCTGTGTGTCGGAAAGCTTCTCCAAAGTTATTATTTCTGTACGGGTGAGAACATCATATCAGACAGGCTCTCAAAGAATTGGTCTACAAAATCAGGTGACAGTTCGACCAAATTCGATAGTGCTGTAACTTGGCAAGTGTGAGAATGATTGCTGTGTTCATAGTCGAGATCAGCAATGCTCACAGAAGGTCGTACCTGGTTGATGCTGCTTTTGTCACTCGCTCCACTGTTACCACCTAGTCGTAGCACAGGAGTCTCAACGAATGCCGTCATCAGGATTGGTAGCCGCTGGGGACAACACAATGCGTGAGCCGTTATTGGACTGAGCAAAGTATCGACGTCCATTGGTACTGCTGATGGAAGTGAAAGACAGATGTCCAACACGCACTTATCTCCGCATAGCATACATCGAAGTACCGGTAAGATACAGGTCTGCCATATAGGTCTGAATGAAAGGAACCAGGTCATGTTTAGATCTCTCAGCCTGGCCAATCCAAGGACTCTAGTTATTCTGTCCCGGTAGCGGATTGCTAGGATTGTCTCTTCCATTCCCATGGGAGCTATGTCTGAGCTTTGGCTTGCCATAACGAAGCAGAAGGGTCAAAAATAAAATTCCTGCTACAAGTCCCAAAAATAGGGGTATGCCGCCAAAAACAGAGTGGACAAAATTTGGAACGATTCCCAGAATTGCTTGAAATGGTGTTAGCAGTCCCGTAAAAATCGTCTTAAATATGCCTGGGATGCCTGTGGCACTAGACATGTTAAGGAGTTGGCTAAGCATTTCTACGAAATGCACGGGGCAATTTGTTGATAAAAGGTCATGAACCTCCGTAGCTGTCCTTGCAACTAGAAGATCATACGTCTCTTTTGATGACGTTATGGGCACTGTTGTCTGCAAAAGCACAGACTTCATTTTGCTTAAAGTATCAATTCGTATAGAATAGAGATTCAGACGAGGCCAGATGGAAGTATCTAGGGTCTTGTCTGGTCATTTTTAACCCCTGTGTTTTGTTCAGGAATCTATCTTGACAGTTGTTTGTGTCAGTAGGCCAGATTAACCACTTTTTCCAATCAGGATGTGTTCTGTTAAAATGTAAAATTTTTGACACGTCTATCTCAATATCTGTTGTTGTATTCTCAGGTATTGGCTTTGGAATAGACGGTTTGTTTAGGTCTTTGATCTTACGTAGGCCAAGACAGGATGTTTGGTGTATTGTGTCATTTAAAAACATCATTTGTTCTGGTATCATGCAGGTTCTGAATAGTGCTTCAAGGCCTTGTACCTGCCAATCTTTTGTACCCCAAATGGTTTTTGTTTCAATGCTATTTTTCCAATAATCAAAACCAAATGTCATCATTTTGTCATAAAATGCTTCTGAATATATCAATTTAGAATTTGTCAGCATTGTTTTCATTCCTGTTTTATCTAACATTTTGTAATAAAACGTTTCTGCATCACTGGTGTTAAACCCTGAGAAGTATTTGAATTTCTCAAAAAATGCTTTAGAACTGCTTTTAGGTGGTGTAGAACAATGTTCCCATTGATTATACTTAAAAACATTTCTAGGCTGTGCAGATTTATGCAAATAATGATCGCCATAATGTGTGTAGCAGAATGTCTGCTCATAACTAGATGAACCTTGTAAATAATCATGATCTGTGAATCTAGCTGACATTACTAAATCAGACATCATGTCATTAATACTGTTAAAGTCCCAATCATCAGAGAATGTACTAGCTTTTACAAAGTCACTTAAGGAAACCTTCAGTTGATGAGGATACTTCAGGATCTCGACCGGACCATAGATCTCATAGTCAGTTTTCTCCCATACTACCTCACCAGGTATTGGAATTGCTGTGACATTTACTGTTGACAGTTCTCTTTTCTTCACGTGTGATGATCTGTGTGGTTTGAGGACTAAGTTGATGTTCTGACTTGCTGTGTCCATTGTACTATATTTTCCCTCAATGAATTTTCCCAAACAAAGTACCATGATGAGCCAAAGCAGGAGGAAAAATACACCTAGACCGAACCAGAACTCTAACCAAGGGGAAATAAGGTAGATTTCTTTTAGTTGATGAAAGAGTTTCGTTGCTTTTTCTTTAAAAGTCATATTTGTTTCTGGCATCACTTCGGGGTTACTTTGATCCTCGGAAAAGTTGTCGAAGTCGATGAAATAACCAGAGGCAGTTCTGTCAACTGTTGGGATTGTTCTTTCAATCTGTCTCTTGGTAGCATTTTCTGATGCCACATTATTGTAGACTGGTGTTTCTTGACGAACTGTTTCAATCTGTGTCTCAAGAGGCACGAGTTCCATGGCATTATTGCATAGTCCTTCTCTGTGCACTGCAGGCTGATCGAATGTGATTAGTCTTTCAGTTTGAACCTCTTGGATTGTTGCAAGTTTGGGTATTCTGTTGTTTCTTGGGAGTCCACTGGGCCTACTGTTGATTATAGGCCACATGGTTGTGGTTTTACCAGGTCGATAGACACGACTCTGTTCTCCTTTTTACCAGCAAGGGGCGGTAGTACAACTGATCTTGTTCCGGTGACTGCCAAGACAGCTACTGCTTTTCTGTAAGAAGGCCCAAATTCCTTCTTCACCGCGATTTTTTCTCTGACTAGATCCCCAATCTTTGGAATCCAGACAGGCCTTGCTGGGGCTGCTGCTTGTGGTGCCTCGTCAGTGGTATCTGGCTGTTGCTTTAACTTTATGTTGCTTAAGGATTTTCTTGTTTCATTCAGTTCCTGTAAAACAGCCAAACGATCTTTGATGTCAAAGTCTGTTGATTTTTCATGTACCACTGATACCTGACTATCTAAGTCCTGAATTCTCATTCTAATTCCTAACAATAGCTCGTATGGGCTGAAACCTTTTAGAGATTTTCTTGGCAAATTGTTAAGACTGGACTGGACACTTATTAAATGTTTGACCCACCCAGCGCCTGAACCTAATACCTTCGCTGTTATAGATCGCTTTATGTCCTGGTTTTTTCTTTCTACCACACTATTCCCTTCGGGGTGCGACGGACAAGAATACCGCAACCCAATTCCCATGCTGGCCATGGCCTCCTTATAAGCTCGAGAGCTGAAAGCAGGACCCTGGTCAGAATGGAATGTGGTAATTGCGTATGTGCCGATAAAGACTCGCAGATCTTTTATAACCGTTCTAGCGTCAGCCGAGCGCTGGAGACCTCATTTTTAAGTGTGTTTAGTCTTAACTGATTAATAGGACGCTGAATGGCTTGCGGACATCATTACCCTTTCTATAAATGGTAACTGTGCAACAGGCAGGACCGGTTCATTACTGCGATCCCTATCACAGTCCGGACAGTTCTTTACATATATCTGATGTTGCACGCTCATCCCCGGCCACCAGTATACTGATTGCAATTCAGTCAGGGATTCCCTCATCTGAATGTGCCTTGGACCTTCACCCATGTGTGCGTCTGCTATTAATAATATTCTCCTGTTCATGTTTGGAATTACCCTATCCCCCACTCCAGGGATTCGAGCAAAAGGAACGGAGTTTGCATCGATTACGTATGCATAATTGAGTGGATAGTTCACGGGTAGTGCTGCACAGTCGCCTTTTACGGTCGCTTTTACTGCCAGCATGGTTTCCCCGTCTATGTATTTTTCTGTACGCTTTTTTGTGGCTACGGAAGCCGGTTTAGTTGCTTCCGCTATGGCTGTATTAGCCAATGAATTCCCTGCAACGTGAACGCCATCACGTTGAAGACTCTGTGCGTGTATCACGTGAGTCTTTTGTAGTTCTTTCTGTAAAAGAGCTACCTGTTTCCAGAGCATTATGCTTTATTGTGGCATCTGTGTCATCTTTGTAGTCGTTTTCAATCCACCTCTGCAGTTTATTATTGTAAGAGTTGACGCAAAAATGAGAATCGCACACCATAAGTGTCGGGAATTCACATTCTGCATTTTCGAGCGCCATCTTTAAACATCTGATTTCAGCTCTTCGAGCCGAACAGTTTCTCAATGATTCAGTTTTTGTTACTTTCGGTCTGAATTTACCGCACAGCCAACGACCTTTAACAATCGCACAGGCTGCATCGTAGAATTTGCTCTCTACGTTGAAATGCTGTACAAATCTATCTGTATAGATTATACAGACCTAATGTGGGAGAGGCAGAAGTTCACTTGGCAGAGGATATTCTTTTTCATATTCTAAATCATTCAGTTCCTCGAATTGCGGGGCGAAATAGTATTTCACATCTTCCGCTCCTAGAAAATCTACACACTGTATCCATTTCGGATCCAGTGACACTGTAGGCAGGTTTACTGGGCTGAATAGCGCCTCGAAGGCGGATTCCGCTGTGAGGATATTAATCCTTTTACCATGTGCTAATTCTCGTTCATTTGCTAATGCGATTTGCACTGCTTTCACAGTTCTTTCTGTGTGACTGAATGTTTTTTCTGCTTGTGTGTACAAGTGAGATTTAATTGAAATTGGTACCTTTTCTCCCTCATTAGAGGTTAGGTACGTGAATCCGCATCTTCCTGGGATGACTCGGATTACAAGACCGCGTGTATTGTCACGTGTATCTAATTTAGTTTTAGCTAACATGTCTGTTTGCAGTGATCTCAAAATTTCTGTGTGTTTTTGAGTCCAATTGATTTGTTTAAAATCAGGTTTAATTAGTTCGTAGAGAGGTTTAACCCTCTCTGCGTAATTTAGAATGTAAGTTCTTCCGAAATTCAGAAAACCTAGAATGGATTGTAGATTCTTCAGCGTTTTTGGAGCTTGGAGTACAGCGCGCTTCTCTAAGAAGTTGTCCGCTAGGCTTTTTCCTTCACTTGATAATTCGTACCCTAAGAATAGTACTGTCAGATGGGCAATTCGAGACTTTTTAAAGTTGAATTTGTAACCCTCTGCTGCGAACCCAAGTATAATGGTGTTCACTCTTTTCAAGTGAGTATCCAAGTCGTCATCTGTGAGATAGATATCATCTACGTAAGATAATGCCTCATCATCATATATTTGTAGTAACTCTGTTACCCTAGCTGAGAATAGTCCTGGGCTGTTCTTGAACCCCTGTGGGAGTTGACAGAATTTTTTATGCGACCCAAATGCTGAGAAAGCGGTCAAATATCTGCTTTCTGGTGCAATGTTTTGACAAAAGAAACCATTAGATATGTCTAATGTCGTTTTATATTTTTTCCTAACTATGTTATTCATTAGGGCTTCACTATGCGAGTTTTGTACTGCAAATGTTTTACAACATGCATTAAGGTGTCTGTAGTCCAAAACTAGACGATATGAATTGTCTGGCTTGGAGACAAGAAACAAAGGATTGTTCATTTGAGAGGTGCATGTTTCAATCACCCCCTGGTATTCAAGTTGATCTAAGATCTCCCTGACTTGTTTTTTAGCTTCTTGCTTAATGGGATACTGCCGTTGGGCAGTTGGTTCACTTTTTAATTGGATTTTGTGAGGAGCTGAGTCCTCATCCCATCCTACATGATTTTTATATAATGCCGGTGCCTGGGCTACTGCCCATTTCCTTGCATAAGTATATTTTTTGTGAATCGGAATGTGATTCGAGAAGGCAGGCATAATCATTTCTTCGCCACGAGGGCACTCCCTGACAAACTCTGGGGGCCAATCTTTTTCAGCTAACAGAATATCATAGCCTTTTGAGAGTTTATCCCAAAATAGACCCTTTTTTTTCCTAGTCTTATCACCCTCTATACGCAATGTTATTTTGTATATTTTATGGGGCTCGCTAAGTCTGGTGTCGGCAGTTTGAACCTGAATGGGTTCATTCGTGTCCACTGTCTCCAGATGTCTCATCAGGATCTTGCGGGCTATACTGATTTCTGCTGCACTGTCCAACATTGTCAATGCCCACTCCCCGTTTTTCAACTGTGTCCTCAGTATTCTCGGCATGGTTGATTACTCTAATACTGGCTACCTTCCTTTTTGGAAATTGAGATTTTTTACTCTGAGCAGGTTCCTTGTCTTTGGACTTGGTGTGCTCTCCTGGGTCTGACCGTCCTCTTCTTTCCGATTTCTGCGAAAAAGATCGAGAGGGACGTGTATCAATACTTTGATATCTATCAGGTTTTTTCAAATTATCCCTATTTCTAAGATTATATCTTTTCTCAGAGGGCTCCCTCTGGGGAGACTGGTGTTCTCGAGTCGGAGTTCTTTCCCTCGGTCGAGGAGACCTTCCTCTGGACTGGAAAACTTTTTCCTTGGGAGTGGATTGTTTATTTCCATCCCAGCTCTTTTTAGGAGTGTTTGAATTATTTTTAATAAATAATTTTTCAGGATTTTCGAGCAGTTGGGGCTTTACTGGTTTTTCACCCAAACTATCTCTACCTAATTCTTCATAGCATTTTTCTATGATTCTGGCAAGCTCGACTGGCTGATCTGTTATATCTGTTTCCTTCAACTTCTGGCGGATCGCCACAGATGCTGCTTCTCCTATTATATTGGCTAATAATATAGCCGAGACCTACTTAAAGTCTTTCAGTAATTTTATACCAAGATTTAAAGCGGGCTCTGGACCGTATTCATTTTGAATCTGTTTTAGCACTTCTGGTATTACCGCCATAGACGGAACACCGTGTGTTTTTGTGTAAATGGAAGCAAAGACTGTACCCCAAGTGTCACAGTGTGGTGCGATTCCCATAGGAAGGCAGATGGTCAAGATTCTGTGTTTCTCTATAGGGGTGGTATCAGGAAATACTGCCTCTATTTGAGTGATTTTCTGTGCTAACCAGAAAGGAATTTGTTCCCGTTTTACGGGTGTTTTACCAAGACATGACTGTATGTTCTGTGGTGTAATTTTATTAGTGTTCCCCTGATGAGGGGTCAGCTGTGGTACATTAACAGCTGGTTGAACTGTTGCAGTCCGCATTACATATTGCACTAATTGCCTATGTATTTTTATAAGTGTTTTTAGCTGTACTAACAGCTCTTCTTTTGACATTTTTGCAATGTCCGGATGTGGTGTGTAGCTGGCTAGAACCGGCCACGTTGCTCCTGGTCTACCTAGTGGACCGAGCCTGGTAATATGATCATTATGTTTTAGGGCGCCATTAAACCAGAGCAGGTGCTCTTGGAATTTTAGTGGGATTTCAGTCTCCTCGAAAGGAGCGCACTCTTCCGGAGGTTTCTCTATTTTGTAATAGTGAAACTCTTTTGTTCTAGCGTTTGCCGCTGGAAAGTTTATCCATGAATAGAATACCTCTGTCTGCCGATATTCGTGTGCCTCTATCACGAAAATTACTGTACCACCTTGTGGTGTCAGTCCGTTTTCTATAAGTTTTAACGTTATAGACTTTCTTAAATGGACCGGGATGATAATTGCATCCGGGTCTGTGTCTAGGAGACTCGGGCCTTCCTCTATTAGTAGGGTTGCCAGTCTAACTGCTTCCCTTTCTTCTTCACTGTCTGTCATTTTATAAAGGCAGGCTTTGCAGAGTTGGTCTCCAAGGAGACAAAGATTAGGTGCACAATATTTTGGAACACTGTATCCTTCAACGTTGAATAAACCAGAGCTTTACATAGGAGTCTCTTCCTACTGAGTTCGGGCGGATTTTAACCTTTCACCCACTCCAGACGTCTATTGGAGTATTTACGGGAGAAAGGGGTCTGTGTGAAATATGCACGACTGAGTTACTCTAACGTCTTGCGTTAGTTTATCGCCTTACCAAACGTTGGGCGCCATGTAGCGTAGTTCCTATTTTCCCAATAGGCCCTGCGCATTGGAATAACATAAACAGTAGTATCGATGTAGAAGTGCGGATCTTCCAGGCCTCCACTGACTATGCTAAACTTAATTGGGTTTGTTACCAACTAGCTCAGAGGTCACTGGAAACTTTCTTGACTGAAATAGGAAGTGATCAGCTTCCCTGGCACAGACAAGAAGGGATTCAGTTTTCCAACAACCGTGCAACATGACAACTTTACTCCTCAGATCAAGAGTCAATCTCTAGGGCCGTGTGAAACAATAGACAGTTATTTTACTCAGTCAGGTTGGTGCAGTTTACTTTCACAATATGTAGAGAATAGAGAGACGGGCGTTTGTCAATAAAGGGTTAACATTTATTGAACAGTCTTTCTTCTCGTACAAGAGAAATGAATTGCCACAATTGCAAGACTTGTTATTATAAAAAGTACGTACAGTAAGATAAGTATTGCGAAATAATACTGTAAAAGCATTGATATGGTTTCTTAGCCATACAATGGTTTAAAAGTAATAAAACATATATACATTCATATATACATTAGGCTAAAATACTCAACTGGTGCTTCTAACTACGCCTACCCCAGTGTACCTGACCTAAGCCTAATACTTGGAAGGGGAGTAAGTAAGTAGCTTTAAATTAAGCTGGTTTTGCCAAGGTTTGCTTCAAGAATTCTCTCTCAAGGGTTTAGTCAACACCATACCTCTGGAATAGAATGATGGAGGTCTGGTATCTCCCTCAGGGCTCGATATCCCAGTCACCCGCAAGGGTAGACCAGAAACACCGGAGCTGGATTTCTCTGCAGGAGAAAGGCAGCGTCTCTTCTTCAGCGCGTCGAGGAGGAGAAGGAGGGGGGACAGCGTCCGCGGGCAGCCTGCATCTGCTGGGCTCTTGCAGAGGACGGCTGTTCAGCTCCTAAGTTCACCACACCATCTTTCGCTAGTTAGCAGCGATAGCAATAGCGATATCAGCTATGGTATCATCAGCATGACAGCTTCTTCAGCAGCAGCGAAGATAGCAGCTATGGCATTGAGGCAGCTAGCTTCACCAACAGCAACGAGACAGCAGCGTTTGCTTAAGGCCATGTTGGTAATATTTATACCTGAAAGGTGCCTTGTTTGACGTAAGTTTGCTGGACATAAGACGTCAATAAGATGTCACTAGGATGTGATCGTTTATCAGTGCTCATTAGAGTTCTATTACTAATCAAAACACAGCAAGCGGGGATTTCCAGGTTTGCTGAGTTTTTATCTTGTTGAAGAACTCAGAGTGATAATCTAGGAATCTCAGATAGTGACTTCTGCTCTGTCATTGCACTAATTGGTTGCAAAGGAAGTGGCAGAGAAAGCTATCCTGGAATGTGGCTCTGTTCGTGTGAGGCCAGAGATGAGTTTCTGAATATTGCACTTGAACGGTTATGCTAATATAGGGAATAAATGGATTTATAGCCGAATAGGGGCATAAGGCCACAGTATCGATCAGGATCCTAGATAAGCACCTAGGTTCACTGCTGGCCTGCCGGCACATCTGGTTTTCCACGGCTTTCGCTTTCCGCTTGATGCTGTCGGGGTTGCATGTTATTAAGGTTTGATAACCGTGGGGGGATGTCATAACTCGTCTCTATTTCATGACATATGTCTCCCACATGTTCAGACGGGTAAACAGTCATAATATCGATTCCAAAATATAGAATGGACATAATATCGAAGTAAAAATATAGAATGTACAAAATATCGAATGAACACAATATAGTGGTTAAAAATATCGAATTTAAGGTAAGTAATATTGATTTTCGAAATACAGACGTCAAAATATCGAAGTATACAATATAGCCATTAAATATATCGATTTTTTAATAATATCAATTTTTTTAAAGTGTTTTGTATGTTAGTATATGTGTGAAAAGTGTATATTAATTTTTGTAATGTATGTTTAATGTATTTTAAGTAATGAATTTTATGTTATTTAATTTTTGCGTAATTTAACTCTGTAGCGGGTTGTGGGTTTATAGGGGAATAGGGTGGGAAGTAATTTAATTGCAATTAATTAAATATTTCCATTTATTTATTGGTATTCATTTTGAATTTGTTATTTTTTAATTAGTAATTAATTTTTATTAATTGCCAATTCATTTGTATTAATTGATTAATTGTTAATTATGTTAATTTTCTCAATTTATTTTCTGTAGCGGGTTGTGGGTTTATAGGGGAATAGGGTGGGAAGTAATTTAATTGTAATTAAGTAAATAATTTTTTTCATTTATTGGTATTGATTTTAAATTTATTGTTAATTTTTAATTGGTAATTAATTTCTATTAATTGGCAATTACTTTTTATTAATAGGTAATTATTTTGTATTATTAAATATTTGATAATTATGATAATTGTATTAATGTATTTTATGTAGTGGGATGGGGGTTTATAGGGGAATAGGGTGGGAAGTAATGTAATTGTAATTAATTACATATTAAAAATACTTTGTGTATTGATAATTAATTTACTGTTAATTTTTAATTGGTATTAATTTTTATTATTAATTAGTTTTTGTTATTGAAAATTAATTAGTAGTTAAATAATTATGAGTAGGTTATTCATTTTTATTAACTAATATGTAGTTGTATTTCTAATTTATTATTACATAATATTAAATTGGTTATTAATTTCAATTAATGTTTTATTGGTATTGATATTTAATTTATTTTTAATAATATATTAAATCATTACTTTCCCTACTGTTAAACTCACTGGAGTGGGAATAGTAATTTTCACCCTCCCGCTATCCAACGCTTTCCCTACTGTTGCACTCTCTGGAGTGGGGATAGTAATTTTTACCCCTACGCTATCCAAGGCTTTCCCTACTGTTGCACTATCTGGAGTGGGAAGAGTAATTTTCACACTCCCGCTATCCAACGCTTTCCCTACTGTTGCACTCTCTGGAGTGGGAATAGTATTTTTTACCCCTACGCTATCCAACGCTTTCCCTACTGTTGCACTCTCTGGAGTGGGAATAGTAATTTTTACCCCTACGCTATCCAATGCTTTCCCTACAGTTGCACTCTCTGGAGTGGAAATAGTAATTTTTACCCTTCCAATATCCAACGCTTTCCCTACTGTTGCACTCTCTGGAGTGGGAATAGTAATTCTTACCCCTACGCTATCCAACGCTTTCCCTACTGTTGCACGCTCTGGAGTTGGAATAGTAATTTTTACCCTCCCGCTATCCAACTCTTTCCCTACTGTTGCACTCTCTGGAGTGGGAATAGTAATTTTTACCCTTATGCTATCCAACGCTTTCCATACTGCTGCACTTTCTGGAGTGGGAATGGTAATTTTTACCCCTACGCTATCCAACGCTATCCCTACTGTTGCACTATCTGGAGTGGGAATAGTAATTTTCACACTCCCGCTATCCAACGCTTTCCCTACTGTTGCACTCTCTGGAGTGGGAATAGTATTGTTTACCCCTACACTATCCAACGCTTTCCCTACTGTTGCACTCTCTGGAGTGGGAATAGTAATTTTTACCCCTACGCTATCCAAGGCTTTCCCTACTGTTGCACTATCTGGAGTGGGAAGAGTAATTTTTACCCTTATGCTATCCAACGCTTTCCCTACTGCTGCACTTTCTGGAGTGGGAATGGTAATTTTTACCCCTACGCTATCCAACGCTATCCCTACTGTTGCACTATCTGGAGTGGGAATAGTAATTTTCACACTCCCGCTATCCAACGCTTTCCCTACTGTTGTACTCTCTGGAGTGGGAATAGTATTGTTTACCCCTACACTATCCAACGCTTTCCCTACTGTTGCACTCTCTGGAGTGGGAATAGTAATTTTTACCCCTACGCTATCCAAGGCTTTCCCTACTGTTGCACTATCTGGAGTGGGAAGAGTAATTTTCACACTCCCGCTATCCAACGCTTTCCCTACTGTTGCACTCTCTGGAGTGGGAATAGTATATTTTACCCCTACGCTATCCAACGCTTTCCCTACTGTTGCACTCTCTAGAGTGGGAATAGTAATTTTTACCCCTACGCTATTTATTTATTTATTTTTATTTATTTATTTAAGCTTATACCGCGCACAGCTACCCACAATGGGTTTCCCGGCGCTAGGGATAAACTGTAGAAGAAGGAGGCAGTTTCACCTAGCTTGAGCCATAGCAGACTATTGGGCACGTTGAGTAAAAAGCAATGTCTTCAAAGCCTTACGGAAGCGGAGCAAATTGGTCTCTAGTTTTAGAGCCAGTGGGAGGGAGTTCCAATATTTGGGGCCCAGAGTAGAAAAGGAACGACCTCCCATTTTTGTCAGCTTCCATCTTGGCTTTGTGGTCGATAGGGTGTTATCAACCTTTGGAGGTAGGCTGGGGCACTACCCTGCTTGACCTTGAACATATAGCATAGTGCCTTAAATTTAATACGTTCAGGGATGCTCAACCAATGAAGGTCACGTAAGGCGGCCTTGGCTGAATGCGTCTGGGGATGTTTTTTAACAGGCGCGCAGCCGCATTTTGCACTACCTGCAATACTTGTAAAGTGGCTTTATCTGCGCCCAAGTAAAGAATGTTGCCATAGTCCAGGCGAGATGTTACAAGCGCCTGGACTACGGTTCTGCGGGAGGAGAGTGGAAGCATCCACAGGATCTTATGGAGCCACCGCAGCGTTGAAAAGCAGATGGCCGCAACCTTAGTGGCCTGTTGTCTCATGGTTAACCTGTCGTCAATGATGACACCCAGGTTACGAACTGCGGTGGAAGGAGTTGGCGCAGTACCCAATTCGATGGGCCAATGGCGGGGACCCCAGAGATGTTTATTCCGACCCAGAATGACCACCTCAGTCTTCTCCCCGTTCAGTTTGAGACAGTTTCTCCGCATCCAGTCGGCCACAAGGGTGAGGCCTGACTTGAGTGCGGAGATGTTGTTCTCGTCTCTCCCTGATAGGGAGAAGACAATCTGGGTGTCATCTGCGTAGGAAAACAGGGTTAGCCCAGCCTGTTCAACAATGGATGCCAAGGGTTTAACGTAAATATTAAATAATAAAGGACTAAGGATTGAGCCTTGGGGAACGCCGCGGGTAGATGGACAAATGGTGGAAGCTGCTTTAGGAGAGAACACTTGAAAACTTCGGTCATTAAGGAAGGACACCAGCCAGGCCAAGGCCTGGCCACCCACACCTAGAGATTTCAGAGAGTCAATGAGGATGGAATGTGACACGGTGTCGAACGCTGCGCTCAAATCCATCAGGATGAGCGCCATGGTGTTACCTTGGTCGACACCGTGCCTCAGACTCTCCGTTACCCCCAGGAGCGCTGTCTCAGTTGAGTGCCTAGGCCGGAAACCCGACTGAGAAGGATGGAGAAAAGCGGTGTTTTCGACCAGTTTAGAAAGCTGGGAATTTATATGTCTCTCCAATATCTTCGAAAAGATTGGCAACAGAGATATTGGGCGAAAGTTGGCAGGGTTGGAAGAATCAGCACCCGATTTTTTTTTTTTTAGTAAAGGTACCACCATGGCATGTTTCCAAGGTTGGGGGACCTGGGCCTCGCTCAGAGAAGTGTTCAGTAATTTAATAAAAATGGGGTGAGTAAGGGGATCCAGTTGTTTTAATATTTTGGCCGGGAGCACATCCAGTGGGGAACCAGATCGCACACTGTTTAGACAGGACACAAAAGAAGTGGCGTCTAGAGGCTGCCAGGTAGTGATTGCTGCATCAGTGGTGGTATTCACCAATTCCTGGACCGTTTTAGGGGTGGTGAAAATGGTCTCTGGAGGTGGAGAGAAATGATCGTAAATAAGATCCACTTTGTTTATAAAATAATCCGCTAAGGACTGACACAGGATGGCATCAAGAGCCGGAGGAGGGGGAGAGGAATTTACGCCGGTCAGTTTCTTCACGACGGAGAATAACACCTTAGGACAGTTTTGTGCATCAGTCACTGTTTTTGTGGTGTAGTTTGCTTTAGCAGTTTTGCAGCTGTTATGGTACTTTTTTAAGGCTTCTTTATATATGATTTTACGTGAAGGAGAGTAGCCTTTTCTCCATTTACGCTCCAAGGTCTTGCATTGTGAGCGAAGACTCTTGAGTTGTTCCGAGTACCATGGGGCTGGAGGATGATGTGAAACTGTGGGCTTTGACGTCATTGGTAGCGCCCGATTTACAGCATTGGTTAGCCAGAGTTCAGTAGCACTGTTGAGAGCAGTAACTGGTGCGTCAATAGACGGGAGTGTTTTAATCAGTGATTTATTGAGTTCTGGAATGCTAACCTTCCCCCAATTCCGAGATGGCCTCGGTTTTACTGTCCCAGATCTTGTTACTGTTTCAGCCATGTCTAAGGAAAAAGGGACAGCTGAGTGATCGGACCAGGTAATTTGTAGAGCTTCACGGGAACAGTCTAGGGGCAAATTGGAAAAAATGGGATCAAGTAAGTGTCCAGCACAATGTGTAGGACCTGTATTGTGTAATTGAAGGTTAAGTGCTTCCAGGGTAGAGAGAAGCTGATTCCTATGGGGGCATTCATTATCATCTAGATGTATGTTTAGGTCTCCTAAAATAGTAAAATTAGACGCTTTGAGCATAACTGGGGCTAAGAGGTCCGGTAATGAAGTTATCCAAGGACTAGCTGTCCCAGGGGACGATATACCAATAGACCTGACAGCGTAAATTGAGGAGTTATGAACAGGTGAAATAGAGCTGACTCACAGTCTTTTTGGGTGGCATCAACCAATTTACAAGTATATATGATCTTGAAGATAATAGCAATTCCACCCCCCTGCCAGAATTTCTATCCTGGCGAAGAATAGCATAATTGGAGGGAATGGCATCTGCAATATCCGGACCTGAGCAGTCCCTGAGCCAAGTCTCGGTCAGGAATATTGCATCAGGTTGATGTTCAACAAGAAAGTCATGTATATTGTATCTATGTTGTGGCAGGGATCTACAGTTTATACTCCAGAAACGTAGCGGGGGTCGAGGGGAAACTATCCTGGGGCTTACCTGTCTATTTCGTCTACCATGGTAGCACAGGGATCTACACATGGTAGGGGTTTTTAATGAGAAGTTGCAATAAGGACAGCGAAACTTAGTAGGGGGAAATGGGTAGATGGAACAGTTATTATTGGGAGAACCACATAGTGCATATAGCTCATTAAAGGAGTATGCGAAAACCATGATGGAAATAATGGCTTTGCTCACCAAAAGAAGAGTATGCCAGAGCCCAGAGCCCGGCCTAGCGCGGACGGGCGCAGACGGGCTGGACTCTGGCGTGACTCCGGCGGGCATCCGGCGCGTCCGCAACGCGTCCGCTTACGCGGAGAGGCCCTTCCCTTTTTAAAGCTATCTGGAGCGCGTCACGGCGCAGCCCGACCCAATATGGCCGCTGTTCTGCCCTCGCCTCCCCGGGACCAACTCTCAGCATCAATACTCAGCTGAGAGTGGCCCAGACAGCAGAGGGAGGTGAGGAAACAATTCCAGATGCAAGCTATCCAATGCTTTCCCTACAGTTGCACTCTCTGGAGTGGAAATAGTAATTTTTACCCTTCCAATATCCAACGCTTTCCCTACTGTTGCACTCTCTGGAGTGGGAATAGTAATTCTTACCCCTATGCTATCCAACGCTTTCCCTACTGTTGCACGCTCTGGAGTTGGAATAGTAATTTTTACCCTCCCGCTATCCAACGCTTTCCCTACTGTTGCACTCTCTGGAGTGGGAATAGTAATTTTTACCCTTATGCTATCCAACGCTTTCCCTACTGCTGCACTTTCTGGAGTGGGAATAGTAATTTTCACACTCCCGCTATCCAACGCTTTCCCTACTGTTGCACTCTCTGGAGTGGGAATAGTATTTTTTACCCCTACGCTATCCAACGCTTTCCCTACTGTTGCACTCTCTGGAGTGGGAATAGTAATTTGTACCCCTACGCTATCCAATGCTTTCCCTACAGTTGCACTCTCTGGAGTGGAAATAGTAATTTTTACCCTTCCAATATCCAACGCTTTCCCTACTGTTGCACTCTCTGGAGTGGGAATAGTAATTCTTACCCCTACGCTATCCAACGCTTTCCCTACTGTTGCACGCTCTGGAGTTGGAATAGTAATTTTTACCCTCCCGCTATCCAACACTTTCCCTACTGTTGCACTCTCTGGAGTGGGAATAGTAATTTTTACCCTTATGCTATCCAACGCTTTCCCTACTGCTGCACTTTCTGGAGTGGGAATGGTAATTTTTACCCCTACGCTATCCAACGCTTTCCCTACTGTTGCACTCTCTGGAGTGGGAATAGTATTTTTTACCCTCCCGTTATCCAACGTTTTCCCTACTGTTGCACTCTCTGGAGTGGGAATAGTAATTTTTACCCTTACGCTATCCAACGCTTTCCCTACTGTTGCACTCACTGGAGTGGTAATAGTATTTTTTACCCCTACGCTATCCAACGCTTTCCCTACTGTTGCACTCTCTGGAGTGGGAATAGTAATTTTTACCCCTACGCTATCCAACGCTTTCCCTACTGTTGCACTCTGGAGTGGGAATAGTATTTTTTACCCCTACGCTATCCAACGCTTTCCCTACTGTTGCACTTACTGGAGTGGGAATAGTATTTTTTACCCCTACGCTATCCAACGCTTTCCCTACGGTAAAATATTGTACATTTTTTATTAATAACTTAAATTAATTATATCTTAATTTTAAGGTTATTTGAGTATTTTTAAGTATGTTTTAGTTAATTATATTTATTATTTCATTAATTTTAAATTACTTTTAAGACATTTTAAAAAAATTGATATTTTGACTGACTATATTTTTTACAGACTATATTTTGGATTCAATATTTTTGTACTTACCTGTTTGTAGATAGGAATTCGATATTTTGGCATTCTATATTTTGGTGACAATATTTTGGTAAGTCTATATTTTGTCATTCTATATTATGTCAGTGATCCGTTCAGACGGCCACAAACAAACGGTGTCCTCTTGCAGCCTTTAGTATCGAGTTTTGTCACGGAGCAGCGGAAATAACACAACATCAGAACAATCCGTTAGTGTCTTCCGCATGACCGTGAGATGCTGTCCATACAGATTATGCATCAACACTGGTGCAGATGCAACCCTTTCCCTAAATAACATTTTCCTAGAATTGGTGCACGATTTGACTCTCCAGCCTTTAATCCTTTACCCCCACATTTAATTGTTTGGAGTACGATATGCGATCACGCGCATAAATGAGGCGCACCCTGCAAGCTAATGGCGCAATTGCGCCACCTACAGGACACGGGGAAAGTAGTTGTCAATGCTCCACAGTTCAATTATATCGACATTTGTACTTGGATATGACTTCGTCGTAGCTGGAAGCGCCGTTTGCAGTTTAATTAGAAACTGTTTAGTTAACCAGTTCAAAAATTAAAATGTTAATTGTTATTTATTTTGGAAGCGTAATTTTAATCCTCAGAATACATTTACAGTGGCTGGAAATTGACCAGTCCTTACTCTGCCAGGCATATTTTTGTGTCCTGGAAGCCATACAAATCCGCCCTATCCAATCTCTCTATGTTTTGCCCCCACTATGTCCTGTCATATGCTAATGATTACATTCAGCATCTAAAACACTGAATTTCAGAGCATAAATGTTTGCTCCCAACTTTGAATATCCAAAGTTGTAGTCCAAGAAGAAATGTTCACAGTGATCTTGGGAGGGGGTGCCTCTGTTACTCACTCAATTCAATAAGAATTGGGAGCAGAAAGGCATTTGAAACTTCTTGCATTTGGTATGGGAATTATATTAGTAGGGTGAATATTTTTTGTCTTTTTGCAGGTGTACCATATAGCACTGAATTACCTCCTAAGTGTAGCATATTTTTTGAATGTGTGAAGCGAAGTGTAGTACTGGGTTCGTATTCTTGTATCAGTAATAAAGCTGATTTCTCCTTTAATAGAATTCTAATTGTAGAAGTGTTGTGTCCTTCTGCCCTCTGTTTCAATCGTTTTTTGTGTCCTTCTGCCCTCTGTTTCAATCATTTTTTGTGTCCTTCTGCCCTTTGTATCCCTCGTTTTTGTGTCCTTCTGCCCTCTGTTTCTATCGTTTTTTGTGTCCTTCGGCCCTTTGTATCCCTCGTTTTTTTTGTCCTTCTGCCCTCTGTATCCCTCGTTTTTGGTGTCCTTCTGCCCTCTGGCCTGCAAACTATCCCTTCCCCGCCTGCCCTGCCCACAAAACTACCCCTACTCCAGCCCCTTACCCTGAGCCCTGAACTCCATTCCCTACATCCCTAAACTACCCCGCCCTGCCTCGACTTCGTAAACTGTCCCTTCTCTGTCTGCTTTGAGCCCTAAAACTTAAGCCTAGGCCCAAATGGATGGATGGGTGGATTTTTTGGGTAAAGTTTTACTTAATGCGATTTTATATAGCGTGAACTTTACTCGAAGGTGTCAGAGCGCTTTACATAAGAACCAGTTGCAAAACATAAGGACTTTGGATTACATGCGTTTGATAAAAGATACAAATATAAAAAAAAATTTAAATGTCTTCACGCAAAAAAGACAAAGAAGAGACTGTTGATTATAGTTATCTCTATATACATGCGCGCTCATTCACAACCCATATGCCTGCTCCCCCTCCCCCGTCCCCATCTGCGAGCCTGAACATTCATTCATTCATCCAAATCGATGCATACACCCATCCATGCATCCATCCATACAGTCATCCGCCCATCCATGCATACACCCATGCATCCATCCATCCACCATCCATTCACCCACCCATCCATGCATCCATCCATGCATGCATCTATCCATCCGCAATGCATCCATTCATCCGCCATGCATTCAAGCACCCATCCATGCATTCATCCATACACTCATCCATCCAGCACCTATCCACTCCGCACCACCACATTATCACTCCGCACCACCACAGCATCACTCAGCACCACCACAGTATCACTCAGCACCACCACAGCATCACTCGGCAGCACCACAGCACCACCACAGCATCACTCAGCACAACTCAGCACCACCACAGCATCACTCAGCACCACCACAGCACCACCCCACCATCACTCAGCGCCACCCCAACATCACTCAGCGCCACTCCAGCATCACTCAGCACCACCCAGCACCACCACAGCACCACTCAGCGCCACCACAGCATCACTCAGCGCCACCACAGCATCACTCAGCGCCACACCAGCATCACTCAGCGCCACCCCAGATTCACTCAGCGCCACCCCAGCATCACTCAGCAACACATTAACACTCAGCGCAACATCAGCAACACCACAGCACCACCGTACACCACAGCAACACAAATCAGCACCACCACAGCAACACTCAAAGCAAAGACCAAAGCCATTGGGATTTGTAATATCAATACATGTAAGTCAGGGAAAAACTAAACATGTGGCTTTACTAATGCTATAGGTGTCACATTTGCTAAGTTTATAACTATTGGCATTTCAAAGAACAATATTAATAAATGTAATATTTTAAAATCCTAAACATAACTTAAAAAATTATTATATTTAGAATACCAATAGCTCCAACTTTTCTAATGCAAGACCTATTGCATTTCCAATGCTTGTTTTAATCCTGATAGGGCCGTCAAGAAAAGTTTAATAAAGGTTGTGTTCTGGTTGACACCCTTAATCAGTTTTAATCACTTTTCCTAACTGCACTTTTCGTCGCACTTTTCAGTGGTGGTCACTTGGTGCTTGCACGGCAATCACCAAGATTTGTGTTACATGTCGTCTGTGTCCAAATGTCTTGACTATATGCCTTGTTAAGAGAAGTTTCATATTTTTTCCCCCTCCCTAATGCTCCGCCCTGTGTGTGGCTACACCAGGGCGTATTGCAAGCAGGCCCGATGATGAAGCATGTCGCATACTTCGGTATGTGAGTGAGGGCAGTTTTTTCAAATAGAGTGATTTGCCTTATTGGGGCTTTCTCTGTTTGTTTATTTTGTTTATGTTACTCACTCTATACACCCCCTTTTATGCGTACATTAGAGTTTCTTGGGGGTCTGGGTGGTAGAGTATAATTTGTCTTGACCCTCGCCCCTCTTTAGTGTTTAATATACCTTTTGGGTACCCTTGTCTTTTTGTAAAAAAAAAAAAGAAATTTAATTGTAGGTCAAAGCAGACAAGCAGTGCTGAGCTGAGCTGAGAGGTCTTCAGAGAGGCCCTGTCAGCCTGGCCTGAAAGGCCTTCGTGACATAAGAACAGTGGCTAACACATTTTGTTTTCAACTGTTGCTAGTAATAGCAGTAAATTGCCAGATTTAGAATCTGCTGCTAACAACAGAGGCTCTCTATCAGCCATGCAAAATAAATAAATAAATAAAACCTATATGTATTTGTGGGTCCTATTGTTATGGCTGTGTGGGAGCTCAATCGCAGCTCCCGCCAAAGAGGTGGCCTCCCATAAGAACTGGCAAGTCCATAAAGTGTAAGCTTCAACTGTAGGCTAGTAATACTAGGTGTCACCAAATTACAAGAAAAGGCCTGGAAAGGGTGGCGTGGCGTGCTTTTACAGGAAAACATGAAATTCTAGGGAACCACAAAAACACTTCCACTGTTTCTGCCCAGGGCCTGGAAGTCTGACTGCAGACCAGATTCCAAGTGGTGGGGAGCACAAGGGGGAGGTGGAGTTGGTGTGGCTTACAGAATTAGGCGGGACCTTTACAAGAAATGAGCAGCAGTAGCTGTTTTCCTCACCCCTACTCATTTCAGGGCCTGTGTTGTCTCTGCTAAATATATTTATATTCCACAAAAGTAGGTTTCGCCTACTTTTATGACATATAAATAATCAGACAGGTAGAGTCAGTCACAGCTAGGTGGCGACATAGGGTGGAGCAGCCTCCCAAATCATGAATGTGCAGGCACCAGAGTCTCAAACGCGAACTTCAAATGTAAAGGTACTTAAAATAAGAGGTCGAAGTGGGTGGGATCGGAGGGTCGCGCCAATGCGTTTATTAATTTAAGGAATACCGTTCCCTTACTTTCTTTGAAAGGATAACTGTACCGGGACGGTTAATTCCGAGAGCTGAAATGCTTCAGCTGAATTGTAAGGCAGAAAGTATTCTATGCTGTGGATCCGAAGGTGAACAGACAGGTAAACAATCCTTCTTGCCAGGATGCCTGCTTACCTGAAAGAAATGAAAATGTGCACAACGGGTAAATCTGCAAATTTAAATGGAGTTTAGAAGCCAGTATTGGCTTTAAGTACTGGAATCACCTGAGGTTACCTGAGCAGATTTATTCTTTTTGGTTCTAGTGGTACTTTTATTCTAGAGGTATTGGAAAGGAAGTACCAGCTGAGCTGTAAATATGTGCTTTTTAAAGGGACATAACACAGGCACCTGTGCTAAAGGGGCATCTGTTACGCTCCTAACTATTCTCCACTGCACCAACCCAGATTCACTTTTGTGAATTTATGGTTACAGACATAGACCTCTACAGTCCATTAACCAATAGAGGTTTGAGGAAGTACGATAATGCATTTCCCACTGATTAACTTAACTTGCATTTTTTTTACATTTAAACTGTGTGTTATTTTATACGTACATACCTAAGGTGAAAGACCAAAAAGTTACAGAATAGTTTATTTTTTCAGCCATGCCTTTGACCCCGCCCCCATTGTGCACAGCATCACAGTTCCATTAATTTTTAGGTCGAGCCTAGAGTCAGCGCACATGAACTGCTCTGTAAGGCATGCAGTAATCGCTCTGTGGAGTTCTGGGAGGTTTGAGCACACCTACCACTTTTTTATTGGTTGCTTGGTCTGCCTTTCCAAATTGCATTGCTGTCATTGGTGAACAGTTATGTTATGTTATGTTACTGCGCACTCATCAAGTGTGCGGCTACTGTCAGGAGTGTCCCGGAGCTGAAAAAAGAGAACCAATGACAGAACAGAAAGGGCATGCCCATAACTGCTACTTTACTGCATAAAAAGCCAGGTTTAACGCCTCGCCTGAAGCTGAGGAGACCCTGGGCCTGACGTAAAGCAGGCGGCAGGTTATTCCAAAGTTGGGAGGCTCCCACCTGAAAAGGAACAACCACCCAGACGAGAACAGGAAAACTTAGGAATAGAGGATAGCCGCTGGGTAGACGACCTCAGACTTCTGGATGGAGCATAATGCGTAATAATTTTCCTCAGATGTGGGGCCCCTATGTTGTGAAAAGCCTTGTAGGCCTACACCAATGCCTTAAAATGTGTCCTTTTGCGCACAAAAGCCAGTGCAGGGACTTCAGATAGGGGTTTATATGAGCCCTTAGGCTCACCATAAGAATGGCTATTACCACTGCGTTTTGCACCACCTGTAACCGGCGGTTACAGGTGTGCATTTGTCCCACCTTGTTGCTCGTTTTTTACTGCCCTGGCAACTGACCCTGCTACATGGATCATTTCACTAGTGGCCACATATGTTGCTTCAGTGTACTACTTTTGCATTCTGCCCGTTCCTCGCAGCTCGAGGCACTGGTTTCCATCAAGACGTATGGATACTTTCACAGTGCTGTTTTACTTTTGAAACAGATGGCATATTTCGTAGTAATTCCGTCACCAGCTCATAGTTTAGGACTTTATTTCATAAGGCTTTTTACACATAAACGTGCCGCTGCAAAAAGCCCTCTGGATTTGCAGCTTGACCCATCTTCCTCCACCCTCAGTGCTCCTTGTTTCAGTGGTTACATGCATTTATATTATCTTTGTTTCTTCCCTCCAGCTCTGACTTAGGCCCGAGGAGTGGGCGGGTTACTGCCGCGGACGCACTAAAAGCTTGTTTTTCATAGCAGAGCTCATCATATAAGACAGACATAGCTGCTATCTCCCCCTTCACCTCAGCCCCCACCGGCCCTAGCTCACTAGAGGCATAATTCCATACAACGTGAGAATGTATTTGATTATGACATGAAAGGGCTGTGCAGCTGTGTTTGTCTTTTACATAAATAATGAAACCTTACAGACGCCCTTTCGGTGATGTCTTGTGAAAGGAGTTATCACTTTTTGGTGACAGACGCCATGTTTATATTTTGAATTACACCTTACAAATGCCATGTTTACATTTTGCATAGAGCCTTTTTTTATTATTTCAATTTCAATGTGCGCAAGTGTTTTTTTTGTCTTTGTTGAGTGATGTTTTCTGTGGTAAACTCTGTGTTTATATTTTGAACCAAGTTTCTCCACATCTTATATTTTAGTTTGTTTCTATAAATAAACTGACTAAATAATTTGTTCACTCTTGAGTAAAATTTTGTTTATTTGGACATTACAATTATTTTGCCTTACCGTTACCGTGAGTGGAAACAGCCACTAGAAAAAACTCCCATCTTTTTCCAGCACCAACATTAATCACCAAAGTTAAATTAAAATGTTTATTGTTGCCTGACTACCTCTGGACACACAAGGACATGTTCTTTGCAGCAAGCATCTTAATTTCTCTGCGCTACTTTAGCATGAGTGGACACAGCCAAAAGATAAAATGTCAAGCTCTCTCCTGCAGGTACATGAATTGCCAAAGTTACCTTTACATTTTTTTTGTTGCCCGAAAAACTACTGCATGGTGACTCCTCCCCAACGCATTAATCGCCAAAGTTACCTTTACATTTTTGTTGTTGCCTGACAACCTCTGGGTACACAAGGACATGTTCTTTGCAGCAGGCATCATAATCCTCTATGCAACTTTGGCATTCGTGGAAACAGCCACTAGATACAATTCTGTTCTCTCTCTTACAGGAACATAAATCACCAAAGTAACCTTAACATTTGTATTGTTACCTGACAACCTCTAGACACACAAGGACATCTTTGCAGCAAGCATCTTAATTCTCTGTGCTACTTTAGCATAAGTAGAAACAGCCACTAGATAAAGCTCACATCTCTCTACTGCAGGAACATTAATTGCCAAAGTTACCTTTCATTTGTGTTGTTGCCTTTCAACTTCTGAACACACAAAGACGTGTTCTTTGCAGCAGGCATCTTAATCCTCTGCACTACTTTAGCATCAGTGGAAACAGCCACTAGCTAAAACTCAGATCTGTCTCCTGCAGGAACAGTAATTGTCAAAGTAAACTTCCCATTTTTGTTGTTGTCTGACAACCTCTGGACACACAAGGACATGATCTTTGCAGCAGGCATCCTAATCCTCTGCGCTGCTTTAGCATGAGTGGAAACAGCCACTAGATAAAACTCTGATCTCTCTCCAGCAGGAACATTATTTGCCAAAGTTACCTTTACATTTTTGTTGTTGCCAGACAACCCCTGGACACACAAGTACATGTTCCTTGCAGCAGGTATCTTAATCCTCTGTGCAACTTTGGCATGAGTGGAAACAGCCACTAGATAAAGCTCTGATCTCTCTCCTGCAGGAACATTAATCATCAAAGTAATCTTTACATTTTTATTGTTGCCTGACAACCTCTGGACGCACAGGGATATGTTATTTGCAGCAGGCATCTTAATCCTCTGTGCAACTTTAGCATGAGTGAAAACATCCACTAGATACCACTTACATCTCCCTCCCGCAGGAACATTAATTACCAAAGTTACCTTTACATTTTTATTGTTGCCTGACAACCTCGGGACACACAAGGACATGTTATTTGTTGCAGGGATCTTAATTCTATGCTCTACATTAGCATGAGTGGAAACAGCCACTAGATGAAACTCCTATCTGTCTCCTATCTGTCTCCTGCAGGAACAGTAGTCGTCAAAGTTAACTTCACATGTTTGTTGTTGCCTGACAACCTCTGGACACATAAGACATGTTCTTTGCAGCAGGCATCCTAATCCTCTCTGCTACTTTAGCATGAGGGGAAACAGCCACTAGATAAAACTCTGATCTCTCTCCTGCAGGAACAGTAATAGCCAAAGTTAACTTCACATTATTGTTGTTGCCTGACAACCTCTGGACACACAAGGACATGTTCTTTGCAGCAGTCATCCTAATCCTCCGAACTCTCTCCTGCAGGAACATTAGTCATCAAAGTTACCTCGACAGTTTTATTGTTGCCTGACAACCTCTGGACACACAAGGACATGTTATTTGTTGCAGGGATCTTAATTCTATGCGCTACATTAGCATGAGTGGAAACAGCCACTGATAAAACTCCAATCTGTGTCCTGCAGGAACAGTAGTCGCCAAAGTTAACTTCACATTTTTGTTGTTGCCTTAAAACCTCTGGACACATAAGACATGTTCTTTGCAGCAGGCATCCTAATCCTCTCTGCTACTTTAGCATGAGTGGAAACAGCCACTAGATAAAACTCTGATCTCTCTCCTGCAGGAACAGTAATAGCCAAAGTTAACTTCACATTATTGTTGTTGCCTGACAACCTTATGACACACAAGGACATATTCTTTGCAGCAGTCATCCTAATCCTCCGAACTCTCTCCTGCAGGAACATTAGTCATCAAAGTTACCTCGACAGTTTTATTGTTGTCTGAAAACCCCTGGACACACAAGGACATGTTCTTTGCAGCAGGCATCTTTATCCTCTGCGCTACTTTAACATGAGTGGAAATAGCCATTAGATACAACTTCCATCTCTCTCCTGCAGGAGCATTAATCGTCAAAGTTACCTTTACATTTTTATTGTTGCCTGACAACCTCTGGACATACAAGGACATGATCTTTGCAGCAGGCATCCTAATCCTCTCTGCTACTTTAGCATGAGTGGAAACAGCCACTAGATAAAACTCTGATCTCTCTCCAGCGGAAACATTATTTGCCAAAGTTACCTTTACATTTTTGTTGTTGCCTGACAACCCTTTGGACTCACAAGGACATTCTCTTTGCAGCAGGTAACCTAATCCTTTGCGCTACTTTAGAAGGAGTGTAAATAGCCAGTAGATAAAGCTCTGATCCCTCTCCAGCAGAAACATGAATTGCCAAAGTTACCTTTACATTTTTATTGTTGCTTGAAAAACTACTGCAGGGTGACCTCTCCCCACCTCAGCTAACATGTTTAAACCCTGGATCGACAACGATCCAATTGTACTACAAGCTTCCTTCCCTCACCTTCGCCTTCAGACCGTTATAGATGCACAGCATAAGTGCCCTTCGTAATGCACAGGTCTAAGGCAAGGTGTCCCCACAGCCCGACTAACACATGTCTTAATATGCAGCAATCTGAAAAGGAGTTTAAGCTTCCTCCCCTGGCCCTCTCCCCCGCTAGTTAGAGGCATCCACAAATAGCGTTGTTACAAGGTTACACCGCTGCTGCAAGCAGACCTTTCCCCAGCCCATGTTACGGGTTTAATTTGATGCAAAGTAAAAAATTGTAGGGGCGCTAGAGGGCGCACTGAAGGATGGCTGGCTGAGA
Organism: Lissotriton vulgaris; assembly: GCF_964263255.1. Taxonomy (NCBI): domain Eukaryota; kingdom Metazoa; phylum Chordata; class Amphibia; order Caudata; family Salamandridae; genus Lissotriton; species Lissotriton vulgaris. The sequence goes on along the minus strand of NC_141693.1, from coordinate 1,855,010,313 downwards.
AGACAACTCTGCCAGACGGACCCAGGATTTGCCTGAATTCCTGCATATAAGGCAATACCTGTGGGCGATATTGGGAGAATATTTGTTCGGAATGTACTGGGCAGCTGTGGATTCTGACTAAGCGCTGATCGGCTGTCCACTTGCGGTGAAAACGAGGATTCTGGGCAGTCGGGTGACTCGGCTGACGTCCGGTAAGATGGCGGGCCCCGCGCTGAGGCAGTAAACGGATTAGCGCTGAGACGTCCTCGGTAGCGCACCTCAATGCCTGTAAAGCCACCTTGGAGGACGTAAATATATGTGAAGGCAGTATGTCCATCGGCATATAACGAGTTTTGGCAGTTTCCAAACACTGCTCCCTTTACTACGGAGCGTATCTAGACACGATGCGCGAGTTCTGTCAGCGCTGTCCCTGACACTTACCACACGATCCATCCATAATCAGGCGCCCGTTCACCAGCCCGTACTGCCAATGACCTGCTGAGTGCCCCGACACGTCCTGAATGCCGTGAGCGCTACATAGGCCTGTGAACATGGCGGCCATTTAACCTGAACTGCCGATCTGCCAATACATACTGTGGCTGCCTGCCCACTCACTACTCGCGCCTGCTTGCCCATGATTGTGATGTCTGCTTCCTTATGCTACCTACACTGGATGGCGAGTTAAGCGGGGATATGCTTGCTGCTGATGCACTGGCTGGGAGATTTGTGATGGTGGACCTGAGCAGCCATTTTGAGCATGTTTGAATTAGGCAGTACTACCCTGTAAGCCCCACCACGCGGAACCACATCTGCACCACCTTGCCTGGCCTTGTCCTCTACGCACCATCCCAAGTTCCATCCAGCTCTCAAATGCTCTGAACATATTATGCCCAGCCACAATCTTGAAGACGGTAGTTGTGTGTGGACTGCACCTTCCCGACTCACATATAACTGTGTATCAAGTTGAAGCAGCTACTCACCGTCGCCGTTTCTGCGCTGCTCGCAGTACGGATACGACTGAGCTGCTGACAAGACATACTGCAGATATCTGCATCTAATCACGTTGCTGTAGCGCAAGTAGACGTGCTGCATTTGAGCTTACTGGTGCGTGCCTCAGACGGCACCATACTTCTATCCCCTGTCATATCCTTCTCTTTGCCTCATTTGGGGTGACTGTGGCAACATCACAATTGGCCATCAAAATGTATTAGAGGTGAGGTGCCATTTTGAGTTGAGGGTCACACCTTTCGCCCTACGGACACTCTAATACGGCATTGCAAACAGGCAGTACGCCACTGTAAAATAGGAAAGCCGGACAAACAACAACTGAAGCTGACCTTTGAATCGTGCCGATCGGTACGTGGCCCCATGAATCCATCAGATGCGGACACAGAGGCGGATGGTGCAGCAGAGAACGGAATGGAGGCCATTCTGAAAGCAATCCAAACCAGTCTTCAAGACATCAACGACAAGCTTGATCATCTCACCTGTCGTATGGATAACATGGCAGCGAAAATGGACCGGCAGGGTGAAAAGCTGGAAGATGCGGAAAACCGATTGTCGGCAGTGGAGGATGAAGCGCGCACTAGCACCACTAAGTGCAGCGGGATGGAAAAAGTCTTGGAGGTGCTCAGTACTAAGGCAGAAGATTTAGAGGCCAAATCGAGATGAAATAACGTCCGAATAGCAGGTGTCCCAGAATCAACCAATACAGGCCGCATGGAGACGTATGTGGAAAAGCTTTGCCGTGCAGTTTTTGGCGAGGACCAGCTATCATCGATCTTCATCGCTGAACGAGCCCATAGGTCGTTGGTGCCTCGTCCACCGCCCGGTGCCTCACCCAGATCTATAGTGGCTCGCATTTTGAATTATCGTGACAGAGATGGAATATTACGGATGGCGAGGGAACAGAAGGACATTACCTATCAAGGCAACCACCTGGAATTTTATCCTGACTACACAATGGCAGTGCAACAGGCCCGTAAAGAATTTGCTAATGTTAAGGCAATATTAAGAAGCATGCAGGTGGAATACGCAATACTGCATCCAGCACGCCTGAAGGTAACATGGGATGGCAAACCTACGATACTACCCACACCAAAGGCAGTTCAAGATTTCATAAAGAAGATCCATAATCAACGGAAAGAACGGAGACAGACCGATCAGTCACATGACTCAGATTGAGGGCCAGCTGACGAACACCATTCTCTGATGCCACTATCTGTAAGTGAAGCTGGTGTGCTGCTTACTATGTATATGCCACTGCCAGGTACTTAACATTTGTTCGACATGAACTGTTTATTGAGTAGTAAGTTTGTCCTTTGTATACGACACACTTTGAGACAGAGGGTTGTAACATATGGTGGCAACAGACGAAAATGAGGTAACATGCTGCACGGATAACAGAGCTGTGGGGGATGGCGCTATGTAACCACAGCTTGGAACTTTGATATGTGCAAGCCTCTCGGCTTAAGACTGTGGGAAGTAAGGATTCTCCAAGCTGTGTGGCGACGCAAGAGATGTTTTATATTGCATCGCCCCAATACTCTGAACTGATATGCCTGGTGTTCCGACCTATATTGCTTTGTTATAAATGTTTCTATGTGTATGTTAGCTATTGGTTAATTAAGAGCATTGACAACTTGTGGATGTCCCGTTGACGCTGTTTGGCAGGTAGATTCATACTGCGAAGACATATGGACGCTACACTCTGGCTCCTCCTGTAGTTGTTTTACATGCTGTGATAGCGTAGCTACAGTCTACCACCCTTTATAAGTGTGGTTAAAATGCTTTCTCTGCTCTATTGTGGGATGCAAAAATACGGACCGCTTGCCTGCTGTAGGGTGGATGTAAAACGTTTGCCTTATTTTTGCGTTGGTGCCGTTATGCCTTCCATCATGCTTTGATACCACGTGCACTGCAGTCGCAGTTATGCCAATACTTCTCCAGTATGTTTAGCATAGTTTTTGTCAACGACTCAGATATGATCCGTCCACATCCATTAGCTTGGATGGAGATGTGTACCCTAGGCGGACCTCCACATGGGTGTTCCCCAGGCAGTGTATGTACTATTGGGGGTTTAAGGTTGGGGTATGGCTTCAGCAGGTTTGGGCTGCTGATGTGGGGGCGGGGGGGCGGAGGGGTTGGGGAGTTGTTCTGTTTAATGGACCACGACACTTGAGATGCATTGCTGAGATCTGAGACGATAATCAAACCTGTGCTATAATTTTTCTATGTATGCACTACTGGTACTACCTTACGAAGAGTGTTGTACCCACATATATGGTGAATCCATTTCTACACATCAACGTTAAATATGGCTAATAGCATACCCGGTAGGCTATCGTTAAATCTATTTACGTGGAACATACGTGGATTCACGAACCCAGAAAAAAATAAGACAACTGTTTGCATGTCTAGATAGGTGGCATGTTGACATTGTGAGGTTGCAAGAGACTCACATAGCTCCGCACACTTCTGCTAACATTGGCCGGCGATGGGCTGAGACAATTCATAACTCCACATATTCTTCTTATTCTCGAGGGGTTTCCATACTAGTCAAAAAAGGTACGGATCTCCACGTTGAGAGCACAATCACGGATAGACAAGGGCGATTCTCAATAGTCACAGGGATATTACGAGGGCAGCGAGTGACACTTATCAATACCTATGGTCCCAATACTGATACACCAAAATTCTATCACGAAGTATGGCAACATTTGCATGCAGAACTAGATAGAACTTTGATTTAGGGGGGGACTTGAACCTAGCGCTGCACGATCAGATGGATAGATGGGGTCTGACTATGGAACCTCACAGGAAAGCACGGGCAAAGGTACTTGACATTATGACTGAGTTACATCTGCATGACATATGGAGGGTTCGTAACCCAGAGGTTAGAGAAGCCACAAACACCTCTGCAGCGCATAACAGCTGGTCCCGCATTGATTACTGGCTGGGTTCAGAAACTGCTTTGCTATGGACAACGGGTATTAAGCATTTACCTAAGACGCTTTCGGATCACAACCCCATGATACTGACGCTTCAAATACCACATTACTTACCACCTCCGTACAGCTGGAGATTTAATGCCACTGCCCTCACTGACTCCGTATATGCAGGCACTATAGCCAAGGCCGTTACAGAATATTTTTTATTAAATGAACATTCCACAGATGACCCATGCCTTCTTTGGGAAGCATTCAAAGCCACACTGCGCGGGATTTGCATGAGTACCTCAGTTGGGATATTACGAGATATCCGAGCACAATTAACGCGTTGTGAGACACAACTAAAATCACTAGAAACTAAATACGAACTAACTCATAACATGTCTGTACTGAGAGAAATAAGACAGACCCTCACGGAATATCAATTGTTTGCTAAGGATGAGGTAAAATATATTTACAAACGTCCCACAGCTAGAAAGTTTGCGGAAGGTGCTAGTGTCAAGAATTTGTGAGAGGCGCAAAAAGCACACCGTTTTGCAGATACGGGACTTCAAAGGTTCCAAATGCACAGCTCCAAAGGGTATATTGCACGGCTTTGTGCAAAATTATAGTAATCTCTATAAATGAAAGCCCAATACATCACCCGCTGAAATATTCACTTATCTGGAAGACGTGGCCATTCCGTGGCTTTCAGATACGCAGAGAGCCTATTTGTCACTCCTGATCACCGTTGAAGAGGTATCAGAAATAATCAAATCATTGCCGAATGGTAAGGCCCCGGGCCCTGACGGGTTCACATATGAATTTTACAAAGCATATGCTGATATACTGGCGCCCAGACTGGTTGCAATGTTTGGCGAAGCCTTTGAAAGAAACATACTTCCACCAACGCTACGGGAAGCGGTGGTGGTAGCACTTTTAAAGCCTGCAAAGGACCCTGAGAAATGCGACTCCTATAGGCCCTTGTCATTAATCAATGTGGACTCTAAAATTTTAGCTAAAATACTTGCCACGCTATTGCAGCCCCTTATGACCAACTTAGTCCTCCCGGATCAATCTGGATTTATACCTTACAGATCCACCACGCACAATACCAGAACGTTATTTGCCCTATACCATTACCTGACTCCCATTACTGAGGCAGTGGCGGTCATGTTAGATGCCGCCAACGCTTTTGATTCCATTGAGTGGTCATACTTAATTACAGTACTTAACAGGATGGGCTTCTCCCCGATATTTGTCCAATGGGTGAAACTTTTATACACACAACCAGTGGCTAGAGTTCGGGTAAATGGGTATGTCTCCGAAGCAATATCTATTGAACGTGGGACGAGGCAGGGATGTCCATTGTCCCTGTTACTATTTGCTCTTGCCCTTGAACCGCTTGCCTGTAGGGCCAGACAACTCCATCACCCATCGGCATTACAGTTCCCCAGTAGGTCCCTGCACATTTCGCTTTACGCGGACGATATGTTACTTTATGTCCGAGACCCTGAACAACATCTCGCCCCTGTGCTTTGAGAATACATTAGATTCGGAGGCCATTCTGGATTGCAGATTAATTGGGAAAAATCTTCTATTATACCGCTTACTGACACCAACGCACAACATGCTACTGAATTCCCATTGGATTGGCAGGTCGACCCTATCAAATACCTTGGCGTGTGGTATCATAGAGACCCAGAAATCGTCATTAGAACTAATTACAGAAGGCTGATTTCCTCTTTAGAGGATAAAGTACACAGGTGGATACAATTGCCACTGTCCCTCGGGGATCGCATAGCGATTGTCAAAATGGTGCTATTGCCCAAGCTACTTTATCTCTTCAACAATATACCGATTTTCCCCCGTCGAGAGGTCTTCAAACGGATATCATCGGTGGTCCTGAAGTTGATATGGGCAGGCAAACAGGCATGTATTGAACTACGTACACTTACACTACCATACTCAAGAGGTGGACTCTGTGTACCTGACTTTTTGCTATATTATTTGTGTGCCCAGGCACAATATGCCACCTACTGGTATCATATGATTCCATACTTGACACACACGGCGGTAGAGGAAGGTGCTCTGCCAATCCCATTAAATACGATTATTACTCATCACCGACCGCCTCTGCACGACAAAGACATCAATACCATTGATGCCACCAACATGGCGTGGCATCGGTTGGGCCAACTGGCAAATAAGCTACCCTTATATGCTCCTGCCCTTCCACTGCATCACCATCCTGATATCTCGGTTACCAATGAGGAGGTGGGAATGGGGCTCTTACATCAGGTGGGAATAGACACCATGGGAGATCTATACACAAATGGGATATTTAAAACAGCGCAAGACTTATCATATATCCAAAATCAAACACTGCTGTTCCGTTTCACCTACCATAGATTGCAAGGGGCCCTTAAAAAGTTATATCCGACCTATCCTAATGAGCCAGTACAGTTAGACACCCTACAGCTCATACTAACATCTTCTAACCCCACGCACTTAGGGCCAGATGTAGGTAGCCCTTTACCGGTCGGTAATGGCCGAAAATCGGTAAAATCGGCCGTTACCGTCCGGTATCCATGAAATGAGATGTAGGAGCTGAATATTTACTGAATCGGAAAACATGAGTCTGTAAAAATCCGACTCGGTAAAAATGAGTCCGTTTTTACCGAAGCGGATTTTACCGATTACATATTTATTGAATTTTTATTTACCGAATCGGTAAATAAGAAACGGTAAATAAATGGCCATGGAGATGTAGGAAACACGAAAAATACCGAATTCACAGAAATTCGGTACTTATGAGTCGGTATAAACCATGGAATGAATGCAGGTGGTAACCAGTTGAAGGCTATAAATAGAGTCCCAAAATGCAACAGTGGTTTCAGAATGGAGGCTTTCTACGTCATTGCAAGGCGGTTGAGACTACAGGCAGCAGAAGAGAGGGAATGGCAAAGGGAGGAACAAGTGTACAGGCAGAAGATAACACTGTTCCAACTGACAGATCCTGAAATACTCCAGAGGTACAGGCTACATCCCCAAACCATCATGGACTTGATCAGAGACCTACACCCACTCCTGGAGCACCCAAAATCTCAGGGCTCACGCCATCCCACCCCATGTACAGGTGCTGTGTAGCTTACACCTGCTTGTCTCCGGGAGCCACCAGAGTGTGACAGCAGCAGTGGGTGGTGTGTCCCAGAGCTGCCTGTCCCGTTTCTTCGGGAGGTTCCTTGACGCCATGGTGCAGAGAATGGAGCATTATATATCATTCCCTGACACACCTGCGGAGCTTGCAAAAACCAAGATGGAATTCTATCAACTGGCACACTTCCCTCACGTGATAGGCTGCATAGATGGAACCCACGTACCACTCTGTCCACCTGCAGCCACAGAACACATATACAGGAACCGCAAGTCAACGCACTCCATCAATGTCCAGGTCATATGCAACGCTGGCAACATCATCACAGACATTGTTGCTAAATTGCCTGGGAGTACCCATGATTCGTACATATTCTAGAACAGTGGCATATGCACACGCCTAGTTGCTGGAGAATTTGGAAATGGATACCTGCTAGGTAAATTACATAGACACACCCTGACACCCAAAGCAGATCATTGTATCATGTACATGCAACTAATGTCAATCTTACTCCTCCCTAGGCGACAGTGCATATGCCCTGCGGTCCTTTGTGCTCACCCCCTACCTCAACCCATCCACCAGGAGTGAAAGGCGGTACAATGTGGTAAACAGATCCACACACAACATTGTAGAGCGCACATTTGGACTGCTCAAGAGCAGGTTCCGCTGCCTCCACAAGAGCGGAGGGGCACGACAGTACACTCCAATCCTGTGCTGCAAAATCATAGCGACCTGTGCAATGTTGCACAATCTCGCCACCAAGGAAGGCACAGAGGTGGAGATCACACATCTTGAGGACATTGATGATGACACAGAACAGGCAGAGGCCCATGGTACAGTAGCGGCACCTGCTACAGATGGGAGACTGAGACGGGCAGAGGTCACACAGCAATATTTCTGAGTAAGTAATGAGACACAGACAGGCATACATTATGACGTACGTAGTTTAAGTTACACTACGCAAGTGCAATGATACCACACTATGGTTAGAGGTAATATGAATGTCCACAACTGTGTGGTCACGGTTAACACCACCGTGACCTGTACTTTGAGTGGAGGGCATTGTCAATGTTTACGTCCACGGATCACAGGGTGGGACTGATGTGGCTGTGTGTCATGGGTTACGGTGTGGCCTGTCTCTGCCGAATGACGCCTGCCGCTCCTGCGTATCTCAGGGACAGGAGTGCTTGCGCCACTCCTGCTGGTGGACTCCTCACTTTTACCCACACATGTGTCACCTCGAGTGGCAGTCTGTTGTGCGAGTAAGAGCTCCATGGCAGAGGTCACTCTGGCCATTCCCACAGATAAATTGGTGCAGCACTGAACCACAGTATCCTGCATCGCCACTGACCGTCTGCACAGCAGGGAGGTAGCAGTCGCAAATCTATTAAGGGCTTTTGTCAGCTGCCGCATATCAACACGGGCCTTGCGCCTCTCCAAATGGTCCCTGTGCAACTTGTCGCACAGGACAGTCATGCACTGTGTCATGTCTGTGATGCCAGATGCCATTGACTGCCTGCTCTCTGATAATTCCCCTATGCCCTTGCCTATGTCATCCAGCTTGTTGTTGGTGGTGCGTGCCTGCCTCTGAACACCCCTCATTGCTTTTGCCTGCAGGCGCTGGACTTTGACCATGGTGGCCTCCAGACCCCAGAAGACCCCCTGACCGTGATGCTCTTCAGCTGCCTCCCGTGACCTTCGTCCTCGGACACTGTCCCGCATAGCTCTAGGAGTGGGCAGCGTTGGCTGACTCTAGTTGGTTGCTGGGCATGTCAACCTCATCCCCTTCCTCCTCTGATGTTTTCAGTATGCGGGGAGGGGGCACATCAAGCCGCCTTGACCTTTCCAGCACTGGGGACGGAGTTGTCGGGGTGGGGGACTGTGCAGCCGCTCCTGACTCCTGACTCTCAAACATAAGAGGAGACTGTGGCGGTGTTATGTCCTCAGGTGACTTGGCTGCCTGCTCATTGGCCTTCCCTCTGTGTGCTGAGCTGGGACCAGCTTCTTCCCTCCTCTTCTCCCTGGCCTTCGCTGTGCTGCGCGATGACTCTCCTGTGGAGAGACATGGACATTGTGTCAGTGGAGTTGTTCACCTGTGTTACTTGATTAAACACACTACTATCGCACATTTGCCTGTCCCTCATTTGCTTATGCTAGTACTGTGTTGCATCCCTTGCTGTATGGTATGCTGACTGCATAGAGGTATCTACCTACATCTCCCATGATGCATTGCTGGGCATTGGTAAAACCTGTTCAGAAGTGTGATGTAGGCACACAGGGTGTGGAAGGGGATTCAGGAAAAGGGATGATGACAATGTACATGCATCTTACCTTGTTTCTTTGCAGTTCTTGCAGAGCTGTCAGCGTCTCCAATGCCATGGATGGATTCTGGCTCATGGGTGGATTCCACCTGCTCCTCTATGTCGGTGAGTCGTGGTGCACGGTTCCTTCCTCCACCTGGAGATCATACCACCGTTTTTTCAAATCGTCTATTTCACGGTGGGTGACACCAATGGCATTTACCTTTCCTTGAATGTCAATCCAGGTAGTGCGCTTGATGGACTCAGCAACATGCAGTGATTGTTTCCCAAAGATCTTGCTGTAATGTCTGACAACCTCTGCAACAAGCACCTCCAGTTCTTCAGGGCTGAATTTAGATTTTCTTCTGCGCTCCGCAGCATCCCTCTGTCCATCCTGATTCTCCATGGTGTAGTACAGGTAAGTTCAGGGAAGCCTGCTCCTCAGTCTGTCCTCCTGCTCTCCTGACTGTTGGTTTCTGCACCTGCGTGGGCGTGGCCACTCCCAGGTACTGGGGAGGGGTGCTTGGTTCTGATTGGTTGATTCCACTGAACCTTTGGGTTTGGGTGTGGTTGGTGTTCCTGATTGGTTCACAGGCTCACATGTTTGTCAGTTTCAAATTTCCGATTCGGTATTTTCCGATTCGGTAATTCTCATTCATTCCTATGGGCCATGGGCTCGTTGGAATGTATGGGTTTTACTGATTCAGAATTTACCGAGTCGGGAAATACCAATTCGGTGAATACCGATTTCAGATTCCGACTGAGTCCGAATCGGTAATTTTTACAGATTTTTTACCTACATCTCCTTTTCCGATTCTGAAATACCGATTCGGTATGAATCGGTATTTTAGAATCGGTAAAAATTAATTACCTACATCTGGCCCTAAGTCTCCCGACTGTACGCTGTTGCGCAGGATGAAATAGGCTGCAACAGTCGCAGGGTGTAATGTATAGTCTTTCTTTCATGTTATTTATTTGCTCACAGTTATGTAATCACATTCTCCTTGTTCCACATTCCACAAGCTGCATCCTCGCAGGGAGTGTATCTTCAAACATGTTTATGTTTGAAGATCCATCTCTCGTGGGCAATCTTCCAGTTAGTACCACAGCTGTTGTTAAGACTCATTGAGCTGTTGGACTGACTGGAAGGCGGCGGCACTCCCGTGATATGCCTATTCTACTTGGATTAAATCTTTATTGGAATATATCCTGTTTCTGCCTACTTTGATATTTGGATGAACCCTTCATTACACAGAGCCATGGACAGATGGAATGCTATTCTAGACGATCCCCTTACAGAGGTAGACTGGCGCACGACATGTACTCCGATCCAAATGTTAACGCCTAATGGCAACCTCAGACTCGTCCACTTTAAATATCTGCATCAAACGTATTACACGCCTATGAAACTTCATAGGTATGGTCTTCGCTCAGAGGCGAGATGTACATGCTGCGGTTTTGAACAGGCTGATTTTATTCCTCTGGCATGGTATTGTGCGAAAATACACACATATTGGGAGCAGATCACTTCAATATTGGCAGCGATGGTGGGGATTGATGTTGAATGCAGTATTAAAGTTTGTTTATTGGGGCTCTTAAACAATGTTCGGTCTATGAAACGTAAGTTTTGTATGGTGGCGTTGCTGCTAGCCAAGCGCAGAATTTCAATGTGCTGGGACAGTAAGAATGCGCCTAACGCTAAACAATGGCTTTGTGATTTGTCACACTGTCAGGATACATTACGCACCTATGAGGAGGAATTGCCCGCCCGCTCCAAGCCGAAGGATTACTGGAAGTATTTAACTGACTATTTATGAGAGAATCTTACTATTAGTGGCACTGATTAACTGTGTCTTATTATTCATTTAGTGCAACATGTGTACGTATGCAAAGTCTATGTTTAAATGTATCTTTTAATTGTATCGCTCGGGAGATGAATGCAGTAGTGTGATGGTTCATTTTGGTTTTCTTTTGTATTGATATATTCATCGTGAAATTTCAATAAAAAGATTTTTTTTTTTTAAAGTAAAAAATTGTAAATGCGCTTCAGATTTCTCCCTTTTTTACAAACAATAAACCTGGCCAGTTATAATTGCTCCTGATCTTTTTTTAATCTGAGGACCTTTTAATTATAATGTGCACAACTGCTTTCTGCACTAACAGCTGTACAGTTGGTAGCGGATTTGAATTTATTGTTATTGTTATTAACAGAGGCATTGCTTTAATATCCCGGTCGCATCGCTGACATTTTCCACAATGGTATGTTTAGTTATGCCTCTTTGGATGCTGCGTTTTTCCTGTTTATCAGCACAGCATTCCCTCAACACAGCATTACTCAGCACCACCTGAGCATCACACCATCAACTAAACATCACTCAGCACCACCATGCATCATCTCAGTATCACTCTGCATTACCTCAGCACCAGCACACACCCACCTCTACACCTCCCCAGCCTCACTCAGCACCACATAACTATCATTCAGCGTCACCTCCGCACCATCACACCACAACCTCCGCATCACTAAGTATCACCTCAGTCTGCCCTCGAAGTGTGGCATCTGTTGATTCGCCCCTAATATCCTTCCACTGCTTATGTTGTAATTCAGGTACTATTTCCAACCCTTTCATTGTTTATGCCCCCCACATAACAAAATATATATATAACAAACAAGCATTAGAACAAGCAAGAAACACTTGACAGCATTTCAAGGACAAAAAACTAGAAGACATTTTTTATGTTATTCATTTTTTAATACAGTCGTTCAGTTGTACATAATGTCTTCTTGTTTATACACAAGTTCAGAAAAAAGTTTCAAAAACTATTTTATTGTAGCTTTTCAACATACTACCCAGCAGAGACACTGCTCTACAACATAGCTTTAAAACATTAGCAAAGCCAATAGCTCTGACTAAACACTTATAAGGGCACAAAGGCAAGACCTATTGGCTATGCTAATGTTAGTTTTTAATACACTTCGACTGCTGCTAACATTAATATATTGCTTGCTACCCTTGATGAGGCATTGAAGTGCTTTAGCCTGGGCAGCACAATTCTCTGGAACCCAAGGTTGATGAATAATCCAGTGGTTACTGGTTATTGTTGGTGATTAGGGTTATTCTGGTGTGCTCAAGGAAAACATTTGATGCATTCATGCCCCTTTCCTTTGTGGTAGATTAAATTAAAGTGATTTAAGGTTTTCATGTACATGGAGCTTAATACCCCTCAGTGCTTAATTTGCGCAAGAAGGAGTGACAGTGCCATAAGCTTTGCTCAGAGACCCATGGTAGGCACAATTTATCGTTGGCACGACAAATATCAAGGCTACATGTCTTGAATTCACCTCAGGCCATTCTAATCCACTGCCCCATTATCTCGCTCTTCTCATCACTGTTTTTCCCCCCTTCGTGCCAGTTTTTTTTTGCCTTTGTCTTCCCCGTCCCTTACCATTTGTGTGTTTTTCTCTCTCTTGCGCACTGTCAATATCTAATGTGGAAAAATAAGTGCCAGTCCCCAAAAATAAGTGCCAGCTACCACTGGCTCAAATTAGCACTGGTACCGCTGAGGAGGCAATAAAGCACTTTACACCAAGCAGCAAGCTGCTCTGGAGCCCAAAGTTAGTGGTTAATCTAGAGGTACTAGTTATTATTAGTTATTAGGATTAATCTTGTACTCTCATGAAAAAACATGTGATGCATTTACTCCAGTTTCTATAGAACATACCTGGCTTTCTTTCCATTTGGTAATGATTTATATGGCGCTTGCAACCACATTCCTTCAGTTTCCTGAGTCTGCGTAAGTGCTACTCGGACCCAGCACAACAGCGTTCAGCATGGCCAGTTTAGAAATGCGAAAAGCATTGTTTCAAGTAGGCCTGGACTGGCATTACAGGGCATCTGGCGTTTCCCAGGTGGGCTTGCAGAGTGGGTGCCGCTTTCATTTCTAGTAGGAGTCGGTTTTGTTCCTGCCAATCCCCTGGTAAAACACTGCGCTTGCTTACTACATCCAGCATGGGGGCTGGGCTTGCAAAATTTGCCAGGACTGTTTCTGCTGCCCCGTCCGTCCCTGTTTAAGGTGGCAATTCAGGTGAATTGTTATTGCAACTGGCTACTCGTGATATTACCACAAATTTAGAATGACCATTTTCCTAGTATTATTTCACCTATTTATATCACAGAATCCGCAGTTAATATAGTATCACAGTTAGGTCCAGGAGAAATGTCATTTATACCAGCATAATCTTTTGTAATTTCCAACAATTCATGTTCCAATTGTTACAAGAAATGCCTGAAATTACGCCATTATGCATCGTAATATAATCAAGACTTTGTTCGGGTAAAAACCATATTGCAGCACACAGAAAGAATTTAAAAAAACTGTACGAAAGCGACTGCTGTTCATGGCATGTGCACTTTTGTTTAGTATGAATAGAGGCAAAAGGACATTTTCCGCTAAAAGACAGTACAAACTACCAGAGTCTGCATCTTACATAATAAAACGTATTTTCACGTGATTTCTTTGGCCATTTCACATAATTTCCTTAAGCCGAATTTTGACTATTCTAAAGTCTGGGGATGACTTTTAATGTAGGTCCAACCTTGTCAAGGAAAGCAGGGGTTTGGCTTGTAAAAAAATGGCAATTAGAGTGAATGATGCATGATATATGTAATTTAGGTGAATACATCGTTATTGAGGAGCCGAAAGTTTGATGGGTGATACCGAAGGTCTGTACAACATTCCTCAAGAAACAAACATATTAGTGGGAATAACACAGAGAAAAGGTGGCTCCAAATGTCTAATTTTGTAGTGTTAGCACTTGCTTATTGCTAGTGCTACAAGTCACGGACTTTACGTGCAAATACATTATATCACAGCACTTCTTAATGCAGTAACTAAAACGACTTTTTTCTTAATATAAAAATGTGTTTCTGCACATTTATCATGAGTATTTACACCTCCCGACAATTCTGGATTAGATGGCCTAAAGTAAATGTGAGCGTGTGACCTGAACATCGTAGAAAGATCTAGTTGCAGGCGCATGAACCCACCGAGTGTTCTTGCCTGAGGACAAACACTGTAAAATAAAGAGAAAGTACACCGGCAGGCAGAGAGCTCCCCCTACCCACCCCATCCAAATCAGGGTCTTCTATAAACCCCCTGACAACTTGATAAGCAATTACCCACGCGCGGTGGGCTCCATGGGGGGCTGCAGGCCGCCCACCTCATTTGCTTAATAGCAGCACAAGGCGGGTCCTGGCGACAGGTTCCTCCGGGCAAGGTGCGCCACCCTTCACCCCCCACTTGGAAAAGTGACGCCTGCCGCAAAGCAGCGCGCCTTCCTGCCACCGGGCCGCGAGAAGGGTTTATAGATGCAGCAATAACCTTCAAGGACGCTGCACATTGGATCTAAAATCCAAATTAGTAGGCAAGCACCACGTGCGCTCCGATTTCCGTCCGCGCGCCTGCGTCGCCCTCCCACGTACAGCGTGAAAACGCGGAGGCAGGGGTGAAGGGTCAAGGAGCCAGTCCCGACAATCGCGCCCAAGCCCACAACTGGGCTGCCCGGCACGCGCGTTGTCATAGTGATGCCGCCACCGGAACACCTCGAGGATAGCGTCCACGCGCCTGGCACCGGCGATGACTAAGGCCATTGTGTACAGCGGCCCACTTCCCACCCACACGATCGATGCAGAACTATGCCTGCCAGCCAGCCGGGCACACCCGCTCAGCATATTCAGGCCTGGGCATCAAGCAGCGCCACGCTGTTGGGACTCGCACACCATTCCTGAACCAGGCCCATCCACTACATCTTACCTCCCTGGACAGCTATTTCCATCCAACACCCATTTGTTCTCCATTTATCATTAGGTCCCATCCTAGTGCACCACCCAGGCTCTCTCAAAGACTGCTCTTCTATATCTATATCCACTCCTGTCACCCGTCGCCCACATTGTATGTTCACACACTTTTGTAAAAAAGTTACAGCAAAGAATTCAGGCAGACATTCACCTCTGTGGCGATGCGTGAGTGAACCACATCCAAGATGTTGCACATATTTAAAACTTCCTGCCCGCACTAGGATCTGTGTGTGCATAGCATACTGTAGTAAATTACTTCACTTCTGTTCTCCACTAAATAGAATGTACCATGACATCGTAGAATGCATGGGTGTCTCTCTGGCTCACAGTGCCTCTCTCTGGCTGACAGTGTCAGTTGGTGAACTCAGGCTGAGCTGCTTGGAGCTTGCTCCTGGTGGGGTTACATCTGTACTTTCTATCTTCTCCTACTCATCTCTCCTAGAAGAGAGCTACAATAAATGTTTATCTAACTATACAGCTGGACTGTGTATCTTCCTTTACCACAACTTGGCGATGATCTTGAACCTACGCGTGAAGTAAGGAGAAAGGACAACTAATGAAACAAGGAACTAAATACTTAAAGGACTGTCAAATCGTCAATTGAAACCCAAAGATAACGCCCCTGTCAACCCCACAGTGTCCTTTACTATCTGGACAGCCTGAAACCTGGCGTTTGTTTCTGTTGAACCTACTGTCACCCTGCTGCTGTCTGGAAAAGTCTCTCCAGCAACACCCTTCTCTGAGGCCTGCGGTGTTTATCTTTTTCATCTGGCCTTCACTTGGAGTGAGAAGCGTCGTGGTGTGACAGTAAGTTTCATCTACTTCTTCAGTGAACTATTTATATGTCAAGATCTATAATCGGTATCCAGTATCCAGCAGAGTCTGCTTGTGTATTTTTCAACAGTGACTTAGTCTGAGGTTATTGGCAGATTCTGGCAACCTACACCGTAGGAGGATAGCGGTCTATTTTAACTTGCAACCTGTTTGAGAGGAACATGATAAACTGGGCACTTGTACTTTAATCAGTATCCAGCGGCCTTTGCCTGAGCTTTAATCTGCAGGCGAGTTTAGCGCTTTCTTGATAGTATGCGCAGCATTGGAAGATATTGTTTTAAAGGCGGCATCTTTGGTGAGCTGACTCACATCTATGGAAAAGCGGGGGACAGAGTGGTGTTTTACCGGGGTGTGAGACACTTGCCTTTGCTGTTTTGGGTCTTCAACATGTTACTGCAGCTCAATGGCAGTTTAACCGCTAACTTTGAAACAGCCCACGAGACCACATCGCACGCATACACTCGACACGTACAGCATTACCGGTGTCATGAGGCATGTAATCTTTCTTCAGTGGCGTCCGCTTTCTCTGCTAGCTCCTTACTGCGCTTGACGCTTTGGTGCACGCTTTTGCTGGGAGCCTCCCTGCACAGCGTCAGGGATACGTGCCGCCATTTTGTGTTTGTATTTTCATTGCAGTGCACAGTCCATACAGTTCTTGTCGACTTTGTTGCTAATAAAGTTTCGTTGGCACTTATCACCTGGTCAGTTCCAATAAACTGCTCTACATGGGAATTTCCAATTGTCAAGGGCTGGTGCGGCACGAAAAGAGGAGGACGTCATAGAGAGGTAATTGACTTTTAGCTCATGAGCAGATGTGGGACCCAGGATGAACTTTTGAACGTGGTGGCGCTCCTTTCAACAGCGGAGTTCAGCGATCGCACACAGAAAGGACTCCAGTGTTTTTATTGTGTGCTGGCAGCTGAGTGAAGTCTTGTGTGGATATCGAGAGTAAAGACTGATCACCAAAGCCTAACATTTCCTTTGTATTGTAATGCCTATATTCATTTTGTTTTTGTGTAAGGAGTAGGGGCACTCAGTTTTTTTTTAATGATCCTTGAGCGGGCGGTTAGTTCCCCCAGTGCTGCAAATCAACCTTCATGAATGGTGTGTTGTGTGGCTTAACACATAGTGTACCCTTTGGTGAAGTTGTGGGTGTGTACAGCCGCGGTCCGTGAAGGGAGTTCCGGTGGGGCAGGCAGGCGGGGCGGCGGAGGGGCAGGGTGGGGGGTGATAAACACCAGAATATGGATGATTGCAGGTAAGTAACCAATTAAATTAATAAAACAAATTTCGTTCTGTGCCCTGCATCGCAAAATGAGATGCAGGGCACGGAACGAAATTCGTTTTATACAGTATTACCTCGTAATTGAATATTCTTTTTGGGTCTATATATTTCTTCCTCACACTATTTGTGACAGATTCTCTCTGATCCTAGTACTATTTCACCTCTTCAAGATGGCGCCCACAGTAGTTGGTTAAGTCCTACCACTATGTTCACGCCGACTCAATACAAACACACCAGCATTCTTACTACGCGTTCACTTCACGGAAGGTTAGCAGTATTCACCACCACGCGGAGAAATTCTTACACACAGTAAGTACCTGTCCAGGACCCCCCTTACTCACGTCCATATACTTGCACCGCTTAGCGATAACCACTGGCGTGCCCCTTTTGTATTCCAGGTTAACTGGATTGAGAAAGCATCGGAATAGTGAGTCTCCCCAAATACCCTTACACATGTTGGTTCACGCGATTATGGTGTAGTTTACGGGCCATGAGCAATCTTTCACGTTGAGTTGATGCGAACACTGAGCACTTCGTATGATAGTTGGGATACCTCATAGACACATGCGTTTCACCGTCTCACTATGTATCACGTCCGCATTGTAATCCACACAAACTGGTCACCTTTCTGATAGCATGGTTTCATTTCCAGCACAGCGATCTGTTCTTTTTTGGTATTCACGTTATACATGTACACAGGCACATAGATTCACCATCCGAGCCGTCTGGACACATGTGCATGATGCACTTATTTTATATGTGCATTATAAACATTAAGGCTGACAGCCATGCCTTTTTCCTTTTGTAGAGTAACCCCCTGACGAAGGGCTGCAAGAAAGCCCGAAATGCATTGGGATATATGAAAACATGATGATATATGTACCTGATGCCACAGCAAATGCATGATGAATTTGAAATTTGAAATTTCTACAACCATGAAATTAATGTGTTGACATGGAAAATAACACACAAACAAATCAGAGGTGTACAAAACTTTATTAAAAAGTATTCAAGTGAATAAGACTCGTGTAGTCTCTTCTGCAGTGCAAGGAGGAGTCTTCCCCCCTGGTTGGGGCAGCTTTGCATTAGACAAAGTTAAAAAGTGAACAAAAGCTGCAGGCTCGGGGACGGAGATTCTTCAGGTGCGACCACCACTTCGAGTGGTAAGTTGGGATCTTGGAGAAGAGGTAGGTACCCCAAAAGAAGGCCAAGGGACCGTGGGGCACCGGGTGCAGGGGTGTCTTTTGACATCGGGAAAGCTTACCCTCAGCTGGTCGCGGTTGGGGGGGGGTCCCTGGTTCTGAGGCAGCAGGCGTCTTCTGGGTCTTCGAGGAGGGTCTTTGAGCACTGGACTTCAGGTCCCAGTTGCCGGGGGGACGTCCTCGTGGTCTTGGATCACTCAGGCACGGGCCGGGCTTGGCGGGTGCCGAGTGGGCTGGTATTGCTGTTGGAGCAGAGCCTCTGCTCAGGGGAGTCCCAGTCTGTTAGAAGGTCAAGGCAGGCAGGTCCTCCGGGTTTTCCAAGGTTGCTGTCCGCAGGAGTCGCCGGGATTAAGCAGGAGCAGGTTTCAGGAGCGACAGACCGTAGGGCTGGGGCCAAGTCAGTTGGTGTCGTCCTGTTGTTAGCAGCTGCACGGCGGGTCTTCTTCTTCTTGATCTTCTTTCTTCTTTTCTTATTGGGATCTGAGGAAGGAAGGTCCAGGGTGCCCCTAAATACTGAATTTCGGGGCGTTACAGGTAGGGCAAAGGCAGGGACAAATAGGTCCCTGTCCTGGGGTGGGTACACCCCCTAGCCTGCTCCTCTCCTGTGGTAGGGGGGCAGGAGCCTAACTGTGATTGGGCAGGGCTCCCTATCTTCAAGATGGCCGGAGCCCGGGGTCGTGCTTCACCTCGCCTCTCCCACCTGAGGGGTGGGGTTGGCACAGGCTGGCACACCCCCCTTCCTGACGTAGGGTTTCCCGCCAGTCTTCCCGCCAAAGTGGGGGTCAGAACTGGTGGGAGCCAGTTGCTGAGTACAGCAAGTGGTCTGGAGAAACTCACAAGGGCAGCAGGCCTTTGAAGCTTCCCCCTGCCCATCCTGGGGGAGGAGACCTAGCACCTCACCCAGGATGTGCATTCTTGCAAGCCCAGGAGAGCAGTGGGCTCTCCACCCAGGGTCCAGCAACATGTCTGCTGTGTGGCAGCCTAGGCAGCCCATCAGACCAGATGTGGATTGTAGGTTAGGATTTCAGGGGGCGAATGTGGGCCACTTTTTTCATCAGTGCCCGGGCCAAATTTAGATCCCATTCCAGGGGTTCGGCTCTAGGGTGGTTCCGCTCTTTCCTTTCCAACAGATCCTTTCAGGTTGCGATACCACCTGGCAAATCCACCTCTCACCCGCTCACCTTGGGAGTCCCACAGGGTTCATCTTTGAGCCCCACTCTTTTTAATCTATATGTGAGCCCGCTGGCTGCGGTAGTCAAACGCTGGGGCCTGACAATGGTGTCCTATGCGGACGACACGCAGCTGGCGGTCACACTAAGTGGGGACTCAGCTGTGGACGCCCTCAACTTTTGTGAGGGGCTACGTGCGGTGGCCAATTGGATGAACCTAAACTGCCTCCAATTGAACACAAAGAAGACCGAGGTGATGGTGGTTGGAAAGCAACCTGGATGGTGGAATGACAACTGGTGGCCCCCCGAGCTAGGAACGATTCCTTCTCCTGCCATTGAGATAAAAAATCTCGGGGTATGGCTGGACCCAACATTGAGCTTCATCTGCCAAACTAAGAGGGTGGCTGCCTCCTGTTTCGGCATAATCAGGGGTATCAGGCCGGTGCTTAAATTCTTCGATGCCCCCACTAGACAGCTTGTGGTTCAGGCCTCGATCCTATCCAGGATAGATTATGCCAGTGTCCTACTAGCAGGTACGAACAAGGCAGAACTCATGCGGCTGCAACGAGTGCAGAATGCCGCTGCAAGAGCGGTATTAGGATTGCCCCATCGTTGCTCAGTGTCCAGAGCATTGCAATCGCTCCATTGGCTGCCTGTCGCTCGCCGGATCGAGTTTAAGGTGCTCTGCCTAGCTTTTAAAATTTTGAAAGGTATGGCTCCACCTATTTTGATGAATTTACTGACCCCATATGTTCCCTCTCGATCCTTGAGATCGATGGGTCAGAATTTGTCTGTTGTTCCACGCTTTCTGCTGAGCAGGATGGGTGGCCGCTCCTTCCGGGTAGTGGCGGCCAAATTGTGGAACTCTCTTCCCGGTGAAATCCGAGCTATGGAGGATTTATTGTTATTCAGACGTGCCATTAAAACTTTTCTTTTTAATTAATATTTCCTGACTCTGCTGCGTTCTGTGATGTTGTGTTTACCTTTCCTGGCGCCAGGACGCCCCTTTGCTGGGGCAGCTGTGCGCGGTATAAAAACCAATAACATAACATAACATAACATAACATTCCGACCCTGCTGGCAGGCACTGTGAGAAACTTTCACTCCCTTCAACCTCAACCTCAACATCAGAGCTTTCAATCGTGGCCCATCATAAGCACCAACCTAAACTCCCCCAGACACCCTTAGGTGACTCAATTCACAGAAGGTAAAATACAAGAGACATATGGTGCATGAAATAAAGCTACAGAAACACAACATCTGGAAAAAGCAGTTACTCTAAGAAAAGGCAAGATGAAGTGAGATATGTGACATGTAAACAGGGACTGCTGTGCAGACATGGATTATCTTAAATATTATTATAGGCGCTGATAAATTGTTCTGTGTTTTTGCTTTTAAAATTAAGGGCATGAGTATCGGGCCCGAAAGGGACCCGTTTCAAATTAAGTCTGAGATCTGGCATGACAAAGCACATTTAATATTTTGATAAGGGGTAGTAAACATTTTAAGAAAGGTCTCATTGAGTAATGCTTTAATATCACAGTTCTGAATTGCTGCAGTATTAAATTTTTTTAGGGTTTTATAGTGTGCTGGGTGTAAGTGTTAGTGGAGATCACAGAACAGGGAATATTAACACGTACAAGCAGAAGACGGAAGCTGTGGAGGGCTAGAAAGAATACATCCAAGGACAGTGGGAGCACATAGCTGATGTTTTGCGATCACTACCCCTCTCATGCCAGGGAATCTGTAGAACAGGGGTCTGGATAGTTGATTTCCAGGAGCTTCCTGAAGTGCATGTGATTAGGTGCTGATCTTAGGGAAGGGTTGAGCATATGCCACACTATTGTGCCTTGAGCCAACAGGGACCTTCCTCCATTTTTATTTGAATACGTTTCAATCATTAAAGTTAGTAGAGGATAAGTAGTGGTTTCCAACTGGAGTGTAGGGTGAAGCGAATTTCTGCAGGTATTCTGGGCCTTCTTCCCAGAATGCTTTATGAATAGTAAATGAAACTTTGAATTTGATCATGGTTGCCAGCAGAGAGCGTTCAGAGCAGGTTAGCTATTAATCCAGCAAAGAATAAATAAGGGCTGCCTTGCCAAAGAACTACGCTCCACTTAAATCCCCAATAGTTGAAATTTGGTTATGCATCTGATCTAGGTATAATACTGCACATCTAGTTAATTGCAAAAACAGAAACACAGGAAGGCATGTCCCAAGATAATATACTTTATCTATCGCTAATACGAAATATATCATAAGAACAAGTTGTTAGAAGAATAGGTACTGCAAACCAAATCTTAATGGTTTCTCCTTATTATGTTAGTTGGGCATGAAACATTGTTAAACCGGTTCAACAGACAACATGTGTTTCGCCTATGAGGGGTCTCACAGGCCTAGGGATTTCTCAAGGCTTGGGTAATTATAAATTACGGTCTAATGTCCAGAGTTCCGTACCTAAAAACTGGAAATATTTGATCTAAAATGTTAAAGTAGTGGTTACCGTCACAGTCCGAATACTGGAGCTTAAATAGGTGATAGAAAGCTTTTTAAATGTATCTTGTGTGAGTCCTCGTGGAGTTTAGTGGTTCAGGTCCCAATCTGAAAAGGTGCTGAGTGTATTCTCTGACGTTGTAGGTACAAAGACTGCTTGTACATTCAGAGATGAAAGCTTACGGAATGACGGAATCAGGAGTATATCTTTAATGTAAGGAGTCGTTCCGTAGAGCGTCCCAATTCAAATGTGGTCCGTAGCAGCCCTGAGGTCCCGGTATGGCGTTGAAGAGAGGTCTGAGTATTGTAAATGCTGTCTGATCCCTTCGTCCAGTGCTCAGTCGTTAAGGCACATTCTGGCTGCTTGGTTTTGTAGACATTTGGATCCTGGTAATGAATTTTAGGAAAGACGATATAGATGAGGGTGCAATAGTGTAGATGGGACATGATGATGAATCTAGTCAGCTCCATCCGATGATCTGTTGGAAGTACTGGGAGCGTTTTAGGAAGTAGGGTCAGCATGAGGCGGATCCCTGTCCGGTGATCACTGTATTGACTTGTTGGGCGAACTAAATTTCTGAGTCGAAGAGAAGCCCTAGGTTTTTAGAGGAGGGACCCCAAATCCCGGAGGGCGGGTGGAGGAATTGAGAAAAATGTGATGAGGGTTTCTCTAAGCATGAATGCAGAAAACCTGCAGGGGACATGATCACTACAAGTGATCATGCATTATTGAGGGTAGAGGCTATATCTGCTGTAAAACAGAAGTCCCACGAGCATTAGGAGGGCTGTGAGTGCCTTTTCTGGAGCAAAGGACCTACAGATCATGCAGTCACTACCTGCTGTCATTAGTCCCTAAATCCAACCAACTTGTCCCAGCATGTTCTGGGACAACTTTCCATCTGCTTTCTCCAAAGAAATAACAAAAAGTGATAATTTCTCTGTGCACACTCCAGTTGATTATTGTTCTGCCCTGTTCACAACTGGTTTGTAGACAGAATATTAGAGACAAAAATATTGTGGGACAAAATATTGTGTGAAGACTATCAAGGACAAAAATATTGTGAAGGTAAATGTAAATTTAAATGTGTTTCGATTTATATAGCGCACTATAACCCAGGGGTCTCTAGGCGCTTGCTTAGGGAACCCGTCCTGGTATTCCCCTGTGAGATACCCCGGCCGGGTATCCACAAGGTGAAAGCCAGGCATCCCGCCGCAGTGGAGATTAAGCAAGCTATTGCCCAGAGTCGCAGAGTGTGATCCCGTGAGTCGAGTAGGCACCAGAGCGAGAATTGTCGACTCTGTGGAATTTTTGAGCCCGAGACCCGCCGAGGCGGGGAATCGAACCCTGGTCCACGGCCGATCTCAGCTTCCGGGTCTGCCGCCTCTAACCACTGAGCCACACTTCTCCACTTCTCCAAGCAAAGTTTTAGTACATATTACTCCACATATATGTATCTTGACGATATATATACTTATTTCTTCTAGGTCCCTAGATATGGAGTTAGGAATAGTAAATCTATACTTACCTATTTGCTATTACATTCTCGATATTTTGGCCCTTGACGTTTTTGACCCGTCTTTTTCAGATCACTATTAGCCCAGACATGTTCTTGTGTTCAGGACCATTACCATAGACTGAAAAAATGTAATTGCTCATGCCTTCAGCAGTAACATAGCTCCAGCACTAGGTAGCACCCTACTGGGCCCCTTATCTCATCATGTGCAAGTGCCGGCCCTTCTTGTGTCCCTGAAGGATGCGGCTGAACTGATTTGCATATGGCTAGTTCTTTTCTATAGTAGCATAGAAAGCAACTTAAACGTTGGAGCATAATGCATCTCAAGTATACCAGTGGCTGAGATTAATTCTAGAATTCCTTCCATCCATCACCTTTATGTTTTTTGACAGTGGGATGTCCCAAGTTGACCTGGAACGTGCAGACGTGGGTCCTGTTGCCCTCGGTGGTGTAAAGACTCAAGCAGCAGATTACCGATAAGACCCAGTGAGGCTGAAACGCATTGCCGTTCAGACAGGGCTGTGCCTTTTAGGGCGGGGCAAGATTTATTTGCATATGGCTGCTCCTCTTCTGCAACAGAACAGAGACCAAACATGGATGGAGTGGTAGGTGTCTAACATAGTTAGCAGTGATTTACATTTATCTAAACATTTCGTCACCTTTTTTTCCCCACAGGGTTATGTTTAATGACACATAAGAAACCCATATTTTCTCTATTTCCAAGTATGTACACCAGCACAAATGGCCAATCGTAGGATTTGTAAAGAAAATCAACATACTTCAAACTCTGGCATGGATTCAACTGTCCTGGAAGTACCTTGGACAACCATAGTCTAAGCAGAACCTTGATGTGAGGCCAGTTGGTAAGGTTACTGGGTGACCCCATGTCACCAATCAGCCAGTGCCCACCTCGTAGGGTAGAATAAAACATCTTCATGAATTCTGGGCAGAGCTACCCTTCAATAGATGCAATTTAGCACATTTGAAAACAATGAGTTGTAAAAGAAAAGTCCAGGACTGGAGCATTGCCTCCTTGTTGACATGGAGTCATCTAGTAACCTAAACAACTGGCCTCAGATTTAGGCTATGCTTAAACTAGGGGTGTCCAGCGTAAGTCCAAGATGGCTGACTCAATGTCAGATCTTCAGGATGTCCATACACAATGAATCTAAATGTTACTCTTTTCCATACTGGTTACCCTGGAATTCTCACAGGGACCAGGCTCCCTCTACTTATGTTTGACATCAAGGGCTTCCCCTCTAAGCTGCTTTCCAAAATACCCAGGCTCGTTTTTTTATACACACCGGCACCATGCCATCTTCACTGTACGCCCGAGCCCCCACCAAACAAACATGGTAACTCCTGATGCCCATACAATAAATAAAACACACACCCATCCTACTCACCACACCCCTTCACAAAACTGAATTTGACTCTGGCCTTTAATGGAGACCTTTGGAAAGTCATCACCCAGGCTGCTGCAAGGCACTATGATGCCACCCAGATTGTGCAATATACAAGTGCAAATTGACGGCAGCAACCTCTTTGTGAAAACATACATTGCACCTATAGAGACAGAGCCACTCTCAGACTTTGAGGGGCCTCTGATTCTCAATGTTAGCACTTACTTTGTTGTTGTTTGTACACACTGCAGCTCTCTTGTTTTGTGGTTAGAAAGAAACCACCTCCTTCAATCAGACTGTTACCACTGCAACAGGGACACACCCTCGTGCTAGATAATATTTCCGAGAAACTGCCTTCTGATTTACTCACAAACATTCACTTGTTTACTTGTTTTCAACAAACCTTTTAGCCGTCCTACAGAGCCTATTAACTCAGCCCTTCTAGCCTCCTGAGCCCCACAGGCTTCTAAGGCATATCGTCTGTTTCCCAGAAAATCCAATTTTCAGTTTCTCCAGAACACGTAGGAAGTTTTTGTTATAGTACACAATTTTTGTATAGTGCTGCGTCTGTCCAATCTTTTCCCTCTTTGCGCTAACCTCTACAACCTTGCAAAGGCCATGAAGCACTTTGTAAATGATACACTCAGACTACCAAGAAAGTCCTTAGGGTTTTGCTAGGGGTAAGAGAAAGCTATACAAAAGCACTACAATGTAATACTTTTTTTGAGCAAGCTAGTGTCTGAGATTGTGGGTTTACTAGACTGACCCACCAGCGCTATGTGACAGATCTCGTCAGTTATTACAGAACTGTTGCTAGTTATTCACCAATAGAAAGTGCTCTTGATTTGTGAAAAGTTTATTGTTTCATAGTTTGTGTTTCACCTATTCACACCACTCAGAGTTACATTTCTGATATAACTGATCAGCAGTAGCTGGTCTCGGGCCTTAGCACGGGTTATTATACCGAAATAGAAGACACACCCTCATACATGGTACCAGCAACATCTACATGACTGGTGGCGGCCCCAGTGACTACTGGTCCTGATTTCACCTACTAATGTTCACTCCAGCGGCGGCCCATCCTTAAGGGCGTAGGTGCCACGCTCCCACACCTTTTGGACATAGTGAGTCTGTCAGGGTGAGCACAGGTCAACCTGACAGGCCCTCTTTATTTTCAGGTGAGGCAGCCAGGAGCTAAACATGCGCTAAATGCGCAGGCCCCTGGCTGTCTGAGCGGAACATTGCTGGGCTGAGGATGACCCAGCTCCTGTGAGTAGGACCTTCTCCGCTCAGCAAAGGTCCTCCAAGCCCTCCCCGACAAGGGAGAGCATCAGTGACAGCCTCGTACCTGGGCACTATAGTGTTAAGCCCTGAAGTGCTCAGGGCCGAGTGTCTATCATTGGGACCTCCTCACAGAGTGGGTGGGGTCAGCAGTCTCTCTGAACCCATCCTACTCTGTGACAAGGTAGATACTGCTCCCTCCCCTCACTGGCTGACCTAATGTCAAGGAGGGGAAGCAGCAGTCTTAACCCTCCTTGCACCTCCAAGGCTTCCCTCCGAGACCTGCAGCGGGTATGTGCTTTTTATTGACTGGTGCATGTGTGTATGCGTGTATTTGTATATGTGGGTGTGTTATGAATGGCTGTTTGTGTGTGAATGTCTGGATGTGAATGCATGGGTGTGAGTGCATGTGTGTGTCCTGCCCCTCTCTAAGTTATACTTACCGGCAGCAGTATTTTCACAAGCAGACAAGGAAGCCCTTCTGCAACACCAAGCAGACGGTGTTCCCTAAAATGCCTTTAATGCAATCTTCTAACAAACTAAACTGCCATATTGAGGCCTGACATGAACACCAAGCAGCAATGACCACCTTCAAAGCTGTCTTTTTTTGATGCTGAAAATGGGCCTCACAGCAGTTCTTATGCTAAATGTATCCACTGTCTGGTATGCAGCCAGGCACAATACCGTTGTTGGCTGGAGAAACAAGCAGGCTTGAGACATAACTGAATCTTTCCATTCAAATGGCCAGTGCTTAATTTGAGACGGTGGTTTCCGGTGCTCATCACCGGCACTTACTTGGCAGCACCGGCACTTATGGCAGTCTGCCACAAGGTGGGCTGCTTGTCTGATTTAGAGTGAGCACAGCAACAGTTTGTTTACTAATTCAATATACGTTAAAAATGACTACTAACTGCCACCCTTGCTAATATTATATGCTTGGGGGTTTAGAATAGTCTGAATTGTCACACTTTTCGGAGTCTGATGGTTAGAAGCTGGTTGGGTACTTTCATAGGCAGAGCTGGCAGGGGCAATTGGTGGTGTAGGCTGCTTTGGCCTTCTGATGAGGGCCTTGGCACTTCATTGTTTTACAAATAAAGTACTGAAAATGGCTGTCCCCAGATCTGCATTGTGATGTAGAGGTGACCCAGATTTCCTTCAACACTTCACCTCCTAATCCAGATGTCTGTGGATAACAATCACCTTCACTGGAGCACTAGCAGGCGCGCATGGGAATGATGCTCGCTGCCTAAGACAATTACTTTTGGATGAAGAATTACACAGGCTTGAACATGTCTCAACCAGGGGTCCATATGTGCGAGATATGACCAGAAAAACATCACACTCTACAATCCCCAATTGGGAGTCCAATTCAAATTTGAAGTTTTTTAATTTTCCACACAAATATTGCTGCGTGGTAAAAGCTGCTTTGTAAAAGCTGTGTGGTAAAGTCATGCATGGTAGAGACTTGCGTGGTAAAGGCTGCATGGTAAAGGCTTGCTTGGTAAAGGCATGCATGGTAAAGGCATGCATGGTACTCTACTCCAATATGCGAGTTACCATCCGCGCAGCCAGAGGGATAGTATCCCATACAGTCAGTTCCTTCGCATTAGAAGGAACTGTACGTATCTGGATGACTTCTTAAGCCAAGCAGATATCCTACAGGAAAAACTCCGGGTCCGAGGGTATCCACCCAGACTCATCAAAGAGTCGTTCAAACGAGCGAGATACACCGACCGGGAGGCTATGTTTGTGGAAAGAGAGCCGGAGAAACTGAAGCAACTTGTATGTGTGACCCGCCACTCGGAGTTGAACCACAAAATAAGACAAGCCATCAACTCAAGCTGGCATATCCTGAACTTGGAAACTGAAAAAACACACCTAAATCGCCCCATCTTTGCATTTAAAAAGAACCCCAACCTTAAAAACCATCTGGTTCGGGGTAAGATCCAAGAGACATCTGTAAACAGTCAAACAACAATTACTGGGTTGGATCCAGTATATGGCAATCATAAATGTGGGACATGCCACATTTGCCCTCAGGCCATCACTGGAGAGACTGTCAGCACAAACACCCGCACAGTGTCCGTACGACGTAACAAAAACATGACTAACTGTCGGACTAGCAACATCATCTACCTGCTACTGTGCCCCTGCAATCTCCCCTATGTTGGAGAAACTGGCAGAGAATGTAGGGTACGAATTGGTGAACATAAATCCAATATCAGGAATCAAAAGCTAGCGGCCCCATTGGTAGCCCATTGGGTGGAGAAAAATCACACAGAGCTAGAACTCCGATGGTTCATCTTAGAAAAAATAAGAACTTGCCCAGGAACCAACACCACAAACCTCCGAAAAAAACGGGAGGTATTTTGGATCTTTTATTTGAACGCGGTGGAAAACGGGCTGAATGAAGAATGCCCCTGGCACCAGGCAATTCTGTAGGAATATACTGGGAAATCGAAGGTGAAGATACATGGAATATAGGGCAAACTGACTGTACAGAAGGTGTAACCTTAACACCTAGTTTGAATATATAGAAATGAACCTGACATAATCTGTACAATTGTTTTATGCGGGGAATTGAAGGGTCCTGGGCTTAACACAAGTATCTCTTTTATTCGAATAGAATATCTGCAAAAAAGTGGTACAGCAAGGCTTCGCTATTTAGTTACTTTAATATAATATCTGCAAAAAAACGGTATAACGGGGCCTCACTAAGCTAGCTACAATAATATCACCCTTCATCATTTGTTAAGAAGGCTTGTTTACATAAGATGGCGGAACCGGTCTATCTGTGATTGAAAAGTAGCGTTAGCAGCAAATCGGCCACTATTTGGTAGTTTTACCAAGATGGCGGGGACCGGCTCTCAGCAGCGAGAAGTCCCTTCTCAGTGTTCCCTAAATATCGAACACAGCTGAGGAAAGTTGAGGAAAGCGCGAAAAAGTCGCTATTTAAACGTCACCAATGGGCGCTCAGGCGAGTGTCCTGTATCGCGCAGTTGGCCGACCGAGGCAGCCGGCGGAACCCCATTGAAGGAAAACGACCGACTTCTAGACGGTAAGCACAGCAGAGCAACTAATGTTTGTTTAAATCCCCTAAAAATACCCTGTAAAGCCCCGACGTAACGAGCGGTATGCTTGTATCTCGTCCTTGTTTAGGAACTTGAGTGAGCGGCATTCCGTCTTGATTCCGTCAATGTCGGTGGAACCCCCACTTAGAGGCCCGGCTTTGTTGAATTGAAGGTAATCACTGTGTTTGGTTTAATAACGCTGTAACCTATGTAGCTATCCCCTATATACAGCCTTTGTTTGTACATCCTCAAACTACTGTTCGACACTTCAAAAGGGTTTGTTTAAATCCCCACGCAATGAGCGTCCCTCCCGGTTTCATCTGCTCCTTTAATGATGGGTTGTCTATTTTGATACCTATGCTGTGTAACTTACAAAGTGAGTCACTTAAGGTTGATTTCGGCCGTGAAGGATATGCAATGAAATGGAAAACCCATAAGCAGTAAAAATCACCCTTATTTACATTCCTCCTTTCAATTTGTTTCCTTGTATGTACCATCTATAGAAATACCTGACCCTATTGTTTGAATCTGCCCGCGGCACTGAAGGCGAAGTATTAGAAAGTACAGGTAACGAATTTTAGATGAATTGTCTGACCTAATTACAACAACACAGGCACATCTTAGGAGTTAATGAGTATGTTTCATTGCGTTATGTTATTAACAGGATTATCGACCAAAGTAAAACCCGTCATAGAGAACTATGTGATACGACCCATCCCCTACCTGATGACCAACAATCTCTTTTGAAGAGACGATAAAATAAGGGATAGAGCAACAGCACGAAAGGTACACTTTTGCCAGTCTGTTTTTTATAGTGGGGCGTGACTGTTCCGTTAAATATAAAAGGACAGTGATACTATCACTTCTTCTCCTTTAAATCTAGAAAATACGACGAACAATTACTTGGTTGTTCGGCCTATATGAGCCATTTGGCTGAGCAAGTTGCCCTATAAACTCTACAGGAGGAACCACGATTTGAGACCTCATAACTTGGTAAATGAATATCTTTTCTTAATGAACACTCTATATAGGTTAAATAACCTTGTATTAGAAGAAGTAACCTAATGTACCCCTTCATTTAGGTTACAGCTGAAACTCATTTCCTCCTGAACTGGTGAAGGTGGTCCCTATATCGCATGCGTCCCCAATAAAACAAACAGGTAACTTTAATAAAAGCAAACCGTCTGATATAATATCAGGTTCAAACGACTTATGATCTGTTCTTGGATTAATAGGACGATCTGGTTACCCTTCTGTGAGCAGAAGTGCGTCCCCCCCCTTTTTTATCGAAAACCTTCTTCTTTAAAAAACAAAAAATGAAAAATTATCTGGTTAAGACAAGAGGTCTTAGGTGGATGATATTAGGTGTGTGACTGTATAAAATAAGTGTATGATGTTATGAATTAGACTCTACTGTTCATTTGGCTTAGGCTATCAGTCTGCCTTTCTTGGATTCCACGAAACAGGGAATTCTAACTTGGGGAGTGTTTCTAGGTGGTCTATTATTGCACAGTGTCAAAAATGTCATCCCAGTATGTATCAAATCAACACTCTTTATATATGTCTTTTGAAGAGAAAGTAAGTTGATGAAAATGAAATGTTGAAATGTGTATTGGTGTGTGTATATATATCAAAAATGCGGAACTAAGGCATGATTTTTTAATTCCAGATTTTTATTCCTGTTCCCTGCCCAGCAAACTACCCTGGCCCTGACGAAGGTGTGGCCATATTGGCCTTCCACCGAAACGCGCGTCGGCTCGCTTTCCCAGGAATACGGCAATCTGTCCTAACTACATCAGGACCCGTATTAATACCATCTTCCTGGATGAACCCCCCGATTTAGGCAACCTATTGAAGATCTATTGTTGTCTACGCCAGGACTATATGAATGGATGAATGGAAGTTGAATGTTTCAACCATAGCTAGAAAACCCCTGTGTGAATGAGTGTGGTAGTTTTGTTTGAAGTGTGGTCAGTACTGGGCGGACCCTAATCTCGAAAAGAACCTTTGCTATGTGCTTCGCAGAATATCACTGACTATTTAATTTATACATGTATGTCTTTTGAAAATATTTAAAAAGAGAAAAATAAAAAATATGTATTTTTTCAACATATGTTGTTGAGTCTGCTTGGATTGACCTGGTTTTTGCCCTGTGCAGTATCAGCCTCTGGGCTAATCACCCCCTCCTTCTATCACATTGGGATCCTTCAGCTAGGACATTTATAAATATCAGGCAGGGTACCTTCTCTTTTTCTTTATACAAAGGCATGCATGGTAGTCTGCATTGTAAAGGAATATGCGGTAAAGGCATGTGTGGAAATGTCATACAGCCGAATTCGAGCACTATAAATAGGGTCATCACAGCAAGGGCTCAAAAATGGGCTAGCAGCACAGCATCCCAGTGTATGCCACTAGGAGTCAAGGAAGAGGGGTGGGGAGAAGCTGTAGAATCTTGCTGGTGCCAGACTACTTGCTCCCTATGGAAACTTTCCTGAACTTCTAATTGGAGTCTGTGGCCTGGGAGTTGGTGCTGAAGCAGTTGGCTGCTGGTTCCCTCCCGGTCTGTGCTACGCTGATTAAAGCTCCTGTTTATCTACACCTTGCATCCTTCATTATTTCAGAAGGGCCCCGGCTCACTGAACTGGAGCCGCAGAAGTGGGGAACACTGAACCACATCTCACCCGGGACTCTCTCAGGGCTGTGATTGGCGAGTGGGAACCTTATCTCCACAGTGACTCAATTACTCCTAGTCTCTAATCCATCTTCCGCTCCGAACCTGGAGGAACCCTGCCGCCTACAGGCAAGACCAAGAACTGCATCTCATATCCAAGCTGGTAGCTATGTCCAAAGTACGGCCAATAAAGCTGGATCTATTCCAGATTTTGAGGTTAACCATTGATTGAGTGCTTTTTGTTTGGATTCATTGCTTGCACTCTGAAAAACTGGCACAAATCAGGCCCTCCTGGGCCTTCTCTGGACACTCATGTTGTAGACCAGCACCAAGCCATTGTGGCTCATGCATGAGTATTTGATCATTTATAAACCCTACTCTGGAGGCAGTGGCGGCTCGCAGAGGGAGTGCTGCGGGACGGTGGAGCGGGGTGGGGAGGGGTGGGGTGGGGAGGGGCAGGGTGGGGGGCTAGTGGAGTCGGACATACGACAGCCAGAAGTAAAGTACGTAAATAAATAAATAAAACTTTTTACCTTGTGCTCGCTGATCGCCGAGTTGGTGATGCAGCAAGCACAAGGTAAATATTTTTATTCATTTACTTACTTTACTCCTGGCTGTCGTATGTCTGACTCCATAACTCCCCCACCTTGCCCCTCCCCCGCCCCACCTCACCACCCAGCAGCACTCCCTCTGCGAGCCGCCACTGTCTCTAGGGCATTCTCACCACTTCCCTCTTTGAGAAAAAGGTGTTTTATCTGTGTGGAGGTAAAGGCAGTGCTTAATTGGGGCCAGTGGGGCCACCAACACTTTCTTTTGGAGGCCAGCTCTTATTATTCCACATCAGACATTTCGGGAGACTAAGAGAGGGAAAACACACAAAGCAGAAACACATAGGACAAGAAAGATGGAAAAGCAAAGGGAGAGAGCAGGAACCTGTAAGGTAAACAGGCAAAGAGTGTCTGGTAGTAGATTAAAGAGGCATGAGGTGGACTTAAGACTACCAGCCGTGGTATGTGGTGTGCTGCTGGTTAATTGCAGTGGCCGTGGGCTTCTGAACAGGGCTTCGGTACCGACACTCTTTCTTTACAAATTAAGCACTGAGCAGGGGTATAGTTGAAAAACGGATGGTAATAAGATTACACATAAAGGAAAAATCATAAAGGTACATTTATCATACTCCTAGCGACTGGTGCTTTTCTACTTCAAACCTGGAAGTAAATTTCACAGCAAGAGAATAGAAGCGGAGCAGGAGAAAGACAACCTTGGGCACCAACAACTTAAGTAAACAAGTCCTCTTAGCAGAAATGTGCGTCTCCGTGAGATGAAGCTTTGTGCTCCAGAGGGCATGTCACGTGGCCCACATATCTGTTTACGTCTGGTATTAGTCAAGACCTTTTGATTTTGTTAAAGTTACGGATTTTATATCTCACTAACAGGTGCTTTCAGTCAACCCTCTTCATTCATTGGTCGGTTATTGTGTCATTCACATTTTTCTACTGCCACTACAGCATAATGCACGGGGCAGTGGGTCAGCTCACGTCAGCTATTGGTAAACCTCACTGTGATTGACAGCGTTCTGCTTTTTCGCAGAGAGTACATCCACACAAATGAGTTCCCTTATCTACCAAGGACAAAGTGTGCTTTGTGAAGCCCAAAAATATTTTTTTGCTTTTAGCTGAATTTTATTTTTTGTATTGGTGAGGGCTCAGCAGCGCCTAAAAACTAAAGTTTTACAAAAGCCAAGATAAAACAAAATGAGCATTGACAAAGCGATTGGAGGCTACGTAGGAGTGGAACGATTGCCGAACTGACCTGACCGCCGTCGTTGCCCTGGTCCCTCGGCCCTGCTGACATTGGTGGAGTTGATCCGCCGCTGCTCCTCGCCGCACCTGCTCCGCGGGTGCCGCTTCGCGGCATGGTGACTGACAGGAGACTCTGTGTGCTGTGGTGGAGAGCGGCTGCTTCAGGGGTGGAGCGCTGCAGGGACTCACTTGTCCAGGAGCCCCTGCGCGACCTTTGCCATCCAGTCAGCGCCCCTGTTAGCCCCGCCCACAGGTCGTTGCACTTCCCATAAAACCAGCTCATCTGTTCGCTGCGCGGGACGCAGCCCGGGCAAAGGGTGGGCCCTCTGAGGCCCTCGGAGACCGCAGGAGACTGGGCTGGGCCCTCCCCATTTTTTCGTTCATATCGTGATTAAGACACTTCGCTTTATGCAGCAGTAAGCTGGTGTACTATTATTAACCATTTAGGTTGTTTGTAAAGTTAGTTGCTCCTACTGTTTGGTGGGCCACATCAGTGTGTTAGAATAAGTCCCATTAGTGAATGATGATGTTGTCTCCCATTAAAGATAAGCAACTACCATTAGGAGGAGCTAACCAGCGTACGCTTGATAATTACATATTTAGGGTTGCCACTGGAATCGATAAGGAAATCGCTCTTTCTGAGGGACGGGCTGAGAGACGTTGTTCTATTGAATCTATTAAAAACAAGCGATCATTCTTGGGCTTGCTAAAGTTAGCAATTTCACCTATTCACAGTATCTCTTCTGTCAATGGTGACTGTGAGGCATCCCTAAACGATAGTATCCCATTACTCTTGCAAGAAAGAAGCCCCCCACTAGTTGCAGTCGGTGACCTGACTATAAATGAATCAGCTTTTAATTGTAATATGACGCCAGAGGCAGAAGTCCTGCACGACACTCTGCCGCCACGAGCAGATTTAACCCACACAGTAAAGGAAACATCTAAAACCCCCAGAGCCCAAGGCCCACTGCCCAAAAGAAGAAAAAAGAGCGGGGACTCTTTACGAAAAAATAAGACTGTTTGCAATAATGTTGGGCCCGCCAAAAGACCCACTCTTAGTGTACCCACACCACCTACAATGGTTAACTCAACACTTATCCCGACAAATGACCCATCTAGCACTAATCTAATGGGCAGTATAGAACATTTAATAAAATCATTTACATTGCCATTAGTGGAGAGATTGAAAGGACTAACCCTCCAACTCGAAAAGCTAGAAAAGGCCATTTGGGAAATCAAAGTGGCAATTAATGATTTATCCAAACCAGTATTAGAGCCCCAAACCCCTGTTATGCCTCAAACCACTATTGCCCAAAGTGGAACAAAAACTACGAATTTGCCCAAACCAAAACCTCGTAAAATATTGCCCCTTAATACTGCTGGGTTAAATAGCAAAAATAATGTTAAGAAGACACAGGAAGGAGTAAAATCGAATCCCCTTGGAAATGCCCCCAAATTGAATCCCCTGGGAAATGCCCCCAAATCTATTGGCCAAGAAAAGCCTGCTAGGACACCACCAGCCAAGAGACTTAGAGTAGAATTGCCCCCGGAAGCGGTTCCGTATGTAGCGGTTCTCACCGGAGTGCCAGTCTTAGAGGACGGTAGTGGAGAAGATCAGGATCGGCTGAAAAATAAAGTCATATATTGGCTGAGACAGAATTGCCCACTTCCACCACATATAAATGGGGTAGTTCTTAATGTTAGGCGTCTCCCCTGGCTGGGTCAAAGAACTAAGGACTTAATAGGCGATATTGTTATAATACATTTTCGAGATGACAGAGTTGTCAGATACATTGTAAATGGGTTCCCCCAAAATGCTGGTAATTCAATCACCGTACATGATTTGACTTACTTTTACCCTTGAGGAATAGTTGCTCCGGTATCTAATCTTAGGCCCTTGATTTATCATCAGAGCAACTACACTGGCCCCTCACCTCGTCATCAGAATATTGGTTTTGGGCCTTCATTCCAAATGTAGGAAGGTAGTTCCAGACAATTCTTTTACCATCAGGCTGATCACTCCTTGCCCACTTTTAATCGTTTTGCAGCATTAGCGGGCATGGAGGGAGTCGATTGAATCTGCTATTAGTGGAGTGGTGTGGCTCACTGGTTAGAGGTGGCAGACCCGAGAGCAGAGGACGGCCTGGGACCAGGGTTCAATTCCCGACGCGGCAGGGTCGTGGACCTGGGTCAGCGGACTCGATAATTCTCACCTCGGTGCCTACTCTAACCAGGGATCACACTCGGCAACTCTGGGCATTAGCTTGCCTCATCTCCACAACGGCCCCTCACATATGCCGTGGATGCCTGGTTTCACCTTGGAGATACCCAGTAGGGACCATCTCACAGGGAAAGCCAGGACGGGTTCCCCAGCGGTCTACTGCGCAGAGATACTCCTTCGGGAGTCGATTCTAGCGCATTACAAACCCAAAATTAATTAATTAATTAATTAATGGGGTGTAGCAAATAACGAAGTCGCTGGTCTACAAAAGGCACCCTCCTTATTTGTAGAGCCAACCAAAAATAGCAATGCACATGCCCCTTCCCTAAAGCATAATTGGTCTCAAAATATACTGATTGAGAATGTGGCTGGAGATGAGGGGCAACCCGACCCTGCACAAGTCTCAGGTTTGGGAGGCAAAAGGGGGGAGGTAGTTGACGAGGTAGTCAGATTAGTGTCCTGGAATATAGCCGGCTTGGCTGCCAAATTTAATAACAAAGAATGGCGCCAGTATATAAGCAAATTTAATATAATTTGCTTTCAAGAAACTTGGGCAGTTGACAATAGCTCCCTACATATACAAGGGTACAAATGCTACTTTGTTCCGGCAAGAAAATCTAGACCTGTTGGGAACAGTGCTGATACCACAACAGGTTGTGCATGTACCAGTATTGATACCTATACTAATAAACAAGGTACCATTGCTTTTTTGTCCTAGTTCCAGAGTTCTCAGCAGTAAGCCCTATAAAAATATCTGTCCCAGTTCGTATTGCTAAAGAAGGTTTCCCAACTGGGAGCCACTCTTCTAGACCAGCCGGTAACCCACATCTCAGCGAGAAGCTAAGATTGTTATACCTGCAAACAAATAATGCCAGCACTAATTTGCCAAAGAACCTGATAAGAAAACATAAAAGTAAGTTGCAGTTTTTGGAAGAGCACTTGAGGTGCTATCCAGTGAAAACTGGCATTTCTGGGGAAGGGTACGGCTGTCTATGGTCTAGCCACTGACGTGGCATCTGTACTAAACTGAATATCAGTCTGCATCACATACAAGACCTTGCACTCAGAGCACCCTTCAAACTTATATTCAAATCGACTATTCCAGCCGAACAAGCAATTTGAGAGTCCTTCACCTCAATCTCAGAAGTGGCAAAAAATAATCCATAAGGAAAAGAGCTATCACCAGTAATGTGCATAAGATATGGAATGCACTCAGTATGGATCTATGCACTGCCCCTTCCTTTCCACTGTTCAAACCTAAACTAAATACACATTTAATGGATATCTGCTACCCTCTTATCCCTCTCAGTCTGTCTCACTTTGGTCCTCACTGTGTCATGACACCTTTCTCTATCCACAACCCCATCCTTCTTCTTCTTGGGTTTTCTTGAGACATATTTGTCTCTGCGTCTCTGCTCTATGTTTTGGCTCTGTCTATAACATGATATTGTGCAGAACATCTCTTGCTTGTTTTTGCTCTCTGTAAAGTGTACAGTCACTCTCCTCTGGACTGACTTACACTATGTAACAACCCAACAGACTAAAATCAAATAAATAAAATAAAAATGGTGGTAAGGAGGTGGTGGCAGCTTCTCCGAACCCCGCATGGCGCTATCAATGTAACAGCTACGCTGTGCTTATGTAAAAATGACCTAATTCGCTCGAAATCGGAATTTTTAAATTGTTTATTTGCTTTTACTGCTATTTTTAAAAGTGAAAATTGTAATAGGTTGCTAGTATTTAGTGGCACGCTGTAAATCAAATCCACATACCTGCAAACACTGAGGTTATTTTAGCCCTTAACCCCGATCCGGGCCTGCACGCTAGACAGCCAATCCCGGTGTGGAGGGCGGGGCAGAGACAGGCCACACTGGAAGGCGAGCGGTTAGCGCTCTAGACATTGTTCCTCCTGGGCTATTTAGGCGGCGAGGAGGCATCGCTTTTCGCGGTAAGGAGGTGGTGGCAGCTTCTCCGAACCCCGCTTGGCGCTATCAATGTAACAGCTACGCTGTGCTTATGTAAAAATTACCTAATTCGCTCGAAATCGGAATTTTTAAATTGTTTATTTGCTTTTACTGCTATTTTTAAAAGTGAAAATTGTAATAGGTTGCTAGTATTTAGTGGCACGCTGTAAATCAAATCCACATACCTGCAAACACTGAGGTTAGTTTAGCCCTTAACCCCGATCCGGGCCTGCACGCTCGACAGCCAATCCCGGTGTGTGGAGGGCGGGGCAGAGACAGGCCACACTGGAAGGCGAGCGGTTAGCGCTCTAGACATTGTTCCTCCTGGGCTATTTAGCCTCTCGTCGGCCTCAGCGCGCAGCGTTGGCGCGCAGGATAGCGCCTACTCCTGCGCCTAAGACGAGCCAAAGACCAGCCCATCTGTGCCCGTCCGTGACAGGACGGGGCCAGGGGCTAGAGATTATGGCGTGGCCGCCACAGGACCATGGTATATCGAATTCCATTTGAAGAACATATACCCCACAGGTATTATGAGAGCTACGCAACTGCATTCCAACTGTCTGTGACACTATCATAGAAACCCCCCTAGAGGGCCCTTTTGCCTGCCACAGATGTCATACTCAGTTTGACCTCTGTGTGGAGCAAAGAAGCCAATCACAGGAATTTGAAGTATTACAAGTCATAAGACGAGAAATAGCCCCTACAAATATCTCTGGAGATAACTCCATCTCATGGAGCAAAAACATTCTTTGTAATACCCGGTCACTAGTAAAGCATTCCATCCAGGTCTGGGATCTCATTTCTACTGAGGAACCAGACCTCTGCTTTCTAACAGAAACATGGCTTAAGCCACATCTAGTTCCAGCTATCACACTGGGCGTCCCATTTGGATACAAGATAGCCAGGGTCGACCGCCCTAATAAAATTGGAGGGGGGATTGCAATTGTTTATAAGGAGGAACTGAATTTAGATATCCTTGAGGAAATTAGTAATCCACAAATGGAATTACTAATTTTTAAACTCAGTCCCAACCCCAGAGAACAAAGAAGGGGGGCGTTGCTGTATAGACCACCAGGCTCGATT
The DNA here is from genome assembly GCF_964263255.1 of Lissotriton vulgaris. NCBI lineage: Eukaryota > Metazoa > Chordata > Amphibia > Caudata > Salamandridae > Lissotriton > Lissotriton vulgaris. The sequence continues at coordinate 1,854,971,097 of NC_141693.1, read as the reverse complement.
GGGAATTTTCCTGTTGCATTAATTATGGCTCTAGCACCGTTTGTGCAAGACAACCAGGATTTTCTACTGGTGGGGGACTTCAATGTCCATAGTGAGTCAGAGAAGTGTATGGAGGCAAGAACCCTTCTAATGGACCTAGACTCTCTAAGACTGAAGAAGATCAACCATGGTCCCACTCATGAGCCAGGCCACACTTTGGATTTAGTTATGTCCAACTCACCCTTAATTAGATGCATGCCACCCATCCAGGTAGAATGGACAGACCATTTTATTCTAGAGTTCCATACTGCCGTCAATGATAAGTTACGAAAGCAGAGTGCTCTGGCCAACAAAAGGAGACCTTGGCATAAATTAACTACGGAAGCCTTTAGAGACAAGTACACAGCTCCCCTGTTTAAACACACCACAGGAGATATAACAACGGAGCTGTACAGGTTTGAGGAGGCAGTTAGGGAAGCAATAAATATTACCATCCCACAGAAAGTATATAAACCTCGCCCAGCCAAAAGGCAAGAAATATGGTTTTCTGAAGAGCTAAGATCATTGAAACAAAAAACCAGAAAACTGGAAAAACTGTGGAGACAGTCTCGGAGGCTAGAAGATAAAGAACTCCACAGATCCTCTCTTAAGTTGTACCATAAGGCCATCAGGGCTGCTCGGAAAAATCATATCGCAGCACAACTAATAGAGGCTGGGAAGGATTCTAGAGTTCTGTATAACATCCTACAACCCTTTACCAGACCGGTAGCCTGTGAGACTGTAGAGGTTGCCACTCAAGATCTGTGTAATGAGATCTCTGTTTTCTTTAGGAAGAATATAGAGATTATTTATGAAAGGATAATGGCATCAAATATGGCTGGGGGAATGGATAACAACAACAGCTTCCAGACTGATGTACAATTTGGGCAATCCACCCAATGCCTTACCAACTTTCCTCCTATTTCCTTAGAGGAGGTGAACGCATTGGTTGCCCAAATAAAGAGCGGTAGTCCTTATGATAGCATCCCCGCCCGTATCTTGCCTAGGCTTGTAGAAGTACTTGGGCCAGATATCCAGAACTTGGTAAACCTCTCTCTTTGCACAGGGGAGGTTCCCACTGACTGGAAGAGGGCATTAGTGAGACCACTGAGGAAAAACACTGCCATTCCTTGGACGGTGCTGGAGAATTTAAGACCTAGTTCCATTCTTCCCTTTTTGGGGAAAATTATAGAGAAATATGTAAACCGCCACTTGTCAAACTACACTGAATTAGTAGGTGGCTTAGATCCATCCCAGTCAGGCTTTAGGCCAAGACACAGTACTGAGACCACCTTGCTGTCAGTCGCAGACGATCTACGCATGTTCCAGGATAAAGGTTATTCTGTTATCCTGGTTCTGTTGGATCTGTCTGTGGAGTTTGACACCGTGTCACATAACATCATGACCACCAGGCTAGCTAACATCGGCCTGGAAGGCAAGGCGCTGGCCTGGTTGAGGAGTTTCCTGACAGGTCGCACCCAAAGGGTTACCCTGGGTGCCCACCAGTCAGAGGAGTTGGGGATTTCTAAGGGGGTGCCACAGGGCTCTTGTTTGAGCCCTACTCTTTTTAATATCTATGTGGCCCTCCTAGCCAACATCATGAGATCCCATGGGTTCATCCCGGTATCATACGCGGATGACACCCAACTCCTCTTTCCTTTTAAAACCCTTACAGTGGAGGTCAGGAACTCCTTTGCTCAGGGGATGAAGGTGGTGGCACACTGGATGGCATCTAACTTCCTGCAGTGTAATGTTGCTAAGACGGAGGTGATGCTGTTCGGTGAGGCTAAACTTCTGTGGACCCCTGACTGGTGGCCTCAAGATCTGGGCCCGGTCCCGGAGCCCAAGCAGGTAGTGAAAAACCTCGGCATCCGGTTAGATCAGGAGCTCTCCTTAAAACAACATGGCAATCAAGTGATGCACTCTTGTTTTCATATTATTGGGATGCTAAGGAAGGTATTTCCTCTGCTACCAGACTCTACTAGGAGAACTTTGGTTCAGGCTCTAGTGTTGAGTCGCCTGGATTACTGCAATGGACTGTTGCTGTCAGCAAATGAAGCAGTAATTTCCAGGCTCCAGGTGATACAAAATACTGCTTCCCGCCTGGTTTTAAACCGACCCCCTCACACCCCCTCTAAACCTCTTCTGAAAAAGCTGCATTGGTTGTCTATCAAACAGAGGGTGAAGTTTAAGACCTGCTGCATAATGCACAAATGTTTACAGGGGAAGGGCCCGGCATATTTGACCAACAAATTCTCCCGATACATACCTACACGCTCCCTGAGATCTAGTGAGCAGGCCTTGCTTCACGTTCCAAGAGCAAAAAAAGCAAGACAAGGAGAAAGATCCCTCTCAATCGCTGGCCCAACTCTGTGGAACAGCCTCCCATTTCAAAACTGAATAATAACATCTATGGCCAGGATCTGCTAGTTGCTTTTTTAGCTGCCAAAGGCGCGGAGATACTCCTGCGGGAGTTGATCCCAGCGCGATACAAACATGCAAATAAATAAATAAATAAATGAACACCAGAAGACTTGATGCAGGAGGGTACAGGGGTGGGCTGAGCAAAATGGGATGATGTGGGATGGCACAATGCAGAGTAAGTAAGCGAATGTGGGAATAGTGGGCAAGCTGCATAAGTTAGCTGCAAGTCCTATGTCCCAACCGTATATCATCTACTGGAGCTAAGTGGTACATAAAACTCACCACTTGATCACCTAAAAGTATTGAATGAATCTGACTTAAAGGAAATCGTCTATCTTTAGTCCTGACTCTTCCTCAGCTGAGGAGTCATTGGACCACATCAATGACATGCACTTTCTCAACTTCTATCAGAAGAGAGGCAGTAATCTGCATCCTCCTGGCCAGCATTTTCTCAACTACAGTGGCCCGGGTGCAAGTAAAGCTGATAGAAAATAGAGTTGTCAGATGGATTGCCTTCACTGAATTCTCGGAATCCCAATGCTATCCCTTACAGAAGACATTGCTTACTTCCAATTCCCATGTGCATTCCCTGAGATACAAGGGGATGTCTGTGGCAATCTCTGTCATTTCTTGTCAGACAGATATGAAAACAAGCATTGACAAATTCAAGAGGCCTGTCATTGACAGCCAGCCTTTTGGCTTTGCTCAGTCAGTCAGTCAGGATTCTTTATTCAATGATTAAAAATCACCATAAAAGTACAGACATACAATATACACTCCTTTCTTTAAAAAAAAACAATTACATTGACATGAATCCCAATGTTGGTACAACAAAGTCACAATCTGTTATAAAAACATAATAGGCCTTTAAAAGCAATCACAGAAATCTCACAGTCCCCCCCATCCCCCTAGTTGCCCTCAATCGAACTGCTACTTTAATAAAATTAATAATACAGCACAATGTAAGGGGATCAGTCGCCTGTTGTAGAAAGATCAAAGCCTCTTGAGCACATTTCATATTAGATTTTTTTAAGATGTCAAACAAGAATCTGCGCCTAGGTTCAGAATAAAATGAACATAACAATACAAAATGAAGGGAATCCTGCGGAGACCTATTGTCGCAGCCGCAGGTTCCCTTCAGCTCAATTGTAGATGAATACCCTAGTGGTAATGCCAATAAATATGGTAAAAGATTAAGCCTAAAACGGCTCATTAAAAACCTGTCCTGCGCATTATATATCAAATATAAATAAGGTTCCATTTCTTCTGTGGTCTTTACAAAGTTGTAGGCACACACCGTGGTTTTGACCCTTTCTAGCTCTGTTCTCTGTATAACTTTGTGTGCCAAGAACGCTTTTTTAACCATCGTCTTATGCTGAGGGATAATCGCTGCAGGGTCGGCAAAGAGATTCCCGAGGCCCAGGGTTTCCAATACGGACTTAACATAACTGAGCCACGGGATTCGCATCCATTTATCTCTGACCAGGCAGTCCATCATTATTTCCCTGCTTAAGGTCGCTTCTGGGTTTACCCAGATTTTGAGCCAAGCTAGGATTGGCCTAACCTTCACCAAATCTTCCAGGTAGGATATCCCTAACTCCCTGTGTGCAATTGCTGCAGCAAGACTTTGTGGGGCTTTCAGGACGGAACGTTAATATTTGTTCTCCTCCCGCTGCAGTTGGCAAATGTTCACGAAGCCCCACACCTCTGCCCCATAGGTGACTTTAGAGCAACACATGGAGTTGTACAGGTTCAACACCTGTTCAGGGCACCACCTCCCCAACCTACGACCATAACCTGCGATTGCCTCCGTTGGTGACATTCATCTTACGTCAACGTTCCTCCTCCAGACAGTTAAATTTTAATGACCCGTCAAATACCAGATACAAGAATGATTTAACTTTCTCTATCTTATGGCTCCCTATCGTGAAGGGGCATTTGTTGCAGGGTTTGTTACCAACGGATAAAACGTAGGATTTACCCAAATTAACAGACAGGTCTAGTGAACCCATAAAAGATACTAAACCATCAATTAAAATCTGTAGGCTCTTTGGTGTGCGTCCGAGGAGGACCGCGTCATCTGCGTAAAGTAACACATGAACATGACGCGTCCCTACTCGTGGACAATCGGATCCCAGCTGTAGGAGATGCTGCTCCAGATTATTAATATAAAGGGAAAATAAAAAAGGCGCCAAGATACAGCCTTGGCGTACCCCACTTCTACAAAGGAAGAAGTCGGTACATCCACCCTCCATATTGTACCTGACTTGCGCTGAGGTGTTACTATGCAATTCTCTTAAGATGTTAATAAGGCCAACCTCTATCCCCATACTGGTCATCATGTCCCAAAGCTTGTCCCTATTTACATGGTCAAAAGCAGCTGCCAGATCCATGAACCCCATGTAAATGGATTCATTACTGGCCTTGGTGTATTTGGCTGCTAACATGTAAAGGTTCAAGCATTGGTCACTCGTGGACCGACCCGTCCTGAAACCATACTGAGTGTCTGAGATAATGTTATTTGCCTCTGTCCACTCAGACAACCGGTTTAATATCCCCCTTCCCAAGATTTTGGCAGACACATCAATCAGGGAGATTGGACGATAACATTGGGGGTCGTCCCTGCTACCCTTTTTAAAAATAGGGACAATGATAGCTGTTGACCAGGAGGGCGGTAAGCCACAGCGAATTGCTGTCTTAATACTATCTTTAAGCTCCTTCAGGGCTTTAGAGCAGTCTCGGTCAAACCACCGCGGCTGACTACAAGTCCCTTTTATCGGGGCGCTAGTCTTTAACAGACCATCTACTAAATCAGCAATATGTTCGAATGCTGTGAGTAGCTGCTGTCCTTCTATTGTCACGTCTAGACACGCCTCAAAAGCTAATTTCCCCTTCTCCATCAGTGATCTGTAAAACCTTTCTCCATCAAATTTGGCCCACCTAAGGCGTCTGCCCTGATCAGTGACCCTCTCAGTTGTCGCGTCGGGTTGTCTCCTTCTGGGACAGGCCCGATAAAGTACATCTAGCACCAGGGGGTTATGTTCGCTAAACGGGTTCCAATCTATCCCAACCCTGGAAATTCTGTTTTTAAAAACCCTTGAGGCAAGAATATAGTCAATATATGAGGAACATCCCCTACCCTTAAAAGTGGGTGGCAAGATGTCATCCTGCGGTATATACGCCATATCCATAGTATGAACCAGGTCTTGGTAATGCAAAAATTTTGTTAAAGCATGACCTTCTAATGAATGCTCAAAGTGGGCGCCATTATCCTCTGGGCAGCGTGACCAGGCCTCATCTATTGGGAAAAGAGCCGGGCAGAGGTGACAGTTAAAATCCCCCATGACCAGAATATTTTGGGCGTGGGGCCTGGCTCCACAAGTGGAATCCTGGCACAATCTGTACTCCAATTCTCTTATCAATGCGTTGCATCCTCCACCTGCATCATTGGGCTCCTTATTTCCATTCAGTAGCTAAAAACCGTTCTGTGCAACATACCAAATTTGTTCAGGGGAGGACTTCGAGAGGGGTCTTTTGAAGGTCCTTTTGCTAAATATCGTGGCCAGACAGGGATGGTCTCTTAATCTTCCAGTTTCCCCGGTGACGGTCTCCCCCTGTCCCTGGTCTGACCATGCCCTTATCTCTTTCTCTGTCTCTCTCAACCCGACACCCAAAGTCCCCCACGCTAAAAACACCTGGGCGCGGAATTGGAATAGAGTCAACTTTCCCACTCTTATGTCTCACCTTCAGAATTCTACCCCGCCTCTCTCTGGTCTCCCGTCCGACTCACAAGCCAACACTATTAACACCTGGTTGGCTAGAGGCTGTGACTCAGTGGCCCCCCTACGTCGCATCTCTGTTCGGCGACCAAAGGAGTCTAACAGGTGGTTTAACGACCACCTAAAAGAACTTAAGCTGTCCGCTCGGCAGGCAGAAAGGCACTGGAGGAAAAATTACTGTCCCGCACTCAAATCCCTTTATCTGAAATCACTCGCCGACTATAAGATCGCAATCATTGCCGCTAAAACCTCGTATTTCTCAACAAAAATAATGTCTGCCGAAAACAAACCTAGGGAGATCTTCAGCATAGTGCAGGACTTGGCTTACTCCGACAGGGCTTCACCTCAAATCCCCCCATCCCAGCCTCTCTGTAATCAACTAAACACTTACTTCCTCGATAAGATAGCTACCATTAAAGCCAACATCCCCCCCCCTCATCAGCCTATGTTGACCCTTCTCCTCCTTCTGTTCAAAACCTTCTCACCTCCATCCCCCCTATCACTGAAGAGGTATTCCTAGACTTACTCCCCAAAGTAAAGTCAGGCTCTCCGGCAGACATCTGCCCGGCGCGAATTCTCCAACGAATCTACTCCTCTTGTCCTGAACCCCCCATTACCTTTCTTAACAGCTCCCTAGCGCAGGGAGTAGTGACCCCTACGCTTAAATCAGCCACCATAGTGCCCATCCTAAAAAAAACTGGTGCTGACCCATCTATCTCAGCCAACTACCGCCCCATCTCCCTGCTGCCCTACTTGGGCAAGGTGCTGGAACGCTATGTCACCACGGTTCTCAGCACCCATGTAGAGGCCAATGGGGGATTGGCTTCCCGCCAGGCTGGCTTTCGACCTAGGCACTCAACTGAATCAGTCGTGGTATCGGTCCTGGACAACCTCAGGAAGGGCATGGATCATAACAAACACCAGGCCCTGGTACTCCTCGATCTCTCGGCCGCATTTGACACGGTAGACCATACCATCTTACTGTCCCGTGTCAAGGCGGCTGGAATTGAGGGAGCAGCCCTGGTGTGGCTTTCCTCCTTCCTGAGGGACCGCACTCAGGCGGTCCGGCTCGGAGATTTTACAACCATCCCACTCCCCGTCACGTGTGGTGTCCCCCAGGGTTCTTCCTTGTCCCCCCTACTATTCAATCTTTACATCTTCCCCCTCATTTTCGCTCTTCAACAGCTGGAGGTCACTGTGTTCAACTACGCGGATGACCTACAGCTCATATTTGACCTATCCTCTTCTCCCCTCTCTGTTTCCAGCTTTCAGCACACCATGACATTCATCAGGGACTGGATGAACCATAGTCATCTCAAACTGAATCCGGACAAAACCGAGTTGGTTCTTACCGGAGGTCCTTCCAGTCCCTGGAACTCTCTCTTCTGGCCCCCCACCCTTGGTCCCGCCCCCACTCCTTCTACCACGGTCAAAACTCTGGGGGTTAAAATGAATAATCAGCTCACCCTCCACTCTCAAATCAGCTCCGTAGTCTCCTCCTGCTTCCTCACCCTCCGAACTATCCGCACTGTTGCTCGCTTCTTCTCCCCCCAGGCACTCAAAATGATCATGGCCGCTTTAGTCATATCACGACTTGATTATGCCAACGCCCTCTACAACGGCATACCAGCATACAGTCTAAGGAGGCTACAGGTGGTCCAAAACCAAGCCGCTCGGCTGGTTTTTGGTCTCCCACGCTACCACCACTCCACACCCCTCCTCAGGGAGCTTCATTGGCTCCCGATCAAGGAACGTTCTCTGTTCAAAACCGCCTGCATGGTTTTCCAGGCTCGTCAAGGCACCGCACCTGCTTTCATCGCCTCACTAATAAAAGAATACGTACCCTCTCGACAACTTCGTTCCTCTTCCAAGTCCCTCCTCCAAGTCCCACGCTTCAGACGCAAAAAGCGGGGTGGGTCCAACTTTTCCACCTTGGCCCCCACTTTCTGGAATTCCCTTCCTGACCACCTACGTGCGTCTACCAACTATGCAGCCTTCCGTAAGGATCTAAAAACGTTTCTTTTTAACCAGGCATTCCCTGTGTAAACCTCCTTCCCCAGCCCAGTCCCGGGCCCCCCTTCGTCTCTGTAGACAATCCCCTCCACTAGCGCCAAGAAACCGTTCGGTGTATGCTGCGCTTTATAAATGTTTTAAATTAGAAATTAGATGCCTAAAGAGATTTCTTGAGTGTGTGTAAATTACATTATTGGTCGATTTATTTTGCTAATGACAAAAACAAATTGAAAGTGGAAGGGGGGGGGGAGCGTACCTTATTCTTTGAGTACTGTCGGATTACGGCGGTTTTTAGCTACTGAATGGAAATAAGGAGCCCACAAGCTAGATTAAGTAAAATAATGTTTTTGCATCTTGCAGATACAAGATACATACAGCCCTGATGACAGACCAGTGACTTTACGCCTGGTCCAGAAACGCGTTGGCAGTGTTGTTTGGGAGGTAAAAATCATCATTATTAAAAAGCACTAGGACCGGCTGGTCCAGTATTAAAAAAACTCATTAGTCATTGAGTTGCTTATATTTTTCCTCCCAACTCTAGTTTCTCTCACTTGTCGTTTGTAATAATTGTTGTTTGTGATGAAACCATTATCATTTTTTTGTAATTTTGTTGTAAATGCTTGATGTCAAAATGTTTTCTAATGTGTAAATAATGTTTGTCTTTTAATGTTTGTAGAAAGTTTAATTAGCCTTGTAAATATTTGAATTCATTGTCTTTTTCTGCTATGAATTTTTTGAAAACTTGAAAAAGGTATAAAATAATGAATACAAAGTAATGTGGTCTAGGGAAGCGACAATAAATTGGTTTCTTACCCTTCAAAATACGTATTGAGTAATTGTGGTGTGGGCACTGTGTGCTGCTTGTTACTTATATAGGGTCTAGCCTCTCACACGTAAAGGACCTAACCCCTGTTGTTCACAACCTTTAGAATGTTGGCATTTCCCTACCTAGAGTTTCTGTGGCCTTTCTGTGAGTGGCCACCTGCCTGTGCTGGTGATGGCTCTCCCACTGGCCAATATTTTATTGGGGCCAGACAGGAGACAAAAGGGCCTGGGTATAGAGGGGAGTGGGCCTTTCTGATAGGATGGCTTGGGAGGGGCTGGAACCAGCCCCAATTACACTTCAAAGGAACCCACCTCCAGTACACACAAAGTAACCTGACAACAGGCCTACCCCTGCCTTTGTTTTACTATCCTGGTTGGAGCCACACCTAGGAGAAAGAGAGGAACTGACCAGAACCAGTTTTAAGGTTATACAAGGTTGTTACGGGCATAAAAGTTCCATCCCCAGAACATGAAGAAGTGAAAGAACGTGGACCTGGATGGCAAAGGCAGGAACACCATGGACAGCTGGGAGAACAATTTGCCCGATGCCCCTGATGGACTAAGGACTCTGTCTACAGCTGACTTCCAGGACTAGATGGGTCTACACAGAGCCAGTGGTGCTGGCCCCTTGCACCCCCTGAGGGCCACTTGTGGAAAGACTTGGGCTTCACAGCCCCCTAGATGCCCTGCAAGATGGCCAGTAGGCAATGGGTTCTGTGGAGTGCAAAGCAGAAGAGAAGACTGGCACAAGAGCCAGTGCTACCAGCTACTCGCAAGGTATGCCCCTTTTGAAGCCTAGAGGCCTGCTGAAAATGCTCCTGGTAGGTAGAGGCTGGAGCTCCCCACCAGGAGTAAAACGAGCCCAAGATCATTGTAATTGGCCCAAAGGGGCCCAAGATATTCACTGTTAATGTTTGTGTACTTTGACCTTTTGCAAGAAACCGAGCCCAAGGTGCTCCGCCGTCCTTTCATAACATTCCACCCTGGATGGGCCAGTGGCTGGGGATTGGCACAAGACCAATTCATTATTTTTGCCCAGGGAGGTGGAATGCTTAGGTCCCCGTTGCCAGATTCATTCTTGGTCCAGGGACCCCATTCCCCTGGCCAGGCGCATTTAATATTGTCCTTGGGTATTCCATCCCCTGGGACCAACAACCCAGATGAGTATTTACTGCCTCCTGTTCCCCTGCCCGTGACTGTGGAAGCAGGGACTTTGGTCAGTGACCGCTGCTGCAGTTGTAAAATGAGGTGTAGTATTCTAAGCGACGAAGACTAAATTAAAGGGGCTCATGGTTTAACATTAATTTTACAATACTTTTTTTTAAAAAGTGGCTAAACAACGACCAAAGAGAGACGAAGGCACTTATTTGGGTGTAAGGAACAAGAGTACCTCTGTAGCTCCCATTAGTCACAAAATCCTTGATTCATTTGAGGTGATAGTACACAAAGAATTTCATGAGGCATTTAAAGTGAAAAAACCCTCGGGGTTTCCAACTTAATCCAAAAGGAACGAGAAAGTATCACACAAATATCAAACAATATAGTAATTACATGTTGCAAGGCAGACATGGGTGGAACCTTAGTAATCCTGGATAGCGACTTTTACGTCAAAATTGTGAATGATCACACCTTTTAAGAGGAGAGTGTATCACTGGTGTTTGTTTTTTCTTTCTTGCAATACATTGGATGACAGTGCTTTTGTTATATAAGCTAGGACCCAACATACAACACTCATCTAGTTAATTGTGCTGGAGTGCATTGGTTATTGAGATGAAACTGTCCCAACATTAATGATTCAAGATTATGAATTACACGTGGCAGGAAGGTTATAGCTTTCATATGCAAGGGTTTAATATGCATAGGGGATTCTGAAAGGTGCATAAAGACGTCATAGTGCTCTACAAGAAAACATATCAACATACATCTGCCCCCATCATCATGCACATGGAAAAACCTATGAGCCAATGATGAAGAACACATTAATGAATGATAAATTTAGGAAGGAGGAAAAGGATAACGAAAGGAGCAGAAAGGAAAGAAATAAAGGATAAGGAAAAGAGTAGAAGAGGAGGAAAGAAAAAGAACAGAACGTGACAAAGGAAAGAAGTATGAAAGAAAACAACAGGAAGAAAGCATGAAAGAAGCAAGAAATTAAAGACCGAAGGAAAGGAGGAAGGAAGAAATGAAAGACCGAAGGAAAGGAGGAAGAAAGAAAAGGAGAGGAAGCAGAGATTGATAATGAGGATGGAAATAAGAAACGAATCAAAGAAAGGATGGATGGATAGCAAGGATGCAAGGAGAAGAAGGAATAAGAAATAAAGGAAAGAAGGAAGGGTAGCAAGTGATCAATGAAATGAAAGAAGTAATGAAAGAAGCAATAATGCAAAATAAAGAAACAGAACAAAGGTACAAAGGTGAGAAGAAAAGGAAAGAAGGGATGTAAGAAAGGAAAGAAAAAAGAATGAAGCAACAAAAAGAGAAACTAAAAATGATGCAAAGGAAGTAAAATAGGCACAAAGGAGAGAAAGAAAGGAGACTGAAGGAGAGAATGGAAGAGTCAAAGAAACAAGGAAAGGAAAGGAAAATACAGAAAGGAGACCAAGAAAGAAGGAGCGAGAAAGATAGAAACAAAAGAAAAGCATGAGAAAGAAAATAGAAAAAATACATAAGAAAGAGACAAAAGAAAGAATGAAATGAAGAGTAGAAAAACAGATCAAATAGAGTGCTCTGAGGCATTTAGTTGTTGACAGGCTTCTAACCCTTTTGAATTCAAAACTGCTTCTGTCACACATAGATGGCTGCAAGGAGCTCAATAATTGCACATATGCCCTCTAGCCTAAAGCTGCATATCACGTGCATGAAATCGAATGATTGACAGACTACGTTTTTACCTAATATAAGAATGCAATCTTTCTTTTGTTCAGTTATTTTTTTAAATAGTGCTTGTTAGACTTGGTATCTTTTGGTGTGTTTCCCCCGAGCTTTTGCTTTCCGCCCCCGAGTTTTGACTGTTTTTGCTGGTATAACGTTTCTGCGTGCTTTTGGCACTGCTGATCAGTGGTAAAGCACTGGTGCTCCTGTGGTAAATTGTGTTATGATTGGATGTGCGAATTACTTGTCAGCCCCCAGTAACCGGCACTGCGGGTGCCGGGGCTTGTGAGTCCACCGCTTCTCGTGGGCCTGCAGCACTGATTGTGCCACCCATGTACGTAGCCCGAAAAAGGTATAAGTGAATGAAGTTTGGTATGCCTGAACTCAGTGTCTAAAGACGCAGCCTTTAGCAAAGGTGCCCTTCTCATTCTGAGTTCATAAAAGCCACTTTTAGAAAGTGGGCATTATTTTGCTCGGTCCTCCTGTTTGCCTCTGCTGGAATGTCAATTGCCTGTCTGGTTTTTGGGACGACAGATGGCTGGGGAACGGGTGGCTCCTGATTAGTCTAGGTAGGTCAGGAAAGGGCCAAACAGACCTGGGTTACGATGGGGGAAGAGGGAGGGAATCTCCTTGCACCTCAAAGGGCCTGGTCTACCTCTGACAAAGCTGTGTCCACCTCCTGCCAGGAATTCACACCAGAGACAGTCCAACTGGTTCTGGTCGGACACAGACACCCTCTGCCTGAAAGATCAAAGGATTTTTAGATACAAATGCTGGGTCCCAGACCCCTTAATGTTAGAACTTGTCGGTATCAAGAAGACTGCACAGAAGAAGAGCCGGAGAAACTGCTGAAAGGAACGACCACTTTGCTGCGTGCTTTGTTGGGCTGACCTGCAGTGACTGCTTCTGTCTTGGGCAGTGAAAGGCCTGGACTGGACTTTCTGCAACCAAATTGGTGAGACTTCCCAAGGGCTTGAGGTAGAGCTTGCCGCCTGTTCACAAAGTCTCAGGAACAGCAAAGACTTCAGGTTCTTCAACCCACAGCTCTCGGGACTGTGTGTTTTGTGCTGCAACCCGAAGAACACCACCCAATGATGTCTATGACGACCCTGCCGAACCGTGTCCTGAAGGCACTGCAGATTGCACCGCCGCAACACCGCACCGCGACCCTGGTCTCACTGACGATGCCTGCTGATGCCATCACTGAGCCGCTGCACGCACCGTGACCTGTGGGCACCGGACTCCGCACCGCCTTGCTTCACGCTGAAGCTTTGGCACCGCAGAGGGCACCGCCGACACACTGCACCGCGACCCTGGTCTCACGACGACGCATACTGACGCCATCACTGAGCCGCTGGTTGCACGTCAACCTGTGGGCACCGCACTCTGCACCGCCTTGCTACATGACGATGCCTTGGCCTTCTTGATGCCACTACTTCCTGACAAAATCAACGCCACTGCCTGCTCGGGGGCACCGCTCGTAAGTTACACGACGCACCGCACTCATCCCACACCGCAGCCTTGACCTACTGACGCCGGCTCCATCGACTCCAGTTCATCAGCCGCCGACAGGCTTCAACAACGACAACACCACTGCTTGCACCATGACCTGCTAGCACCGTGACAAGCACCACCCCCATCTCGCACTGTGACCCTGGTCTCACAACGACAACGAGTCCACCGAGCTACTGCTCACATCGCGACCTGGGGGCACCGCACGCCGTACTGCTGCGCTTCACACCTGTTGGTGCCAGCGCTCCGAATCCCATCAGAAAGGAGCTCGACCTGCAATGCGAGTGACCTCAAGGGCCCCATCGCCCTGCATCTCTGAAAGGCACTGTTTGCGGGTCTTCCCGACACCGTAGTTGGCCTGCGACCCCGCGGTCAGCAAGAAATGTTTTTGAATTTTTTGTTCACGACGACGTGATACCCCCAGACGGAGCTGTCGACATTAAGGAACTATTTTTAAAAGCATATTTTGATAAGTGAAGATTTTGAAGTATAGTATTGTGGATTTTTATCGTATTCGGTCTTGTCTTAAGTATCTAAAAATTGGATATTTTTCTAAACTGGTGTGGTGTACTTTTGTAGTGCGTACACTGTATTACTGATGGTTATGTGCAAATACTTTACACATTGCCTCTAAGATAAGCCTGACTGCTCGTGCCAGGCTACCCAGGGGTTAAGCAGGGGTTATTTTAGGAGGGTAACTCCCTTATCCTGACTAAAGTGGTGGTTTCTGCCTCACTTTGGCGCAAGCCTCAGCTAGCCAAAAATCCCATTTCTAACAGTGCTGCACATTATAATTGTTCTCACGGGTCAAACAAAATAAAATCCCATTCAAATGTATGTTCAAGGGCTCCCAGCAAAAAGTATATATTTAATCATTGGAAGGCAACATATTTCAGTCAAATCCTGATCTCCTTATTTTGATTGTTATTTGATGGAGCCTTATGCAGTCTTTTGTGTTTTTTGTGGGAGTGTTGCTGGGTACCCCTGTTGTTTATTTGTTATGTGATAACAGCAGGTTTATCCCTGCTGTGAATTCACCCCTGTCCCACACTCAGTTAAAACACTGCACTTCACTGCTCCTTCATTTTGAGCTGGAAAGAGTTAAGCAGAATAAAAAACACAAACTGAATTTTATGAAACTTGTAAACATCTTTGGGAGGATTATAGGAATACTTTTGAAGGTGTCTGGTGTGGTAATGGGGTATAGTAGGGTGTCCAATTCTTTTATGTTTATTGAAAATTCTTAGAGCAGAATGCAAAGTGGGAGAGGATTCAGAGTGGCCGAGAAGGAGTGATCGCGTAGGAGGACGGTCGCTAGCCTTTTTACGTGCCTGGGGCTGTAATAAACTTAACTTGAAGTCAAAAACTATCTGACTCATCCTTGCAGAAGTGGCAACGAGGAGAAAAGGAAGAAGAGAATAATGTATAAGGTTTTCTGCCCCAGCAGCACTATTTGCAATATTGCAACAAAACGAAAGATGGCAACTGCGCACCCAAAAAAAAAGAGAGAGATTACTCAGAGTTAGTGGAGGTGTAAGAGAAGCAAATTGAGACAATTCTAAAAACAATGGGTGAGCAACTTATTACAAGAAAGTTAGAGTGGACTGTGAATGACAGTAAATGACAGTTCACCTTTAGCTTTCAATGCCATTGGAGCCCAACAGCATTCTTCAGCGCTGCGGGCCATCGATGCATACTGTGGTGTGTTCACATTTCTCTGTCCCAATAAAGTTATTCCCATCTTCACTTGTTATTATGGTTTCCTATTGTTATATAGAATGTATTTACCTCACTTGGAATGTACACAAGTAATGGGTTTGAACTGGAGGGTGGAGAAGCGAAGAAGTTGGTTGGAGCAGGACATACTTTTATGTGCACCAGTGGGTCATTGTATGGAACTTGAAAACCTTGTATTATTTGTTTACCGACTACTTCGCCCCTTTGCAATGGCGATGAGTTGTTTATGCTGACCCACTGTGCCATTTTCATATTTTTGTCACTCTGCTTGTTTCACCGATTTTTTTTTTTTTTTTGCGCTATTGATGACTATCCGGACCGCTTTGGAGAAGGAGGACTTTTCTCTGCTGTTCGGTCTGACTAAGGTACGGTTAAAGTTTTTTTCTTATTGTCTTGGCAGTTGGGAATTCCCCCACATTCAAGTGTATACGTGAAGAGTGTCTCGAGCAACCACTCTGTAGCGGGTGACTCTTGTGTATGTGCTATTCAATCGGTTAAAAGAACGGTTACATCGGGAGCTGTTAAAGGCAGTAAACCTAGTTGCAATAGATGTGCGGCCACATGAATCTAGGTATTTAGGAGTCGCAAACGGTGCGATTCGGTAAAATCGGCCGTTTGCGATTCCTAAATATCTTTTTAGTATGCATCAATCATTTTGGTCAAATCGCTAATTTTAGCGATTTCCAAAAATGCGATTGCTTCTAAGGAATCGCAAATTTGCGATTCCTTAAAAGCAATGCATGATTGTTTTTAAATTGCGAATTCGCAATTATGGGGTGCAAATTACCACGAGGGTGAACCTCGTGGTAATTTGCGAAAAATAATTAAAATGCTCAAATTAGCATTTTAAACACTGTCATGTTACAGACACACATGTCCTTAGGACATGTGTGTGTGTAAACATCCACTTTAAAATACATTTCAGGGGTGCAGGGGGGGGGTCCTTTGGACCCCACCCCTGCACCCCTGGAATGCATTAACATTTTGAGAATTCTAATTTGCGAATTCGCAATTCCCATTGATTCCTATGGGCCTTTTGGCCCATAGGAATCAATGGGAAATGCGAAATTGCAAATTAAAATTCGCATAATATTTGCGATTCAGTAAAAATTGCGATTTTTACCGAATCGCAAATATTATGCGAAAATATACATGCTTCCCATTTTGCGAATTCCAAATTGCGATTCCCTATTTTTCGCAATTTGGAATTCGCAAACGGCCGGGATGATGCATGTGGCCGGTGGCTCATAGACGCATCTTGCTAATTGTACCAATTGCCCTGCCTTAAGAAAGAAATGTATAAAATGCAATAAGTTTGGACATTTTCAAAGTGTGTGCAAGTCTATGAGAGCATCTCCAAATCCTTTGGTGTACTCTGTTTCTAGTGTTCAAGATGAATTAGATAATTTACTTCTAATATTGTATGATCCCATGTCTGAATGTGCTATCAATAATGTGAATGTACCTTTCAAAGCACCGTTAGGTGTTGTTCACATTGGAAAGGTAAGCCTGGATGTTATGGCAGACTCTGGGTCAGCTATAACTGCTTTGTCTGAGGTTCCTTTTAAGGAAAATTGAACGGATGTCAAACTAAAACACACAGATATCAATCCCAAAGCTTTTGCCAAATTTCACATTAACATGTTAGGATATTTTGAGGAATTATTAGAATTTAAAGGGATGTAACGTGCTAACAAACATTTATGTAGTCATTGATGGAAAGAACATTGTGGGATGGTATGATCTGCGTAAGTTGGGTATTATGTTGTGTCATGGTACAGATATGGATTGTCTTATTCGGTTGCAGGACATTTCTGTTAACTCAGTCACTTTTGAGGATTCAAAAGTTAACCATATTCTTGCTAGACACAGTGCTGTTTTTCAAAACAGAGTTGGCCAAGTAAAAGGTTTGACTCACAAGACTAAACTCAAGAAAGGAGCTATACCCATCCAACAGTAAGTACGTATGGTTTCGTTGAATGTGCGTCAAAATGTGAAGTCTCATTTAGATGCTATGTGTGCTGAAGGCATCATTGAACCTACTGATAGTTCTGAGTGGGTTTCGGCAAATGTTATCACACTTAAGAAAAATAATGAGCTGAGATTGTGTGTGTACCTTAGGTCATTTAACAAAAACATAGTGGTTAATACTTATCCTTTGCCCAGAATCCAAGAATTATTAGCTGCTGTCAATGGAACGAAATATTTTTCAGTCATTGACCTTAAATCGGAATATCATCAGTTTGTTCTTGTTGATTCTTCTAAAGACTTCACAGCTTTTGTTACGACGTTTGGGGTTTATAGATTTTTGAGAATGCTCTTTCGCTTGGCCTCGGCGGCCAGTGTTTTTTAGAAGTTAATTGAAGCTCTCTTTCAAGGAAGAAAAGGGGTACAGTCGTTCCAAGACAAAATTTTAATTTTTACTAAAACGTGTGAAGAACATGATAACATTTTGGAGGCTGTATTAGGTATATTGGAAACTAAGGGTATAACAGTGAGCAAGGACAAATATACATTTTTGGTTGAAAAAATTGACTATTTGGGTCATAAAGTTTCACGTTGTGGTATTTTTCCCAAGGTGGATTTAGTCAGTGCTTTGGATAAAGCTAGTAAACCCTATGATAAGGAGTCCCTATGCTCATATTTAGGGTTGTGGGAGTACTATGCTAGGTTTGTTAAAGGATATGCTCTGGTGGTTACCCGTTGAGGCAACTTCTAAAAAAAGGGACAGCTTTTGTTTGGACACAATTGCATGATATGGCTTTAGATCAAGTCAAGAAACTTATTGCGCAGGCACCGGGTCTCCATAACGTCGATCCTAATGGTAAGTCATTTTTCACTGTGGATGCTAGCGCTATTGGCTTGGGGGTGGTCTTTACTCAATTGTTGGAAAGAATGGAAAGAGTAATCTCTTTTATTTCTAGAGGCATCAGAGGGGCGGAGAAACACTACAGCACAAGGAGGCCTTGGCATGTGTGTGGGCTGTGGAAAAGTTGTAAAACTTTTTATGGGGACGACCTTTTGTTCTGGTGATGGATCACAAACATCTGGTGTATATGATGTATGGTGTAAGATCTGGTAATGCTTCTTCTGGGTTGATAAGACCTATTGCACGACTTCAGGAATTTAACTTTGAAATAAGGCACGTTTCGGGAGGGAAGAATGTAACAGCTGATTGTCTATCTAGGCTTCCTCCCGCAGAAGTGTTGGAAGAAAAGACTGTTGATCATCATGCATGTGTGATTGTGGAATTTTAATTTGCGATCTGAACATCATCTGCGCCAGCTTGTCACCTATGTACTACATGCACGGCGGCTATTCTAGGTCACCTATTTACTACGAGCACGGCAGCCATTTTAGGTATCATGGTCTCCCTGTCCACGATCGATCGCCAGCACGTCCCTCTGACCCAGCAAGCATCCTCCGCGCACCCTGGCTCCCCCTCCCTCCTCCTCCTTATGAGCATGACCCTTCTGCATGACCCTGTCCTTGGGAGTCACGCCAACGCCTGACCAACACCTCCTCTCCTCCCATGAATGCCCCTCTGTTGATAAACCTCCCTCCTGCGCTGGATTGTCCACGCAGCATGAATACCACTCCATTGATGGCCCCTCACCCCGTGTCTGACTGTCCACACAGGTCCGAGGCCATTGCCTAAGCCGGGAGATATCATTTACTGCCCTTTATTGTATGAGGTCGCTCTCCTTCAAAGGACCCTCTATTGATCCAGGCCTCCCCACCCCCCTGTGATATGATCAGGCGCACACATCCTAAGACTCGACGGAACACTCAGCTGCGTGATGGCCCCCTCCTCTTATCAGCAGGTTGAGGACCTCTATTGTGAAGATATATGGGGGTGGGATTGACACTAGGATTACGGGGATGTCTTTTTCTTGCTTTACAAAGATCTGATTGTATTAAAGAAAGGTCACATGCCATAAACCGGTGTATAAGAGGCCAGGCCTCCGAGAGGCTGTTAGAGCACCTCGAGACGATACCTTGTTGTCTGATCTGATGTGTTCTGCTCCGTCGGAATAAAACTTCTGTTTCCTGCCTTCTGGTCTCCGGCGCCTGCCTCATTGCTTGGTAAATTTGAATGGTACAAGGGCGGTTAGCGCCGGGCAAATCTTGAGAAAGGTCCTAGCCCTACCTTTTTCCACAATTGGCGTCCCAAAGCGTGGGGCCCATCAGCGACACGTGGATCCAGTGGGAGAGGTCCCGATGACAGAGTGAACGACTGCAACGATCGGGAAGAGCTCGTGTCCGATAGACCCTCGTCTGACAGCCGATCATCCGACCTTCACTAGTTCTGAACAGACCTCTCTCGAGTGATCTACGGTCCTGACTGGGAACCATCAGGAGTGCCGCGAACAACACGAAGGAGAGAGGACGATCGGGCGCTGGATCCAGAGGACAGGAAACCGTCCATGCGGTCCGGGTAAGGTCGTGTAAACACGACGAATTGAGGAAAATTGTTTTTGTTTGGATAATACTAGTATTACGCTTTGTTGAAACCCTCTGGAGATTCACTGTCTGCAAACGGGGAAAAACAAACAGGCTCTCTCTTTGCAAGCAGTGAAGGATAGGTAACGCAGACTTTTGTCCCCATTGTAATCCGTCGTGCCTATCTTCCTCCCCCACTGTTTCCCGAACTGTCGTTCGTGGATTATTGTCTGGAGATTCTTTGTCTGCAAACAGGGAAGAACAAGGCCTCTCTTTGCAGGTAGAGAAAGAGTGGGTAACGATAATTTTTCGTGCCCACTTATTCTCCCCACTGGATTGTTTGATTGGCCGATTATTCGGTATTGGTTCTTTTGAGGTATTCACGGCCTCCAAATAACGTAGAATAGAAATATTCTGTCTAGTCTTTGTCCGCCGTGATAAGATAGGTAGTGCAGACTTTTGTCCCCGTTGTAATCCGTCATGCCTGTCTTCTCCCCACTGGTTGGTAGCCTGTTTAGCCCGGACCGCTTATTAGAGATGAACCATCCAGCTCCACTGGAGGGCACCCCTAATAAGGACATGTTCACTAAGTATGGACTAGTCGCTATAGCTTACACTAAACTATGGCATAAATATACGAAAAAGAACCCTGAAAGTCAGTGGCCACTGATAGGTTCCTTTGACGAAAATAAAATAAAAACATTAGAAATAGCGCTCCAGAAGAATAAAACCACGCCCACTATGCTCGACAGTATCGGCATGTGGCACAAAGAAACGGAACAACGAAAGAAAAGAGAAGAAGCAAAAATAGGGAAAGAATTACGAAAGGCAGCCCACCTAGCCGCGAAGCAACTAGAAGAAGAAATAAAAGAAAGAAAAGATACTATGCAAAACCAAGAATCAGGGTCGACAGGCCAATGTCCTGTTAGGACCCCCTCTGCGCTCTACCCTGAATTGCCCTCCAAACAACGGGCGAACGATGAGTTACTACTAGGTCCCCCAATCATCTACATGCCCCCTCCATATGCCCCCTGCCGACAAAGCTTTCACGCTCCGAGTGTGAGCGAAAGCGATCTCAGTGCTAGTGCACCAGCCCTCACGGCCTTTGCAACAGCCACATTAACAACCTCATCAGACGACCCCGAGCCTAGCAAACAATCACCAGCCAGACTAAATAGGTTGAGCAAAGATGAGCGGGATGGGATCGACAAAATAGCAAAGACATTAGTAGAACGAAGGGAGAGCGAAGATTACACAATGAGCGTATATAATTCACATGCCGACAGCCACAGACGGCATTTCATCTTGCGATTTAGCTACTATACCCTGAACGCGTATGAAGATAGGTATCAGAGTAAGGGACCCGCTAAACTAACAACACTGTATAGGAAAATTGATGTTGGAGATGGGACTGAACGTGAGGCGACGGAGCTCTTCATGCAAATGCTTGAGGTCTTCCGCCACCTCGCGGAACAGAAACCAGAAGCCAAGGTTACGGTCCCCGAAACAACCTCGGCAGAAGTAGCCAATACTATGATGCCTATCAGAGAAGCGGCTCCTTACTGGATCCCGCCACGGGGCCAGGGAACGAGCGATGATATTAATAACGAAAATGCAAAGGGAAGGGTTGTGTACAATTGGGTTTACCAACCATGGGACCGACAAGATATCCTAACCTTTAAGCAAACCCTGCCCGACTTAAGAAAGAACCCGACAGCATTTTATACCGAATTAGGCACAGCCTTGGGTTCGACAATAATGACTTTAGCAGATATTGACTTGTTCTTTGGGCTATGTCTGCCGGCTGACGTGTGGAAGCAAATCCGGAAGGCTGACCACACGGATCTGTTTGGACATACCTGGGACCAACTCGGTAAACTAGATAGACAGCGAGAGCCGGGGAGTAAACCAGTGAAAGACATACTGGAACTCCCAGATAAAATAGTCCAGAAATTAAAAACACTGGTCCCGGAAAGAAAAGTAGACTGGTCGATAGTCACGGCCTGTCGACAGAAACCCCAGGAAGATGTGTCAGAATACTTCTCCCGATTTGAGACAGTGTTCTCCGACTACAGTGGCCAAGACATGACCACCGCAACCGGACAGCACCTGTTTGTGCAAAATTATGTAAAGGGACTAACACAAGAAGTCTCCCAAAAACTGCAGACGAGTGAGAGTAGTTGGGGGGCCTCCAAACCTGCAGCTATCCTTCAGATGGCTCAGTATTACGAGCACCAAAAGAATGAGAATGATAGGGCATCCGAGAAAAAGAAGAAAGATTTAAAGGAAAGGGTAATGATAGCCCAGATACAGGGTATAGCGCTAGGACGGGAACATCAAAGGGGGAACTACCAATCAAACACCCCCAGAGATCTACCTCCTAAAGATCACACCCCAACATCCCACACTGGACGGAGAGACATTAGCAATGACCAATGCGCCTTCTGCAAAGGGTTCGGCCATTGGAAAACCCAGTGTCCGGTTCTGCTAGAGATGAATAGAAATAGGGATTCCAGGGATGTGGCAGGTGGTCCGAGGAATAGAGTACAGGGACGAGGGAACTCCAACGACACCAACAATGACAGATCAGGAAGACTGAACACATTTGACCGTCCCCGACAGAACCAATATCAGCTATCCGAAGGTGAAAATGCCCCCGATTTTGCATAGGACTGCCAGGGGCAAGGGAGGGATCCAGTCGAGCTCTGTGTTGACCAGCAAGGTCCTTATGTCACCGCTAAGGTCTTGGGTACAGAGTCTCCATTCTTGGTAGACACTGGGGCGACACGTAGTGTGTTATCAAAACGACTGATTCCAAGGGCACCCTTGTCTGGCTCACACATAACGTCGATAGGTTTCGATGGGACGCCCTCCACTAACCCCCTGTCCGTACCTATTACCTTTGACCTAGAAAACAACACTGCTGACGCAACATTCCTACTCTCCTCCAACTCCCCTGACGCCATTATGGGCATTGACTTACTGAAGCATTTTCGAGCTACCATTAGGTGTTCCCCAGATGGAATACGAGTCATCCTGTACGACAACCCAGACATGCCCAGGTCCCCTCCCCCGCGACACATGTGCTCCATAACTGACGCTGACCTGTCCTTGCTTGACACCCTGCCTCCGTACCTGTGGGCCAAAAATGACTCTGATGTGGGACGAATGATGATTGATCCTATTCACATAACTGTACGACAGGACGCTATGCTCCCGAAACTCCCGCAATATCGGATATCCCCAGAGGGTGAGAAGGCACTGG
Organism: Lissotriton vulgaris; assembly: GCF_964263255.1. Classification (NCBI taxonomy): domain Eukaryota; kingdom Metazoa; phylum Chordata; class Amphibia; order Caudata; family Salamandridae; genus Lissotriton; species Lissotriton vulgaris. The sequence goes on along the minus strand of NC_141693.1, from coordinate 1,854,948,210 downwards.
TAGCGATCATTCAGTCTCTGGTAGATGCAGGAGTGGTTGAAGAGGTGGTTAGTAACGTCTGCAACAGCCCAATCCTACCTATTGTTAAGAAGCAAGGTGAAGGAGATGAGAAAGCGTACCGCTTCATCATCGACTTGCGAGAGATTAACAAGGTAGTTGTACCCCAATATCCCGTAGTCTCTGATATCACCACCATTTTGACCCTCATCCCGTCCACCGCCACCACCTTCACTGTTATCGACCTTAAGAACGCGTTTTTCTCTATCCCCATCCATCCAGACAGCCGTTACCTCTTCGGCTTCACTTTAAAATCCCGCTCGTACCGATTTTGTAGAGCTCCCCAGGGGTACACTGAAAGTCCCAGCATTTACAGCCAGGCCCTCAAAAGACAGCTGGATGCCTTCCAGCTACCAGAGGGAGTGGTGTTGATCCAATATGTCGACGATATCCTTTTGGCGGCCGACACCACCCCGCTTGCAACGACAGCCACTGTCCAACTCCTACACTTCCTTGCAGAAAATGGCCATAAAGTCTCCAAAAAAAAAGTTACAGTTCTGTCAGCCACAGGTGACTTACCTAGGCCATCTTCTGTCCAAAGAAGGGAGGAAACTTACCCCTGACCGAATCCAAACCATCCTAGACACCCCCATCCCAAAAACACAAAAACAGGTCCGCTCTTTGGTTGGCCTAACCTCTTTTTGCAGACAGTGGTTGCCTAATTATAGCCTCATTGTGAAACCATTACTTGCCCTGCTGACCAAAGATGTCCCCTCCCCGCTTCCTTGGACCACTGAGTGTCAAGCCTCCTTTAAGGAATTGCGGGATGCACTCTGCTCAGCACCCGTCCTCGGAACGCCGGATTACTCCAAACCCTTCTCCCTCTTCACCCACGAAAGGGAGGGATGCGCATTGTCTGTCCTGACTCAATCAATTGGCCCTAAGCAGCGCCCTTGTGCCTACTTCTCCGCCACTCTTGATCCTGTGGCCAGAGCCTTACCTGCCTGCCTTCGAGCAGTAGCTGCCGCTGCTGTCTCTATCCGTCAGAGCGAGGGAATTGTACTTTCCAACTCCCTCACTGTATTAGTGCCCCATGCAGTAGACACCCTTTTGAACCAGACAAAGACCCAACACCTGACTAGCGCACGACTGACAGGGTACGAGTTGACTCTGCTTGCACCCCACATCACACTAAAGAGATGCACGACTTTGAATCCTGCCACATTGTTACCCCTGCCTGAAAACGACCCCGACGTTCCTCCCATACACGACTGTGTGACCCTCACAGACGAACAGACTAGGAGTAGGGTTGACCTCCGAGACACTGCTTTCACTGACCCCGATGGAGAGCTATGGGTGGACGGCTCATGCATCAAACTCCCAGATGGCACCACTTTAGCTGCCTATGCAGTCACGACAGCCCAAACAGTAGTTGAGACAGCCTGCATCACACAACGATCTGCCCAGGCAGCAGAGCTGATAGCCCTCACCCGAGCATGCATCATAGCCGCAGGGACCACCACGAACGTATATACGGACAGCCAGTATGCCTTCGGAGTGGTCCACCATTTTGGGCTCCTGTGGAGGGAGAGGGGATTCCTGACGTCCCACGGTACCCCAATCCTCCACGGAGATTTAGTCTCCGCTCTGATTGAGGCAGTTCTCCTCCCCAAACGATTAGCGGTGATCAAATGTCAGGCACACAAAAGAGTGACAGACTTAGTCGGACAAGGGAATGCATTAGCCGACATCACTGCACGAACCACAGCTGAGAATGGGACGGTGACACGCATATATGTGACCAGGTCGCAAGCAGAAAAATGGAGTGACACAAGGGAAATGATCAGAGACATACAGTCGGCCAGCACCCCTCACGAATTGACTAAGTGGGCAAGGGTGGGTTTGAAGGACGAAGAGGGTTGCTGGCGAACGAAGGATGCAAACAAATGGTTGCTGCCCGACTCATACCTGATCCCCATACTGACAATGGCACATTCCCCCGCACACATAGGATCTGCACCCATGATCGAACTCATTTCCAAAGTCTGGCACAATGACAAAATCCCCGACTCAGCCAGACGCCTAGTTCAGCAGTGCCTTATCTGTCTGCAACACAACCCCGGGAAAGGAACTGTAGTACCCCGGGGAGGGTTCGGGACCCCCAATCATCCCTTTGAGGTCCTTCAGATGGATTACATCCAACTAGAGAGATGCCAAAACCTGAAGTATGTACTAGTCATTGTATGTGCCTTCAGTAAATGGGTAGAGGCCTATCCAACCCGTGACAACACTGCCATGACTACTGCCAAAGTACTACTGAAGGAATTCTTCCCTCGCTATGGCCTTTGCCGAATTTTATGGAGCGACAATGGCCCCCACTTCATAGCTGAGGTTATCCAGCTAATCCTAAAGGGGTTGGGGGTGAAGCAGCGGTTTCATGCGGTCTTCCACCCCCAATCCGCCGGTCTAGTGGAACGCCATAATGCCACACTGAAGCTGAAACTGGCAAAAATAGTGGCCACCACTGGACTTAACTGGCCGGATGCCCTCCCACTGGCCTTGTTATCGATGCGCTCCACTCCCACCAAGCACCATCTGACCCCCTACGAGGTCGTGTTTGGGCGACCGATGAATCTCTGGACTGCTCCCAAACCGACCTCCATTCATGACGTCCCGGACGTCCTACTGTCTGATTATTTGTGCAAGTTAACTAAAACGTTGTCTGTCATTCATCAACAGGTGCAGCAGGCCATCCCCGATGCTTCCAGGGGCCCCGGCCACGACATCCAACCGGGAGATTTCGTATTGATACGAAATTTCCAGCGAACCAAGAGTCTGGAACCTCGGTGGACGGGCCCCTGGCAAGTGCTGATCACCACCCGAACGGCACTCCGAGTGGAGGGGAAGAAGCACTGGCTGCACGCGCATCATTGCCGAAAGGTCTCTGCAAACCTGGCCACGACAGAAAACGTCAGCACCCAAGAAGAGCTCCTGATCAAAGACCGACCGATATTGGACTGTTATCCCGATACTGAGGCACTCGAACTTGCAAAATTCTCTGATCCCACTGTGCCATCCAGAGAAGGGTATTTCCTGCGTCGAAAGGAGGGAGTTTCGGCTAAGTAGGCCACGGACTAAGTTAAATCTCAGAACGGTGACCTAAACACAATCAAGGGTTACCGGGAGAGAAGCTAAACGAAGTCTGTGGTTCTGCCCGCTACCGAGCCCCCTTGAAGGTGATGGAAGCGCCAGATAAGAAGATGATGGAAGCGCCAGATAAGAAGATGATGGAAGCAACAGGAAATACCCAGTATAGAAATCCAAAGACTGACAACTTGCACAAATCAAAGACAATCGCACTCCTCATTGTCTTCCTCTTCTGCCTCCTCCTCATGACCTCCTTCTGGATTCTGGAGGAAAGCACACCGGCTCATGAGGCATTGCTACCTACTGCACAGCCGACCCCCCTGAAAGAGCATCACCTAATCTCTCTGTCGCCTCAGCTCCGAGAAAGGCGCAGGGAATTCTGGAACAATTCCTTCGTGCAACTGTTGCACCAACACAACCTTGCTGCGAATGCTACGAACTGTTGGATCTGCGGGTTGCTCCCGCATGCCACTGGACACTCTATTCCCTTCATCCCTTCACCCTTCTCAGTTCACGGCTCTTGCCTCGCCTGGCTGATCCTCATGCAAGAGAGCCACAAGGACAACGCCACCTCCAGCCGGACAGTGTCACACTTCTACTCTGGGTTCTGGCTGAACAAAACAGGAAAGACTCCTACTGCCCTGTGTCCTGCGCTCGCCGGCGCCACCTTCCTCAAAGACATTCCAGCCAAGGAACGAGTCGAAGTACAGGTGCTCCACAATCCAGCCAGAACCACCTTCTCTCATCTGCAAAAACAAACTACCGCCACTCTGACTGTGGCCCTGTCTGTTATCAATGTCACCGGCCTTGTGTGCCTAGAAGGCCAGGGAACGCAACTGGTGGGTCACAGCGCCTGCCGAATCACCAGGACATTGGACTCAGCTGACCCCCCTTCCTTTGTTGCTTCTCCGAACATGTACTTTGTGTGTGGCACCAAAGCTTACACCTGGCTCCCGAGAGGTTGGAAGGGCGCATGTTACATTGCCTTCGTTCTTCCACCCACATATGTAGCCCCTGCCACCCATCACCGACAGAGGCGTGCAGATGACGTTGGACAAGCCGACTCCACCGGAGCACAGTTCCTAGATGCAGCAAAGGGACTTGTTCCTCTGTGGGGCCCAATGGCAAACAGCCGTGCTATCCGGCACCTGACCCAGGCAGTAGAAACAACGATCAACATCACTGCTGGTATCCTCGCCAACAACACTGCGGAACTTCAGGCGGTCCGCCTTGTGACCCTTCAAAATAGACTTGTCCTAGACGTGGTCCTAGCCGACCGAGGAGGAGCATGCCGCATCATCGGATCCAGCTGCTGCACATACGTGCCTGACAACTCGCCTTCAGTCTACAAAGCCATTGAACACCTCCACAGACTTTCCTCAGAGGTTCACCAAGAACAAGAAGGATGGTCGCTTGGGAACTGGTTTTGGGACACTTTGAAGAATTGGGGTTGGAGGTTGTTTTCCTTCGTGCTGATACCTGTTGTGATCTTATGTGGGTGTTGTTTAGGTATCCAATGTCTGCCACCTTTGTGCGGCCTTGTTTCTAACTGTATGTGCCCAAAGACTTTGGACTTCCGAAATGAGCACATGAGTCCCCTCTATGAAGTAGAAATACGTGGCCTTATGGGGATAAATCCAAACTGACAAGTTGGCGAGATATGTTAAAAGGGAGGACTGTGGAATTTTAATTTGCGATCTGAACATCATCTGCGCCAGCTTGTCACCTATGTACTACATGCACGGCGGCTATTCTAGGTCACCTATTTACTACGAGCACGGCAGCCATTTTAGGTATCATGGTCTCCCTGTCCACGATCGATCGCCAGCACGTCCCTCTGACCCAGCAAGCATCCTCCGCGCACCCTGGCTCCCCCTCCCTCCTCCTCCTTATGAGCATGACCCTTCTGCATGACCCTGTCCTTGGGAGTCACGCCAACGCCTGACCAACACCTCCTCTCCTCCCATGAATGCCCCTCTGTTGATAAACCTCCCTCCTGCGCTGGATTGTCCACGCAGCATGAATACCACTCCATTGATGGCCCCTCACCCCGTGTCCGACTGTCCACACAGGTCCGAGGCCATTGCCTAAGCCGGGAGATATCATTTACTGCCCTTTATTGTATGAGGTCGCTCTCCTTCAAAGGACCCTCTATTGATCCAGGCCTCCCCACCCCCCTGTGATATGATCAGGCGCACACATCCTAAGACTCGACGGAACACTCAGCTGCGTGATGGCCCCCTCCTCTTATCAGCAGGTTGAGGACCTCTATTGTGAAGATATATGGGGGTGGGATTGACACTAGGATTACGGGGATGTCTTTTTCTTGCTTTACAAAGATCTGATTGTATTAAAGAAAGGTCACATGCCATAAACCGGTGTATAAGAGGCCAGGCCTCCGAGAGGCTGTTAGAGCACCTCGAGACGATACCTTGTTGTCTGATCTGATGTGTTCTGCTCCGTCGGAATAAAACTTCTGTTTCCTGCCTTCTGGTCTCCGGCGCCTGCCTCATTGCTTGGTAAATTTGAATGGTACAAGGGCGGTTAGCGCCGGGCAAATCTTGAGAAAGGTCCTAGCCCTACCTTTTTCCACATGATTGCTGTGGTTGATGCCCTTGGTTCTTGTGATACTGACATTTTAGAGAAGGAGTGCTGTGAGCTTTTGGATGAGGATCATGTTTTAACTAAAGTCAAACAGTTTGTGGCCATTGGTTGTCCACCTAGTAAAAATGTGTATTCTTGTTTTTAAAGTTTTGCTCAAGTGTCTGATGAACTTACTATTGAGAATGTCATAATACTGAGACATGATTTATTTGTCCCTCCTGCTGGCATTAGGAACAAACTTGTCAAATTAGCTCATTCTGGACATTCTTGTGTTTCTGGTACTGAAAGATTGCTTAAGGTGCATTATTGGTGGGCTGGAATGGATGCTGTCGTCGAACGTTTTGTGGATAATTGCAAAGTTTGTGTTCATTCAGACAAACATTGGAAGGTGTCAACTGAACCTTTGAGCATTCAAGAGGTACCTTTGGAACCTTGGGAAAAGATTTCCATTGATTTTTCTGGTCCTTATGACTGTTTAGGCAGAGAAAGTAGATTTTTAATTGTGGTCATTGACAACTTTTCTAAGTGGCTGTATTATACTTTTGTTGAGCATCCCAATACAGATGAGGTTGTGTTTTTTGTATATAAGATTTTTCTGGTGGAAGGTGCACCTACGGTTATTATGTCTGATAATGGGGTGCAGTATATTTCTTCTTAGATGCACATTTTTCTGAAAAACGTTTGGGGTCCATTCGGAAAAGGCACCTTTGTATTGGCCGAAGGTCAATGGTCAAGTGGAGCGGGCTAAGGAAGGGATTAAATCTCAGAGTGGAGAGCAATTTGGATGTGTTTGAATTTCTGAAGGAAAAAATTTGAAGTTATCATATTACTCCTTATTCGAGTACTGGTGTGTCTCCTACTGTTTTGATGAGAGGTAGACAAAGCAAAACTCTTGTGACACCTGATTTTGTTAAAATTGGTAAATGTCAGTCTTTTGAGTGTAGTATTGCCAAGGCAAGAGACAATTTGATTGTGTCTCATGCTTCTGGGTAAACCTTACCATGATTCTTATCAGAGGGTTAAATGCTAGTTGGTTAAAGTTGGTGATTGGGTACGAGTTACCAAACCTCCTTCTCAGCATACTAAAGGCTCTTCTAACTTTTCTTTACCTTTCTTAGTGGAAAGAGTTTCTGATTCTGCTGTACTATTGAAGAACAAAGGGTGGTGGAACAAGAGTGCAATTGTTGTACTCAAGCCTGGGCAGGAATGTTTTTTTGAACAGGAGAGGATGGAGACTGATGGTACTTTATTTTGTGATGTTGCTGGTAAGAGTGATTCCTTGGTGAGTTCTGCTGGGGGTTCCACTGGTAGTGTTCGAGAACAGGTTTGGGATCATTTTGAGGTGTGTGCTGAAGAGGGTGAAACCCTTGGAGGAAATTCTTCTCTGCAAAAGAGGATTGTTAAAGTTCCTAAGAGGTTCGAATATTATGTTTTGGAGTAATTTGTTTTTGTTTGTTGTTTTGTTTTATTGAATTTTTGTTGACCTTAATCCTGAGTTGGTGTTGGTTTAAAAAAAAAGGGGACATATGATGTGTTCACATTTCTCTATCCCAATAAAGTTATGCCATCTTTACTTGTTACTATGGTTTCCTATTGATATGTAGAATATTTACCTCACACAGAATGTACACATGTAAGGGTTTGAACTGGAGGGTGGAAAAGCGGTTGGAGCAGGACGTATTTTTATGTTTCATTGTATGGAACTTGAATAAACCTTTTATTCCTGGTTCCCCAACTCCTTCACCTCTTTACATACACACAAGTACGCACATTGGCAGTGCATCATCTTAACCTTCTGGCATCTACGTATGTTTATGTTTGTGACCTCGGGTCACGTTATGTGCTGTCATCTTGGGGAAGAAGCGCTGATGAACGGAGAGCAGCGATTTCATGTGCGGGTATTTTTAAGCGGCGATTTCAGGCGCATTTCTCAGGGAACTTCAGCAGCAATTTCAGGTGCTTTCGCAGCTCAGTAATTCTCAGACTTTTATGAGGTAATGGCAATTACTGGCCATGTTCAGTAAGTGATGATAAGTGGCCATTAAGTGCCATAATGGGGTTTTGGGGGGCCCTCAGGCAGTTTGGGAGGGGCGGGGCAGGCCAGGGGGCCACCATTTTGTAGATCTTGGCCTACGCATTTCAAGCCCATTTATAAATTCAGGCCAAGGGGGCTCCCAGCCAACATTTTAGGTTTGGTGACCTGGTGGCTTGGAGTATAGTGTAGGGGTTAGAGAAGCTTTGTAGGTGCTTTTAAGGGAAGGAAGTTAGTGGTAGTTTAAATTAAGAAAAGTATCCTACCAGAATAATTGGAGGACTACAGAGTGCCGGAAGCGCTGCGTCTCATGAGCGGAGCGGGGCTGCTGGACTTAGTGGTTCTCAAGGCCGCAAGCTCACTGCGCCCAACACGTCAGGCGTTCAACGGGAATGGCCGCCGCGATCGTGCATGCACATCACTGAAACGATCAAAGGCCAATGCAGTAAGGGAAAGTGACCGGTCGTATGCCAGGAGAGTGGCCCAAGCACGTCCGTGCACGCCAAGGAAGGAGCAGCATCTTAGGCTTCAGGTAGGGCGGCGAGGGGCGGGAAGTAGGGAGCAGCGGTAGGCTCCGACTGCATGACCAGGCTGCACCAGGGCCTGAAGGGAGCACTTCTGGGGTCTCTGGTGCGGTGAAGAAGCACATAAAGGCCCTGGTGGGTTAAAAAAATGCGGGGTGGGGGTTGGGTCTCGGGTAGCATTAAGCAGTGCGGAACCAAGAAGATGGCATGTGCTGAGGCACAGGGGGATTTTATGGGTATAGAGGAGTAGGCAGAGTCATTTTGTGCAGCGGGGAAGAGAATAGGGGTGGGCAATGGACACATGTGGGTCTGGGGCAGGGTTTAGTGGGTTGGGGGGAGCAACAAGGACAGCAGGGGTGTTTCAAGTTCCTGGTTTCAGAGGAGGGAAACGGGAGGAGGATGACATACCTAAGAGAACTAGAGTATGCCTGCGGTACACAGGCCTGGGAGGGCTTGGACATTTTTACCTCGTGGAATGAGGAGGTGAGGGGATTGGATAGGGTGGGACAGTTAGATGCCTACATGGCTCGCGGAGGTAAGCTGCAGGAAGGTGGGGGGCCACCGGCCAGGGTAGAGGGGTCAGGTGGAGCCAGGGTTAGAGGCAAGCTTCACTTGGTGTCACGGGGGGACCTGGGTGAGGCCCAGCAGCAGCATGGATTGCAGCTATGCTGGAATGGAGTGGGAAGGAGGAAGGGGAGACAGTGACAAGGAATGCAATGAGGTAAGGGATTCAGTGGGATGGGCAGAAGGCAATGCGCTGCAGGGCAAGAAACACAGGATAAACCAGGCAGGCGGCAAGCAGGCCACAGCACACAAGACCAGATGTTTGTTTGTCAGAGCGAGGTGCAGCGTGGCGCAGCAGACTCAGCAAATCTGGGAGTGGCTTGCTGGCCCAGAGGTGAAGAGAGGGTGAAGCCCAAAACGGCACGCCCGATACCGACGAGGGCACCCACCGCAGCCAGCATATATAGTCCCAGACTGATCTCCCTGGCCTCAACACTCGGTGGTTTTCAGTTGCCTGTCGAAGCATAGAAGAACAGTAACAAACGGGTGGGGGTGACGGAGGAGTACCAGCGGGTACAATCGGCCCACCAGATGAAGGGAGATGGGGGTCCAGTAGGGACCCAAAAGTAGAGATGCATAAGGAATGGCCCCCAAGAGCTGGAGCAAGAGGAACTAGATTTCGACAAACTAAACCTTGAAGAAGGTGAGTTACGGGAGGAGCAGGATCTGGGGGGTCGTCAAAATAATGTGTCAATTAGTGTGTTTCAGGTATCAACAGAAAGGGCACAGAAGGCGACGGGGCCTACGGTGAGGCCGCCACGGACATCTACAAGTACGGGCCACTGGTGAGGCAGACTGCAACAATACGGACACCCTCCTTGGAACAAGGTATGGCCATAGGGGCAAAGGTGAAGCCCATATAAAGTTTCAGTGGATAAGTGGGGGCAAGAGGGTGGAGGTGGTAGGTTAAGGAAAGGGAAATACGTCACAGACGTAGGGGTAGGTACCGACGAGGTAGGAAGTACAGGGGCAAGAAAATCAAAGAGGGTACAAATACCGGGAAGGCATCCAGAGGCAGTGAGTCAGTAGAGGACAAGAAGATAAAGCCAGATAGTAAAGAGCTGAAGGTTAAAAACCTGTCTTACACGGGAGTGCCGAAACCTTTGGGGACGTATTTAATGCTAACAACGAAACAGTGCATCTGGAAAGGGGAATACATGGAATGCTCATGTTACTGCATAGGGAGGTGAGGTCAAAAGAGTGTTCAAAAGAGGGGTCAAAAGAAGAAGAATATGAATTGGCCAAAGGGCTGAGGGTCCCCTTGACCATAGAAAACTAGACAGCTGCGTTTTTGATGTACGCAAGCATTTACTGCGAAAAGTATCTAGAGCACTGTGTAGTGCTTTTTAAGTACATGGATGTGACTAGGAAGGCCCAAATTACAAGCTGGGGATACGCATGGAAGAATTCCGGGCATGTCTGGCATGGGACCCCGAAGCTAAATGGGGGGAGATAGACACAGATCTGTGGCATCATATCATGGGGGCAGCAAAAGTGTCAAAGACTATATTTACAGCTATTGGTTTCCCCATACTGTGATCGCGTAAGGCCTGCACCAATGCCTCCCATGCTTGCGCTGATTCCAATGCCCTCTCATTCTGCTGCCGCCTCGCTAGTTGATATCTCAGGGTGCTCTCTCCCTCAGCCTATTTGAGAAACTCGTTGCGCCATTTAGTGCCCGTTGGACCAACTCGTGCATTCCAGTGTCGTGTTATTTCCCGTTTCGCAAAGAGCAGTCCCATGCCAATGAATTTGCTGGTAACTTTGTTTTTGGGGGTATGTGGAAACCAATGTAGGATCCCTACTGCAATGTCGAATTGTAGGGTCCGCTCTGTAATCTTATTGAGGGTGTCCCCTATCAATGATCAGTAGGAGGACAAAGCGGGGCAGGACCATAACATGTGGGTTAAGTCAGCTCCAATCGTCCGGCACCTAGGGCAGGCCCCAGTGTCAGAGGCGAAGTACTTTTGTATCTTCTCCGGGGTCAGGTATGCTCGGTATAATATATAAAAGTGGACCAATTGGAACCGAGCGCTGCGCGTGCTCTTCCAAGCTCGGCGCAGCAGCTGGGCCCACGTGGTCTCGGGGATGTCCCTCCCTATGTCTGCCTCCCATTTGGCCTTGAGTGTCTCCAATGGAGGCAACCTCTCGTTAACCATCCTGGAGTATAAACACGTTACAGCTTTAACCGTTCCCGCTGCCATCATAACATACTGACATGCCATAGACGTCTGTGGTTCTTCAAGACCATTCTGCCAGTGCGCCTGAAGTGCCCTCGTGACCGCCGCGTGTAGCAGGAAATCGCCCCGGGGGACGTCAAAGCGGTCCAAGATCGCCTGGAAGGGCAACAGCACTCCATCCTCGTATAGGTCACCGATAACTTCAATGCCCGCGTCCTCCCAAACTTGTAATTGCGACCAATCACCACCATGTGGTAGCGCTGTGAGCATTCCCAATGGGATTTCGGGGGCGTAGGGGTGGTTCATTCCCGGCTTGCGTTGCACGCGGTTCCAGCACGATCTGATAGTGCTTTCCTCTTGCGTGAGGTCCCTCATAGCCAGCCTCTGCTGCAGTGCGATATAAGAAAGAACGTGTCTGGGTATGCCCAGCCCCCGCTCCTCCTCTGGACCCCGAAACTCCCGTGCCACCTCCTGGGTGTAGGTCTGCAGTTGGGCAGCTAAGTAGTACGTTTCAAAATCGGGAACAGCTAGCCCCCCCTCCGCTTTAGGTTTCATCAAGGTCTTGAGCGCAACTCTGCGGCGACCCAATCCCCAAAGGAAGGCCACAATTAGTGATCTCAGGTTCTGAAATACGGCTGGCGGGATCCAAATCGGAAGCGTCCTGAAGTAATAGAGTAGCTGGGGGAGCACCACCATCTTTAGTAGCGCTATACGTCCTGCCACCGACAACGGCAGGGTAGCCCAAAAGGACATGCTACTCTTTAGTGCCCGAACGCATCGGGATATGTTGCCCTCCAGAGCGTCAGCAGGGCAATGGTAGATATAAACCCCCAGATATTTGAGGCAGCTGGGTGCCCATCTTATCGCCCTAGGTGTATCGGGCTGGGGTTCCCCCTTGCGAACCGGGAATAAGCAAGTTTTCAACCAGTTCACCCTGAGGCCCGATATTTCACCGAAAGAGGTGAGTACTGCGTTGGCACCAGCCAAGGCCCCCTCAGCATCCTCCAGGAAAAGCAACAGGTCGTCAGCATACTGGGAAATAAACTGCCGCACCAATAAAGTCCGTAGTCCTCCATAGTGGGCGAACTGACAACGCCAGGGGTTCCACTGCCAGCGCGAAAAGCAGCGGGGATAATGAGCAGCCCTGTCTTGTACCCCGTTCAACCGGGTATTGTTGGGAGATCAGCAGGCCCGATCTAACCCTCGCCATCGCAGAGGCATAGAGCACTGTTGTCCAACGCAAGAATCCTTCCCCTACCCCAAAACAACTAAGCACTCTACGGAGGTACTCCCACTCTAGACTATCGAATGCCTTCTCCAAGTCAATCGAGAGGATCATGGGTTGGGGAGCCTCGTCGTGGTCCTCCTCCAACAGGCGGATCAGGCGACGGATGTTCATTGTAGTGTTTCGCTTGGGAATGAACCCCGTCTGGTCTTTATGTACCAGGGAGCCCATATGCCTCAGCAATCTCGACGCTAGGATGCTGCTTAATATTTTATAATCTACCGTGAGCATCGAAAGCGGCCTATAAGACGCTGGGTCGCTACTCTCCCTATCGGGCTTAAGCAGAGGGACGACGAGGGCCTCGCGCATTGAGCCCGGGAGGCGCCCCAGGCGCTTCGCCTCCTTGTAGATTACCAAAAGCCGCGGGGCCAGGAGGTCAACATAGGTGGAATAGAATTCCACAGGAAGTCCGTCTAACCCCGGAGTTTTGTTGCGTGCCATACGTTTTATGGCACTGGGGATCTCCCTTAGCTCCACGTCTCTCCCCAACTCCTTCGCCTGTTCGGGCTCCAGAGTAGGGATAGGCAAATCCCGTAAAAAGTCATCAATGGGGGTAGTGTCGTTATCATCCTACTCTTATATAGCTCTTCGTAGTAATTTGTAAAACAACTAAGGATTTCGGGCTGGGTATAAACCTCCACTCCCTCAGCGTCCCGCATAGCAACCGGGGGAGAGGTGCGTCTCGTGGGGTTAGCCAGCCAAGCTAGGAGCGCCCCCGATTTGTCCCCCTCTGCCAGTGATCTGGTCAGGTAAGTTTTATAGTCAAAACTGCCTAGTCGTTCAACTTCAACAGCTACAGCTTCCTTCGCCGCTGCGGTCTGTTGTTGAAGCTCCGGATGGCCGGGCCGCAGGAGCTCCAGCTCGCGAAGCTTCCGATCTGCCTTGCGGAGGTCCTCTAAAAGGACTCGTCGCATCCCCACTTTCTTTGTAATGCAATAGCCTCTCACTACCACCTTATAGGCGTCCCACTGCGTGGCCCTTGCCACAGTCGTACACTCATTCTCCGCAAAGTAGGAGGTGATTCTGTCTTCCAGTTCACTCCGAAACACTAGATCCTCCAGCATCTCGGGGCGCAACCTCCAAGTTGGGACACTGGGGGTACCCGGGAACCATCTGAAGTCGGTCAAAAGAGGGTTGTGGTCAGAGATGGTCCTCGCTAAATACTCGGATCTCGCAGCCGAGGACACTAATTTCACCGATCCTAAGAACCCATCCAGCCGCACATGCAGTTCATGCATGCCGGAGAAGTGGGAGTAGTCCCGGGTATGCGGGTGTTGGGCTCGCCAGATATCCGTCAGTCCCCATTTAGTCTGCCATTCCAGTCTACCCCTGGCTATCCGGCAGGTTGGTGAGTCCGCCAGGGGAGGGTGAGATCTATCAAGATCTATGTCCACCACCGAGTTGAAGTCCCCTCCGATCAAGAGTCGCCCTATTAGATAGTGGGCCAGGGAGCCCGACAGCGCCGCGAAGAAGGCCAGTTGGTCCACGTTGGGCGCGTAAATGCTGCAGATGTTCAAATCTTTTCCCCCCAATTTACCCGCTATGGCCACAAACCTCCCTTCCGGGTCAACAGTGTGTTTCGTCACCTGCAGGGGCACCCCAGCCCGTACCCAAATTAGCGCACCCCTAGCATAAGCAGAGTATGTGGTGTTATATAACTGTCCCCTCCACCTGCGCTGTAAGGCTAGTCCCTCCGCTTTCGTAAGGTACGTTTCCTGCAAAAGCGCAATCTGTACTCCTCTATGCACTAGGTAAGCATGTATCTTGTGGCGCCTGGAAATGGAATGCAGCAGCGCACGTTCCAGGTAATGCATTTCAAATTGGTTAGGTCAGCCATTGTCCCATTGCGTCTCGCCATGTCTCTCCCAGTCGTGCTCAAGTAAGATCAAACACAGTGATTGCCCTGCACCAATGGCGTACCCACCCCCCAACAACAACAATTTAACCCCAAACCGGGTCACACCCTCCCCAGAACAGGTCCCAAAGATTGCCATCTAGTTCCCATCCAAACTGTACCCAGAAAAACAAAAACTATCCTGACGGTAGCCACCGCAGGCGTGCCTTAGCAGCAATATGGGGTTCGAGCACCGATAGGGGGTCTCTCTAATTGCGATCGAGCCATAAGTAGTGAGGGCAAATACAGGACTTATCCCCAACCCATCTCTCATCCAATTGCCCAATAGTCCCCGCGAGGGCTCACCCCCCCTCCTACCGCCCTCCCCTCCGCTGGAGCCAGCTCACCCGAAATCACCCTTGGCCATCAAGCAGTCCCTCTGCCGTCTCTGGGGTGATCACAGGGAGGGTCACACTATCAGTCTCGGAGTCCTCTGTGTCCGCGTGGCCTTCACCACCGCCAGGTTCTGAATCCTCAATTATGGGTCCACCCTGAGAGCCTGACATACTGGATACCATCTCCAACACTCCTCGCCGTTCCGCCGTAGTCTCCACAGTCGAGGGTCGGCCAAGTCTGCCCCGGCGATTTCGAATCCTCTTAGACCTCCGCCGTAGTCCGACCTCTGAGGTAGTCGAGAAAGAAGACCCAGGGCCATCCTTGACAGCTCTATATAGTTCCAGCCAGCTACACGCTTTGTCCGGGGTATCAAAGAATTTAGTCGTCCATCTAGTATGATGCGAAGCCTCGCTGGAAACAGCAATGAATACTGGATGCTCTCACTTCTCAGTTCACGTTTGATCGCTAACAAGGAGGCTCGCTTACGCTGGGTCTCATAGGTGTAGTCCGGAAAGATATTCACTTTACTGTTTGCCACCTGATAGGGCCCATTCATTCTGGCGTTATTGAGAAGCAGGTCCCTGTCACGGAGGTGCAACAACCGCGCCACCACCGGACGCGGAGGTCGGCCTTGTTGCGGTGGCCTGGAAGGAACCCTGTGCGCTCGTTCCAGGGTGTAAAAAGAAGAGAGCCCCTCGGTTGCCACCACCGTCCTGAGCCAGTCCTCCAAGTAGGCCACCATGTCCCCATCTTCGATTTTTTCCGGTAGGCCCACTATACGGATGTTGTTCCTTCTATTGCGCCCTTCCGCATCCTCTGCCCTCCTCTCCAGGGCATCTATCCGAGTCAGAGCGTCTTTCATGGCGGGGGCTAATGTTTTTTGCGCCGGCTCTAGGGTTCCAACCGAGCTCTCCACCTCCTTGACTCTGTCCGAGAGCTTACCGTGGTCCGCTCTGAGCAAGCCCAGGCTCGTTGCGAGCTGGGCTATATCTTGTTGGAGTGCCGATCTCGTATCGGTTATCGCCGCCAGGATCTTGTCCAGTTGGTGCTGGAGGTGCGGGTCCCCCGACGTCTCCGGGTCCAGCTGGTCTCCCTTGTCCGGCGTCTCCGCATCCGAGGCGGTCTGCGTACCACCCTTAGTGCCCTTCGGCTTCACCATGGTGGCCGTGGTCTCCGGCGGTGGATCCGGCAATCGCCCAGATGAGGGGCGTCAATCAGGGCGCCGCCAGTTCTCGCCTCAGCTCCTGTATCGGCGTGGTCTGCCAGACAGTTCTCGGTGTGGCGGCGGGGTGGGTCACGACCTCTCTCGGTCCGGGAGCATAGAACCAGGTGCTCACCCACTCGGGTCACTCCGCTCGCAGTGAACATAGGGGTGTAATGATAACTGTTGGTGGGTCGTTGCAGATTCACCAAGGTTGTTCGGATCGGGCAACAATGGCGCCCGTTGTAGAGACCATGTGGCGCGGGCTCCTTCAAATCGTCTCTTTGTCAGGCCGCGGTAGCAAGGGTCCAAGCGGGGGCGGCAGCACCCTTCCTCGAAGCAAAAGGGCGAAGGGTCACCACCAGTCCGTAGTGTGCTGTCGGGGCCTGCGATTTTCTCGAGCCACCTCCACCTCCGTCACAAACTGCAGGCCTTCCTCCTAACCATCGCCGGTCCCCGTAGGCCTGATGACTAGGCCGATCTCTTTCCAGCAACTCTCTCGGCCTCCAGTTCCCCGCACCGGGCCTGGCTCCTTTCCAGCGCCGACCAAATGGACACGCGTACCAACGTTCTCGAGGTCCGAAGCTGCGTAGGCCGATGTCGTCTCGAGTTTGGCGGAGCTTGGATCAGCTCCCCCCTCTCTCCGCCGCTCCACAGCGTACCAAGGGTCCAGCCGATCGGCGGTCTCGATGGGCACCGTTTGAAAAGTTCACAAGTGCTGTCGGTCACTCAGGCAGCTGGCATCTACGTTGTTTCACCATAAGGCAAAAGAGAAAGGAGGTTTCACCGGATTCACCGGCCTCCTAGGTCCGCAGGCCGCCTCAGGATCACCAAGATGGAGCGGGCGCCATTTTGAGCTCAGCGCCGCTTGGTCCGTGGGCACTCGTTCGGTCCTCGTTCACCTCGACCGTGCCTCGCTGCGGTTCTCCAATGTCGCTCAGCACCCACGTCGCTCAACAATCTGAGGGCTGGGGGGCCCTTGCCGCCTGGGAATCAGGATTAATGGCGGCTTGATCACGGAGCCGAGCGCTCAGGCGACCTCCACCATCGGCGCCCTAGCCACGCCCCTCTTCAGGATCGCCCTGATGAATTTGTTTTCAGCTAGGGTTAGATCTTTTAAGTTTTCCAACCCCCAAAGCTCAGCACCATAAAGGGCTGCTCCTAGACCTTTGGCCCTATGAAGTTCCAAAATGGGCGACACTGGACGATAAGGAGACGCCCTGACCCTCATGACTATAGCGCAGTCAACATGTTGGAGGGTTGGGGCGTTCAGGCCAACCTATCGCTAATGGGTACACCCAAATAGTCAAAAAAATTTAGACCTGCTCCAGTGGTTGCGAGCCCAGCATGAGTTTGTCCTTTTTTGATTTATAGGGATTAAAAGTCATTAATTTTGCTTTGGAGCAGTTTATTTCTAACCTCTTCTTCCTGCATACTTTGTCAAATATGTTTAAAAGATTCTGGATCCCTCTAGGAGTCCTTGAGATTAACAGGGTGTCATCAGCAAAGAGTAGACAGGGCACAGAACCGCCTGCTAGTCTTGGGAGATCACCACCACATTTGTACAGTTCTTCTATTAGACCATTAATATAGAGGGTGAATAGTGTTGGGGCTAGGCCGGAATCTTGGCGCACACCTTTCTGTACTAACATATCTTTTGTCAGGCTGCCTTCAGTGTTCCACCTAACCTTTGCATAGGTATTGTGGTGTAAACGAATCAAAATATTAAGTAAATAGGCTGGGAAACGCAGTTCGCTCAGAGCAAGCCCTAGTTGGTTGCGGTCTATCGAATCAAAGGCCGTTTTTAAATCCACAAATACAACATACAATCGAATCAAAGGCCGTTTTTAAATCCACAAATACAACATACAAGTGGCCACCTCTTATGGTCGCTTCCTTCCAGATTAGTAGGAGAAATCTGAAGACTTGATCAGTGGTACTTGTGGCGGCCCTGAATCCCGCTTGGAGTTCTGACAAGATGTTATTATCCTCAATCCAGTTTTGGATCCTAGTCAAGATTATTTTACAGAATTTATTTTGAGAGACATCTATTAGGCTGATTGGCGTATAGTTGCAATAAAGGTAATATTGCGTGCAGCACAACAAATTTGGTGTAGGTAGGATATAGAACACGCATGAGCATTGGTAAATACTCTGACTGAGTTACACAGCATAAATAAAGGTCATGTGTGCTTTAAATTCATTACATTTATCAACTCCACAAGCATATTTGCCTGCTAAAGGGGAACCATCAATGCGATGGCAAGACTGGACGGAATACATTTGGAATTATAAGTACTGGGAAATCATCTGGAATTGCCAGACGTGAAAGCTAAAACGTACACTGGTGAAAGCATTGACATAACTGGATTCAGAATGCTTGAATTTATCTTTGAAGGAAGAAAAGTTGTATGCAAATTATATGTGACCCGGGACACTTTGAATTAATATTGGATCCAAGTAATCCAGAACCAGTTTTATCTGTAAAAATCAATAAGGATGTAGGAAAAGCAATATTGGATTAATTTTTTAAGGTATTTTCTGTAACGGTAGGGTTTTAAAAAGATTTTAACCATAAAATCGAACTCAAAGCCACAGCCAAACCATGTGTACATAAAGTAAGACACAACACATGATCTACAAAAGAGACTCAGGCAATGATTATCAAACGTATCACAAACAATAATTGTAACAAAGTTCAACAAAGGAGCACGAACCTGGAAGATCAGTCCTCTCAATCTTCCCCACAGGACAAAATCCAAAGTAACATTTAGAGCATATATTACTCCTGATTCAGAGTCATTATCCAATTGTGTTATCAGCATGTGGCTTGACCAGTCAATAATTTCAAACACCGCCACATAATGCGCAAACTCGTGGAAATATTTTTCTTTAAAAGTTAGTTCTGTTATTCTTATTCTTTTGATCCATATGGCTTTAGAGAGAAGAAAATACATTTATTAATAAAAGAGAAGATTATGAATAAAAGAACTAATTTTTTAAGAAAAATATATCCATGATTCTGTGCATTATGTGGTGTTTTGTTTAATTAACTTTGAAATACTTGATGAGTCCAGCCACGTGCTGACAACACAATTGGATAATGGTTCTTATTGCTGAGTCATATATGTTCTAAATAAAATAGGACAATTCTATTGTTTTCAGTAGAATCGATTGAGTGGGTTTCACTACTACTAGTAGTAAGATGGTCCAATGGTAAAGTCAGATTATGTGTGGATCTGAGATAATTAAACAAGAATATATTGATTGATTAGTATCCATTACCAAGAATCTGTGAAATGTTTGCCAATACAAAGGATGCACACTGGTTTCCTACTCCAGATTTAAAAATCTTCCTATCATCAGGTACCATTATGTCCAGATTGTAGAAAATTGACAACATTCATTACGCCATTGGATGTTTTCAATTTCTAAGGGTACTTTGTGGACTATCATCGGCTGCCGCAAGTTTAAGAGACTGATGAGTATCCTTTTTGAGAAAATAGATAGATATATGATGATATCTGTACAGTACCATTTTGAAGGGGTTTGATCCTAAATGCAAAATAAGTATCATAACTAATACATGTAAAAAAGGGCTGGGAGCAGTACTGGATCAATATGATGAGAAGGAGAATGAATGGGTAGTAGTATTTGCTCTGCATGCTCTTTCTCCTGCAGAGGAAAAATATTCAGTTATGTGTGTGTGGGGTCTCACTCACTTTCATCAATATGTATGGGGTTACCATGCATTATTACTCAGATCATTGGCAAACATTCTCACTACCACGGGATTGCAGAAAGTATCTCCCAGGTTAGTATAGATGTCCAGGGACCGGTTTCTGGCATTACAGCCATCTTCGGCCCGGCTTGCTTGAATCCTGATGGTGCAGTGAGCAAGGGACTCATGTCTGAGCATACCCTTCCACGCTTATGGTGGACAAAACGAACACTCCTACCCAGTCAACAGATCAGGGCTTGATCCATCACCGTTTTTTAGCTCACTGCAATGCAATGCTCACTAATGCCAGAAACCGGTCCCCGAAAGCTTGTTTCCTTCCCAGTATAAGAATTGGCTTGGTAGTTTGGTCTGCCCTGTTCCCATGATGCACTTGGCCAGGGACAGACTAATTTGCATGTAGCCAGGTTCTGAGCTGGGATGGTGCAGTGAGCTAGAAAACGGTGATGGATCAAGCCCTGATCTGTTGACTGGGTATGAGTGTTCTGTTTAATTTAGATACTCTGTCCATCACCACCCCCTTTTCTGAATCGTTTTGTCCACCATAAGCGTGGAAGGGTATACTCAGATGTGAGTCCCTTGCTCATTGCACCATCAGGATTCAAGCAAGCCGGGCCGAAGACGGCTGTAATGCCAGAAACCGGTCCCCGGAAGCTTGTTTCCTTCCCAGTATAAGAATTGGCTTGGTAGTTTGGTTTGCCCTGTTCCCATAATGCACTGGGCCAGGGACAGACTAATTTGCATGTAGCTAGGTTCTGAGCTGGGATGGTGGAGTGAGCTAAAAAACGGTGATGGATCAAGCCCTGATCTGTTGACTGGGTATGAGTGTTCTGTTTAATTCAGATACTCTGTCCATCACCACCCCCTTTTCTGAATCGTTTTGTCCACCATAAGCGTGGAAGGGTATACTCAGATGTGAGTCCCTTGCTCATTGCACCATCAGGATTCAAGCAAGCCGGGCGGAAGACGGCTGTAATGCCAGAAACCGGTCCCCGGAAGCTTGTTTCCTTCCCAGTATAAGAATTGGCTTGGTAGTTTGCTCTGCCCTGTTCCCATGATGCACGGGGCCAGGGACAGACTAATTTGCATGTAGCCAGGTTCTGAGCTGGGATGGTGCAGTGAGCTAAAAAACGGTGATGGATCAAGCCCTGATCTGTTGACTGGGTATGAGTGTTCTGTTTAATTCAGATACTCTGTCCATCACCACCCCCTTTTCTGCATCTGTCCGGATGGCATGATGTTCAACATCCCAAAACAACTGTCAATCATCAATGCATAACGTGGGGGGTGCTCATACTTCTTAAAATGTTGCCTTATATGTCTTTAAGGAACTCTGCGGCTTTTATATAGTGCCTTTGCTTTTTTGCTCACCGATGCCTTGGGACATACAAGTCATTATTCATTATCATCAATAATGTGTTACAGTGACAATGCATTTTGATAGCATGCTTCCTCTTGCATCCTTTTGCACATGGACAACAATCAAAATGAAGTGATTGCTTTCTTCTTGGGAGTGGAGCTTTGACCAATAGGCTGCAAGACCTCTCCCTCAATGCCGCACCTGTTTCATATGACTGATTGCAGCATTCCTTCAAACATCCACCTGTGCTTCCTGTGGATCTTGGTATCTGGTCTCCGCGCTGGTCATTCAATATCACTCTGTGTGGCTTTGCCCTTGTCCATCATTGCCTCTGCTTCTTATGGTGCAACAATGCTTCTGCCTCCAGTGACACCAACCTATGACATGTCTTTGGCGTCTCCTCCATACCCATTATTCATGAGTGCCTGAGTGCCATGCATTTCTGGATGTGTTTAGTGGCATGTTTCTTTCATGAGGTGAGGGCTGAGAGGCTGGTGCCCAGTTCTGCCAGCCCCAGTATCACTAGTTTAGGGATAGAGTAGAATGAGGAGCACATGGGTGGGAGGAGGGAAGGGTCTGTAGGTTAGGTAATAAGAGCATAATAATTTATGATTCTCACTCCTATGTGATGTCACTGGAATTACTATATGGTGGTTATACGTATAAGTGGGTAAAGACGGAGGGCAAAAGCACACAAGGGGTCCTCGGGCAAGGAGGTCTTATTGATGCATCAGCACAGTGCAAGACATACTGATATGGAGCAATAAAGAAAGTGGCGACAGCACAGCTAAGTCGCCTCCCACCCCCCACCTCAGACTGAGTGCTCTAACAGTGTCCCTAACAACCCTCATCCGGTGCCAGACCTCACCCTACAAAAGCAGACCTACAGGGGAAGGCTTCAGCTTCTGCTACAGTGTTACTGTAGAGGGTCAGTCCTAGGAACAATGCCAGCTCTCCACCCTACAGGCGCAGGTCCAGATGCGCTGCTGCAGCGCTGCACTAAAGGAATATGAGGTCATGGGCCAAGAAAGATTCACGAGAAAAGCCACAGCTCCACACTACAGGTGCATGCCTGGGAAAAATACTGTAGCTCCACACTGCCACATTCCAACACTGTAGGGGCAGACACATAACAGTGTCACAGCTCCACACTACAGGTGCATGCCTGGGAAAAATACTGTAGCTCCACACTGCTGGGCACTGCCACATCCCCACTGCAGGAGTAGGCACATAAAGCCACGGCTCCACACTAGTCAAGTCAAGTCAGAGAATTTATATAGCGCACTACATACCCAGAGGGTCTCAAGGCGCTTAGAAGGGGAGGAGGATTACTTGTCAAATATCCACGTTTTAAGTTGCTTTCTGAATGCTAGGTGGTTCTGGGTAAGGCAAAGGTAAGCGAGGAGTGAGTTCCATGTTTTAGCAGCCAGGTATGAGAAAGATCTGCCTCCCATGGTGGTCTTGTTGATGCGAGGTACAGTGGCGAGGGCTTGGTTGGAAGAACGCAGTTGGCGGGAGGGGGTGTAGAAGGACAGTCGAGAGTTGAGGCAATCTGGTCCGATGTCGTAGAGTGATTTGTGTGCGTGGGTTAGCAGACGGAAGGTGATCCTCTTATTGACGGGTAGCCAGTGGAGGTCTTTAAGGTGACCAGAGATGTGTTCGTTGCGTGGAATGTCTAGTATGATCCTGGCTGAGGCGTTTTGGATTCGTTGGAGTTTCTTCTGGAGTTTAGCGGTAGTGCCTGCGTAGAGGGTGTTTCCGTAGTCCAGTCGGCTCGTGACCAGAGCATGGGTGACTGTTTTCCTTGTTTCGGTGGGGATCCAGCGAAATGTTTTTCTGAGCATGCGAAGAATGTTGAAGCAGGAGGAGGATACGGCGCTGACTTGTCTGTTCATTGAGAGTGAAGAATCCAGGATGATGCCTAGGTTCCGTGCGTGGTCTGTCGGGATGGGTGCTTTTCCGAGGGCTTCCGGCCACCAGGAGTCGTCCCATGCAGAGGGGGATGTACCTAAGATGAGGACTTCTGTTTTGTCTGAGTTCAGTTTCAGACGGCTTTGTTTCATCCATTCGGCAACTTCTTTCATTCCTTCGTGTAGATTAGTTTTGGCGGTGCTGGGGTCATTGGTGAGAGAGAGGATTAGTTGAGTGTCATCCGCGTAAGAGATGATGTTGAGGTTGTGTTGGCGGGCGATGGCCGCGAGGGGGCTCATGTATACGTTGAAGAGGGTGGGGCTGAGTGAGGATCCTTGTGGTACGCCACAGATGACTTCAGTGGCCTCGGACTTGAATGGTGGGAGGCGGACTCTCTGGGTTCTTCCGGTGAGGAACGAGGTGATCCATTCAAGAGCTTTTCCTTGGATTCCGATGTTATTGAGGCGTTGTAGAAGGGTGCTGTGGCAGACTGTGTCGAATGCTGCAGAGAGGTCGAGGAGGATGAGGGCGACTGTGTCTCCATTGTCCAGTAGGGTTCGAATGTCGTCTGTTGCTGCGATGAGGGCGGTCTCAGTGCTGTGTTTTGCTCGGAAGCCAGATTGTGAGGAGTCAAGGGATTTGTTGGCTTCGAGGAAGGCGGCGAGCTGGTTGTTGACAGCTTTCTCGATGACTTTGGCCGGGAAAGGAAGGAGCGAGATGGGGCGGTAATTTTTGAGTTCGGTGGGGTCCGCTGTGGGTTTTTTCAGAAGGGCGGTGAGTTCAGCGTGTTTCCAGTCTTCCGGGAAGGTGGCGGAGTTGAAGGAGCAGTTGATGACGTCTCGGAGGTGCGGTGCTATGACGGAGTCCGCTTTGTTGAAGATGTGGTGAGGACATGGGTCTGTGGGGGATCCTGAGTGGATGGAATTCATCAGGCGGATTGTGTCCTCAGTGGAGATTGGGTTCCAGTCGTTAAGGGTGTTCACGGGGGGAGAATGTTCAGCAAGTGGTAGGGTGGGTTGGATTCCGGGTTGGTTGTCGAAGCTGTTGTGGATGTCTGCAATCTTGTTGTGGAAGAATGAGGCTAGGGAGTCGCAGAGGGCTTGAGAGGGGGTGATGTCGTTGGAGTTGGCCGAGGGATTGGAAAATTCCTTGACGATGTTGAAAAGTTCCTTGCTGTTGTGGGCGTTGTTGTCAAGTCGATCCTTGAATGCTGTTTTCTTGGCCTTACGGATTAGTTGGTGGTGAGTGCGGGTGGCGTTTTTGAAGGCGTCCTTGGTGCTAGTGGTTGGGTCTTTTTTCCAGGCCTTTTCAAGGGAGCGGCAGAGTTTCTTGGACTTCTTAAGATCATCGTTGAACCATGAGGCCTTCTTGCTGCCAGGTTTGCTTTGACGTTTTTTCAGTGGTGCTAAGGTGTCGGCGGTGTTGGATAACCATAGGGTGAGGTTGGCGGCGGCTTCGTTTGCGTTAGAAGAGTGGGCTGGGGTGTTTAGAAGGAGCGATGCGGCGATCTGGTCTGTGGTGATTTTGTTCCAGTTTCTTTGCAGAGTTGGTTGGAGGTGGTTGGTGGGTTTTGGTTTGTTGTAGGTGAAGTGAACGCAGCTGTGGTCAGTCCAGAGGAGATCCGTAGTGTGGCTGAAGGAGACATGATTGCTGGAGGTGAAGATGGGGTCGAGTGTGTGACCTGCGATGTGGGTGGGGGAAGTGACTAGTTGTTTAAGTCCGAGGTTGGCGAGGTTGTCTAAGAGGGTGGCGGTGTTGCGGTCGTTGATCTTTTCAAGGTGAAAGTTGAGGTCTCCCAGAAGGATGTAGTCTTTGGAGGGGAGCGCGTGTGGGGTGATGAAGTCCGTGATGTCTTCACTGAATTTAGCGCGGGGTCCTGGTGGTCTGTAGAGGAGGGTGCCTCTGAGAGTGGTCTTGGGGTCGATGTGGATCTGGAAGTGAAGGTGTTCGGAGTTAGCGAGGTTGGCGTCAGAGCTCTACTAGGCAATGCCACATCCCTACTGCAGGAGTAGGCACATAACAATGCCACAGATCCACACTACAGGTGCATCCCTAGGAGGAATACGGTAGCTCCATACTACTGGGCAATGCCACGTCCCTACACTGCAGGGGCAGGCACATGACAATTCCACAGCTCCACACTACAGGTGCATGCCGAGGAGGAATAGGATAGCTCCACACTACTGGGCAATGCCACATCCCTACACTGCAGGGACAGGCACATAACAATTCCACCGCTCCACACTACAGGTGCATGCCGAGGAGGAATACTGTAGCTCCACACTACTGGGCAATGCCACGTCCCTACACTGCAGGGACAGGTGCATAACAATGCCACAGCACCACACTATAGGTGCATGCTGAGGAGGAATACTGTAGCTCCACACTACTGGGCAATGCCACGTCCTTACACTGCAGGGACAGGTGCATAACAATGCCACAGCTCCACACTACAGGTGCATGCCTGGGAAAAATGCCATAGCTACATACTACTGAGCAAACATATGTCCAACGTCGCCTTCCCGTACTCCAGGAGCAGGCACATAACAGTGCCACAGCTCCACACTACAGGTGTATGCCTAGGAGAACAACCTTAGCTACGTACTATAGAGCAAATGTAGGAACAACGCCACATCCGGCACTGTAGGGACAGGCACATACAGTGCCACAGCTCCAACACTACAGGTGCACGCCTAAGAGAAATACAATTTCTACATAATCCTGAGCAAACCTAGGAGCAATACCACATGCCTGAACTGCGGGGGGCAGCCCTAGAATGTAAATCCAGAGATCCAAAGTACAGATGCGAGGAGCAATGCCATATATTCACAACTACTATAAATGCCATAGCACCACACTACACCCTTGAGAAATGCCAGATCCAATTACTGCAGGGCTAGAATGCAATACCGGGGCTCCACACTATTGGATAAGGCCTAGGATACATGTCATAGCTCTATGTGGTCCTGCCTAGAATACATGCTATAGATCCACACTACAGGGTCAGGCCTAGGATACATGCCATAGCTCTACACTACAGGGCCAAGTCTAGGGTACATGCCATAGCTCCACTCTGCGGAGTCTGGACTTGGATACATGTCATAGCTCCACACTACAGGGTCAGGCCTAGGATACACGCCACAGCTCCACTCTACTGGGCCAGGCCTAGGATACATGCCAAAGCTCCAATCTACAGGGCCAGGCTTAGGATCCATCCCACAGCTCCATGTTACAGGGCCAGGCTTAGGATCCATCCCACAGCTCCATGTTACAGGGTCAGGCTGAGGATACATGCCATAGCTCCACACTACAGGGTCAGGCCTAGGATCCATGCAACAGCTCCAATCTACAGGGCAAGGCCTAGGATACATGTCATAGCTCCACACTACATGGTCAGGCCTAGGAAACATGCCATAGCTCTACACTACAGGGCCAAGCCTAGGATACATGCCAAAGCTCCACTCTACTCGGTCAGGTCTAGGATACATGCCATAGCTCCACACTACAGAGTCAGCCCTAGGATACATGTCTTAGCTCCATACTACAGGGCCAGGCCTAGAATCCATGCCACAGCTGCTCTCTACAGGGCCAGGCCTAGAATCCATGCCACAGCTGCTCTCTACAGGGCCAGGCCTAGGATACATGCCATAGCTCCACACTACAGGGTCAGGCCTAGAATCCATGCCACAGCTCCACTCTACAGGGCCAGGCCTAAGATACATGCCACAGCTCCACCATCAAACACCCTCTACAATGGCCTCAACCGATATCACCAGGTCCAGAAAACGCACAGTTAACAAACACAGCTACCTCGGGTAGCCAAATCGGACTCAAACGACATTCTTTCCGTGACTGAACCCACTACAAGCATCACCCCGCTCAGGAGGACTGACACTACCCTCGCAAATCATCCTCAACTCCACCACTGTCCCTACTCCGCCTGCCCAAACTATCTGCATACCCAACGCCACTGTTAATCCCTCAAACACTGACCTCCCTCTAGCCACTGCTCACACCCCCGACCCACCGCCCATTCCCTAACCGCTCCCACTTCTAATCACACTGCCAATCCCTTGGACACAGACTTCCGCCTTACCATTGCTCACTCCCCTCCTTTGGACCTAAGACCCACAACACCTCCTCCTAACCTCTTGACCTGAAGCAACAACAACCTGACTCATTACGTCCAATCTATCCCCACTTCTAACCCCAATGATGCCACTCAATCCCACAACCTAGTACCCTCTCCTTCCACAGACCCTAGTCATACACTGCTCTCGACGAAGACAACATGCCATTTCAGCACATTTTCCCAGCTACTGACCCGAATGGAGCGGAAAATAGACTCCCTAGCAGCAGATATCCTATAAGAAAGCCTCCCCAACCGAATTAATCCTCCTTGCTCACACACTGCGGGTAACCACACACCTTACCCCCATAC
Source organism: Lissotriton vulgaris (assembly GCF_964263255.1). Classification (NCBI taxonomy): domain Eukaryota; kingdom Metazoa; phylum Chordata; class Amphibia; order Caudata; family Salamandridae; genus Lissotriton; species Lissotriton vulgaris. Next base: position 1,854,920,995 of record NC_141693.1, on the reverse strand, counting down.
TGCCTCGTCCTTGGCCCCACTTGGCACCCCATGACCCACCAATCCTATAAGGAATCAGGCACATCGTCCAAGCCGAGCTCTCTGTCCCATTTCAGAATGAGAAGCAGATGATATCAATGACTCTTACCTCAAAATTAGCCTGATCTCGGCCCCGTTTGCAATCCCAGTTTTAGTGCGAACTAATAGAATCCCTAGATCTGTCCTCTCGCCCAGACCCCCTGCTCAATACACTTCTATACATACAATACACAACACCACTGAGGAGCCCTGGCCTCTATTGTGCATGCACCTCAACTGTAGATCAGCAGTACAACATGCCACAGATATTGCTGAAGTTATACTAGCGGAAGAAATACACATCGCATTCCGCACAGAATCCTGGCTCAATGACCACTCTACCCCCATCCTTGACCTTCGCACCCTCCCAGGCTACAACATCATCAGCCAAGACAGACTGATCACAACAGGTGGTGGCCTAGCCATCATCCATATAGAAGAATTACAGTTTACTAGATTAAATCCTCAGAATACCTGTCTCTTGAGTACCTAGGTGTTGAACTTACAGCCAAAGGCACCACGCGCATCAAATTTCACACCATCTACCATCCTCCTGGTGAACGTACCCTCTTCGCTGAAGAACTAACCAACCTAATAACTCGTTTCTCCCTAACAGATATGGAAGAAGTGTTCCTGGATGACTTCAATATCCACTGGAACGACCCAGAAGATACTACAACACAAAACCTTTCCAACCTGCTAGAAATTACCAACCTCAAACAACTCTGCAATGAACCAACACATCAAAGGAGCAACCCTGTATACGATCATAACCAAAAATGAGTTGGTCTCTTTGAGATCGATCTCTCCCATTGACTGGTCTGACCACCACCTCATTCTGTTTAATATTGACTCACATGTCAGAAACCAACCAATGCGACTGAAGAAACCTAAGCACTGGGTAGGAACATCAAAGGAGTCCCCATAACTGAACTGGAATCTAGGATTCAAGCCCATCTACAGCCCCAGCCTTCCAATATGATGGCCGATGACCCCACAGCCCACTTCAATTCCACAATGACAGAGGTGTTAGATCAAGTAGCACCACTCAAACCCAAACATTTGAGAGCTACCAAATCTAAATATTGGCTCAATGTGGATCTTAATAATGATAGAAGACAACTCCGACAATCAGAACGGACTTGGAGACTAAACCCTTCGACTCTTCACCTAGCACAACTTCGTTCAACCCAATCTGCATATAAAAAACATATTTTTAGAGAAAAGGCCACTTTCTTCCGCAGCCAACTAGACCAGGTGAAGAATAGACCTAGAGAACTCTTCAACATTGTCGAATGTCAAACAAACAGCACACCCCCACAAGAAATAAAAGCCACCAAGGAGCAATGTGAAGACATCGCCAGCTTCTTCACTGATAAAGTTATAAAAATTGAGCAATCTTTCTTCCAAACCTCAATCCCTCCCTCCCTTGCAACCTTCTCCCCTTTAACCAACCCTGACCATACAGATTGAAATCTTACTATGGTCAACCAGACCCGCTTGCCGTTTCCAACTGAAAAAGGGCGCTAATTGGTCGAACTTCGAACCCATGTCAGAATTCGAAGTCTTCCATATAATTGCAAGGTTAAAGCCTTCTTCCCACACTATGTACCCCCTCCCATCCACAATAGTAAAAAAAAACTCAACCACATCATTGCCCCTTTCTGGACAAAAATCATCAACTCCTCTCTCACATCAGGTTGTGTCCCAGACTCCCTTCAGCTAGGACAAATCACACACATACTCAAGAAACTAGTGGCCGACCCTAACGAGCTCAACAACCTCAGACCTATCTCCAACCTTCCGTTCCTAGCTAAAACACTGGAGAAGTGCATTCTCCAACAACTCAACAAACATATTGACGTCTTCAACCTCCTTGACACTTTTCAGTCAGGTTTCAGGAAAGGTTGTAGCACCGAAACAGCGATGCTCAATATTGCAGATGATATCCGCAGAGCCTTAGATGAAGGTGAATCCTGCCTCCTCATCCTTATTGACTTATCAGTGGCATTTGGCACAATAAACCATCGAGCTTTACTTGAAACTCTGAAGACCCGATGTGGTATTAATGGCACAGTACTAGAATGGTTCACTTCCTTCCTTCAGCACCGTTCGCAACAGATTAAAATCAACTCCTGCCTCTATGTACCAACACGAGTCAAACTTGGAGTCCCACAAGGATCGATCCTCTCACCATCCCTCTTCAATGTCTTCATGGAATCCCTTGAAATTATTTCGAAACAAGCTGATGTTCATTACCACCTATAGACTGATGGCACAAAAATATACTACAAAATCAAATCGTCCAGTGACGTCCGACACCAGAATGTTACGCTAACCAAGATCCAAACCTGGTTTACTGCAAACCACTTAAAACTGAACCTGGACAAAGCAGAATTAATACTGTTCTCTCCGAAAAGTAACCACCAACCAATTTAAGTCTGGATCAAGGAGCTTGATGCTCTAAACTGTCTCTCGTCCTATCCGACTCAGTAAAGTCACTAGGCATTACTCTGGACAAGAACTTGTCTCTGAAGGACCATATCAAGAACTCTGCAAAAAGTGCGCTTTACTCTCTAAAACACCTCAAGAAAATTAAATCTTTCATTCCTCAAGATGATCTCAAGACAATTGTACAATCCCTAGTCCTTTCTAAACAGGACTATGGAAATGCTATCCTAACAGGGTCACCAAAAGCTCACCGAGCCCCACTTAGGTCAGTCCTCAACATGGTAGCCCGACTCATAACTGGTGTAAAAAGATTTGAACACATCTCACCAACCCTCAACGCACTCAACTGGCTTCCTACGGAAGGTAGATTTATTTTCAAACTGGCCTGCATCACTCACAAGGCCCTTCACACACAAACTACCTAAACAGCAAACTAGTTAAAGCAGATAAATCCAGAACTCTGAGAAGCACCAACTCTCTACTTCTCATCCCTCCGAAACTGAAAAAGAAAACGACCCAGTGCCGGTGCTTCTTTGGCAATGTACCAATGATGTGGAACGCACTCCCTATTGACCTCAGATGCAACGCCTCCTTCTCATGCTTCAAAAAAGACCCGAAACTCTTTCTCCTCAACCAGTACTTTACCGACCAAGGCAACCATCCTAGGCATCAATAACCTAGTGGGCTCCCCACTCACTTTGACCTTCAAGGATGGTGGTTTTCTGACTGTGTCAGCCACCTGCGTCCTTGTCCCCGCACTGGATACATAAGTATTATGTCTTTGCTTTTATCTTTTTGCATCCTCGTGCCCTGCGAAGTTATGCAATCTTTTCTTTTCCTTTGTGTATGTAAAATGCTCTGATACCCACTGGTCTAGCTAGCGCTATATAAAACTTTATAACTAAAAAAATTAAAATAAACAGCTCCACTCTACAGGGTCAGCCTTCGGATACAATCATGCCATAGCTCCACTCTACAGGCCAAGGCCTAGGATCCATGCCATAGAGCCACATTACGGGGTCTGGCATAGGATACATGCCACAGCTCCACTCTACAGAGTTGAGCCTAGGATACATGCCACAGCTCCACTCTACAGGTTGGAGCCTACTCTAAATACCATAGCTCGACTTTACAGGGTTAGGCTGAGGATTCATGCCATAGCTCCACTCTAGAGGGTCAGGTCTAGGATGCATGCCACAGCTCCACTCTACATGGTCAGGCCTTGGATACATGCCACAGCTCGACTCTACAGGGTCAGGCCTAGGATACATGCCATAGCTGTACTCTACAGGGTCAGCCCTAGGATACATGCCATAGCTCCACTCTACAGGGTCAGGACTAGGATACATGCCACAGCTCCACTCTACAGGTTCAGGCCTAGGATCCATGTCATAGCTCAACACTACAGGAGTGGTCCTAGTCACTAGTCACAAGGCCAAAGAGGCAAACTCTCTTAAATTTTTAAGTACATTTGGGTGGCGTCATTCAATGAAGTGTCAAGTCAAGTCAAGTCAGAGAATTTATATAGCGCACTACATACCCAGAGGGTCTCAAGGCGCTAAGGAAGGGGGGTGGATTACTTGTCAAATATCCACGTTTTAAGTTGCTTTCTAAAAGCTAGGTGGTTCTGGGTAAGGCGAAGGTAAGTGGGGAGTGAGTTCCATGTTTTAGCAGCCAGGTATGAGAAGGATCTGCCTCCCATGGTGGTCTTGTTGATGCGAGGTACAGTGGCGAGGGCTTGGCTGGAGGAACGTAGTTGGCGGGAGGGGGTGTAGAAGGACAGTCTTGAGTTGAGACATTCTGGTCCGATGTCGTAGAGTGATTTGTGTGCGTGGGTTAGCAGTCGGAAAGTGATCCTCTTATTGACGGGTAGCCAGTGGAGGTCTTTCAGGTGACCAGAGATGTGTTCGTTGCGTGGGATGTCTAATATGATTCTGGCTGAGGCGTTTTGGATTCGTTGGAGTTTCTTTTGGAGTTTAGCGGTAGTGCCTGCATAGAGGGTGTTTCCGTAGTCCAGTCGGCTCGTGACCAGAGCATGGGTGTTTCTGCGCCTCAGAGACAACGCCATCTGCAGTCATGGCAACCTCCAACCCTGAATGACACCATCCCATCGACTCTTAGTCAAAGACATACACAAACAGCAGCCACGGTGTTGCTGCTTTAATGGACGGCAGAAGGTGTTCTTTCCCTTGGCTCCTCTGTGTGCAGGCTCAAGGCAGGGCCCCATCTCTCAGAGAGGGCGCAAGGATCTCTAGAACCCACCGAGCAGGCCCCCATCCCTCTGATGGGCGTGAGGGACTCTAGAACCCAACGATCAGGGGCGCGAGAGACTCTAGAACCCACTGAGATGGCACCTGTCTCAGAGGACCCCAGGTAAAACTGGGTGCATCCTGCTTAACATCCTAAAGTGGGGACTTTCTTGTCTATACCTGAGAAGCAATGAAGCTCTCCGTATACTGGCTTCACTGCGTAGGATTGTATTGTGTTGTAATGTAGATTTTGTATAGCTCACATTTACAAATCACTTGGCCCCTTAGCACTTTGGTGCAGAGCCTATCAGAGGCTGTGGATTTGCCACGGAGCAGAGCCCCATGGAGGGGGAGTTCCATGAATGCCCATCTACCAAAACGTCTGAGTTAGCAGAAGTCACTTCACCCACTCTTTTTGACCTCAATGACATCAAAGAAAGTGACATCATATGACCTTTAACCCTGAATTCTTAATAAATGAACAGCAAGATCGTTTCCCAGATCAAATCATTATAATTAATGTCACTGAAGCGTAGTGTGTACTTTAAAGAGAAAATGTATAGCTAAATCACATGGAGATGCACAAAAAAGGTTTTAAAAAACAGCAGAGGTCAGGCCCACTAATACTAAGTCATAGGAACTATAACTTGCTTATGAACTATGTGGTTGGCTTGATTTACCCCTTTTTGTTGTTGATGTTTTGACATTATCGCTTGTAAATAACCATCAGCATCACACTTGCTTAGCAAAGAAGTGATGGTTCTGTTTAACCCCTTCGCTGCGGGAGTAATTCCCCCACGGTGCGGGGTCCGTGGCGCCACTGTGCTCATGAAGAGCTCAACTCGTCATGACTCACAGTGGAGCTGTGCTCATGACGAGCTGACCTCGTCACAACCCCGCCCACTGATTAATTCTCCCCCACAGTCAAGGAATTTATCACGCGTGTTGTGCGGGCCGCGGCGGTTATGACGAGCTGAGCTCGTCATGAGCATGGAAATCTTTTAATATATTCACACTAATGAACTTCTAAAGAATGTGCATTTTCAATTTGTTTAATCTTATATTGTATTATAAAGAGTGTGCATTCCAATTCTGAATGTCTTTACTTTTAACATAAACTATAATCTCCCAGTGGAATCTGCAGAAAGTAAACATTGTTCCTCACCACACTAATTACCTTCTGTGCTTGGCACTGCTTTTGCCACCTCTGAGGCCAGAGGCTAGGGATTGCAGCTGCGACCCCAGATGACCCCTAAATGACGTCCTTGGGGAGTTCATGGATGTATCCTGGCCTAATGAGTAGTGTAAAATGGATGTGTGCCATGTTAGGTATTTTTGTAGAGCGCTGCCTTGCCTAAAAGGGCGTCATGGCACTAGCTGAGTGGAAAAGAGAGGTGTGAGACAAAGAGGTTAGCAAGCAGACAAGAGCCACATTTTTTGCGCATTTCTAAGTGCCACAAGATTTGGCGGGGCTTTAATATGTAGAGGCGTTCCACGCTTTAGAAGCTCCAAGCACACAACTTCTGCCTCCCCAGTTGGCATATCCTAATCTGGGAACTATCAGCTATTTGGCCAACGCAGAAGGTTAAGGCCGACTTGGTGAATTTCAAGTAAAACTCTTCCTCAGGAAGTCAGGGACCATCCCATGCAGTGCCTTGTACACAGTACACAGGGCTTTAAACATGACTTGACAGTGAGCCAGTGAAGTTTGGTGATGAATTTGAAACAGATTGACATTTGGGGACAACCGAGCTGCCTCATTCTATAAAGCTTACAGCTTGTTAAGAACCTGCTGATGGGCTTTAAGATGAAGCCCATTACAATAGTCGACCTTCCAGATAGCAAGAGAGGTAACAACTGTTTTCTTGAGATGACCAAGTAAAAAAGGGAGAATTTTCTTAATCAATTTTAAGATGAATGAAGCTGCGGAGGATACAGCGTAAGCTTGGTCAGTATAAGAGAGTTTCTTGTTTATCAAAACTCCAAGGTTCTTAACACAGGTGAAGGAAGAGGACCGAGCTCAGGGGACCACCAATCGGAGGTTCAGAAAGATGGATGGAAGCCAAACTCCAGTACCTCAGCTTTTGCGGAATACAATTTGAGGCAATTTCTCGCCATCCAATGTCCCAAAGCTTTCATACAGTCGCAAAAACTTTGGATCACTTCCCTGTCCTCTAATGCCAGTGACACTACAATTTATATAAAAAGAACACTTGGACAGAATGTTGAACAATGTCAAACATTCACCCCAGTACAGCGATCTGGGCCTAAATCCATTGTTTAAACCACAGCGCTCAGACCAATCATAACGCTGCTGTCACGCACCATCGTGATTGGCTAAGGGATTCTGGGAGGCTGTTTGCTTCCTGCCACCGGAGAAGAGAAGAGGAGGTGGCAGCTAGCCAAGCCCCGGTAAGTGCATTAATTGTTTTCTTATTTCTCCTCCCTCTATTCTTTCCCCGGCCGCTGCCTCACCATCCCTGTTCAGTAGCAGCTGCTACTGATCCACATCATCTAATTCAGCATGGGGAATAACATAGATGTTAAACAACAGAGGACTGATAGATGACCCTTGAGGAACCCCAAATGGAAGGGAGAAGAGTGCCAACCAGAGCCCAATAAGGCTGACCTATTGCACCCGGTCCGAGAGAAATGAGTTCAATAACTTCCATGCTGTTCTGGTCACACCGATCCCGCTCAACCGCTCTATCAGCAGCCCATGAGTCACCGTATCAAAGGCTGCTGATAGATCAAGCAGGGTGAGTGTAGCCCGGTGTGGCGTCCTGGCCATTGCTGACTGATGGAATCTCAGGCTAGAATCTTGCGATGGTCCAGATTCCAGCTTTAGTCAGTTGGCCCAGGCTTTTCCTGTAATGAGCTTCATGTTACCCATGCTCAAATAAATATCGTTATTAACTCCATACCCTCATCTTCATTATTACAAAGGAACATTATACTGGCAACAATCGGGGCAAACCATCAAAGAGTCTGGAGCGCTGCCGATAAGAACACATTGTGGCAAATCAAGAGATTCGTAATATGCATTTCATTTACAGAGTATATGAAGAAACGGATCGCAGAAAATAGGTAGACTTTTCAGACAGATTTTCGCAGTTTGAATGGATGAATCTAACAATTGAAGACACCCTCTCCATTATTGTTGCGTCAAGCTGAACGCAACAGTTAATTTCGAGACAGACTCAGGCTATTGTCAGAAGGAAGAGGCATGTATTAGGAAACGAGGCATGTGTTCCGGTTGTGAGTACTTGCAACTCTAATTTGGATTAATTTCATGTATGTGGTGACTTGGTGAAGGAGCTTCAGATTTAACTGTGATTTCATTGATGCGCGCTGTGTGTACATAAGCACGTGCTGGCTCGAGCGTCTACACGCACCAAAGCTCGAGCGTTTGAACACTTTCTGTCAAACGTATGTGTTTACCGAGTTCTGTGTGCACGCGCTGAAGGCGCTTTCCTACAATTGCATGTGTGCGCTAAGATTTCACAATAACAACGAAGCCCCTGCACTGGAAAAGAAATAGTAATGTCTGGGTGATTTTGAGTTTCGGTAAGACTGGTAAACTGTGCACATCAAGACTTTCAAAGTAAATAGGCCATTAGTGCAATAAAAAGAGTTCAGAAGATGTAAAGTTCTTGGTGTTTTACACCGGTTTATTGTTCCTCTGTACTGGCCAACACGTGTTTCATCGCAAGGAACAGACTGCGAATCTTCAGGGCTGGATATAGATACAAAAAAAATGCATTTGTGAGGGTGTTCTACACGACAATATATTAAGGTGGTATGTGAAACCAGGGTGAAAGATGGCATGCCATTGAGTGACACTGTGTCAATTGTGACTTGAACAGTATTGTACAAGTGACTTTAGTGCAAGTGAAATGTGATATTGATTCTGTCATGTGACAATAGATTGTGTAGATGTGAATATATGCTAGGAGTTTAGAACATTATTTCAAATCACTGACCAGTGTGAACATCATGAAAGTGGCGGAGTGAATCACGAGTGTTTGTGTTTTTTATCGAGTACGTTACCCCATGTGACTTGCAGTGACTGCCTAAAAGTACACATTAACTGTACTATTTAACATGTTTCATTTAATGTAGTACACCTAACAACAGGCTGCGATAAAAAACAATTAATTTGAAATACATACAACACCAAAGCCAATGGTTAATTGCACTTCATGTCAAAATAAAGCATTATTTTCCTGATTAGATTGTACTTATTTTAGAGTTTCATGTTTATTAAGACATCGTGTTCGGTTCAACAACGCTCGTGTAAGTTTCTTGGTTAAAAAACAAAGCCTAACGGGTTTCTAATTCTTATAAAAAGGGGGTATCAGCGGTTTGATAAAGCGACAATTAGTTTGCACAACGCTAGTCAGTGAGAGTGCTTGATATATAAAAAAAAAAAAGGGGCATAAAGGACAAAGGAGGATATCTGGAAAATAAGTGCATGGAAGTAAAGGTTTGATAGCCTGAAGGAACACCAACTGTAGTTCTAACTCGTTCGTATTTTGACACGCGGTATATTGGTCATCTGAGCAAGTAATTATATGATTGGGGCAACAGTGATACTGGCGGGTCGTTCCATGAAAATGAACGAAATATAGACAGTTTTCCAAAGATGTACAGCACTAAAAACTCACCCTCATAAATTATGGACCAGAATTGGTGGTGTGGCCAAACCAGATAAGGGCGAAGTATGTAGAACGTAAACGATTGCTCGCGTAGTTGGTAGTTTCTAGGAATATACATAATGCGTGTTGTAAAAGTATATATACATAAGTGGTTGTTTAAAGGACTAAAAGCGGTAACAAAAAACTTGATTAGTACTCCTACCTCATTAGTATTCAATGGAAGCCATAACCGGGAGGAGAAGATGTGAGGCAGTAGTGCTCAGAGTAATAGACAGGCGGATACACCTGTATAGAGAATAAAAGGACAAGAGTGTAGTGGATACATAATCCTTTGCATTCAAATACTAGACTACACTGTTTTTTATCTATGTATGACATTGTAGCTACTACTGACATCCATATACATTACGATCACGTCGTCTTCTGACTAGTACACAACATAAACTTTTGGGACAAATAACCCCCTTTTTCTCCCTTTAATAATCATCCACGAGATCAAGAATTAATTAATTTTTGCTCCCCTTTTGGAATTCGGAAGATTTAAAGATGTGCCCCTTTTCGAACACCAACTAATTCGACCAATAGAATATTTTTCAAAAATTCCCCTCACCAATCCTCGCTCAACTCCATACAACAGTGTAGTCTAGTATTTCTTCTAGATACAGCCATGCTTTGTACTAGGAGTAAACATACCGCCGTTCTAGTTCTTTATGAACACACAAGCGGAACTACATCATAAAGGGAGTTCCGACTTCCTGTCAGGTGACCGTCTTTGAAAAACGGCGCCGGGAACTACAGGAGGGGGAACACGGACAATCAGGTAAACAACCTCGCGTTTTGGTCCACGGCTATTACCCCACCAATAAATGCTAGAATGCAAAGGATTATGTATCCACTACACTCTTGTCCTTTTATTCTCTATACAGGTGTATCCGCCTGTCTATTACTCTGAGCACTACTGCCTCACATCTTCTCTTCCCGGTTATGGCTTCCATTGAATACTAATGAGGTAGGAGTACTAATCAAGTTTTTTGTTACCGCTTTTAGTCCTTTAAACAACCACTTATGTATATATACTTTTACAACACGCATTATGTATATTCCTAGAAACTACCAACTACGCGAGCAATCGTTTACGTTCTACATACTTCGCCCTTATCTGGTTTGGCCACACCACCAATTCTGGTCCATAATTTATGAGGGTGAGTTTTTAGTGCTGTACATCTTTGGAAAACTGTCTATATTTCGTTCATTTTCATGGAACGACCCGCCAGTATCACTGTCGCCCCAATCATATAATTACTTGCTCAGATGACCAATATACCGCGTGTCAAAATACGAACGAGTTAGAACTACAGTTGGTGTTCCTTCAGGCTATCAGACCTTTACTTCCATGCACTTATTTTCCAGATATCCTCCTTTGTCCTTTATGCCCCTTTTTTTTTTATATATCATCAAGCACTCTCACTGACTAGCGTTGTGCAAACTAATTGTCGCTTTATCAAACCGCTGATACCCCCTTTTTATGAGAATTAGAAACCCGTTAGGCTTTGTTTTTTAACCAAGACACTTACACGAGCGTTGTTGAACCGAACACGATGTCTTAATAAACATGAAACTCTAAAATAAGTACAATCTAATCAGGAAAATAATGCTTTATTTTGACATGAAGTGCAATTAACCATTGGCTTTGGTGTTGTATGTATTTCAAATTAATTGTTTTTTTTGCAGCCTGTTGTTAGGTGTACTACATTAAATGAAACATGTTAAATAGTACAGTTAGGGCCCGATGTAGGTAGGGCTTTACCGATCGGTATCGGCCGAAAATACCGATTTTTGGCCCTTACCGATCGGTAAACAGCCATCGAGATGTAGGGAACCAAAAACAGAACGAATCGGATAGAAAACCGAATCGGAATGTGTACCGAACGTGAAAGAATCCGATACGTACATACCGAAAATCGGATATGTAACGAATCGGAAAAACACCGATTCGGTTACAAAGACCGAATCGGTCCATGTACCGATTCGTTAGTGACACCGATTCGGAAAATCACCGATTCGGTCCCACTACCGATTCGTTAGTGACACCGAATCGGAAAATCACCGATTCGGTCCCACTACCGATTCGTTAGTGACACCGAATCGGAAAATCACCGATTCGGTCCCACTACCGATTCGTTAGTGACACCGATTCGGGAAATCACCGATTCGGTCCATGTACCGAATCGGAAAAAATACCGATTCGGACATGATCCGAATCGGAAAACATGCCGATTCGTATGAATCTCCGATCGGGAAATACCCCGATTCCGACAGTTGGGGAGATGTAGGGAGGCACAGAAACACCGAAATCGGCTCAAAATCGGTAGAATTCACTCGGTATTTACCATGGATTGCAATCAGGTGGTAACCAACTCCAACCCATATAAACAGTCCCAAAATGCATTGCAACTTGCAGGATGGCAGCTTTCTATGTCATTGCGAGGCGGCTACGGCTACAGCAGGAAGGACAGAGGGAATGGCTAAGAAATGAACAGGTCTACAGACAGAGGATAACCCTGTTCATGCTCACTGAGGCTGAGATCCTACAGAGATACAGGCTGGACTCTGACACCATACTTGAGCTCATCAGGGACCTTAAGCCATACTTGGACCACCACACCCCAAGGGCACACGCCATCCCTGCGCACGTCCAGGTGCTATGCAGCCTACACCTGGTAGCGTCTGGCAGCTATCAAAGTGGAGTAGCAGCAGCAGGAGGGGTGAGCCAGAGCAGCCTGTCAAGGTTCTTCCACATATTCCTTGACGCCATGATAGACAGGATGGACCAATACATCTCATTCCCTGCAACCCACGCAGAACTGCTACAAACCAAAGCGGACTTCTACCAGATGGCACACTTTCCCCAAGTCATCGGTTGCATAGATGGCACGCATATTCCGATTTGCCCACCAGCGGACACCGAATACATATACCGCAATCGGAAATCGACACACACCATCAACGTGCAGGTGATCTGCAATGCCAAGTGCACCATCACAGACCTGGTAGCAAAATTTCCAGGGAGTACCCATGACTCCTATATATTCCAACAGAGCGGCATATATGCACGGCTGATGGCTGGCGATTTTGGAGAAGGATACCTCCTAGGTGAGCCACATCATCAGACCCCCATAACACATAGTAGGTAGGTGTAATACATGTATGCATGTGTCTAATGTGACCCCTTTCTCTTCCAGGCGACAGTGCATATGCCCTCCGCTCATTCATACTCACCCCCTACCTCAACCCCTCCACACCCAGCCAAAGGAGGTATAACCGGGCCCACATACGCACCAGGAATGTTGTTGAACGGACCTTTGGCATCTGGAAAAGTAGATTCAGATGCCTGCACAAGAGGGGAGGTGCAAGGCAGTATACCCCCATCACCTGCTGCAAGATCATAGCTGTATGTGCAATGTTACACAACCTTGCGGTCAAGAAGGGCACTGAGGTGGAGTTGTCTGACTACGAGGACTATGACGACGACGAAGCTGTGCCACTGACACAGCCAGCTGGGGTGTGTACGCCATGTGATGGCAGATACAGACGTGAGGAGATCACTGAGAACTATTTCTGACTGAGTACAGATGCAAAGACAGCTAAATGTTGCTTGGAAAATAAATTTTTTAATAGTGATGCACCACAGTTACATCACTGAAGTGCATCAAAAAATGGAGTCTGTCAAAACAAATAAAGTCCAGGGTCCTGGTATGATCATCCCCCCTTGCCAGCCTATTTTTTGGCCCGCTTTCCAGACCCACTGGGGTGTCCCCCGGCCCCCTCCGAATGGCCTGCAGCATCAGCGGATCGCCTGGTGCTCCTCCTTGGCTCTGATGCAGCGCTGGCCGGGCTGCTGCGGCTGCTGCTGTCTCCAGCATCACCCAGGTCCAGGGCAGGATTGGAGGCGGCGTTTGAAATTAACATGGCCTCCATGGCCGTGGTGATCCTGGCCATCCCCCTGGTCAGCTCAGCCGTTTGCTGACTCTGCACCGACTCCTGATTTGCGCTTCGAATGCACAGCTGGGCGGTCGCCGCTGCAAGGCGGGCCATGGCCCGGTTGAGCACCCGGGCATCCCTCCTGCGCGCAACCTCATGCTCCTCCTGCCTGGCAGAGGAGTGGGTGATGGCAGTGGTCAGCCTGCCCAACCCTGCTGCCACCTCCTTGTTGCTGTCCACAACAGCCTGGAACCCCTTCACCAACTCCCCCATCTGCAGGTTGTGCTGCAGGAGCTGGCGTTGGCAGGCCATGGTGGATCTGGCCTGTTGGCGCTGGATTTTGACCATCTGGCCCTCCAGGCCCAGGAACACACTGCCCTCCCGTGCTGGTGCAGCAGTGGTGGTGGTGGTGGTGGTGGTGGTGGCACGGCGTCTGGCACTGCTGCCTCCGGCCTGCTGAGTGGGCTGGGGTGCCACTGGTGGTGGTGTGGTGCTGGCCGGTCCCGGAGCCCCTGCTCCCAGGACAGGTAGGACGGGTGGCAAGGCCACGGTTGTGGCAGGAGCTGTTGTCGGCGGAATGGTCTGCCTTGTTGGGGAGTTGTATGGTGAAAATTGCAAGGGGGGTGAGCTGGGCAGTACTGGGGAGTGCACTGCCTGGAAATCAATCACCAGGACTCCCTCCATTCCAAGCCCTGGGGTGTCTCCTTCCTCATCCTCTTCCTCCTCCTCCTGGCCAGGCTGGCTGGTGCTCGGCCCTGCCACTGCAGTATGTGATGTCGAAGCTCCCTCTGCTGCCACAGTGGTGCCGCCTGATGGTGCCCCTAGGTACAAAGAAGCATTTGTAAACTGAGTGCCGATGTATTACAGTCAGTACAATTATGGCATTCCACATGTCCTTGCATCTCCTTACACCGTGTCACACTGTTTCCTGTCTTGTGATTCTGCACTGACATATTTGGCTAACTTCTGCTGACTACATGTACCATGATGCTTGTCTCTTGTATGTTGGTGACAGTACAGTGCTGGTGTTTGCCTATGCATTGTGTCTAATGGGGAGGTGTCTGGTAGGGTGTGTCATGATGCGCATGCTTCTTACCTGTAGCTGTGGCCATCGCAGTGCTGTCCAGGGTCCCGATCCCTACAATGCTCTCCCTCTCGATGGTGCTGGAGACAATTTCCTCCAGCTCGGTGAGGGGTGGCGCCGGGTTCTTGCCTCCTCCGGTGAGTCCAGCCTGCCTTTGGAGGTCGGCCAGCTTCCTCTTGGTGAGGCTGCGGAGGTCATAGAACCTTTTCTTAAGTTCCTCAATGGACCTGGGGGTGACTCCAGCAGCATTGACCTTCTGGGCGATGTCTGCCCACAATCGCCTCTTGGTGCTGTCTGGCACGTTGAGGGACAGCTTGCCAAAGAGCTGCCGGTGCACCCTCACCACCTCCTCAACCAGCACCTGTAGTTCTGTGGTGGTGAATTTGGGCTTCCTCTTTTGGGAGGACTTCTGGCTTCCTGCCTGATCTGCCATATTCTCTTGCTCCTGCTCAGTCTGCAACCTCCTTCTCCCACTGCTGCTAACTGTGTGTTGGGCTCAGGCAGGCTTTCCAGAAACTTCTAGAAACTTCTTAATTGGCTGCACCTGCCAGGGTTGCCACTCCCTGTTTGGGTGGGGGAGGGGGAGCCACCTCATTGGCTGAATCGCCTATTGCCGAGTCTGCTTTTACCGATTCGGTAAAATCCGAATCGGTAAAATCCGATTCGGTATTATCCGATTCGGTAAAAGCCGAATCGGGTCATGCAATGCATTCCTATGGGCTTTTTCGCCATGGGTCTATGATTGCCGATTCGGTTTTTACCGAATCGGCTTTTACCGATTCGGTATTCGCCGAATCGGAAATATCCGATTCGGTGGTAGCCGATTCGGTATTTTCCGAATCGTTGTTGGCCGATTCGGTAATTTCCGATTCGGACCGAGCTGAATCGGAACGTACCGAATCTCATTACCGATGCCGACCGAATCGGTTTTCAGTCGGTATTTTTTTCCTACATCTCGTTTTCCGATTTCAGAATACCGATTCGGCCCGCCTCGGTATTTTGAAATCGGAAAATCCCGTTTACCTACATCGGGCCCTAAATGTGTACTTTTAGGCAGTCACTGCAAGTCACATGGGGTAACGTACTCGATAAAAAACACAAACACTCGTGATTCACTCCGCCACTTTCATGTTGTTCACACTGGTCAGTGATTTGAAATAATGTTCTATACTCCTAGCATATATTCACATCTACACAATCTATTGTCACATGACAGAATCAATATCACATTTCACTTGCACTAAAGTCACTTGTACAATACTGTTCAAGTCACAATTGACACAGTGTCACTCAATGGCATGCCATCTTTCACCCTGGTTTCACATACCACCTTAATATATTGTCGTGTAGAACACCCTCACAAATGCATTTTTTTGTATCTATATCCAGCCCTGAAGATTCGCAGTCTGTTCCCTGCGATGAAACACGTGTTGGCCAGTACAGAGGAACAATAAACCGGTGTAAAACACCAAGAACTTTACATCTTCTGAACTCTTTTTATTGCACTAATGGCCTATTTACTTTGAAAGTCTTGATGTGCACAGTTTACCAATCTTACCGAAACTCAAAATCACCCAGACATTACTATTTCTTTTCCAGTGCAGGGGCTTCGTTGTTATTGTGCAATTTGTGTGGATCTCCTTGGTCCAACCTTGAGCGGTTGTGAGGGATTACCGCCCGCCCTTCTTGCCTGGACTCTTGTACTTAATAACAGTAGATACATTGCGGTTACTCAGGTGCGCGCCTTGTCTTTTCTGGAAAACCCTCCCAATACCCTCCCAGCTGTATAAAAAAAAATGTGCGCTAAGATTTGGCATTTACCGGCGGTTTCTGCGGTTTCAGCAAAACTCCGCTCCGCTGTTTAAGTAACCATCACAGGCATGCTCCAATATCTTCAAATTCACCGTATGTTGTTTTTGGAGAATGAATAAAGAGAGACTCACACTGTGAAGGCACCCGATTGGCTACAGCGTTTTCTGATTTTTTTCTCTCAATGTGAAGGCATTCGATTGGCTACAGCGTTTCCTGATCTTTTTACAGTACAAGGTCAACTTTACACTGAAACAAGCCCTAAGGACATTAGGATTAACAACATAGCCATCTGGTACAACTTTGAGGTGATCTGCACACCAACTTCAGTTCGTTTGGACAAGTACTATTAATATTATTATTATTTTTTTATTCGTTTGTACTTGCAGACCCCCAACATCATACTTTATTTGAAAAAGTGAATATAATACTGTGGTTCACACAACCTAAATAACTTTATTATACAAGTATTTAAAATGGATGGTATTGTTGCACTGTTATATTTCTTACCTAATCCAGGTGATCCTGTTTTAGAATGTAAACAGTGGAAAGATGATTTTGAAGCAAACTTAGAGGCTATTGGAGGAGAAGATTATACTGATAAATGCAAACTTGCTATACTTAAACATTCTTTAGGTGCAGAAGGAAGACATTTTTTAAACCTTTTACCACCCGTTCTTCTTAATGAAGATGATGATGATGATGATGATGTAGATATGTATGACATGGCAATTTCTCAATTAGATACATTATATACCAAAAAGGTTAATGAAGTAGTTGCTAGACATACATTTTAAGTAGAGCCCAATTATCTAATGAATCTGTTGATTCATTTGTCAATGGTCTAAGGATTCTTGCTGCAAAATGTAAGTATGAAGATTTTCATGATCAAATGTTGCGAGATCAGTTAGTTGACAAAATTGGAGACACTAAATTACAAGAAAAGTTACTAGCTGCGGAGGACCTGACTTTAGAGAAAGCTATTGACATTAGTCATAGATTCGAAGAGATGAAATTAGGAATGAAAGAATTAGCCGCAAAACCCACTTCTGAAGTCCAAATTGTAAAGAAAAAGATGAGTGATGTTAAATCAGAAGAGAAATCATCAAAATATGGTGATAGTAGTAAAGGAAAAACAAAGTTTAGTATTCAAAATGCAAAAAGAAACAATTACATTTATTTCAAATGTGGCATACCTGATTATTTAGTGAATGGCAAATCCTGTCCAGCTATTGGACAGATGTGTAGGTATTGTAGAAATAAAGGTCACTATTCCAGAACATGTAGGAATAAAAACAAATTGATAAATAAACCTGCCCATATCAAGGAAATATCTAAAGAACCAGATGATTTAGATGAAGAACGTATGCTTTGCATTTATGAAGGCAATGATAAAAGAAAAGATTCTCCATTTTGTGTTGTCAAAATTGATGGCAGAGATATAGAATTGATGGCTGATTCTGGTGCTCGCCATACTTTAATTGGTGATCAATATCTTAAGAAATTTCCTAATACACAACTATTGTCATCTGACAAAAAATTGGTTGGTTATGGTAATAGATCTATTGATGTTTTGGGATATTTTGTTGCAAAAATCAATTTTAAAGGCAAGTCTATTTCAGCTAATGTGTATGTTGCTAAAGAAGGATCTTGTTGATTAGAATGACCACAACAAAGAGATCTGCTCATCACTCTAATCCAAATCATCCTGAACTGGTATTAGGATACAGTGATTTCATAGCTCAGTTTGATGATGATAAAATGACTGAGTGGGAGAAAGTATTTCCGAATGTATTCTCATTGGAATACAATACCGAAAAAGTTCATAAAATTAGGAATGTTTCCTTATCTATGAAACAAGCTCTGAAAGAAGAATTACAATGATTATGTAGGCAAGACATAATTGAAGAGATTGAATTGTCTGAGTAGTTATCTCCTGTTGTAGTAGTTCACAAGCCTAATGGAAAAATTAGACTATGTGTTGATTGAAGAGATTTAAATGAGTGTGTGTGGGTAGATCAGCACCCATTACCGAATATAAATGAAATGTTTTCAGCTTACAATGGAGCCGCTATATTTTCGACATTGGATTTATCCAATGCTTATCATCAAATTGCTTTGCATGAGGATAGCAAGCCTTACACCTCCTTTATAACTCCTGGAGGAGCTTTTAGATACAAGAGGGTGCCTTTTGGTTTGATATCTGCCTCTGCAGAGAGTTATGCATAAATTGTTTAAAGATTTAAAAAATACTTTATATTTTAAGGATGACATATTAGTTTTCGGGAACAATAAGCAAGAACATGCTGAGACTTTGTGTAAGGTTCTTAACATTTTGCAAAACTTTGGAATGACATTAACCAAAGAAAAATGTAAATTTGAAATTAACTCTTTGGACCATTTAGGGCATAATATAAGTTATAAAGGAATATCACCTAAACAGAACTTAGTAAAGGCAATTGAAGAAGCTCCAGAACCTCAATCTAAAGATCAGCTCAGATCTTTTCTGGGTCTGGCTGAATATTATGCCAAGTTCATTCCTTTGTTTTCGGATAAGACCAACCACATGAGAAACTTAATGAAAAAAAATCAACAATTTGTTTGGTGTAAGGATTGTGCCACAGAGTTTACAAATCTTAAAAAAGAAGTATCCTCCACTTCTGCTTTAGCCACATTTGACACGCGTTGTAGTTCTGTCATTGTATATGATGCCAGCAATATTGGTATTGGTGCAGTTTTGATGCAGAATCAGAATGGAAAACTTGTCACCATTGCTTTTGCATCAGGACCACTTAGGGATGCGGAAGTTAAATATTCAACATTGGAAAAAGAAACACTTGCATGTTGGTGGGACATAGAATACTTTCGCAAATATATATATGGTCCCCCATTTAAGGTTAGGACAGATCATCGTCCATTGGTGGAGCTATTTCTTACCAAAGGTTGTGGAAAAGCTACACCAAGGATTGCCAGATGGCAGTACAAATTGCAAGATTTTCATTTCAATGTAGAATGCATTCCAGGTGCCAGGAACATTTTAGCAGATTGCTTATCTCGCTTACCGATCAAGGAGGATTGTGACCTGTCCGTGACTGATGAGGACATGGAGAGAATTTGTATCCATTTGTGTGGTATCAAATGGGTGCATCAAACAAGATGAATAGAAGGATGCCTGCATGAATGATGAGGAAATCCAAGTAGTCATCAAATATAACCATACTCAATGGCCATTTAAAAAAGATTTGGATAAAGAATTATTATCCTATTTCTATGTTGCCAATAAATTATTGGTCATAGATGATGTGTTATTTTGTGGTGTACAATTGTTGGTACCCAAGGATTTGCATGAACAAGTTCTAGTCATGGCTCATGTAAATGTAAATGTAAGTGTGTTTCGATTTATATAGCGCACTTTAACCCAGGGGTCCCAAGGCGCTTGCTTAGGGAACCCGTCCTGGTATTCCCCTGTGAGATATCCCGGCCGGGTATCCACAAGGTGAAAGCCAGGCATCCCGCCGCAGTGGAGATTAAGCAAGCTATTGCCCAGAGTCGCAGAGTGTGACCCCGTGAGTCGAGTAGGCACCGGAGCGAGAATTGTCGACACCGTGGAATTTTTGAGCCCGAGACCCGCCGATGCGGGGAATCGAACCCTGGTCCACGGCCGATCTCAGCTTCCGGGTCTGCCGCCTCTAACCACTGAGCCACGCTTCTCCACCATGTAGGACATCCTGGCATATCTAGCATGAAAAACAGATTACGGTCTGAAATTTGGTGGCCAGCCATTGACAGATGTATTGAGTCTAAAGTTAGATCTTGTGTTGAGTGTGCCATCAGTGATAAATCACAAAAAGTTATCAATTATGAGAAAGCTCCGGTTTCTAGACCAGAAAAAGTATGGGCGAGAATATCTCTTGACATTGCTGGTCCAATATGTGTATTCAAAAGTCAAATGTATGTAATTGTTCTTATTGATCAATTATCCCAGTGGCCAGAAGTTGACTTAGTTCATCACGTTGATTCACACACAGTAAATCAATTTTTAAATGAAGTATTTGAAAAGGAAGGATTTCCTAAATGCTTGGTTACTGATAATGGTGTGCAGTTACGGTCAACTGAGATGAAGGATTATTTGGATAAACATGGCATTAGTCATTTACGAACATCGGTATATTATCCACAAAGTAATGGAATTGTAGAAAGGTGGATAAGAGTTCTGAAGGAAGATGTACAATTGGCTTTAACCAATGGGAAGAATTGTTCTCAAGTACTCAAAGATCTATTGTGGAATTACAGAGTTACCCCGAGAACAGCAGGTGGTATTTCTCCATGTAAGAAAATGAGGGGTAGAAAGGCTGTGTGTGATTTGAACCAGTCGTGGATGATGGAGATGAAAACAAAGTTGATCAATGGTAATTGTCGGTGGCCATGTAATGAAAAACACATTTCATCTCAAATACATAGGAGTTCCATGCCTCAATTTCATATTTGGGAATGGGTTCGTGTGAAGAAGGGAAGATTAATAAAATCTGGAGAATCCAAGTTTTCTGCTCCCATGAAAATAGTCAGAGTTGGGCACCAAGTAGTAGAGTTGTCTGATGGTAATGTGTGGGGAATGAGCAAGGTGTTTAAAGTGCCTAAGTTTTTATGGCCTAATTTAGGTGCATCTTCTGGATCAAAAGATGTTTTGATTAAACAAAAAAACAGTGATGAGACATCTGCTTCAAGATGGAAATCCAAACCTGCTTGGTGTAAAGATTATGTCATGTCATAATCTATAAAGGTAAACCATGTGTTCATGTTCCATGTTGAACACACCGTTCTTGATGGTATTACTTAATTCTGATCTTGTACTTAGGATATTATTTGCATATCATTTTATTCATGCTATTCAATTGTTTTTGTAAAGTTGTTATATCTTTAATGGCAGTCCATTTGTGTAAGTTATTTTATGATTTTTGTATAATTGTAAATGTGTTAACGATAGGGGATGTGTGACTTCCTGGCCAATGCTGACTGATGGAATCTCGGGCTAGAATCTTGTGATGGTCCAGATTCCAGCTTGAGTCAGATGGCCCAGGCTTTTTCTGTAATGAGCTTCAATTTACCCATGCTCAAATAAATATCGCTAATAACTCCATACTCTCATCTTCATCATTACGAAGGAACATTATACCCGGCCACCCTGATCAAGGGTTGCCCTGGACTCCTCAGTGGCCTTGAGAAGACCAGTCTCTGTGCTGCTACCAGCATGAAAGCCGAATTGTGTGGTGTCCAAGAGGTTGTTGGTATTAATATAAGTGCCTGGTTGTGCAGTAAGCACCTTTTCCAAAATCTTGGCTGGCAATGGGAGACAGGAAAAGCGCCAGAAACTGTTTGTGTCATCTGGGTCTACAGAGAGCTCATTGATAAGAGGCAGCACTGCAGCTTTCTTCCAAGCTGAAGAGATGGAACTTGATAGACCGGGGAGGAGAAGGAACTGAATGCCTGAATTAGTTACTACTGGCAAAGATTTGTCCAGCCGAGGACAGAAGAGAGAAATGAGAAGGTGTTGAAAATATTCTCTAACTTAAGATGAAAGGCCCTGGCCATTGAGTTGCAGAAAGATTGACTGCACTCTTTAGGTAGAGGTGCAGTGGCAGAAGTGAGTGTGTTTAGTGTTCTCTTTATGACAGAGGTCAATTAAAAAAAAGAGTATTGGCAAAGCTTTGCCATGCAGTTTGGCAATGCTGTGTGGCATAGACAAAAATCTATGAAGAAGAAAAGGGTTTTATGGTGCGGACGCTGTTGCTAGTCGCATTATTCAATAGGCAAAGGCATGTGTCACCACAAGTGCACACGTATAGTTGAACATAGGCTCTATTTTCCTTTTTTTTATTTACCAATACAAAATAGTGAATGCCACTTAGAGCAGTAAATAAAACAATTGTTTTTGTTGGCATGGAAGTGCAAAAAAAGAACCTTTGGGTTCGGGTCAATGGAGAAGTGATTGAGGGGTGTTTATGGGGGAGGAATGGAAAAGCAGCACATGAAGGAAAGAGCAACACAGAAAGCAGAGAGAAAAGCAAATGATAGTAAGAAGAACAAGGAGCACCTGGGTTTGGGGAGTTTGCAAGGGAAAGCACATGAGAGAGAGAGCATGAAAAACATGAGGAAGAGAGCAATATGGGGCAGGAGGAGAAGCACACAGGGGAAAGGGCAACACGGAGGTGGGGCAGGGAGGTTTGGGAGGGAGAAGCACACAAGAGACAGTGAGCAGCGCATGAGGGAGAAACAACACAGAGAGTAGGGGGCATGTATTTCGTGGGTTGAAAAAGCACACGATAAAGAGAGTTGGGAACAGCCCTTTCATAGAGCACTTTCAAAAAAAGAAAAAAGCAATTCTGTGAAACTGAGCAGTGGAAGGATACAAATCAGCCTCAAAAGGATTGTAAGATGTTGTGCTCCAGGGAAATAATAAACACAAGAGGAAGGTAAGACATTGAATCAGAAACAAGCAAATGAGAGAGACAATAAAGCTAAACAATGGAGGGGCTGTCAGTAGGAGTGGGTGTAACACGTGTAATTTGCTGTAGTGTACTTACGAGAAATTACAGTAAAACTACATGAGATTGCATGAGAATAGCCCAGCATTTAGCCCTATTTTCTTAGCGTGAGATGCACCCTTGTCTTCAAAATGGACCCTGGGATGCATTTATACTACGAAAAAGCGTTAAATACAACAGACTAGGAACAGGTGCAGCACGCAGCTGCTTCTGCTCGCTAAATGTGTCTTTCCTGTGCTCCTGCAGTAGCAGTTTTGTGCCAAATTACTCACAAGTATGCAAACTGGCATAATCACGCAATGTTCTGTAATTCCACATCAAAAGAGTTACACAAAATTACCAAAATTACTCCAGCCTAATTAAAATTTCACCCAGGCCTAGCAGTAAGCCCACTGTAAATTCACAGTAAGTCTTTCACAACCAGACAGCTTAGGCCGTCTGGTAGGCGCGACTCAATCAGCAAAGCTAACCAGAAGATAAAGTCGTTGGCAGAGACAGAGCAGGGCTCAGTAACAGCCCGCATTGGCTAATGACTACAGGTGGCCTGAGGCAGATGCCCTGTATATCAGGCTCCTCTGGGAGCCATGGGACACATTAAAGGAAAGCCCAGGCAGACCCTCACAGCCGTGCAGGGCAGACTGCAGCTCAGCATATTATTAGATGTTGGTGTTGCTGCTCCACGGTCGGTTCCTTGCCTCAGATGAGGGCTTTCCAGGAAGGCTGGTACATGAAGGACCAATAGAAGAACGTGTGCACAGCCAGTGCAGACACCTGATCCACCTCACTCCACGCATTCAGCCGCGGTCCGTGCAGGTAACACCGGTGGGGTGGGTATTTCAAGGGACGATGCAGAGGGAAAATTTAGTGAATAATTAATTTCCCCCTTGCATCGTCAGTCGAAATTCCCACTGCCCCATCGCTGTTACCTGCACGGATCACGGCTGCACGCATTCTCAAATTTCTTTCGCTTACATGCACTTATTTCTCACACATCCATCTCATACTCTCTCCTCTCACAAACCATCCATTCACCCTGCAACTCACTCACAACTCATCCTCATTCTTTCCTTTACCGCTCTCCGCAAGTCCGCCCACATTCACTCCTCTTGCACTCACTGTCCACTCACACCCACTAGTCACTGCTTCCACTGCCTCCCCGTTCATTTTTCACTCACACTCCCAGTGTTTAAGGGCACTCAGCCCACACAGCCCCCTACGTTCACCCCCTCGTGCACAGCTCCCAAAACAGCTAAACCGCAGGGATCACGGGCCCGAAGGGCCCTTATCACAAAGGGGCTAATCACCGGCGGCCCCCGCGGGGCAACACCTGCAGCATCTGCTGCACTACTTCAGTGCAGGGCGTCACAGTAGTGTTGTAAGTGCACCATCAAAATCACACCAAACTCTTGTCCGATTATATCTTTGGGACTAGGGACGCTAGGACATTTTTTTTCCTTTTACATGTCTCAAGGCATGTCTAATTTCTGCTCCTCTGGTCAACAGGGTCGGACTGGCCGTAGCGGGCATCGGGCGTTTTTCCAGGAGGCTGGATGGTGGAGGCTGATTTTGCAGGGATGGGGGCTGTTTTTGTGAATGGGGGTCAATTTTGCAGCTATGCTACTATATGGGCCCCCAGTAACAAAAGCAGCCGGGAGGCTGGCTGGTCCGTCAACATTGTTAGGGCTGCTTTGGGTTCCCAGACCGGCCCTGCTGGTAGAGGATGTCTTTTACAGGTTTTCTAAGGGATGTTAATGTCAACCCTTTAACAGTCACATGCTGGCATCCGCAGCAGAAAGGCTACCTCTGTAAAATGTACAAAGTCGACTATCCATTAAAAAAATTGCTTGTTTCATGCATAAATTCAAAAGTAAACTCCGTGAACATACTTTGTGAGGATTCACTCTTTCACTCACTTCATGCATTAAAACAAGCATTGGCAATGTGAATCATTTTTTCTTATGTAGTATAACATTTTATACCTTGGTCCACAGCAAAATAAAGGTACAACATGTATAGTTGCAGCACAACCTTCCATAACACAAGTAATAAGTTAAGGAGAGGTGGCAGTAGCAGACAAACCCGTACACGATGCTCACACATACAGGACAGGCACAACACAGATAGCAAACTCACAAAAGAGGGAGTGAAAGGGTTTAAAGATTGTAGTACGATTTCCTTAACTTACAAGAAAGTACATAACTCCTGGAAGACACAGCCAAACAAACCTCTTATGGAATTACCATACATCATGTACTCTAAGAGGATGATGTACACTCACTTACCTAGGGTCTGATTGTGATGCGGTTTGGAAAGTTTCCCGACCAAATGGGTTTGGGAATGGTTTCCGACCGAATCAAATCGGGAGAGCCGAGTCTACCCAGTACGATGCATCCGGATGCTTCCACATACGATTTGGTTTTCCTTCCATTGACTTCAATGGGAGCCTTTGTTCCGACCGAGTGCATAGGCTGCCATTGATGAAAGGGGTGGCTGGGGAAAATCGAGCACCCTGTAGTAGGCACCCCCTGGTGCCTGCCACACTGTGCATGGCTGGTAAGGGGGGACCCATGGGTACCTCCACCAGCCCGATTGGGAAGGCTCTGGGTGCATAGGGGCCCACTATGGCCCCCAAAGTCTGATTCCGACTGCCAATTTGAGTCGGACAGCACGATTCAGAAAGGCTGTCCAAATCCAGCATCATACTCGGTCGTTCAGAAATGCGGCCCATAGAGACGTACAATTCTGCTCCATATGGCTCGTCATTCCAAATGCTGTCGGGTTGGGATTGGGATATTCCTAACACCTAACTCACATTATACTCAGTTGTTCGGAAAACTTTCAGAGTCAGTCGGAAAGACACATTCCCGATTCGGTTTGGAAGTAGCAAATGCCCTTAGGAGGCCTTCCTAACCGCATCAGAATCAGGCCCGTAGTGTAGGAGGCTTCCTTAGAGGGTTCCATATCTTTCACTGCTAAGTATCCATGAGTATTGCTGTTCACTGGTTGTAAGTCTCCTATTTATTGGCTTTCTAGTTTGGGTGTGGCTATGTCACTTTTGTAAAAATGTTGCTCTACCTTTATTAAACTGTCAAACCTATAATAAAAGTGTATGTGGGTGAGTAAAAGATGCTGTGTACAAGTGTCACCTTAGCACAGGATTAAAAAGAGGAGGGCAGAGCAAAAGACTGTATTTCTCTTTTCCATCAACATGTATTGGTGCTCGAATATTGCCCCCGTGGTCAAGCATCTTCCCTAGGAATATAGGTACCTCACATCAAATATTGTTAAACAGTCTCTGCTCATTAACACATGTTCAGCAGCCTTAGACAGGGATTGGGTGGGGGAGTTGGGGTGATTGGGCAAATGTCCTCCGGCCCCACTCCTCATTCCTTGAAGAGGCCCTGCAGTGTGCTTTTGGCAAGGCTGTCAGCATGTGCAGCACGTTTTGCAGAGGAAGTCACTATAATCATAGCCTGCACAATGAAACAAGCCATACCCGTGCTTCCAAGTCACATTCGCAGCTGACTAGATGTGGAAAGTGGGAGTTCATAGGCCTTGAGACTGCGAACCACGCGCTCAATACAAAAGTATCTCCTGCCTCATTACCAGCGCCAACTGGGCAGTGGTAGTGAGTTGGTGATGGCCGGGTCCCCAATACAGAGCAGCCCTTTTTTGTTGCATCCTGTCTGGAAAAGTAGCACCGTGGCAGAGGAGGAGAACAGCTCCTAGCTCATCCGGACCTGCTACTCTGCTGCAAGGGTCGCCAACTGACACTTCATTTATAGCTAAGGTACGAACATTTTACATACATTTTATACTGGATTATTTCATTTTAGCACCTTAGATCATGGGCCAGATTTAAATCCTGGTGGATGGCCCAGTGTTCCGCCACGGCGATGGAGTTATTGACCCCATCGCTCTGGTGGAGGGACCGCCCACTACATTTATAAATGACCACCAAGCTGGCAGTCATTTATAAAGCATTGCCAGGAATCACCAAGATATAAATCAGACCCTATATTATTGCACTGAGTGGCCTTTATTAGAATTAGTGAACTGCAATCTTACTGCTTTATTGATAACTGAAGAGACTTCAGTTGTCTTGTTTCTCCTATATAAGTCTTTTGGGAAAAACATAGCAAGCTTCCCAACTTCAGAGGACAGATACAGCTAGGATAGCATCCACACAAACCTTTCCAATCACAAGTCAGGTAAAAAATAGGCAGCAGCAGTGCAAACTTTACTTCCTCACAGGGCCAGTTTAGGGACGGTGGTGCCAGATGCGACAATATTTTTGGGTGCCCCCCCACATCCCCATGACCTCCTCCTCGGAGCCCCTCTCTACCCCCTAGCAAAAGCACCCTTCTTTCACATGCATTTCATTTGTTTTAAAGTGCTGGTAAAGGCTGGCTTTACTAATCCGCTCAGCTGTCAACATAAAATACAGATCTGTTCCTTGTAGCTGGCATGCTAACCCTCTGCGCTACTTTATGGCAAGTCAATACTGCCACTAGACAAAAACTCAAATTTCTCTCTCTAGCAGGAACATTAATCACAAGAGTTATCTTGATATTTCAATTGCTGCCTGAAAGCTGGATGCACAAGCAACTCTGCATCAGGTGCTTTTAAATCTTAAGTTATTGCTAAACACAGTGCCCCCTCTGGGGTAAGTGCTCTCCCTCCAGGTCGATTCAGAAAAGGGGGTGGTGATGAACAGAGCATCTGAATTAAACACAATACTCCTACCCAGTCAACAGATCAAGGCTTGATCCATCACCGTTTTTTAGCTCACTGAACCATCCCAGCTCAGAACCTGGCTACATGCAAATTAGTCTGTCCCTGGCCCAGTGCATCATGGGAACAGGGCAGACCAAACTACCAAGCCAATTCTTTTACTGGAAAGGAAACAAGCTTCCGGGGACCGGTTTCTGGCATTACAGCCGTCTTCGGCCCGGCTTGCTTGAATCCTGATGGTGCAGTGAGCAAGGGACTCACATCTGAGCATACCCTTCCACGCTTGTGGTGGACAAAACGATTCAGAAAAGGGGGTGGTGATGGACAGAGCATCTGAATTAAACAGAATACTCCTACCCAGTCAACAGATCAGGGCTTGATTCATCACCGTTTTTTAGCTCACTGCACCATCCCAGCTCAGAACCTGGCTACATGCAAATTAGTCTGTCCCTGGCGCAGTGCAGCATGGGAACAGGACAGACCAAACTACCAAGCCAATTCTTTTACTGGAAAGGAAACAAGCTTCCGGGGACCGGTTTCTGGGATTACAGCCGTCTTCGGCCCGGCTTGCTTGAATCCTGATGGTGCAGTGAGCAAGGGACTCACATATGAGCATACCCTTCCACGCTTGTGGTGGACAAAACGATTCAGAAAAGGGGGTGGTGATGGACAGATCATCTGAATTAAACAGAATACTCCTACCCAGTCAACAGATCAGGGCTTGATCCATCACCGTTTTTTAGCTCACTGCACCATCCCAGCTCAGAACCTGGCTACATGCAAATTAGTCTGTCCCTGGCCCAGTGCATCATGGGAACAGGGCAGACCAAACTACCAGGTCAGCGCCCAGTGCTGCATCACCAGTCGCACCACCTTAAAGCCGACCCTGCTTCCTCACAGAACCTGGGCAGTATGGCAGTAAAAGCAAGATTCTCTCTCTTACAGAAGCCAATGCATACAATCTTCGATTTCCCACAGAGCAGATTCGCCATGATAGACTAGTACTAACTTTCATTGCTCACAGAATATGTACAGTTAAGGCATTAGTGGCATAAGTTACAGACAGATCTCTGGAGTGGGTGCTTAAGGTTCTGAGGTGAATGTATAGATGGATGAGTTAGTGAAAATGCAAGCTCTGACACCATCCTTACTTAGGTGATTTTCCACGCCAGCATCTTGAAAGTCCTTCTGCTGTCATTTAGAGGTCTGCTGTTTGTGTTGATTCTTTGGTGTTCCAAGTATTAAGCAGTAGGTGATTTTGGTTGGAGCATCCGCATTACAGCGTAACTATGCTCGAGGCAGACAGACAGGTGCCAGACTTTTACCAAAAGGTTTGGAGTGCACACGCAACAGGCATTGTGTCATCGCAGGCAGGAATCTTGTTTTTGCCATTCACTCTGGCACTAGTAGTTCTGTTTTTACCATTTTTAGGACTACGAGTCTGGAAATTTAAGGGGTGTATTTGAACTGAATGAACTGTTCACATTTGTCACCAAAACAAAAACATACCACAAAATTGGTTATCTTGGTTTTCAGGTGTCCAAGTAATAGCAAAAAGGAGCTGAGAGGGAAACGTGGGTACCCATGGGATAACCCTCTACTCAATACAATTCAATAACAAAAAATCCCTGTACGCTGGACATTAGTTAGCATCGGTCTACTAGGCATGAGAGCATAATGTACTAGAATAATCTGTTATATAGTTCCAGACTCACCCCCTCTCAATTTATGGTTAGGTGTGTATTCTCTAATGCCCTACTGTCCATAACAAACTACTGTTTGTAACTGCAAGCGGGGGATTCCAGTGTGCATTCAACTCGACATATCCTATGATGTCTGCCCCACTAAGACAGTCCATTCACCCACACTTAAATAATCAAAACAAAAAATGTGTGTCGGAGAGGAAGGGACCTCACGGGCGAACAACCCTCGGGGAACTTGGCAGATGTTACCAATACTATGCCCCTTTCTCATCATCGGTTGCCATTCCTTTTCCAAACAGAAAACAGTATCAAAGTAAAATGTGCAAAACAGGAAGGTGCTGAGCAAAGAGCTCAAGAAATAGCTCTCTGATGTGACAAACAATACAGAGTGAAATTAAAATCAACAGACACACTAATCGTACCGCTTTATTACTAACTCAGGTGTGTACTGGTGAGTTAAAAAGGCTGGTAGCTTACTGTCGCATACCACTACCTGTAACCAACATGTTTCACTGCCCGATAAGTTTTATGGCAGATTCATCAGGGTTCACCACTCTGTCACCGCACCGGTGTTGGACATCTTTAAACAGGAAACTGTCGAGTTGAAAGGCACATTTTAAAACCAATTCTGGACCAGACTTATCTCCACAATTATCAAATAATAAAACAGTAAAATAAGGGGAAAATTACCCTCAACCAGCCATGTCCTCTCATACCAGCTGGTCAGGAAATTATCCGCCCTACTGTAGATTGTAGTATCAATCTGCAAGTAATCAAAGTGTGGTTAGAGGTATACTCCCTAACCGAACAGTACTACTGCCTAGCTGTTCATTGATCTCCGAAGCAATGTATCACATGTTCACAGAAATTCTGCCCCTCATTCGTTACATCAAAACTCCTTATCTCTCAACCCCATGTGAGCTGTACCGCACTTACGGCTCGGGTTTTAATGTCAAAATTATGGCATTTATGTTTCGAGATATAAGTTCTAACCATACAGACGTGTAGACACGCTACGCATGAAGGTTCAAAACAATGCGACAAATTCTTACTGGAAAAGTGTCTGCCATTGTTTGTTTGTACTCAAAAAACGTGTTAAAAACACTGCGCTTCGATGCTGGGCAGTAACCTGTATTCAAATATACTCTTAAAAAGCGCTTACATCAAATGCCAACATTTCCATACCTGCCCCACCGATATTGCCATCTATAACTTCCAATCGCAACAATTCTCTGTTATATGTGCATAAATCCTTCCTACCGCGCCCACTCCTCACCATACAGATGTGGTAACGGGACCATAAATCATCCCAGGAACGCCCTACAGCACGTATCCGTGCTTTTTAAAGTTGCGCGGTTAATACTGATCACGGACACGTCCGGTCACGTGACCAGGGGAGCTCGTTGACATGGCAACGCGATGTTAGAGCTCTCGACCTCCGCAAGTAAGTACGGGCGCCATCTTAAAGCGGAGTTGGAAAACCGATAAGTATGGGATCACAAATCACTATCTCGTTATACGATGAATTTATATGCATCCCTTATGTTATGCCCCATCTAGGTACAAATTCAGCACTCGTGTAATATTAATTATATCTTGGCAATGATCATTCTTTTTACCTTTGATGAATGTTTTATAAAAACGCATATAGCGCCAGTATAGATCTTTTATTCCTATCACACAAGTCTTCTTCTCATGTCATCCTTATAAGCGGACACAATGTTAGAGTGCCGGCAAATTTTAGTACAGGGAGGAGCATAATCATAAAGAGTAGGTAGTCTGTTTACAGTATCTAAAATGTATATCCTCCCATGTAAACACCCCACCATGTAACTACCTTAGTCTGTTACAACCCCTGGATTCCGAATTGAATATATTGCCAAAAGAGTATGTAACATATGGCAGTTGAACCCATCTCCTAACAGGTTCAGACGATATTTCATTGTCAGGTATATATTGTGCAGGCTACATGGATAGCCCTTCTGTCAAGGGTGTAGTGTATAGCCATATACAACCCACAGAACAACCTAAGGAAAAAGGTGTAACTTCAATTCCATTTCAGCCGTCAGGCCACAGGTGGAGTACACAGTTGTGGGCCCAACACCAATTCTACTCTAGGTGGACAGCAAGGGCACCAGTGGAGAAATATATATAGTAATGGAAAAACCCATCAGGGTGGTTCTACTTGACTCTGTTCCATTCAATGATCTCGTTCAAGCCCAGCCTGTCACTTCTTTCTCTAAAAATCCATGTGGCTTCCTTAGTGAGTAGCACAGCCTCAATGTTGGTCGGGTTGCCCTTAACTGTCTCCAGTACAGTCCATGTAAAGCTATGTTTCTCCTGATGACAGTGTTGAACCAGTTTGGTAGTTAATTTGCCTGCCTTGATTGTACTGAGGTGTTCTTGTATGCGGACTGTTAGAACCGGCTGTCTCTAGTTGGCAGAGGTATACACTTCTGACAAATAGGGACACTCCTTTTCTAGTCAGGGCAAGGGGATCACACCCTTCGATAACCCCTGCTCACCCCCTTGGTAGCTTGGCAGAGCAGAACAGGCTTATCTCCGAGGCTGTGCGTTAAGCAATTATGACCACATACAGTAACACCGTGAATGCACTACAAATGGACACGACACCGTAGTATTATAAAAATAAGTATTTTTATATAAGACTTAGCACAAGACCAAATAACGGCAAAACTGTACACAATCGGAATAAATACGTTCGGGAAGGAAAAAAAAGGATAGTTCAAAGGTAGTTTCTTCTTTAGCACAAGAGTCTTTTAGTATCAAGCAAATCTTCTTCTTGGAAACAAAGTTCTTAGCAACAGGGTAACTCACACGGGAGCTACACAACGTCGAGGCAAAGTTAATCCACAGGTTCGGCGTCGACCGCGAGGAGCGCTGCGCCGGGCCTGGAGTCACACGGACCCCCAACAACACAGTACCTTAGGAAATTGAAGCACACGATGATCAGCGGCGTCGAGCACTCCGGCGTCGCGTCTTCGGTGTCGATCAGGCCTCAGCAGGCGTTGTCGATGATGCAGTTGCACAGAGTGAGCAGCGCTCACGGCGTCGAAGGGCACACAGGTGATGCGATCAGCAGCGGTGCAGACACGAGGTCCTCTGGAGCTAGAGCCGTACTCCCACTCACTGGCGTTGCTGCTGGCGTCGGTCGGGCCCAGCGTCCGATCGTCGTGATTGCTGTTCCTTTCAGAGGTGCTGGACTCACACTTCCAGCGGATAGCACTTTTAGCAGATGAAGTCCTTTAGCCCTGTGACTTCAGCAGGAGACTGGCACTCTTCCAGTCCTTGGAGATTTTCTTAGCAAGCGTGAGAGTACACACACAGTTCCTCTCTCCTGGTTCCTTGGCAAAAATAAAGAAGCACTGCAGGATTCCCCCAACAACAGCACACTTGGCAGAAGGGGTAGGCAGTCCTTAGATCAGCAGGCCTCTTGTCCTTGGTTACAGGGTTCCTTGTCAGAAGTGATCTGATTTCCTAGTTCAGGGGTCCTTCTCTTATACCCCTTTTCGTCTTTGATCCCTTTGTCTATGTCGGGGGTTTCCCAACATCCTGGGTCCGTTGTGGGTGGAGCCAGGCAGTAGCACCTGGCCTATTCACTGAGCAGGGCTGGGTCCTCAGACGCCCAGCAGGAGGTGGAGCCAGCATTGACACCGGCAGGAGTAGAGCTATCGGCCACCTGGCAGGAGGTGGGGCTAGGATCGTCCATGGCAGGCACAGAGCCATCCGTCGCTTGGCAGGAGGTGGAGCCAGCATTGTATCAGGCAAGGCAGGCTATCAACAACTACTCTCCCCCTACTCTCAACGTAATGTCCCACTCATCCCACACTGACTCATCCAGACCTCGTGGAGCCACCCAGCTCCTGTCACACACACATAAGACCAGCAGAGACCAGATATGGTTAGACAAGAAAATAGACACTTTCTAAAAGTACTACTTTCGAACCCAGAGTCCAAAAGCCATCCACACCAACGGATGCGTAATTAAACCCCGAGTTCAGGGATACCAAACTCGACATTGCACCGTACTCTCCGAGCCAGCTAGGATCATAGCATTAATAATCCCGGCGGCCCATTCTATCCAACGGAGAGCAGGCTACCTCGCAATAGTGAAGCACTAAGATGGCGGCACTTCACTATCAGGACATGCCAACTTGGTCAGGCTTGTCCTACCTTACACTTACAATGCACCCTGCCCACGGGCCTACCATAGGGGTGACTAACATGAAGTTAAGGGAAGGTTGGAGGGGCTGGCAAGTAGGTATACCTGCGCAGCTGACGTGACAGTGCAAGACTGCACGTGGGTCTCGCAATGACCGACCCGTAGACATTCTTTTCCAAGGCCGCTCCTGTGGGTGGCACAACACGTGCTGCAAGCCCACGAGCGGCATTTGTAGTTACAAGCCCCGGCACTCCTGGTGCACTAGACTAGGGACTGACAGTAAACCAAACCAAGCCAAACATGGATACAATAGATACATCAATTTAACATAGGGAGCACTTGCGCTATGGCACTGATCAGCAGTGACACGGCGCCCAAAGCATATACCAGCAAAACATCGTAAACACAGTAGAGGCAAACAGAAAAATGGAGGAGAGACTCAAGCCAATGATGTCAGGTCTAACACGTGTCCCCTCCAGCTGAAATGTGGGGAGAACTACCCTTAACCTAGGGAGTCCTCATCACTAAGGCGGAAAAATCTGGACAGACCATCAGCATTGGCGTGATCTGTGCCAGGGCGGTGTTCCACCGTAAAGTCCATCCCCTGTAGAGCAATGGACCACCTCAACAGTTTTGGATTCTCACCCCTCATTTGCATCAACCATCTGAGGGGCCTGTGGTCTGTCTGAACCCGGAAGTGAGTCCCAAACAGGTAGGGTCTTAGCTTCTTCAGCGCCCAGACCACAGCAAATGCTTCTCTCTCGATCGCACTCCACCTTGTTTCCCTGGGAAGTAACCTCCTACTGATGAAGGCTACAGGCAAGTCTCGGCCCTCTTCATTCACCTGAGCTAGAACAGCCCCCACGCCATGCTCTGAAGCGTCCGTCTGAACAATGAATTCTTTCGAAAAGTCGGGTGCCTGGAGTATAGGTGCTGTGCACATTGCAGTTTTCAGGGTGTCAAAGGCCGTTTGACAGGCATCAGTCCAGATCACGTTTCGTGGCTGCTTCCTGGAAGTCAGCGAAGTCAAGGGGTGCACAATGTTACCGTAATCCTTGACAAACCTCCTGTAGTAACCCGTGAGTCCTAAGAAGGCTCTCACCTGCGTTTGGGTTTTGGGCGGTGCCCAAGCCAGGATGGTATCAATCTTGGGTTGTAGGGGGGCCACCTTACCGCTCCCTACTTGGTGCCCCAAGTACACCACAGAACCCTGCCCAATCTGGCACTTACTGGCTTTGATTGTGAGGCCTGCTCCGCGCAGGGCCAACAACACTTCCTGGAGGTGGCGCAAGTCTTCCTCCCAGCTGGCGCTGAACACTGCGATGTCGTCCAGGTAGGCGGCACTGAAATCCTCCAGTCCAGCCAAGACCTGGTTGACCAACCTCTGGAAGGTGGCGGGGGCATTCTTCATCCCAAAGGGCATCACCCGGAACTGGTATAGCCCATCTGGTGTGGAGAATGCTGACCTCTCTTTTGCCCCATCGGTCAAGGCGATCTGCCAGTACCCAGACGTTAAGTCAAACGTACTAAGGTACCGGGCAGCTCCCAACCGATCGATGAGCTCATCAGCTCTGGGGATGGGGTGCGCGTCAGTCTTCGTGACCGAATTGAGCCCTCGGTAGTCCACGCAGAACCGGAGTTCTGGTGAAGCACCAGGCGCTGCAGCCTTCGGGACCAAGACCACTGGGCTGGCCCAAGGACTGCTAGAGGACTCAATCACCCCTAACGCGAACATCTTGGAGACCTCCTCCTTAATGTACGCTCTGACCTTGTCAGTCACCCTGTAAGCCTTGTGCTTCACAGGAGGGCTGTCTCCGGTGTCAACGTCATGGACACACCAATGCGTGACACCCGGAACCAAGGAAAACAGATCCGGGAATTGTCCCAACAGTTGGCGACAATCCTGTTTCTGTTCAAGGGTCAGTGTGTCAGAGAGGACCACACCATCCACTGACTCGTCTTGTTCCTTCGCATACAGGAGGTCAGGAAGAGGCTCACTCTCCTCCTCCGTTCCATCATCTGTAGCTAGGAGCATGCCCACTTCGGACCTTTCTAAGTGGGGCTTCAAACGGTTGACATGCAGGACCCGCAAGGGGTTCCTGGGAGATTTCAAGTCCTCCAGGTAGGTGACATCGCTCTTCTTCTCCACAACCTTAAACGGTCCAGTCCACCTGTCCTTGAGCGCACAAGGTTCCACAGGGGACATGACCCACACTTCCTGACCAGGCTGAAGCTCTACCAGAGTGGCATTCCGGTCGTACCAACGCTTCATCTCCTCCTGGCTGGCCTCCAGATTTGCCTGAGCAAGTTCTCTGAAGCGCCGAGTCTGGTTCCGAAAGGCCAGCATGTAGCTGTATACATCCTGGGGAGGTTTCCTGGGAGATTGCTCCCAGCCTTCCTTGACCAGACTCAGAGGTCCTCTTACCGGGTGACCGTATAAGAGCTCAAAGGGGCTGAACCCTAGAGACTTCTGCGGCACCTCACGGTAAGCAAACAACAGGCATGGCAAGAGGACGTCCCATTTCCGCCTCATTGGTTCTTCAAGACCCATAATCATGCCTTTCAGGGTCCGGTTGAATCTTTCAACCAGCCAGTTTCCTTGAGGGTGGTAAGGAGTGGTGAACCGGTAGGTTACCCCACACTCCTTCCACAGAGACTTCATATAGTTCGAAATGAAGTTGGTGCCTCGGTCGGACACCACCTCTCTGGGGAACCCCATCCGGGAGAAAACACCCATCAGTGCCCGTCCCACCACGGGGGCCGTCACTGTTCTGAGAGGGATGGCTTCCGGGTACCTTGTGGCATGGTCCACCAAGACCAGGATGAACCTGTTGCCCAGGGCTGTCTTGGGGTCCAGGGGCCCAACAATGTCAATACCCACCCGGTCAAAGGGGGTGCTGACCACCGGAAAAGGTTGGAGGGGAGCCTTCTGCTTCCTTCCGCTTTTCCCACTTGCCTGGCAAGTGCGACAAGTCTTGCAATGGATGTCTACATCCCTACGCATCTGAGGCCAATAGAAATGGGTGACAAGCCTGTCATAGGTCTTGTCCTGCCCCAGATGTCCAGCTAACGGTACGTCATGAGCCAAACCCAGTAGGAAGACTCTGAAGCGCTGGGGTACCACCAGCACACGGGCTGACCCAGGCTCAGCAGCCTTAGGCTCGCTAAACAGGAGGTCGTTCTCCCAGTACACAAAATGTGACCCTGACTGATCACCTGAGGATTGGGCTGAGGCCTGCTGCCTCATGCCCACAAGAGAAGGGCACACCTTCT
Organism: Lissotriton vulgaris; assembly: GCF_964263255.1. Lineage (NCBI taxonomy): Eukaryota > Metazoa > Chordata > Amphibia > Caudata > Salamandridae > Lissotriton > Lissotriton vulgaris. The sequence continues at coordinate 1,854,884,271 of NC_141693.1, read as the reverse complement.
GTTCCGCACAGAATTCCTCCCTGGAGGGACCACCATCCTGCTGCCAGTGGGTCAGCTCGGGCAGATCTCCCAGTTCGGCAATTTGTTCCCCTGTGGGCTCCAGGGCATCCCCCTCAGGGTCTACCTCCTTCTGGACCACGGGAACGACGGGGGCCGGTTTCCCGCACCTCCTGCCTCTTCTCTTCACAGCTGGGTCCTGGGCCGTACTTTCAGGCTCCGGGACGCCATCAACACCCTTACTCGCTGTCATGGATCGAGTGGTTGCACACACCCACTCTGGCACACCCAACATTTTCAAGTGCGCCGCTCTCTCCACCTTAGCCCAAGGGGAGTCTTCCAAATCATTGCCCAGGAGACAGTCGACAGGCATGGCGGGCCTCACAGCAACCTGAAGAGTACCTGAAACTCCCCCCCATTCAAAGGAAACCTGAGCCACCTCACACTCTTTCTGGGAGTTATCGGCAGCTATCACGGGGTAGAATGCGTGGGGAACCACCTGCTCTCTGGACACCAAGTGACATTTGACAGCTGTCACACTCGCTCCGGTGTCTCTGAGAGCTTCCACTCTATGGCCATTAATGGTCACCCACTGCCTATATTTACTAGTGTTACTAGGCAGAGGGGGTGGAGGGACCATTTGCATGTCTCCTAGCGAGACCAGGGACATTTCTGCGGGACCCCTCCCACCATGGACAACCATCTCCTCCCCTCCCAAGGCTACACTCGCCAGCTGACGAGGGGGTGCACGCGGCGGTGCATTCGAATCCTTCTTGGGACACTGGGGGTCATAAAACCGGTGTCCCACCTGCCCACAACCGTAGCAGGTTAGGGGGCCCCTATGAACAGGTTTACCCGTCGGGGCCCCTGACTTCTTCTCAGGGGGAGGCTGGGAACCTTTCCCTTGGTTCCCTTGGGGATTACTTTGGGGCCCTTTCTGAGACTCCTTCTGTTTACCCTTGTCCCCCCCACTCTTCTGCTGGGGACCCTGCCCACCTTTGGCTGAGTCTCCCACTGGACCCTTGTGGACCCTGGTACTGACCCAGCGGTCCGCCTCCTCAGCAAGTTTTCTAGGGTTAGATATCTTGCTATCAATCAGGTGCTGGCGCAGCTCTGGAAAACAGTTATTAGACAAGTGCTCCCACGCAAACAAATCATAGAGAGCTTCATAACTTTCCACTTTGCTGCCCTTTACCCAACCATCCATGGCTCTGCAAAAATAAGACACATATTCAACCCACGTCGTACCAGGCAACTTCTTGCATTCTCTAAAAGCTTGTCTGTACTGTTCGGGGGTTAAACCATATCGCAACATTAAAGCATCTTTCATATGAGCATACAACATCCTATCTGCAACAGGCATGTCTAACAGGGTATCTCTTCCCTCATTCACAAAGCGACCCCACAACACCGCTCCCCAATTCTTCTCAGGGACCTGGTGGGCCAACAATGCTAACTCATATGCTTTAAACCACTGACCAATATCTTCATTCTTATTGTAATCTTTGATCACATCTTTCGGGAAGTAAAACTTACTTTCTGCAGGCTCGGATGGAATGCTGCCACCAGAGGGATTCAACTCTAACTTTTTAGCTTGGATCTCCAGTTCCCTCAACCTGGCTTCACGCTCCAAAGCTAACTTCTCTCGTTCAAACTCCAACTTTTTGATCTCTAAGTCAGCTTCCCTTCTACCTCTTGCATTTTCTAACTCCAACTGCCCATTTATCTTTAGCCTTGCCATCTCCATGTTGCAAGCTCGCTCTTTCGCCCTTTCTTCTCTTTCTTCAGGGGAAAGACCTTTGGAGGAAACACTGCTTCCGGGAGAGGGCACAGGTCCATTCACTGGCACCTCCTCATCCCCTTCCTCTGTGGGTACCACCACCACATCAGAGGGATTTCTGGATTCCCACCAGGCCTGCAATGCTTTATAAAAATCATCTTTTCTCGAGAGGCCGGTGGTAGGAACTTCAAACTGGTTGCAAAAGTGTTTCAGCTCATCTTTCTTGTATTTCTTTAGCTTACTCCTCTCGAACTCTTCAACAACAACGATAGCAGGGGCAGTGACTCCGTTGTCACTCATGGTTACAACTGGCAGTGTTCAGAAAATCAAGTTTCAGAAAAGCGGAGAACAAAAATAGGATCCTTCCGAATCAGATTGTGACTGCGTTATGGTCTGCTTTCACTATGTAGCGCTCACTAATCACTGTACATGGGTCATAAATGCAAAGTCCAAATCCTCACCGCTGACCCACCAATGTTAGAACCGGCTGTCTCTAGTTGGCAGAGGTATACACTTCTGACAAATAGGGACACTCCTTTTCTAGTCAGGGCAAGGGGATCACACCCTTCGATAACCCCTGCTCACCCCCTTGGTAGCTTGGCAGAGCAGAACAGGCTTATCTCCGAGGCTGTGCGTTAAGCAATTATGACCACATACAGTAACACCGTGAATGCACTACAAATGGACACGACACCGTAGTATTATAAAAATAAGTATTTTTATATAAGACTTAGCACAAGACCAAATAACGGCAAAACTGTACACAATCGGAATAAATACGTTCGGGAAGGAAAAAAAAGGATAGTTCAAAGGTAGTTTCTTCTTTAGCACAAGAGTCTTTTAGTATCAAGCAAATCTTCTTCTTGGAAACAAAGTTCTTAGCAACAGGGTAACTCACACGGGAGCTACACAACGTCGAGGCAAAGTTAATCCACAGGTTCGGCGTCGACCGCGAGGAGCGCTGCGCCGGGCCTGGAGTCACACGGACCCCCAACAACACAGTACCTTAGGAAATTGAAGCACACGATGATCAGCGGCGTCGAGCACTCCGGCGTCGCGTCTTCGGTGTCGATCAGGCCTCAGCAGGCGTTGTCGATGATGCAGTTGCACAGAGTGAGCAGCGCTCACGGCGTCGAAGGGCACACAGGTGATGCGATCAGCAGCGGTGCAGACACGAGGTCCTCTGGAGCTAGAGCCGTACTCCCACTCACTGGCGTTGCTGCTGGCGTCGGTCGGGCCCAGCGTCCGATCGTCGTGATTGCTGTTCCTTTCAGAGGTGCTGGACTCACACTTCCAGCGGATAGCACTTTTAGCAGATGAAGTCCTTTAGCCCTGTGACTTCAGCAGGAGACTGGCACTCTTCCAGTCCTTGGAGATTTTCTTAGCAAGCGTGAGAGTACACACACAGTTCCTCTCTCCTGGTTCCTTGGCAAAAATAAAGAAGCACTGCAGGATTCCCCCAACAACAGCACACTTGGCAGAAGGGGTAGGCAGTCCTTAGATCAGCAGGCCTCTTGTCCTTGGTTACAGGGTTCCTTGTCAGAAGTGATCTGATTTCCTAGTTCAGGGGTCCTTCTCTTATACCCCTTTTCGTCTTTGATCCCTTTGTCTATGTCGGGGGTTTCCCAACATCCTGGGTCCGTTGTGGGTGGAGCCAGGCAGTAGCACCTGGCCTATTCACTGAGCAGGGCTGGGTCCTCAGACGCCCAGCAGGAGGTGGAGCCAGCATTGACACCGGCAGGAGTAGAGCTATCGGCCACCTGGCAGGAGGTGGGGCTAGGATCGTCCATGGCAGGCACAGAGCCATCCGTCGCTTGGCAGGAGGTGGAGCCAGCATTGTATCAGGCAAGGCAGGCTATCAACAACTACTCTCCCCCTACTCTCAACGTAATGTCCCACTCATCCCACACTGACTCATCCAGACCTCGTGGAGCCACCCAGCTCCTGTCACACACAAGTAAGACCAGCAGAGACCAGATATGGTTAGACAAGAAAATAGACACTTTCTAAAAGTACTACTTTCGAACCCAGAGTCCAAAAACCATCCACACCAACGGATGCGTAATTAAACCCTGAGTTCAGGGATACCAAACTCGACATTGCACCGTACTCGCCGAGCCAGCTAGGATCATAGCATTAATAATCCCGGCGGCCCATTCTGTCCAACGGAGAGCAGGCTACCTCGCAATAGTGAAGCACTAAGATGGCGGCACTTCACTATCAGGACATGCCAACTTGGTCAGGCTTGTCCTACCTTACACTTACAATGCACCCTGCCCACGGGCCTACCATAGGGGTGACTAACATGAAGTTAAGGGAAGGTTGGAGGGGCTGGCAAGTAGGTATACCTGCGCAGCTGACGTGACAGTGCAAGACTGCACGTGGGTCTCGCAATGACCGACCCGTAGACATTCTTTTCCAAGGCCGCTCCTGTGGGTGGCACAACACGTGCTGCAAGCCCACGAGCGGCATTTGTATTTACAAGCCCCGGCACTCCTGGTGCACTAGACTAGGGACTGACAGTAAACCAAACCAAGCCAAACATGGATACAATAGATACATCAATTTAACATAGGGAGCACTTGCGCTATGGCACTGATCAGCAGTGACACGGCGCCCAAAGCATATACCAGCAAAACATCGTAAACACAGTAGAGGCAAACAGAAAAATGGAGGAGAGACTCAAGCCAATGATGTCAGGTCTAACACGGACCTTTATCTTTCTCCTGGTAAGTCCGATAAATTGGAGACCGCAGCTGCACAGTAATCTATAAACCACATTAGTGGTGTTGCAGTTGCTGAATTGGTTCAAAAACCATTCCTTTCCTGTAGACAACATAACACTACTGCATTTCATAGTTAGTGGGCATACCGAGCACATCCCACAGGGATAGTGCCCATTAGGCACGGTTGTAAATTCATTTCTGGGGGACAACCGGTCCCGAGTGTGAACAAGCCTGTCCTTGAGATTACCCGACCGTTTGAAGGCAAATCTAGGTGGGGGCATGGAGAAGTCTTTATTGGTTAGTAGATTCCCGTGCTTTCTGATCGACTGTGTCGCGATCTCTCCCGCCACCACAGCCAGAAGAAAGAGACGTCGAATAGAGCGTCCTCTCCAGACGGACTACATGTCCCAGAGGGCAATGCGGCTTTGGAAGGCTGGAAAACGGACTGAGCCTATATAGGCTCCTCCCCTGCAGCAGGAAGGTGCTTGACAATTGTTTTTGTAGTTTTGGTAATGGCGGAAGGTATTGTCCCCGCCGGATGTATTGCCTAGAAGCCCAGCGCCGACGAAGAGCCTGCGAGGTCAGAGTGTTCAAGCCCAGCGCCGACGAAGAGCCTGCGAGGTAGGAGGAGAAGCTGTTTTCCTGCTGCAAGTCGCAAGTATTATTAAGGAAGAACAGGCTCGTTCTTCTTTCTAAACCTTTTACTTTCTTCATTCCAAACCGTGCGCTGCGCATCCCTTGTTTCTTTATCGCACCAGAGTTTCCCGACTTGGAAAGTATTGATCCGTATTTTGTATACTTTCCTTTGATACATTGGCCATCTTAATTGTTCCCAAGAATTATTGAGGGCAAAACGAGACGGGCAAGAAACGCCCGTAACATAAAGTACCTTTCAGAGCCGGAGGGTAGAAGAGTCTCTCTGGAACCAACGTACTCTATTGAGGGAAGTGACTATAACTTTCCTTTACAAGTATCCAGTTATCTCGGATTCAGGCACAGCATAAGAACGTTGTACGAGCCTTACAGTGTTGCCTTTGGTAAGTGTAGTAACCAAGGGGCAGGGGGTATTGACGTTAGTCAGGTGAGGTACTCACTCCTGCTCTCTGTCTCCCCACGCTGCAGTACTTTCCTCGACCGAGATCTCGCGGATAACTCAGACCAGACCCAGAAGAGAGTACAGCAAACCCCGAATCTTCTTTCACCATACCACCTCCCGGCTTCTTGCAATACACGCTCAGAAAGTGGCTAGAACTTCACTGCTGGGTGTTGTGTTGGGACAAGTCGAGGGGACTTTCGTCCAATCGTCTCTGCTGGTCATTTGCATAAGGTTAGTGGCTCGCGTTAGTTCTTGCGCTGCTTACAATCACGACAGATTGTCAAGCCCAAGAATACTATCCAGCCCGGACGATGGATCCCGATGCAACCCTTGCTACATTATTGGACAGTTTCTCGGAATTGCGACAGGAGGTCCTTACCTCTCGTGCAGAGAACCAAGCATTATATCACAAGGTTTCCCTGATGCGCAAGGAGTTGTCGGATTTGGCACTTAAGGAACCAGGGGTGAGACCCTTACTCAAACCGGCCACATTGCACCTGTTTCATCTCGGCCAGGGTTTTTTTTTGTGCCTACGTCTACTCCACCTACAACCACGGATGCCGTACCTACGGTTCAGATAATCCAGAACACTGGGATACCTCTTGCTCCTCCTGAGAGGTTTTACGGGGACCCTCGAAAATTTGAGTCATTTCTTAATCAGTGCCGTCTTCATTTTTTGTGCAAACCAGCGGTCTTTCAGGATGAAGCAGCAAAAACAGCGTTTATGATGTCATACATGGGGGGGAATGCGTCGAGTTGGACCATCCTCTTATTGGAACGCAATGACCCAGTGTTACATAGTTTTCCCGATTTCGTCTCGAGTTGAGAAAATTATTCGACAGAAAGTCTCACATGTTAACTCCTGACCGTGAAATAATGACATTGAGACAGGGTTCGCAAGATCTTTTGTCTTATATTACCACCTTTAATCGCCTACTAGTTGAAACAGACTGGCCTGTGGAGAAACGGATTTCCCTCTTTTATCAGGGTTTAAGAGGAGAATTGAAGGACGTGTTAGCCCAAGTGGTGCAATTACCGACAACTGTAACAGAGCTCATTGATCTGACCGTCCAGCTAGATCATCGCTTGCTAGAAAGAAAAGGGGATAGACATAGGGGAGAGAACCGAGTCTACTATCCTCTGGCAAGACAAAGAGTAGGAGGAGAAGAAAAAACTAAGGCACCAGAGGAGCCGGAACCTATGCAGATTGGAGGGATTAGAGGCCCCCTCACCACTGAAGAAAAGGATAAAAGGAGACGACTTAAACTTTGTCTTTATTGTGGTAAAGGAGGGCATTTCATCAAGGAATGCCGAGCTCGGAATTACGTTCCAGGACGCGTTTCCCTTCCTCGAGTCCAGGCCACGATGAAGGCCGAAGACCAGTCGGAAAACTGAAGATCTCAAATCAGACGGAGGTCTCTGATTTGAGATGCCAGCATTCCATGATCTCCCCTATTCTTGCTAACACCCTCCATCCAGCTGTGGCACATATGAATGTTAGTGTGTCTTTATGGATTACTTCTCGAGACAAATTACAGATTGATGCCCTCATGGACTCTGGGGCCACTGGAAATTACATCGACCAAGACTTTGCATTACGGATGGGCATCCCTTGCGAAAAGAAGCTTAGACCCGAAACTGTGAAGGCGGTGGATGGCACAGTCCTTTCATCGGCCCGGTGGTATATCACACCCTTTCACTGTTGATGGCGTTCGGGGTGGATCATCAAGAACATATACAATTCGACCTGATTGACGCACCGCAATTTCGTCTTATCCTGGGTATGCCATGGCTCACCCTGCATGATCCTTTTGTGAGCTGGTCATCCCGTACCGTCAGTATGAACTCTCTCTATTGTAAGGAACATTGTAGAAACCAGGAATTCCGTCCTTTAGCTACTGAACCCTCACCAGCCATCTATTTGGCTAATGCATGCACCCTCGAGATGTTCTGTTGTGCCACGGTTCTTCCTGCTCAATACCTAGAGTACCACGCCTTATTTGACAAACAAAAGGCAGCCCAGTTACCACCCCATAGGGTCTATGACTGCCGTGTAGACCTGGTCCCGGGGGCGGATATTCCTTGCAGCAGGGTGTATGCACTGACGGAAAAGGAAACCCAATATTTGAAAACCTATATTGAGGACAACTTGGCAACCGGGTTTATCAGACACTCAACTTCCCCTGCTTCCTCGCCGATGTTTTTCATTGCCAAGAAGGACTGTGATGAGCTAAGACCCTGCATAGACTACCGCGCCATCAACAAGGTGACAATAAAGAACCGTTATCCCCTCCCCCTGATTCCTGTCCTGATGGATCAATTGCAGGGAGCACGTTACGTCACGAAGCTCGATCTCCGGGGAGCGTACCATCTTGTAAGACTACAGAAAGGAGACGAGTGGAAGACGGCATTCAAGACCAAATTCGGTCTTTTTGAATATAGGGTAATGCCCTTTGGTCTCTGCAACGCCCCGGCCGCCTTTCAATTCTTCATGGACGAGGTACTAAGAGGGTGTCTGGAGTCTTATTGCGTGGTCTACATCGACGATATTTTGATTTATTCATCAACTATGTTAGATCATATCGCCCATGTGAAGACTGTGTTGAGAAAGCTCCAACAAAATTCGTTGTATGCTAAGTTGGAAAAGTGCCTTCTTGGGGTACATTATAGATGCCCAAGGGTTCAGGATGGACATGAGCAAGGTGGAAGCTATTCTTAACTGGAAGACTCCGCAGAACGTTAAGGCTGTGCAAAGTTTTCTTGGCTTTGCCAACTATTATCGGCGCTTTATTCAGGACTTTTCCAAGACCATACATCCCATCACAGCCCTCTTAAGAAAGACCGTACCCTTCATATGGGGAGCAGAAGCAGACATATCCTTTCGGCTCCTGAAGGAGAGGTTTACTCAAGCCCCCATTCTTAGACATCTGGATCCTCAGCTGCCATTCATCCTAGAGACTGACGCGTCCCAATTCGCCCTCTGAGGGGTCTTATCCCAACGGCGTCCCACCACAGGGCAGCTCCACCCGATGGCCTACTATTCGAGGAAACTTACACCCTGTGAGATGAACTACACCATCACTGATAAAGAGCTCCTTGCCATCAAAAGAGCGTGTGAAGAGTGGCGACACTATCTCCTGGGGGCTCTACATACTGTTGAAATCATCACGGATCATCGGAACTTGTTGTTCCTAAAAACGGCTAAGGCTTTGACTCCACGGCAGCTTAGATGGACCTTGTTCTTCTCCGACTTCGACTTCGTGATCAAATATAGACCTGGGTCACGTAATGGAAAAGCGGGCGCTTTATCCCGTCTGGGTTAAGAGGAGACAGTTGAACCTGAGGAACCCCCTTATATCCTTAAGGAAGCAGAGTGTTCTACAACATCGATTGCCCTGATCACTTCTAAGGACTTTCTGGAAGATGTTAGAGTGGCACTATCTGATATTGATATCCCCTCATGGATACAGGAGGCACCAGAACACCGACACACAAAAGACGACCTGGCATGCCATTATCATGCGTTGTATATACCCCTGACTGCGTTACAACAACATGTGTTGAAGTGGGCACACGATTCTGTATTGGGAGGACACATGGGCATATACAAAACCACAGCTAATGTGGAACGTTCCTTTTGGTGGAAGAGTGTACGAACTGATGTAAAGGAATATGTCAAGAATTGTGCGATTTGTGCCCAGGGCAAATCAGTCCACACTAAACCATCGGGCTTACTCCATCCATTGCCCATCCCTCCTAAACCATGGCATACACTGTCTATGGATTTTATTGTGGAGATGCCTCCCTGCGTAAATCAGACGGTCATTTTGGTAGTAGTAGACCACCTCACAAAAATGGGACATTTTATTTCATTACCTGGTCTACCAACGTCTGTGGAGTTGGCTACGGTGTTCCTCCAACACATTGTGCGGGCGCATGGATTACCGAGTGTGCTGATAACTGATCGTGGTACGCAATTCACATCCCACTTTTGGAAGGCTCTCTGTGCCATCTTGCAGATTGACGCGCGACTATCAACCAGCTACCATCCCCAGACAGATGGTAAAACTGAACATCTGAATCAGACATTAGAACAACACCTCCGCTGTTTTACCTTGCAAAATGCCACGGATTGGACCACCCTTTTGTGGTTAGCGGAATTCGCATATAATAATGCTGTTCACACCACTTTGGGGTGTTCTCCCTTCTCCTGCCTCTACAGTTTCCATCCGAACATGCTTCCATTCAACTGGCCTGCGGAATCCTTGGTTCCTACCATACATGAGCATCATGCTCATTTAAGAGCCATCCTGATCGATGCTCGGAATAGTTTGGAGACCGCCCAAGCTGCTCACAAACTCTTTGCTGATCGGAAGAGGTCAGAGGAGCCAGCTTATAAAGTAGGGGACAAGGTGTGGCTTTCCACACGTAACTTACATCTAAAAGGGGTTAACAAACTGAAGCCTAAATTTATCGGTCCATATGGGATCTGTGAAGTTGTGAATTCTGTAGCAATGAAGCTATCCCTGCCTGTTTCATGGTCTATCCATCCGGTGTTCCATGTGTCCCTCCTCCGACCCTGTCCGCTGAGTATGCGTTTGCCGGAGCGTCCTCAAGCTCTGGAGGTTGAAGGTCAGGAAGAGTATGAGGTTCAGAGGGTTCTGGATTCTCGTATGGTGCGTGGCAGGATCCAGTACCTGGTCGATTGGAAAGGGTATGGACCCGAGGATAGGACATGGTAACCCGTGGATCATTTGCATTGCCCGGAACTGGTCGCTCAATTCCACGAGCGGTGCCCTGGTAAGCCGGGTCGACCGCCGGGACGGCTGTCCTCGAGAGGGGGTACTGTCGCGATCTCTCTCGCCACCACAGCCAGAAGAAAGAGACGTCGAATAGAGTGTCCTCTCCAGACGGACTACATGTCCCAGAGGGCAATGCGGCTTTGGAAGGCTGGAAAACGGACTGAGCCTATATAGGCTCCTCCCCTGCAGCAGGAAGGTGCTTGACAATTGTTTTTGTAGTTTTGGTGATGGCGGAAGGTATTGTCCCCGCCGGATGTATTGCCTAGAAGCCCAGCGCCGACGAAGAGCCTGCGAGGTCAGAGCGTTCAAGCCCTGCGCCGACGAAGAGCCTGCGAGGTCAGAGGAGAAGCTGTTTTCCTGCTGCAAGTCGCAAGTATTATTAAGGAAGAACGGGCTCGTTCTTCTTTCTAAACCTTTTACTTTCTTGATTCCAAACCGCGTGTTGCGCATCCCTTGTTTCTTTATCGCACCAGAGTTTCCCGACTTGGAAAGTATTGATCCGTATTTTGTATACTTTCCTTTGATACATTGGCCATCTTAATTGTTCCCAAGAATTATTGAGGGCAAAACGAGACGGGCAAGAAACGCCCGTAACATAAAGTACCTTTCAGAGCCGGTGGGTAGAAGAGTCTCTCTGGAACCAACGTACTCTATTGAGGGAAGTGACTATAACTTTCCTTTACAAGTATCCAGTTATCTCGGATTCAGGCACAGCATAAGAACGTTGTACGAACCTTACAGTGTTGCCTTTGGTAAGTGTAGTAACCAAGGGGCAGGGGGTATTGACGTTAGTCAGGTAAGGTACTCACTCCTGCTCTCTGTCTCCCCACGCTGCAGTACGTTCCTCGACCGAGATCTCGCGGATAACTCAGACCAGACCCAGAAGAGAGTACAGCAAACCCCGAATCTTCTATCACCATACCACCTCCCGGCTTCTCGCAATACACGCTCAGAAAGTGGCTAGAACTTCACTGCTGGGTGTTGTGTTGGGACAAGTCGAGGGGACTTTCGTCCAATCGTCTCTGCTGGTCATTTGCATAAGGTTAGTGGCGCGCGTTAGTTCTTGCGCTGCTTACAATCACGACAGACTGCCTGATCTTAGTGGCCATGGGGTCAAATGTCATCACTACTGGTAAACAATCTTTTCTTTCTTTATTAGTATGTTCAAGGAGGGCGCTTTGTGGGGTGTTAAGTGCCCTCTTCCTTGCATTCTTGACCACCTTTCGAGGGAAATTTCGCTGTTCAAGTTTCTTGGTCAGGTCACAGGACTGTTCCACAAACGTATCTGTAGCTGAACAGTTTCCCCTGTACCTGAGAAATTGACCCACCGGAAGGTTATCACGAAGAGCCCTCGGATGGTATGAATTGTACAGAAGGAGGGAATTTCTATCAGTTAGTTTTTGAAGTACCCGAGTACTTAGGCCTCCTTCACCGCCAGACTCTATATCAAGATCCAAATATGTAGCACTGGTTTGGCTATAAGACCAGGTGAACTTAAGACTCTGATCCTGTGAATTAAGCCAGGTTAAAAACTCAAGCAAAGACTCCTCAGAACCTGACCATATGCAGAGCACATCGTCTATATACCTCTTCCAGAGGCAGATCTGCCTCTGGAAGGGGTTGGTATCTGGATAGATGATGTGCTCCTCGAATTGGCCGACATATATACAAGTCTGGCGTGAAGGAGGCCTAAGTACTCGGGTACATCAAAAACTAACTGATAGAAATTCCCTCCTTCTGTACAATTCATACCATCCGAGGGCTCTTCGTGATAACCTTCCGGTGGGTCAATTTCTCAGGTACAGGAGAAACTGTTCAGCTACAGATACGTTTGTGGAACAGTCCTGTGACCTGACCAAGAAACTTGAACAGCGAAATTACCCTCGAAAGGTGGTCAAGAATGCAAGGAAGAGGGCACTTAACACCCCACGAAGCGCCCTCCTTGAACATACTAATAAAAAAAAGGCCACTAAGATCAGGCAGTCGATCAGAAAGCACTGGAATATACTAACCAATAAAGATTTCTCCATGCCCCCACCTAGATTTGCCTTCAAACGGTCGGTTAATCTCAAAGACAGGCTTGTTCACACTCGGGACCGGTTGCCCCCCAGAAATTAATCTACAACCGTGCCTAATGGGCACTATCCCTGTGGGATGTGCTCGGTATGCCCACTAACTAAGAAATGCAGTAGTGTTATGTTGTCTACAGGAAAGGAATGGTTTTTGAACCAATTCAGCAACTGCAACACCACTAATGTGGTTTATAGATTACTGTACTGCTGCGGTCTCCAATATATCCGACTTACCACGAGAAAGATAAAGGTCTGCATACAAGAACACATCAGTGCAATCAAGGCAGGCAAATTAACTACCAAACTGGTTCAACACTGTCATCAGGAGAAACATAGCTTTACATGGACTGTACTGGAGACAGTTAGTTAAGGGCAACCCGACCAACATTGAGGATGTGCTACTCACTAAGGAAGCCAGATGGATTTTTAGAGAAAGAAGTGACAGGCAGGGCTTGAACGAGATTATTGAATGGAACAGAGTCAAGTAGAACCACCCTGATGGGTTTTTCCATTACTATATATATTTCTCTGACTGGTGCCCTTGCTGTCCACCTAGAGTAGAATTGGTGTTGGGCCCACAACTGTGTACTCCACCTGTGGCCTGACGGCTGAAATGGAATTGAAGATACACCTTTTTCCTTAGGTTGTTCTGTGGGATGTATATGGCTATACACTATACCCTTGACAGAAGGGCTATCCATGTAGCCTGCACAATATATACCTGACAATGAAATATCGTCTGAACCCGTTAGGAGATGGGTTCAACTGCCATATGTTACATACTCTTTTGGCAATATATTCAACTCGGAATCCAGGGGTTGTAACAGACTAAGGTAGTTACATGGCGGGGTGTTTACATGGGAGGATATACATTTTAGATACTGTAAACAGACTACCTACTCTTTATGATTATGCTCCTCCCTGTACTAAAATTTGCCGGCCCTCTAACATCGTGTCCGCTTATAAGGATGACATGAGAAGAAGACTTGTGTGATAGGAATAAAAGATCTATACTGGCGCTATATGCGTTTTTAAAAACATTCATCAAAGGTAAAAAGAATGATTGTTGCCAAGATATAATTAATATTACATGAGTGCTGAATTTGTACCTAGATGGGGCATAACATCAGGGATGCGTATAAATTCATTGTATAACGAGATAGTCATTTGTGATCCCATACTTATCGGTTTTCCAACTCCGCTTTAAGATGGCGCCCGTACTTACGTGCGGAGGTCGGGAGCTCTAACATCGCGTTGCCATGTCAACGCGCTCCCCCGGTCACGTGACCGGACGTGTCCGTGATCAGTAATAACCGTGCAACTTTAAAAAGCACGGATACATGCTGTACGGCGTTCCTGGGATGATTTATGGTCCCGTTACCACATCTGTACGGTGAGGAGTGGGGGCGGTAGGAAGGATTTATGCGCATATAACAGAGAATTGTTGCGATTGGGAGTTATAGATGGCAATATCGGTGGGGCAGGTATGGAAATGTTGGCATTTGATGTAAGCGCTTTTTAAGAGTATATTTGAATACAGGTTACTGCCCAGCATCGAAGCGCAGTGTTTTTAACACGTTTTTTGAGTACAAACAAACAATGGCAGACACTTTTCCAGTAAGAATTTGTCGCATTGTTTTGAACCTTCATGCGTAGCGTGTCTACACGTCTGTATGGTTAGAACTTATATCTCGAAACATAAATGCCATAATTTTGACATTAAAACCCGAGCCGTTAGTGCGGTACAGCTCACATGGGGTTGAAAGATAAGGAGTTTTGATGTAACGAATGAGGGACAGAATTTCTGTGAACATGTGATACATTGCTTCGGAGATCAATGAATAGCTAGGCAGTAGTACTGTTCGGTTAGGGAGTATACCTCTAACCACACTTTGATTACTTGCAGATTGATACTACAACCTACAGTAGGGCGGATAATTTCCTGACCAGCTGGTATGAGAGGACATGGCTGGTTGAGGCTAATTTTCCCCTTATTTTACTGTTTTATAATTTGATACTTGTGGAGATAAGTCTGGTCCAGAATTGGTTTTAAAATGTGCCTTTCAACTCGACAGTTTCCTGTTTAAAGATGTCCAACACTGGTGCGGTGACAGAGTGGTGAACCCTGATAAATCTGCCATAAAACCTATCGGGCAGTGAAACATGTTGGTTACAGGTAGTGGTATGCGACAGTAAGCTACCAGCCTTTTTAACTCACCAGTACACACCTGAGTTAGTAATAAAGCGGTACGATTGGTGTGTCTGTTGATTTTAATTTCACTCTGTATTGTTTGTCACATCAGAGAGCTATTTCTTGAGCTCTTTGCTCAGTACCTTCCTGGTTTGCACATTTTGCTTTGATACTGTTTTCTGTTTGGAAAAGGAATGGCAACCGATGATGAGAAAGGGGCATAGTATTGGTAACATCTGCCAAGTTCCCCGAGGGTTGTTCGCCCGTGAGGTCCCTTCCTCTCCGACACACATTTTTTGTTTTGATTATTTAAGTGTGGGTGGATGGACTGTCTCAGTGGGGCAGACATCATAGGATATGTCGAGTTGAATGCACACTGGAATCCCCCGCTTGCAGTTACAAACAGTAGTTTGTTATGGACAGTAGGGCATTAGAGAATACACACCTAACCATAAATTGAGAGGGGGTGAGTCTGGAACTATATAACAGATTATTCCACTACATTATGCTCTCATGCCTAGTAGACGGATGCTAACTAATGTCCAGGGTACAAGAATTTTTTGTTATTGAATTTCAGGTTTCCAACACAGGATCTAGTTCTTGTGTGTGAAGAGGGCATCAGTGATACAAGAGCAGTTCAAGGTCCAGGGGCCTTGGGGAACGGGGCTGTGCTTTTGGTTCTTACAAGTAAGCCTGGGCGGAGTTCGATGCGTTCCGCTTCTCAGAACTCGGCGAAGTGCAAAAAAACTCTGAAGCGCTACACGGAGCACAGCAAGTGGCAGAGTGGGTTAGAAATAATGCTGTTCGCGATAATTTTCAGTACTGGGTGTTTGCACTGCGAATTTATCGTGAACGGCACCATGCCCAGCACAAGCAGGCACAAGCAGGCACTTCTTCCTGTCTGCTGCTCGAGTAGATTTTTGACCGAGCAGCAGCTTTCTCAGCGCGAACAGATGGTTTCTCAACGTGAGTGGTTGCAAGTATAAACGGCCACTCGCATTGAGAAATCCGACTGCTCGCATTGAGAAATCTCGCCTGCCGGTTGATTTCTCTTGCTCGCGCTTGCTACTTTATGTTGACCAACGCGAATGAGGAAAAATCTCTCCGGGAGGTGGATTATCCTCGCTGACGGTCGCCAACTTCATGTTGATGCGCGCGTGCGTGGAAAAAAACTCCACTCTACTGCGCAGAGCAGAGTTTTTTAAGGAACTCCTTGAGCTCCGCGTAAACGCCAAGTGCAGGAAAACTCTGCCAACTCCGCGCATGGAGCGTAGTTCGACACCCAGACTTACTTATAAGGCAGGTGATGGTGGCCGGCGACCTGCAGTGGTAGATTCCTAGCATTGAATTCTTGATGATGTGAGAGACCACAGTGAAGTTATTTTCTTCTGCTGGGATAACTCCTAAGCCTGTGGGGCATTGACTTTACCCCTAGGGGACATTTCTGCTACTGGTGGGTGAAGTTTGTCTCTAAGTGTGACCCAAAGTTTCACACATAAGATCGGGAAATGCCACATATAAGGACAAAGCAACATGGAAATGTCACACACATGCAGACTGGAAATGAGGCGGCCCTGCCCTATGCCAGACACCACAATCAAATCAACAGGCAAATAGCTCAAACTTCCTAGCTCATCCTGGTGTTTAAAATGCATCAAGAGTGGAGAAAAAAAAGCCATTTTGGGAACCGAACTAGGGGACTAGTGGAGCATCAATGCAAATATGTTTGGAATAGCCTGTCTTAACCATGTTATCATGAGTATTCATTAATATCCAATGACCAAACTGAATTGTATCATAAAATCATACGACTAAGATGTATACCAAAGGAAGTATTTGGAACTGTTCTGCACATATCGAAGAAGAAAATGGAATACTGGGTTTTAATATGAAGATTTAATGAAGATCTTTGTGAGATTGACAAAAGGAAAATAAAATCTAGTTCACTCAACTAATATCTTGTTGATGAATCATAAAAAAATCTGTTTCACTTAAAAATCTTTTGCAAAAATATTGAGATTAACACACTCTACATAATGCAAAGGTTTATACTTTACCTACAAAGTCAGCCAGTGAAACTTTCCTGTTGCAGTATGTCCTGTAGGTAGGGCATCCTGCAGCAGTGATGTTGCTGAGCCAGCAACCCTACCAATCACCAGGTGAAATATGCCATAACGGGTGGAAAGGAGCCCTGCTGATGTGCGGTGGTGTTTGAAGCGGGATTCCTGGTTAGCTGGGGTATGTACCCAGGCCATGCAGGAACAACCACTCTAGTCAGGGTAAGCTAGATACACACTAAAAGATAATCCGTGCACACCCTCTGGTAGCTTGGCACAGAGCAGTCAGGTTTATTTAAAGAGGCAAGGTGTAAAGTATTTGTGCAATATCCACAAAGAATAACACATTGAATACGCTACAAAAAGAGTTCATAGAGGTTTCGAAGAATAGAGAATATTTATCTGAGTAAAATAAGACCAAAACAACAAGGAGTCAAGATATTAATTTTTAAAGATGAAATGAAAACTATTGCTTAGAAGTTGCTAGCGGTCAAAAGGTTACTTGAGGTTGCAAGGGACCAGAACAAATCCAAATTACAGGCCATCAGGGATGGAGGTGAGGTCTACTACAGGACCCAGACAGGTCCCGCTGCAGATATACTTGGTCAACGTCGATAGTCTACTGTGTTTGTAGTAAAGCCGCGGAAAGAGGACCCGGTGCCATAATTGAGCTCCATTGAATTGAATGCAATGTATCATTGTTCAGCTGCACGTAGCATATGTGTTGAGCCATGCAGGCTGTGGATCCAATGTTGGCGAGCAGCCTCTGTGTCAGCGTTTAAGGGTGATGGGGCAGAATATCTCAGGCAGTCAAAGCAATGCATTAGTTTTTGCAGAAATCAGCTACAGAACCCACTTCTGAGGCCCAAGACTTGGAGAGGGCACCTCAGGCATGGGTAGAACTCACAGAAGGTGGAATCAAGCAGCACCAGCAGAAATGCATGCAGTCTTTTGTATCCCTGAGACTTTAGAAAACAGGACGTAAGACAGCAAGCCCTTAGAGATCACTTGGAGTGAAGGCAGAATCCAGCTCTCCTTCCACCAGAGTGAGAAAGCAGTAGGCAGCAGGGCAGCAAGCAGAAGAGCAATCCTTCCGGAAAAAGCAGAAAAGCTTCTTAAAGTAGCAGTCCTTCTGACAGAGGTTCAATTCAAGATCCAGAAGTGTCTGATTTTAGGGGGTCAGAGGCCCAGTACTTATACCTAAAAGTGCGTTTGATGTAGGGGTGACTTCAAAGAAGCTTTCTGAAGTGCACAAGGATCCCTTTCAACCCAATCCTGTTTGCCAGGCTACCTGTGGGGGATAAATCAGTGCTTTGTGTGTGAACAGGACACTACCTAATGAAGTGTAAGTGCTAGCCCCTCCAATCCCTCTCTGCCCAGGAAGACCCATCAGAATGCAGATGATTGCAGATGAGTGTTAAGGATGCAAACAAGCCTCACCTTCCTGTGTTTTAGGCCTTCTAGAGGGAATACACAAAGTGTAGCTGTGACCCACCCCAGATGTGTATTGGAGACAGGCTGTAAGCCGACTCAGTCTCTACACCCCTACCCGCCAGCTCCGATCCACAGACCGCGCCCTCGCCACCATCCCCCGCATCCGACGAGTGGCCCCCGATGGCAGATCATTCTCCCACATCGCCACCAAGACATGGAACACCCTCCCCATCCATCTGTGGCAGACCAAAGACCTCCTAACCTTCAGAAAACTCCTCAAAACCAGGCTCTTCGAACAGTAGCAACGTCCTCCCCAGTACCTTAAGACCCTCACGGGTATGTAGTGCGCTTTATAAATGCTATTATTGATTGATTGATTAAGGCACACAGAGCAGTAAGGACAGAGAAATGTCCTCTTTCTAAAAGTGGCATTTTGAAAACAGTAATGTTGAATCCAACTTCACCAATAGGGTGATTTATCATTACCATTCCCAACATATGAAACATTAAAAAGCTACTCCTCTCTGATTGGGAATGACAGCTTAAAAGTGTACTAAGGAATTCCCAATGCTAGCCTGTGACAGGAGTAGACCTCACAGTAGTGAAAAACGAAAGTTACATGTCCTACATTTTACTTACATACCATCCTGCCCTTACAGTTACTTAGGGCCTACCTTAGGGGTGGCTTATATATAATAAAAGGGGAGTTTAAGGTCTGGCAAGTAGTTTTAAATGCCAAGTCAAAGTGGAAGTAAACTGCATCACAGGCACTACAGTGGCAGGCCCTAGACAGGTTTGCAAAAGCTATTTCCCTGGTGGCAACAAAAAGAGTTCAGCAAAAAGAGGAGGAGGAAGGCAAAAGGTTTGGGGTGACCATTCCAAAAAGACCATTTTCCAACAGGTAGCTACCAAAGGGCCGTGCAGAGGACTGGTTAAGCAGGATAAGGGCTGTGTGCGACCCTGTTCTTAATGCTACATGGATGCTAAAATGTACTTAGACTATCTAACATTTATGCATATTGTGCCTTTGGAGAGTTGTGGGTGTGTTTTAGTCCTTGAGCAAAGCCAGATACATAAGGTTCCGCTCACAGAAAAATTGTGAAAAGCACTCCGACAGCTTTGCTTCTATACTTTGAGTACATTTCGATATTTTTTTTTATTTGAGTTGCCTCCTGTCTTAGAAAATGTACCAGTCTTTTTCTTATGTTTTGCTATTCTGGGACAGTCAAGAGCTGGTAGGTGAAAATGGATGCATGTTTAATAGTCAGGATTCCTTTGAAACGTGGCAATTGTCCCTCTCTTTTCTCTAATAATCATTATGAAATTATTTAGGTAGCAGTCGGATACTTTTAAACTGATTTCTTGGTCTGCTGTTTAGGTTTATGTTTCAGAAAAGAAAAATACTGGATTTCACTTCTTTTCCCAATATTTTTAATGGTCTGGACTTAAAAATACAGGCCAGGCCAGTAAAAAACATGGCAATTTGGCAAGCCTCTTTGAAATGCGGGGGTGCACATGGGAGGCTGTGACAGTCGCAGGTTTCAAGCAGTATTCCCAGGATGCTTTTATAGTGCTTAATTTGAGGCAGTGGTTTGGGTGCTCAACACCAGCACCTATTTGTCGTACTCTCTGTCAAATTTAGAGATGAGCACAACAACAGTTAATTATCAAGTCAATGTACATAAAAAATTACACCTACCTGCTGCCCAAGCCATTTTACAGCTTTGGGTGCCAGAAATAGTTGGTTAGTAGTTGTGTTGTTACTATCATTGGCAGCAGTGGCAGGTGTAATGTGTGGTGCAAGCTGCAGTGCCCTCCTGACGAGAGCCATGGCACTTTTTTTTTATTAAATACTGTGCTTTTATGAAATGAGAGAGAAAAGAAACTTTTTGGATGCATTGTTTAACCTTAAAGTGCATGACTTGAATTCAATAATTAGTTAAAACACAGTTTAAATATATAAAAATAGGGTTTGATTGGATAAAATCATTCTGCTTGTAATATGTACAGGCATATAACCCGTACCAAAATTTAGTTTGAAGTTTTCCTGCTCGACTCGTAAATTAAAGTCATTTACTGAAGTGCCTTCGCGGGGGCATTTCATATGTTCCAGGGACTCCCCTCCTCGTTTAAAGTGCACTGTGCATTTCCGAGTCAAAACGGACTTTCAAGTACTCCTGCTCGTATGAGAGAGTTTGCAAGTTCCAGGGACTCCCGTCCTCTTTTGTAGCGCAGTGAGCGTTTGGAGTCAATCAATCAATCAATCTGGGGGTTTAAAGCACGCTACTCACCCGTGAGGGTCTCAAGGCGCTGCAGTCTAAACAGACCTTCAAATACTCCTCCAACGTTGTGCTGCTCCCTGAGTCCTTGATTTTCAAGAGAGCCCAGGTTTAATCTGCCCTTGTTTTAAAATAAGGTATCCATTATTTGTAATTAGTTTTCTTATTTTACATTCTTGCTTATTGATCCCTAATCGATTTCCTGTTCGACACTGCGGAGTTGTTCACTCACAGGGGCATATTTAGTATTTACATGTTCTGGCGCATCTCTGCAAATCAGCAGGGATGCGCCAGAACAGATGCGTCATGCAATCCCCTCCTTCCGCCACCACAGATGTGCCGCATTTACAATGCGGCGTACCATGGTGCAAGGAAGAGAAGATGCGTGACGCATCTTGTGGCGTATGGGCGGCGGATTGCTGGAGTCGCGACGCAACTCCTGCAATGCACAGGGGCCACCCATACTCAACGTGGTGCGTCACTTCTTACGCCTGTTTCAAGCAAGCGTAAGGATTTGACGCAGCAGCGTCGTAAAACTGACTCCGTGAAATCTTGTAGATTTCACTGCGTCAGTTTTACGGGGCTTTCCTGCGAGGGAACGCCCACCCTGCGACAGAACGCCCATATGAAACCTGACGCAGGTTTCATGTGGCGCAGGGCTTTACAACGTGACGCATCTGCCTAGATGCGTCACGTTGTAAATAAGTCGCAACATGGTGCATTGTTTATGCCACCGCTGCGTCACAAAAGTGACGCAACGGCGGCGTAAAAGTGTCGCAAGGGGCTTGTAAATCTGCCCCTGTGTTTAAAGTTTTTACTCCTCTGTATGCTATAGGGATCGAGGGACCACTCAACCTGCAGGTACCTGCTTGCCTGCAAGGGCGGATATTCAGAAAGATTGGTTTGAGAAGAATCTTTCCTTTATTATTTAGAAGCTTGCAAAGCGCTCAGCCACCCCCAACGGGGGTGTCCCGGCGCTGTGGACGTGCGACAGCCAAAGAAGTTCAGTGAAGGCTGTCCATAACTATTGGGCATGTGCACATGAGGTGGCATATTGACTCCTGTTTATAGCCGCATAAGCGGCAATTTGGGTCTGCCGGACTGCCCTTCCACGTCGCTCATAGGTCTTTCAAATAGAAGTGCCCAAAAACGGTAAAGCATGGAAGTTTGTTGCTTTTATGAATTCCCCTTACTGCCATGCACATGCATGAATGCACATACAGTACATTTATACATGTTCAAATCCAATGCTGCTGAGCAGTTAGACATTGACACAGTTTTTTCTTTTCTCCATGAGGAAAGTATATTTCACTGTGCAGCAAACCCAACCCTTATATCCCACCAGTTGTAGGATCTTGCCTTCCCATTCCAATCTTGAAACAGGCTTACACTTCCTGTTGCAGGAGTACATTTCTGATCACGTCCAGGATGGGAATGGACCATGGAAACACGTGAACACCTACAAACACTTTGAGCATACCTGACCTAGAACAACCTCATGCCCAGAGGCAGGGCCGACTGGCTGTACCGGAGCGTTTCCCGGGAGGTTTGAAGGGTGGGGCCTGGATTTGCAGCAGTAGGTGTTACTAGGGGCAGGTCTGCAGCAGTGCTGAAATATCGGCCCCTGGTAACAAAAGCAGCAACAAGCGTTTCCAGCCTCCCGGGGGCAGGCAGTGCTTCACCAGGGGCTCGTCTGAGAAAATTCTCAGGGCCGCTTTGGGGTCCCAGTGCAGTCCTCCCCAGAGGTCGAAGTGGGCAGGATCTATGGGGAACGACAAATACTTTAAATGAATATGTGCACCCCCTGGTAGATTTTAAATGTACTAATTGACTTTAAGCTAATCAGTAATCAGTAAATAATCAACCTCAAACATCGATTGAATGAACCATATACATAGACTATCAGGGACGCCTTCTAAGTGGGAGTGGTGGTGCGTCGCCCCATTTAAATGATCCACAGAGATGAATTATAAAATTGTAATTCATTACCATTTTATTGTTCATCAGTCCATCATGAACCGAGTGTCAGGATGGGGCGGGCCTGCTAAGCGGCAGCAGAGAGGACTGGTGGGCAGAGGGCTCCCTGTGCATCGTTTAAAGTGCGCATGTCTCTTTGGCTGGCCGACTTGCTATTGCCAGCCAGACATGCGCACTTTAAACCTCTCATCCCAGCTGTCTTAAAACAGCTGGGTTGAGAGCAAGTGCAGACCTCCAAAGCGCTGGGGAGCTACGAGAGAGGCCGCCTGCTCCAATCAGGGCGCTGCCCTAATGCTGGTTAACAGCATGTGAGCAGGGCCTGGATTGGTCAAGGGAGTTTGCTGGGGCCCGCTCTGCAGTCAATGGAAGAAGAGGTCCGAGGTCCAGAGCGAGGGGGATGTGTTCGGTAAGTACTTTTTAATTTACTTTTATTTTCCATTTGCCACCACCCCTTTCCGTAGATGCCAGCCGACACTGCAGACTGTACTCTTGCTAATAATTGTACAGCAAAGCAATTTGGCAGATGTGATGTTTTTAAAGACTAATGAGCCTATCTGTTGTTTTTAATTCTTCAGTGAATCTTTTTCATTTATGTTCTGTAATATTGGTCAGTGAACATATGTTTTATGTAAACCTTATTTTGAAGAAATTTTATTAAGAAGAAAAGAAATGTGTATTTTTTTCTATATGTGGAAAGAGTATAGTCATGACAGAAGGTTCATGCAATGCATGAGATTGATGATTAACTGATTGTTGATTGGCTTAAATTCAATTTATTATTTTGAAAACTACCTGGGGGAGCAAATATTGATTATACGTTTTCTAACCCACTGAGGGGATGCTCTATTGTTCGTTCACTGAATGACAAACAGTTCCCATTCATTTGTGTTAAAAACACAAATGGGGGGCCACTATATAAGGCATTAATTGATGGAGTAACTTGGATCTTCAATGAAACAAACATTTATTTTTGTGGAGATGTAATGTAAGGGTGTCACAAGCTGACTAATGAAATGTGTCCTAAAATGGGCAAAATTATAAATGTTTGCAGTAGGTAATTTCTGATTATATATTACTAAAATATACATTTTGAAAGCACTTATTTTATCTTAAAAACTAAAACCTTTTGCCCATTTTGCAGCAGATTATCTTATACTGTGTGTAAAACAATTTTAAATTAATGACTACTTACTTATTCACAATGCTTTCTGTCCTAGGTTGGGATTTCTTAGCACTATAGGTACAGAGGTCACTATTCCCCATATGAAAGTGAAAAATGTACATGATAGTTACAGAGAGGCAGATTTATCATTGAGTTGCTTCGCCCTTGTGCCACATAAAGGGGCACAAGGGCGACGCAACTATTAAGTCAGATCACTTTACATGGCCCTGGGTGGCTTGATAAATCTAAAGTAACGCAGCGTTACTCTTGACCAAGGAGGCGTTCCATGGGTGGAGCATGGGTGATCCCGCACATCCAACCCTAGATTTTGGCGCATCCCTATATTCACCATTACTGGTAGACCTGTTAATGTGCCAAAATGCTGCGCCTCCCCAGGGGAGGCGTAACCAGGAGAAATATCTTTATTTCTCCTTGTTTTTTTTCTCTTTCTATCTGTCCTATTTTCTGCAGCACACATAGCATTCTGCAGCACACATAGAAAGAAGAAATTTCCTCAGAGGATTGTCCCTTCCTTCACAAAAACAATTCTGTCTGCAACGCAGGCCCCCTTGCACCCAGGCGCAAGGGTGTCTGCAGTGGTTCTAGGCAGCTCATTTTGGGCCAGATGTAGGTAGCCCTTTACCGATCGGAATCGGCCGAAAATACCGATTTTCGGCCGTTTCCGATCGGTAAAGGGCTATGGAGATGTAGGGGCATATATTCGGTAATTTTACCGAATCGTTATTATTACCGAATCGGTAAATTTACCGATTCGGTAATATTTACCGATTCGGTAAAATTACCGAAAATGCAATGTAGGTAGCCACTATTCCATTGGCACATGGCTTTCAGAATCGGTATTTTACCATGGAATACAAATCCATGGTAAAATACTGATTCCTGTGTACATGCACATCTGTGCATGTACACATGTGCCATGTGACAGACAGACGTGCCCTTAGGGCATGTCTGTGTGCCACATTGCACACATGCCCGTTTTGGGGGTGCTAGAGGGTGTCAAAGTGACACCCCCTGCACCCTTGACAAATTCGGTATTTACCGATTCGGTAAATACCGAATCGGTATTTGAATTTAATCCTATGGGCTTCAAGGCCCATAGGATTCAATAGCAAATACCGATTCGGTATTTACCGAATCGGTAAATACCGAATTCTTAAGGAATCGGTAACTAATCCAGATGTTGGTATCTACATCACATTTACCGATTTTGAAATACCGAATCGGTAAAATTCGGTATTTCAAAATCGGTAAATGTGATTTACCTACATCTGGCCCTTTGTGCCAGCACAAGGAAAGGACAGGAATGTGCCATATCATGTCAATTACGGCGCATTACGGCGTAATTACGGCGCATTACCTTTACATGCAGCGTAGTGCACAATGGGACATGCATGAAATCATGATAAATCTGCCATAGAATATTTTGTTCTTTTTAACCACAGCCTTGGTCCCCCTGCCACACAGTCACTGATCCCACCCCTTGGCACTCAGGATCACAGTTTCCATATTTTTTTATACACTCCAAACTCTGCTCTCACCACTTGGGAGATTTTTCTTACGAATGTAAATCCACATTTCAAGAATAACAAACATGTATTTAAATTGTTCATCAGTCCATTTGAAGAACATTTCTGATCATGTATAGGATAGGAACAAAGTTGGGTCAAGGCAATAATGATGAATTTTAAGCTATCTCTTGATTAAGGGATTTGGCGGCCCTAAGCACAATGTGGTTCTCATAGATGTCTTCATCAATTCAGGAACAGGGCCAGTGGTGATGAATTGAGAGACGGTATCTTGTATAAAGCTAGAACAATGCGATGCTTTCTGAAATGAATTATATACAATGTTTTCTTTCTTGCTTTATTTGTTTCTTCTGTAGCACTTTTTGTCAAAAAGGTCTATTAATAATGTACAAAACAGAACAAAATGTGTCATGACAAATGTTGGAATCTAAGCCTAGAGGAAATAACTTGGATAAGAAAAGACCTTGAGTCATCGCTTCAAAAGTGTAGGCGTCGTGACAAAAACAGTGTTCGGTAAAGGCGTTTTCACATCCTATGAGGCAGCAGAAAGAATAACAAGCATTGGCAAAGCCATTAGGTCTCGCCTATGGGACCGTAAGCTCATTTTCCTGGGTGCTACAACATCTACTGTTATTTCACGTGCCACTGGTAACATGATGATACATTGCTGTATAGAGACCTCCTCCAATGCACAATCTTAAGCAGTAGCTTGCTGACCCTACAAATCAAGTTTGACCCCCTCCCTCAGTTACAACTTAGCTAAGAAATGTTGAACAAAGGATCTAGGGTAATCTGGCAGGGCTGGGTAAGGTTCAATCCCACTGAAACAGAAACTACGCCTTGCCCGAGGGGAATATGGCGTGGCGTGCCAGGGGCGTCAGTAATAGCCTTTGGCCAAGACACCTGCTGGGTGCAAAGTCTGGTCAGCCTGCCCTGTAAAAGACTAGCTCTGTGGGATAACGTGCCCATGACTGCCTGGGGAGTGTGAGTAAGAGAGAAAGTTTTTTTTGCTGGAGCGTGAGCGTTTTGTGTGGAGAAAAAAAAATATTTTCAGTTCCAATTGCACATCCCGTCCTACAATTGTCTTGTATTGAAAAACCTCAGTCTGACGGAGATGCGTGCTCAGTGAGCAAAAGGTCATTGCTGTGTGTCACGTTACTTATCATAAGTAGAGACATGTAAGAAGCTGTGTAGTAAAACACACAACGAGCTCTGACAAAGCAGATAGGTTCAGGGCTCGAGTTGGGGTACCACGCGGGTGGACGGCGTCCCCCCACTTATTTTACCTCGTGCTCGATAACTGGACCAAATGGAGCCACACATTTACTCTCTGGCCTCTCTGGGGCGAGATCGGAGCTCATTCAGAACGCTGCTCACGCACTGACTTCTCTGATACAATCGCATCTAAGGGGTGAGCGAGGGGAGGCAATGAGTCTGATGGTGCAAGCCACTTTTTGTGACGTCACTTCCTGTTGTGACGTCAGCGTCCTCCCACATCTTTTTTAGGACTTGTGCCCTGGATAGCTTTACATTTGAAGTGCAGAATAGGAACATCACGGAGAGCTCTCTCTTAGCCCGGCCCTGTATCGGAGAATAGCGTCTCAACCAAACAAAAATAGTCTCATTCCGAGCTGAGCTTAGGTTGTGAGATGCGAGGTCGTTGCTCGTTGCGCACCAGCTTTTCTAAGGCATGTAAGTCAGTGGCGGCTTGCTGAGGGAGTGCTGCGGGACAGTGGGGCGGGGGTGGGGCAGGATGTGGAAGCAGTAGAGTCCGACATACGACGGACAGGAGTAAGGTAAGTAATTGTTGTGTTGAAGGTTCAGCCCCCCTGAAGGAGAGTCAGAGGCTATGGGGCTGGATTACCATTAACTTTATTAAGTTATAACTTGCTCATAACAAGGGGAGAGCCGGTCTGCTATCTTCTCTCACCGCAGTCCGAGTGCCACCTCCGACGTCACTTCCGCCCGCATCCCGAGCAGCGGGTCACGTGACAAGTGGAAGCTAGACCGCAACTCTACAGTAAGTAAATAAATAAGACAATTTACTGTGCACGCGCTGCATCGCCGAGTTGGTGTTGCAGAGCTCGCAAGGTAAATTGTTTAATTTATTTAATTACCTACCTTACTCCTGTCGTATGTCAGACTCTACTATGCTCCCACCCTGGCCCTCCCCCGCCTCACTGCCCCACAGCAATACCTCAACAAGCTGCCACTGATGGAAGTGGAAGGGACAGGTAACAGATAGCAACGTAGGGGGAGAAATGTGCATGAGTACTTTAGTGCAATAACAAATGCACTCTCCTTAAGTCCTCAAGGGGGAGAGGATGTGGCATAATATACAGAGCTGCTGATTTAGGAACTGGGGAACAGGGTTCGAGCTGCAACATCGGCTCTCCGTCGTGTACTATAATTAAAAAAAAATAACAACGGCAATTTGAACCAAAATACAGAATTTAACAAAATTGCAATTACCTAAATGCTGGTCTGGCAATAGTTGAACTCCCTTAGAATAAAGTATACAGGATCAAGTGAATA
Source organism: Lissotriton vulgaris (assembly GCF_964263255.1). Lineage (NCBI taxonomy): Eukaryota > Metazoa > Chordata > Amphibia > Caudata > Salamandridae > Lissotriton > Lissotriton vulgaris. The sequence goes on along the minus strand of NC_141693.1, from coordinate 1,854,856,616 downwards.
TATGATGGGGTGAACACTACAGAAAGAAAAGCCCACATTAAAACACAGGTGGCTAGTGAACATAGTGAATAGTGAAACAAATTGAGTGACACTTATTTACAAATCTTTATCAAGACAGGGAGGGGGGGGGACCTCAACAGCATTTTAAGTTATATTTGCACCTTGCGACCAATCTCTGATTTTACTGTCAGGGTACTAAATCTAAGTTACCTTCTCCCCAGATTGACCTCAGGCTTTCCTTCAGGGTGCGATTACTCCATCCAGCGACTTCCCGACCTTTTGTGAGTATTTTGGACTCACCTTGTCCATTTTGTTTCAACACTTGGACTACACCTCTCTAAAACCCCCTCTCATTGTGTTCTAGGTCCCCCCCCTCCCTGTCTTGATAAAGACCCGCCGTGACCACCGATTGGGGCACCAAAGGGTCAAAACGTCTCCAGGAACAGGCGTAGTGACCATCTGTGTCCTTGGAGTACTCATTTAGAACTCTGACCACCAAAACCAAAGACTTTGCCTTAACCCTCCCCCCCTCCCCCACTTACTTTTGTACAATACTGTATAGATTTGTAAATAAGTGTCACTCAATTTGTTTCACTATTCACTATGTTCACCAACAGTCACTTGTTCACATGTTTTTAAATGTTATTGTATTTAAATTGGGATGAAGTAATTCCAGTACAATACAATGTTGATTTTTTCAAACATAAAAACCTTGAACTAAATCTGTTCTCTGAGAGGTGTATCTGAATGTAATTTATTATCATTCTCTTCAATCGTTTATGAGCTAACATAGCCTTACTCAAAGTAATTTGCCACCCGACAGAACCACGTTTTGTTTAATCACACACACCCAGGTTCTCAGGGACACAGGGTTACCCCTTTTTGTTAAACCACATTAAAACACAAGCGAGGCAAATGAAGCGACTTCAAACCTTTCATCAAGCCATCACGAAATGAAAAAACATAAACACTTAAAGCAAACAGAGGCAGCCCAACAAAAAAAAAGAGCGTCCTCAAAAGTGTCCTAAAAACCATGAAGAGTAAAAGCACATGTACCATGGGACGATACAAAAGTCCAAAAGGAGGGACTACTATGCATATTCACCAAACAAAAGCCGGCATTTACAAAGGACAGTGAGAGGAACCAATGAAAATTTGGTTGGTGCTTGAAGCCCATATTGTAGATACAGCATGAACCGAAGACACAGCGCGCATGCGCTGCCTAGGCAGACCTAAAAAATCAAGATCGAGCCCAAGCAGCCCACAGGGTAGTCAAATGCCATAAGCACAAAGGGCGAAGTTCCAGAGGGGATTATATTTTCAGATTTGCATAGATAGGTATAGAGGACTGTGGGGTGAATTTATTGAATCAAAACGCAATGAAGTTAATGCTGAAAAGATGAATGTACTATGAGTTACTGCACCTCGTGATGATCTGGTAAACTGTGCAAGATAAAAAAATATATTATATGAGTAGAAGAGTGAGGGATAGAGTCTAGCATTAAATCAAGGAAGGACAACAACAATTCATCCTTGACAGTCAAAATGGTATGAGAGGAGCAGTATGGTCAAGTCTGGTATGCATGAAATTGTGAGAATAAATGCTGCGCAATGATGTGCGCAGATTTATTATGACTACTTTTAGAAGTTGGCATTTCTGTGTGCTATGTGTCTGCATACCTGATGTGTATTGGCTGTCTGGTTATGAAGGGACAGGGCAGGTAGATCCCGACCTGGATTGAATAGAGAGATCTGCAGTTGGAGTATGGGGAGGGGTGACCCTTTGATCTGAGCAGGGCTGTGCCTGGCAAAGTTAATGATATCTCCACCTCCCACTGTGCGTCTGATGGCAGACCCCCTCTTCCTGAAAAGCAGGATGCAGCCTTGTAAACAAAGTGCTCCAGGACCACACCGAACTGGTTCTGGCTGGGTTCAGTGACTTGTGACTTTTGAGAACAAAGACTTTGGTTGATATAAATATAGGGGCTGTGACCCCATGAGGTTGTTCAGTTCTTGGGCCACTGCTGGGGCGTGCTGCTGCTGGGGCCCAGGGGGGCTGCCATGAGGGCTTGCCTCCCTGGGCCCTGCATTGCTCCTTCCTCTCTAATAACTTTTTGGGACCTTTTACTTTGCGTGCGTTACTTCTGGATGTCAAGACGAACCTCTGTCCATGTAACTAGAGGGAAAGGACTTTGAAACTTTCATCCATCTTGCTGAAGCAACTACCCAAGGGCCTGATTTGAGCTTGCCTCCTGCCGAAGTCTCAGGGACATTAGACTTCACCCATCAGCCGTATGGGTTCCTATTTGAGGGGGATCCTACTTGCAGGTGAGGCCTCTGTTGAGAATTCCAGAGCCTCTGGTTCTACTGCGGAGAACGCAGGCTGAAAGTCATTGCCTCTGTATGGTGGGCCGCCGCAGCTGAGGAGCTGTTGCCGCTGAGAGCCCGCATTTGCCTGTGTTACCAAAATCATTGTTATCGCTATTGTGGGCCATTGCAGCTGAGGAGCTGTGCTGCTGAGTGCTTGCATTGGCTGTCCTACGAAAATCATCGCTATCGCTATTGTGGGCCGCTGCACTAAGGAGCTGTGCCGCTGAGTGCCCGCACTAGTCCCCACTTTGAGGATATTGTTACCACCTGCATGTGCTGCTGGGTGGCCGCCTTTAAGCCCCGTCTCAGGATTATCGTGAGTGCACGGCGCAGACCACTACAGCTGGGAGCTGTGGCCGCTGCAAGTCCGCCTGTCATCACCACGGCTTCCTTGTGAGGCTGCGTGCCCTGCCCCTTTAAATCTCAGGTACATTGTGCACCACCGGGTCGCGTGGACCCCGGCCTCGAAGTCCGTTCCATGCGCTTTTTGAGTGACTTTATTGCTTTTGAAGTGAATCTGTAATTATGTGCCTGGTGGCTCCTTGAGTGCTTTTAGCCTCGTGCTCAGTCTATATAAAGATAAGGCATTTGAGACCCAGTGAGAAGGCCAGTTGGCTAGGGGGACTGTTAGGTCTATACTAGGGCGCCAGGCCCTAATGTGATTTATGAGGTGCTAGCAAATGTGATGCATGTCTTATGATTTACGCACCCTGATTATACCTCTAATGTGGTTTAATGGCTATGAGATTATGCAGACTGTGTTTATGCTCGAGTTATTTTGTACTGTGAATTATACCCCTAATGTGAGTTATGTTGGTGAGGTTGGCACAGATTGTATTTCACGCCAAAATGTGATACTGTGCATAATATGGTTTGTGTTATAGGATGATGCTGAGTACAGTCGTTGCCAATAATTACTGGTTGTGTTCTACGTCTATTATATGTTCTACATTTACTATCTTGCCTATGTGATGGATCAGACAATGGCCCAAGTGGCCATGTCATGTGTATATAATCCCCTGTAAAATTGCCCAGTGCCAGGTGGCACAGCGTATATTGTGTGATTACTAGTCTAATGTGTTTTATGATAATACAAATATATATAACCTTGTGTGGAGTTCCTCTTGTGGTATGCCTAGTATGTTGTTGCAGTGTGTGTGTTGCACAAACACTTTACACATTGCCTCTGGGATAAGCATGACTGCTCGTGCCAAGCTACCAAGGGGGTGAGCAGGGGTTATCTTTGGTGTGTGACTCCCTTCCCTGACTAGGGTGGTGGTTTCTGCCTGGCTTTGGCGCAAGCCTTAGCCAACGAGAAATCCCATTTCTAACACATGCCTAGAGCAAAGTCGTTCCCTCCCCAAAGAGGCTGGAAACCCCACAATGGCTTGGTGCTAAAGAAAATTGCAACCACGAACTGCAGTTTCCTCAACAGAAGTCAATCCACTTGTGGTGGCATTAAACTAGGAAAAATCATAATCTTACCGACCTTAGAAATAACAACCATACTGTTATACTAATCTAGTAGGACTGTGTATTAGAACAGCACAGCTTCATAATACAGAATCTTAGTCTTCCTATACCATCAGTAAATGTTTGGCTAGCTCACAGTACTGCATCAAAACTCCTAAACTTCCAGAATTATGGATGTTGTCAGTAACCTAGAAATGACTCTCAGATTCCCAAGGAAATCGTGGAAGCAGATCTAATCATTTTGTTTGTCATTCGTACATGCCCAAACTGTCACAAAGAAAAGATACTATATTGCACTTTCAAAACATTTATTGAAAAGCTTTAATCTTTGCAAATAAAACATGAACCGAGATTGTAAGAAAGATGAGACATATTATTGCAATGAGCATTAGAATAGTGAAAAATAAAAACAATTCACTCATGGTCATTGTTGACAATGTTGCTAATGTTACTAATGTAACTCCTATTTAATGCTAGCCTCTATGCTAAAGAGAGCATATCGGGAGTACCCATCTGCACGGTCTGACCTAACCAGATACCTTGATAGTATACATCAGGAAGCCAGGACCAGGCCATCCACAGATGATCCTCCAATGGTAAAGCTATCTTCCTTCTCATGATGAATGTCAGGGACAGCGGGTCAGGATCCTCCTGCAGCGTTCCATGATGACTTCGGTAGAAGTGCACTTCTCACCAACTTCAGCACTGACGCACTTCTTATAATAAAACTACAAGTTAATCAAACTTTGTGAAAGGTGCAGGACAGCGTTTTAATTAAACTGAAGCAGAAGAGCCATCTCTTTGGTAGCACAGAAAATAAAAACAATATGATCTGAATTTTTTCTACCGTGAAATTAATTGTGCAGGGCGTTAACGACTATCCGGAGGAAATGTGTGTAAGGCTACTCTTGTAATAGGAAAACATGGACAAAGCACCATTAGAAAATGAGGCTAAGTGAACATGAAAACTAAAATGGAAGCTAAATGCAAACCACATAACAATAGCTATGGGAGAACGCAGAGAGATTGTGCTGACTGCCTTCGGGCTGCCTAATTGTTATTATATGCCTATTGTGTTTTTAATTTCTACCTTACATTGCCTTCCTGAGTAAGGCTAGGACTGCTCAACTTTGTTATTAATGCTCAATTGTGAGCTCAGTATTAAAGGTAAGCCCCAGGACCTTGGAGGTTAAAGTCTCTCATAGATACAGCCTGTGTCCGGTAACCCCCAAAGTTCCCATTAGGAACTCCATAACCTGTTCTGGTTTTGAACTTTCTGCCAAGGTTTGCTTGTAACTCTGCATTACTGGCTCCTGTTCCTGCTGTAGGCTGCTTGCTAAGTTCTGTTAGTATTGCAAGATTAGAACCTCAAGCCCAGTTATACTAGAATGATGGTAAGCATTCACTCAACGTGGAGGGATAGTATTTTCCCTATTGGCCGCTCTTCTGGATCTAATTCCTAAACTCTTGTCTGTTCTCTGTTCCCAAGTTCTGGATTCCTCCATACATCACTGATGTCCTCACCTTATAGATTGCGACCAGTGCTTAATTTGAGCCAGTGTTTTCCGGTGCTCAGCACCGGCACTTAATCATCAACACCAGCGCTTGAGTACCAGTTAAAGACACATTCATTTTTCTTGTGCACAGGGTGATTTAGTGATTCATCTACAATCACAGTATGTTTAGCTGATATCAAGGCTCCAATCTCCGAAGTTGGCAGATCTGCCCATAGGGTTTGTTGGCTCTATGTTAGACAGCGCTAAAAGGAGAAATGGGCTGGCCGAAGCTGTCTCCTGACGAGAGCCCCGCACTTCTTTTTTTACAAATTGGCCACTGATTGCGACTGACCTGAGTTATTCTCAAGCTAGTGGTGATTGGGAAATATAACATGCACAATCATACCTACTCCCGATTGCTCCAACGCTTAGCGAATAGTAAACTTAACACCCTCCCTTGCGCCCACTCCTTCGAACAGATGTCCACCTTTATGCCTGATTACACTATGGGGAGTCAACCTTCTTTTTTTAGGTGGACATTTTGTTGGAATTACACCAAACTCTGTAGCTGCCATTTTAGTTTGCACACTACCTCTGATGTCAAAGATGGTGCTGAGTGCTGCATACCCTCCATGTGTCATAGCCCAGAAGAGAGCCTACAAAGGGGAGTGAGGCTTCTCCCTACACACCAGAAATAGAGGCCACCATGCAATAGCAGAACTGAACCTTAGGCACAGCCCTACGATCAACACCAATGCAGCACCGTAGGCAGAGACCTATGAGGAATACCAAAGCAAAATCATAGGGAAAGGCCAACAAGCAATACCAAAGCAGCACCATGGGCACAGGGCTATGAGCACTATCAATGCAGTAGCATGGGCACAGGCCTAGGAACAGTATCAAAGTAGCTGAGCCACAGGCCTACGAGCAATACCAAAGCAACACTGTGGGCACAAGCCAATGAGAAATACCCAATGCAGCACTGTGAGCACAGGCTGAAGCAGCACTTTTGGAGCACAATCAATCAATCACGGTGAAGCATGCTGCTCACCTGTAAAGGTCTCAATGTGCTGGGGGTGTGGGGTGGGGTGCAGGGGTGCAACTCTGAGTCAGCTGGAGAGCCAGGTCTTGAGGCTCTTTCTGAAGGTGTGCAGAGTAGGGGCACGTCTGATATTGATCGGGAGCTCGTTCCAGGCCTTGGCTGCGACGAAGGAGAAGGCTTTTCCACCTGCTCTGGTTCTGCGGATGCGCATGGTTTCTACCAGGGCGAGGTCGGCGGAGCGGAGGGCTCTTTTGCACAGGACTGCAGGAAGTTTCAAAGCGGCCCCCTAGAAACAGCCTTAAAGCAGCACTGTCTGATGCATCCCTGGTGGCAATGCATAGACCACCTAGGGGCTTCCCGAGAAACAATGCCAGAGCAGCACTGCAGGGACAGCTTTGCCATACACTCTCTATAGGAACAGCCCTCCTAGGAGCAATTCCAGAATTGAAGGACCGGGTTTTAGAACCCAGCAGCGTCAGGGAGAACGCCTGATACCTTCGAGTTCCCCTGTCTTGGCAAACAGAGACACGGGATACTTCTTGATGACGTCAAAGACCAAAGTTTATTGGTTGCAACCAGGAACAGAGATCTACGAAGCACACACGGGTGGTTCGCCAGAGACTGCACACCTTCAACAAGCGGAGCATGGTCTTTTATGCCAAAAATCAAGCCTCAGGCAACTTTTCAAATTAGCATTAGGTGCGTACAAACTAACCAATGACAGTGTAACATTTTGAAAGTAGGGTATGACGACAATCCCATCTTCCGTTGTCCAGCCCACCAGAAGTGACCAAGCAAATTCCAAGTTTCCTGTCCGATCAGGGCAGACAAACCCATCATAAAACCTTCAACCCAAATCAATGATTATGTCGTAAAGAAAAGGCAGAAACAGATTGGAAGTGAGATAGAAAGGTGGTAGCAGTGTACCATAAACTCGGGCACGTCCTGCTCTTTGATCTTTATCAGACCAGCTGCTGAACAAGGAACTGGCTCAGCGAGGTCGGCCTCGGGCAAGGAGTCAGTTCGACCAGGTCACTCAAAAGTCAGCTAAGGCATACGTGTCTCAAGGACTCGTTCGGCCACAGTTATCGGGCCTATGTGAGGGACTATGGTGGACTCAACCACTCTCGTCAACTGGCGAATATTCCTACTGTTAGCCATCGGTCTCCAGAATGGCAGAAAACCCTTAAAGAAATCTCCCAATTCTTGCCCTGCAGTGTCTTCCTGACTAAAGACACCTCTAACAACTCTCGTCTTATGGTAATCTGCCGCAACTGTAAAAGTGGGAGGTAACAGAAAGGAAACAAAACATGTGCCCGAAAAGTCAGGGGGAAACCATGTATATGCTTTGTCGTAGCAAACAAAGTAGGTACCCTTAGCAGCTAAGAACGCTGGGGAAGACTGAGATGCAAATACATAAGTCTCAGTGCAGACACTCTTCCCTAACTGAGCTCTGGGATTCTTGCCATTACCCTGCAGACAATAGTGGCCCTGATGGGGCACTATCCAAATCGGTGGAGAACTCTTTGCTCGCTGGTTAACACTCAGACTAACTCCATATCCAGTAACATTCCAACCAATGTAGGCTAGTGTCTCATCTCTAGGGATAGTCTCATACGAGCTAATCCCTCTAATCATGTCGACAATGCCCTTAACTAGAGCACTATTCTTCGGATTGTCTTTCAGTGAACGTTGAGGGTAGACACTATGGGCATAGATAAACATTGTTCTATAAGCCCAAATAGAACCATTTAAACTAAAAGGTAATACTAAATACGGAATACCCTTATCGGTCGTATGGGGCATTAGACCACAGTTCCAGCGGTTTGTCATGTTATTCACTAACTGGTGTTGGTGCAAAAGTTGGATGAAGGAATTGTTAGCAAATTCCAATCGTCTAACTACCTCATGCTCAGGCAAAGGATGAAAAGAATGAGAAGAAATAGTAGGTGGAGGTGTAGGTTGCACAGTGGGATTAAACGTCATTTTAAAAGAAAATGTTACATAACCAACTATAAATATCATCAGGCTCAATAGTAAAAACAAACATGGTATCAAAAAACTTTTCTTTGATATGATTTTACATATTCGTTTCCTAAAAGGTATTGTCTGTACAGGTCTCTCCAACTCAAAGAAATCCATCCTCAACTAAATATGCTGCCCGCGGTGGTAGGTTGATTCTGCTAAGGAATGCCTCTGTCAACCCAGGAAGACTCCCTTAGGCCAACCAGAACCCTCGACCTAGTGTCTCAGGCTTGCACTCCAAAGACTTGTAGCAACCGCGACCCTAGCAGCAGGAACCGGATGGCGGTTCAAGAAAAACAAAAATGAGTAGATCCTTGGTGGAGAGGTACCTGCAAACAGAAAAATCATAAAACTTTATCAATCTTTATTTATTTGTCCATGACTCTCGGTCGCAAATTATAGCGGCATTTTCCAGATAAGTCTTGATCCGTGAATAAAAGTTGAGGCTCTGTAGTGTTCAACCGATCTGCAAGGGGCACTGATTCTTGCAAAATATCGTCGCTCTCTTTCTCTGAGTTTGTTCCAATCAGTCGAGCATCGCTGAATGGTAGGAACTGTGGAACGACTTCAGTTTAAGAATCTGCAAGTCCCTCCTGGACCCACTTGTCGTAAGGTAAGGGCAAAGGTGCCCGCTTAGTATGCACTCCGTGGATCCAGTTTCGCTTGTCTCGCACTCGGACCGCAGATCGCGTCGACAGGAGCACTTGAAAAGGTCCCGTCCAACGAGGCTGCTCGTTCTTGGTCCGCTGGAAATTGCGCACAAAGACCCACTAGCCAGGTTCAATAGAATGGCCTGGATCCTCTGAAGCTTGTGGAAGGCTGTCATGCACCTGTTGGCGTAAAACACACATTTTAGTTGTCAGTTCACGCAAGTAATCAAGCAACACGGGGTACTCAAGGTCACTAAACTTCGTTGGTCTTGGTACGCCCCAAATATTCGCCGGGCGACCAAACACAACCTCATACGGACTCAAACCCATTCGTGAATGCACAGTCATTCTTGTAGACAGAAGTGCTAGTGGCAAGGCATCTGGCCATTGCAAACCAGTGCTCGCTTGGATTTTGGCCAATTTTAATTTAAGAGTACCATTATAGCACTCGACTAAACCAGCTGATTGGGGGTGATTTGCAGCTTGGAATTTCTGCTTAATTCCTAGACCCTCACACACTCTCTTCATAACTTGACCAACAAATTCACTCCCATTGTCACTTCAGATAATTCTCGGCATTCCGAATCTCGGGAAAAATTCTTTTATCAAAACTTTCGCTGTGGACAAGGCAGTATTGTCCTTAAGGGGGTAAGCTTCTACCCATCTAGAAAAAGAGCAAACAACCACCAAAACATATTTTAAGTTGTTGCATCTCTCCATGTGGATAAAATCTAGCTGCAAAGCCTCGAACGGATACGTAGGAGGAGCAAAATGACCAGCTGGTGTTGGAGTTCCCTTACCAGGATTATGCATCAAACACACCATACAGTTCTTAACCAAATTCTCTGCACATTTGGGAATCCTCACATTTTGCCAAACCGGAGCCAACAACTTGCAAATCCCTTTCACGCTGATATGTGCCATCCCATGAGCCATTGTAACAACTGGAAGCACATACGCGTTAGGCAACAACCATCTCTGATGCTCTGACAAATCAGTCCAACAACCATTCGAATCCAATCTACCATTGCTTTCTCTCCATTCATTCAACTCGTTCTCAGTGGCTTCATCTTGAAGGGATTTCACACTCTCAATCGTATCTTCACACATACTCTTCTCTGGAACCCATCTCGCTGGACCCGCAACATACATTCGACTCATCACGTTAGTTGCAGTTTCTTTCGCAACTTCATCCGCAAACGCATTACCACGACCAATATCATCCGTAACCTTTTTATGGGCACTGCATTTCACGATCGCTACTTGTAAAGGTAATGTAAGAGATTCAAGAAGTTCATTCACCAATTGTCCATGCTGGATCTTCGTCCCATGCAAAGTCAAAAATCCACGTTCACGCCACAAACGACCAAAACTATGAGCCACGCCAAAGGCGTATTGGCTATCAGTATACACATTCCCTCGTTTTCCTTTTGCCAACACACATGCTCTTGTCAATGCAATCAGCTCTGCTGCTTGTGCTGAATTATGTGGGATACGTGCAGCTTCAACAATCGTATGCAAAGTCGTAACAGCATATGCCGCAGTCGTATCACCATTCGGCAACTTAAAACACGAACCATCAACCCACAAAGTACCATCACAGTCTGGAAGAGGAGTGTCTCTAAGGTCTACTCTCCCTTTCGTCTCTTTTTCAGTTCTTAGAAAACAATCATGCTGTTCTTCACTATCCTCATCTGTCTCAAGTGAAATCGGCAACAACGTGGCTGGGTTTAGGGTATTACACCTCTTTATGTGCACATGACTCGCTAACAATGTCAGCTCATACCCTGACAACCGAGCACTAGTTAAGTGCTGTGTCTTCGTACGATTCAAGAAGGTATCCACTGCATGTGGAACCATTACCACTAACGTGTTGTCCATAACCAAACCAGCAGACTGTCGAATTGAAACAGCCGCTGCCGCCGTAGCTCTCAAGCAACTCGGCAACGCTCTAGCTACCGGATCTAAAGTCGACGAAAAGAACGCACATGGGCGTTGCTTATCGCCAAACTGTTGAGTCAACACTGACAATGCACATCCCTCTCTCTCGTGAACATACAATGTGAAAGGTTTACTGTAGTCGGGAGTACCCAACAGAGGAGCCGAACACAACGCGTTGCGTAATTCGGAAAAGCTCTTTTGACATTCGTCAGTCCAAGGAATAGGATTTGGAGTATCCTTAACAGTAAGGGCTATCAAAGGCTTCGCTAGCAAAGAAAAATTAGGAATCCACTGTCTACAGTACGACGTAATACCCAAAAACGCACGTACTTCTCTCTGTGTCATAGGAACAATCATTTTCGCAATAGCCTGAATTCTTTCTGGGGTCAGTTTCCTTCCCTCCTTCGATAAGAGGTGACCTAAGTAGGTTACTTCTTGTCGACAAAATTGCAACTTCGAGAGAGAAACTTTGTGATGACAATCAGACAAATAACGTAATAACGACAAAGTGGCTTCTCTGCAAATCTCCATAGTATCGGCGGCGACTAGCAAATCATCCATACTGAATAAGGGCTGCACCAGCAGGTAAAACTAATAGATCAAGTTGTGTCTTCAAAGCTTGACTATAGATCAATGGACTCTCACAATAGCCTTGAGGAGAGCGTTTAAAGCCGAAACTTCGTCCTTCTAAAGAGAATCCAAAGATGTCCCTACTCTCCGTGGCAATCGGGATGCTGAAGAAAGCATTCTTCAAGTCAATCACCGAAAACCAGGTGGCAGAAGCCGGAATCAGAGTCAATAATGCAGTAATGTCCGGCACAGCAGGAAATTGTGGAACAACAATCTTGTTCACTTCACGAAGATCGATAACAAATCTATATACAGGAGGCTGTGAAGGATCAGTTCTCTTTAAAACAGGCAAAACAGGACTATTGCACACATTACCTCTCATTTCTTCAATGACACCCTTGTCGATCAGATCATAAATAATCGCTAAAAGTACACGCTCACCATCACTTGAGATACGATATTGTGGAATGCGCGGTAACTTAGCATTCGCCTTCAGTGTCACAACATATGGGGGAATGTCTAATAGACCCACATCATTTGGACCCGTAGCCCACAATGAATCCGGTAACAGAGACAATTCAGATGGAAGACTATCTTTCGACACGTACATCGGAGAGATTACACTCTCACCCAAGGTAAGATGTACCCCTGACGGAGAACAATACAATGTCGCATACAATCTCTTCAACAAATCCAATCCCAACAAATTCTCATTACAACCTGTAGTCAAAAGAAGGGGTGCTTCAAACTTACGAGGACCAACAGAAAGAGACAACGGAGCAGAAATCGGATTCGTAACGGGGGCGCCAGAAAAACCTACAGAAACATTATTAAAGCCAGACAAAGGTGCGCCAGGGAGTTTAGAATGCATAATAGAACTCTTTGTAGCACCAGTATCTAGCAGAAAAGGCTCTGACACACCTGATGCAATCACTTCAACATAAGGTCCACTCTGATCTACCGGAACTGAAACAACTCACTCTCTTTGTCCGTGGCTGTCCTAACAATCATTACCGTTTGCTTCGTCATCTTCAACATAATAATCATCTACATAATATTGTGCTGTCCTACCAGATGAACCCTGCTGTTGATCAAAACTATTCATCGAATTCTGCGGAGGCAAAGGACGTACATTCTGTCCGCGACCTCTACCTCTAGGCACTTGTTGAGCACCTCTACCTCTTACACCAGAAGCACCATTCGTTTGTTGTAGCAAGACCGGACAACTATTCTTGTAGTGACCCTCTTCTTTGCAATACGCACACTGATTAGGCCCACACGGAAAACGCTGTTGAGAAGACTCGTTCCTTAGCGAGTTTCTCGAATACTGCTGAGGTTGCTGATAATCATGCTGACTATTAACACGGGGTGGATAAGCTTGTTGTAGAAGAACTTTAGTCTTCAATTCCTTAGTCTTCTTATCCGCTTTCTCCAACTCATCCTTACGTCTATTTTCATAGTACTGAGCCATAGCTAAAATCTGCGCCGACGTGGAAACAGGCCAAGCACTCTCAGAATCCTTCAACTTAGTGCACAACTCGGGAAGAAGATTATGTACAAACTTGTCAACGAATAATCTCTGGCCACCCTCGGTAGCCATATCCTGACCACTATGATCAACAAATGTTTCTTCAAAGCGCGTGAAAAAATCAGACACAGTCTCATCTTTCTTCTGCTTACAAGCAGACAACTTGTCCCAATTAACACGCACTTCGGGCATCAAAGTCTTCATAAAATTAATTATCCTACCAGGAAGTTCTGTGATAAGATCTTCAGGCTTAGCACCTCCAACTTGTCTGTCATTCGCAGCGACAAGATTAACCCACGTATCACCCACTTCATTATCATGATCCGTATGTCGAATGACATTCCAGATGGGCTGTGGAACAACATTCCCAAACAACATGTCTATGTCTGCCAAATTCATGACGCACAAACTCACAGTTTGAGTGAGCTCTTTATAATATCCCGTAGGATTTTTTCGTGGATCAGGTAAAGTCTGCTTAAGTGCTAGGACTTCAGCACGCTTCCAAGGAACATGTACCCATACTCGCTGGAAGTGCGCAGCAACAGATCCATCTTGAGGTCTCCAAACCGGAGGAACCTCTCGCATCGGATACTGACGCGCTTGTCTCCTAACTGACGAATCAGGCTCGAACAGTCGTTCAGAAGGAGCATTATTTCTAAACGATAATAACGTCGACACCGCTCTCTCGATGTCGGGAAGACTCACAATCGTCCCTTTCGCAAATTCAGAACGCACTCGACACAATTCTTCAGGAGCTCTACCCACTTCGTCCATCCATTGTTCGTGGAGGAACACACACATCATCTCGAAAACATACCGTTGCTTTGGTGCTTTCCATTGCTGAAAAACATCCATTATACCCCCAAAATCGTACTGGGATGTATACGTAACCCATCTACGTGCCATGTGGTCCAAAACCACACGTTCATCCACATCAGGCAATTGACTACGTGATTGCCTACGCTCGCTCACAGGAGAGATACCTAATTGTCCCAACCAAGGAGTCAGAAAACCAGAAAAGGCAGCGGTCATTCGCTGTCTACGAGAAGGAGAAGTCGAAAGAATAAGGGAAGACGGAACAATAGTAGAAGAATCCAAAGTCGGAGCTGAAGAAGCATTAGGGACAGACATAGAAGTAGCAGTCAAAGGAGAAGGAAAGGTTGGCGGCCCCTGAGGAGGCTGCGCCAAAGGAACAGTAGCCAACGGAAAAGGAGCTGGCTGTGGAGGAACTACAAGAGGCATAATAACCGGAGGTTGCACAGCCACCACTGGTGGCGGTGGTGCCGTAGCATTCTGTGCATAGGGTGGTGGCTAACTTAACAGATGCGACATTAAAGGATCTTTCGCAAGATCTTTTTCATCTTTCTGCTCTTTAGGCGGCAAGACTGGGTAGCATCTATCTACCGCTAACTTCCTCACTCTAAGCATCTGTTCACTTTCCTGCTCTTCCTCATTATCCCTGTACGCAATAGCAGCTTGTACCATTGACATACCTCGTTCTCGCTTATTTTTCTTTGCTAATTTCATTTCTTTCTGTTTGGCTTCTTTGCGCCATATGCGGAAAGAGTCAAACAATGCCGGCCGGGCTTTCTTCTTGAACAATTTCACTTCAAGATTATCTAAAATCTCAGTTTCAAAACTACCGTAACGGGGCCACTGTAGGACACCGTCATTCTTCGTATATTTTACCCAAATCTCATTATAACTAATAGGCCCACACCATGCTTCACATATAAGTCATATGTAGGAGTTCCGATCGGAGGAACCGGACACGAATCCTTTAACCGGGAATCCTTAGATAAACCACAACCAAACAATTTTCTAAGGCTGCTAAAACCAGGCATCTTGCACACTAGTCTAGCTTCAAACAACAAGGGAAATCTCAAAACGATAGTCTCGTGAATACACAAATCCCTTGGCTTTGGGGCCTGCAGGTACCAAATCAAAGCGATCCACTAAAGGATACCAAAACAAACTAAGGACTAGGAGACGCTCCGCTTATACTTAACTGAAATGTTGATGGCGTCACCAGAAGACCCGTCAATCGTCTCGCTCTACAAACGTCTAAGGCTCCAAAACAGGGCGACAGTCAGGGCAGCAGTCCTTCGTAGCCGTTGGGAAGCGGGAAACCTCGCAGCCAAGACTTTCGGACCACGACGACATACAGGGGTCGATAAAGTGGCTGGCCTTCCTCCAGAATTTTCACACAAAGCTTCTCACGAATCTCTGGCTTGGACCGGTACCGCTGAAGTCGCCCCACGTTGGGCGCCAACGGAAGGACCGAGTTTTAGAACCCAGCGGCGTCAGGGAGAACGCCTGATACCTTCGAGTTCCCCTGTCTTGGTAAACAGAGACACAGGATACTTCTTGATGACGTCAAAGACCAAAGTTTATTGGTTGCAACCAGGAACAGAGATCTACGAAGCACACACGGGTGGTTCGCCAGAGACTGCACACCTTCAACAAGCGGAGCATGGTCTTTTATGCCAAAAATCAAGCCTCAGGCAACTTTTCAAATTAGCATTAGGTGCATACAAACTAACCAATGACAGTGTAACATTTTGAAAGTAGCGTATGACGACAATCCCATCTTCCGTTGTCCAGCCCACCAGAAGTGACCAAGCAAATTCCAAGTTTCCTGTCCGATCAGGCCGGACAAACCCATCATAAAACCTTCAACCCAAATCAATGATTATGTCGTAAAGGAAAGGCAGAAACAGATTGGAAGTGAGATAGAGAGGTGGGAGCAGTGTACCATAAACTCGGGCACGTCCTGCTCTTTGATCTTTATCAGACCAGCTGCTGAACAAGGAACTGGCTCAGCGAGGTCGGCCTCGGGCAAGGAGTCAGTTCGACCAGGTCACTCAAAAGTCAGCTAAGGCATACGTGTCTCAAGGACTCGTTCGGCCACAGTTATCGGGCCTATGTGAGGGCAACCATACAAAATGGCTGCCGTACACAAAATGGAACCCGGAGGTTCAAACTAAATCCTCGAATACGGAGTGTTCTCATATATCGATTCATACGAAAACACTCAGACACGCCACACTCGCCATTTGCGGTCTGCTGACACCAAAATCGTCCATTTCCGACGACCTTTGTTGAACGGGTTCGGAACCATCGAACCTCATTCGCAAACCACGGAACTACAGAATGCCGCTATAATGGCAGCCCTAGGAGCAATTTCAGAGCACCCCTACAGGATTCTCTGTAAGTGCAGCCTGCCAGCACAATAGCAAATAAACACAACAGTGATGGATGGAATGCTTGAATAAGTCTCAGCCACTTGTAACCACTCGGGCCACATTCCAATCAATCGTTATTTTGTTCACCATGCCAACTCAGTTTGGACCCAGCTATATGCAAATCTGTCTTGACTGTACTCCAATAGGAGCAGTCAAACCCGAATTGCCAAGCCAGGTCCTCCCATTACTTATTAACAAAAAAATAAATGCACAATACACAATCATCTAATGGCCAATGAATAAATGGATAAAAATGAAAGCATTTTTTTAATACATTTTATTAAATCAGCAAGTTCATGCCATTATTCCTTCGAGCATAATATTCATTTTCTGAGAAATCTATTTAAAAAACAATATCTGTAGTGAAATGTTGATGATGTCTTTATGAATTAAGACGTATAATTATTTTTCTAGCGCTGCTTAGATCGTTGGACCATTGTGTATGGATTTTTCGAAAGCATTTTTGTTTTTTACGGGTTATTTGTCCATTATTTGGTTTCTCCCGTCCCGGATCCCACACCAGTGTTTTCAGGGGTCCCCCTTCCTCACTACTGCAGCTCTGCTAGCAATGCAGAGGGTTAGATCTCGCTTTAATTCAATGCACTAACAGCTGATCTCTTTTCACCGTGTAGAGAACGCGCTGACAGCCCTGTCAACCCAAGGTCTGCTTTGATCTTTTATGCATCAGGAAGAGGCTCAGCGCCACCTGCTGGCCAACCTCTGTCAATGACAAACTTTAGAATGCAAGTGATCATGAAAGCCACGGAAAGAATGAGGCGAGCTTTAAACCTCGCCTTAAGACGACCTCTCCAGGCTTCTACGGGGTTGAGAGAAAAATTGTTGTCAGCCACAGCACAAGACTTACAACCAGGGCACAAAACCTAAAAAAAGAAGTGGAGGGCCTAACCTAGTTAGGCAGTATGCAAGTGATATCACGGCGCATTACATCATGGCACGTGACATCGCACATAGCATCACAGGAACTGACATCGCAGGAAGTGGCATCACAAGCCATGACTTTACATGAAGGGGCATCACAAGTAGTGACATCAGATCTTAATACCTCACATATGTGTTTAGCTGGTCTCTCATGAGTACATTTGAATGCATTACAAGTATACATGCAAACCCTCCTTACTAAGGCAGAAGAGTCACATTTTTGTAAGCTACACATAAAACAATGTTGTCTTTTGGCAGCGTAAACCTGCAAGAATAAGCAATTGTAGGGTTGTGAAAGAAAAAGTTTCTGGCAAACCTTGACATTCAGCAATAGGACCCTAAGAAAACATATGGGGCTCTGCATTTATATTTTTACAAATTACACACTGCCCTCCAAAACGTCACTTCCATATTTAGCAGCAGACATCTCTCATGTTCTTATTGTTGGCACAACTATATCTAAACCACAGTCACATTCACCAGTGCAACCTGACAGCTCACCCTGGAATAAGTTCCACCAGAAAGCCCCCACCAAGAATGGACCATACATTTCAAAGTAAGAGGTATCAGTTCCACATCAAAAAAGTGTAAGACACACACTATCCAAGGATGAGAAGGAAACTGGTGACAAGGTTAACTCACAAGACAAAGGCGCATGCAATTTCAGTCCCTACTAGAACTTATAAGAAAATATTGCCCTTTAGAAGGAAATATTACTAGTTTGTGTAGAAAAACTACCCAGGTGGGGAGATGTAGGAACAGCGAGAGACACCACAAACTATGACCAGTAATCGGAATCTACTTTAGACTACGCTTGCTAATATGAACTTTGCGTATCCTAGACATGTTACACTGCCAACATGGAGACGGTGTACTTGTTTATAGTAACACTGGCCTGTAGGCTCGTCTATTCACTCTAAAGTCATCCTGAAGGAGCCAACCCTAGGTAAGCAGCACACATGCTCTTTCATTTCATACGTAGCACAACTCTGAATGACATCAGTCTCCCAGACCTGAGGGCATCATAACAAGAAAGCTACCCTCAGTTATTGGGTTATATAATACAGTACATTGCAAACTTTGCTAAATTGCTGCAGTAGGTAGGTAGGTGTGAGAAGGATAAAAAAACAAGACCACCCATACCTTAGCAGGGTAACAACTTGGCAAAATTTAACACAGCCATATCCAGTGCTCTCACATTTACAGAGCTACAAAAAAGTCACTTGTATGGCTTTCAAGAAAAAAAGCTCTTCAATATTTAGTGATTGGAAGTGGTAAATAAAGCACACAATTTCAAATGTTTGGAAGTAATTTTTTGTTGTGGTGTGATAGATTTAGATATTTCTGAACAAAATGTAATGTGGAGAAGTGTGGCTCAATGATTAGAGCAGCAGACCCTGATGCAGAGGTCTAGCCCAGGACCAGGGTTCAATCCCCCGCCTCGGCGGGTCTTGGGCTCAAAATTGCACGGACCTGACCTGATAATTCTCGCCTTGGTGCCTATTCCAATCATGGAGTCCCACTCAATCTCCACAACGGCCCCCATAACGCTAAGGATGCCTGGCCTCCACCTTGGGGTGCCCAGGAGTGGACGCCTCACAGGGAAAGCCAGGATGGGTTCCACAGCGGTATTCGTACAAGCGCCTTGAGACCCTTGCTGGTGAGTAGTGTGCTATACAAGAATCAATTTACAATGTTTGAGTCATGGAGGAGCAAGCAGGATTATGCAAGGCAGTCCTTATTTGAAGTGAAAAGTGCCCAGTTGCGCCATATGCCTGACACCAACGCTTCACGCTTCAACCTCATGTGCTAAGAACTAAAGGAAAAGGATTAACTTTTAATGTAAAACAGGTGAAATAAAAAGATGCTGGAAAACAGTGGGGAGGGGGAGAGCAAGGGATGGTGTTCACCCGGGGTGAACGGAGAATACTCCTATTCCCCTGGTCAAGGACTGAGTTAAACAAGGAAAGGAGTACCACCAGAAGTAAAACTGAAGGTTTCCTAATGGGGTGTTTTGAATGATAAAAGGAAAGGATTCATCCTTTTGTGAGAAACCCCTCACTCACCAACCTGGTGGTGACATGCTTCATCATCGGGGTCCACCCTGGTGGCCTAGTGTCACCAGGGTGTGCTTCAACACCTGAGGTACAGTGGAGCAGGTTGTGAATGTAAGTGCAAAAAAAGAATGTTAAAATTTGTCCTGGTTTAACTTTATAAAAATGTGAATTTTATTTTGAAGCAACTGGACAAAATTAAAAGGGGTGGCGAGATACTGAGAGGGAAGTTGCGGCCAAAGTATCTCTATATGTGTATTGGTGTGTTTTTCAACATGTTTCTACCATAATGGTAGAAACATGTTGACCAACACACCAATACACATTTTGGCCCTGATGTAGGTAGGCCGTCACCGATCGGTAACGGCCGAAAATACCGATTTTAGGCCCTTACCGATCGGTATACTGCCATCGAGATGTAGGGCAAAGAAAAAAGTCCAAATCGGTCCAAAAACCGATTCGGAATGAGTACCGAATCGAAAATAATCCGATACATACATACCGAAAATCGGAAATGTAACGAATCGGTAACACACCGAATCGGATTAAAATACCGATTCGGTCCATGTACCGAATCGGTAGTGACACCGAATCGGAAAATATCCGATTCGGTCCATGTACCGATTCGGTAGTGACACTGAATCGGAAAATATCCGAATCGGTCCATGTACCGATTCGGTAGTGACACCGAATCGGACATAAGCCGAATCGGTCCATGTACCGATTCGGTAGTGACACCGAATCGGACATAAGCCGAATCGGATAACCTACCGAATCGGTAGAATCACCGATCGGGAAAGTCCCCGATTCGGACAGATGGGGAGATGTAGGGAAGCACAGAAACACCGATTTCGGCTCAAAATCGGTATTATTCACTCGGTATTTACCATGGATTACAATCAGGTGGTAACCAACTCCAACACATAAAAACAGACCCAAAATGCATTGCAACTTGCAGGATGGCAGCTTTTTATGTCATTGCGAGGCGGCTACGGCTACAGCAGGAAGGACAGAGGGAATGGCAAAGAGAGGAACAGGTCTACAGACAGAGGATCACCCTGTTCATGCTCACAGAGGCAGAGATCCTACAGAGGTACAGGCTGGACTCAGACACCATTCTGGAGCTCATCAGGGACCTCAAACCACTGTTGGACCACCCCACCCCAAGGGCACTCGCCATCCCAGCACACGTCCAGGTGCTATGCAGCTTACACCTGCTTGCGTCTGGCAGCTATCAAAGTGGAGTTGCGGCGGTAGGAGAGGTGACCCAGAGCAGCCTGTCAAGGTTCTTCCACACATTCCTTGACGCCATGATACACAGGATGGACCAATACATCTCTTTCCCTGCAACCCACGCAGAACTGCTACAAACTAAAGCTGACTTCTACCAGATGGCACAATTTCCCCAAATCATTGGCTGCATAGATGGCACGCACATTCCGATTTGCCCCCCAGCTGACACAGAATACATATACCACAATCGGAAGTCTACGCACACCATCAACGTGCAGGTGATCTGCAATGCGAAGTGCACCATCACAGACCTGGTAGCAAAATTCCCAGGGAGTACCCACGACTCCTACATTTGTCAACAGAGCGGCATCTATGCACGGCTGATGGCTGGCGAATTTGGTGAAGGATACCTCCTAGGTGAGACACATCATCAGACCCCCATAACACAAAGTAGCTAGGTGTGATACAAGTATGCATGTGAGTAATGTTACCCCTTTTCCTTCCAGGCGACAGTGCATATGCCCTCCGCTCTTTCATACTCACCCCCTACCTCAACCCCTCCACACCCAGCCAAAGGAGGTATAACCGGGCCCACAAAAGCACAAGGAATGTAGTTGAACGGACCTTTGGCATCCGGAAAAGTAGATTCAGATGCCTGCACAAGAGTGGAGGTGCAAGGCAGTATACCCCCATCACCTGCTGCAAGATCATAGCTGTCTGTGCAATGTTGCACAACCTTGCGGTGAAGAAGGGCACTGAGGTGGAGTTGCCTGACTACGAGGACCATGACGACGACGATGCTGTGCCACTAACACAGCCTGCTGGGGTGTCTACGCCAAGTGATGGCAGATACAGACGTGAGGAGATTACAGAAAACTATTTCTGAGTGAGTACAGATGCACAGACAGGTAAATGGTTGTGGGGAAAAGCAAATTTTAATAATGTTGCAACACCGTTACTGCACTGATGTGCAACAAAATAATATGTAAAAGTCAAGAAAACAAATGTCCAAGGTCCGGGTTGCCTCACCCGCCCTGGCAAGCCTACTTCTTGGAGCGCTTGGCAGCCCCACTGGGGTGTGCCTCACCCCCTTCCGCATGTCCTGTGGCTTCTGCGGAGCGCCTGGTGCTACTGCGCGGCTCTGACGCAGCACTGGCCGGGCTGCTGCAGCTGCTGCTGTCCCCAGCATCCCCCAGGTCCAGGGCTGGATTGGCGGCAGTGTTGGAGATTATCATTGCCTCCATGGCTTTAGTGATGCGGGCCATTCCCCTGGTGACCTCGGCGGTGTTTTGTGTCAGACTTGCCTCCATATTGGCACCACGCTGACACAGTTGCGCGGTCGCAGCAGCAAGGCGGCTAATGTAGCGGTTTTGCACGCGGGCATCCCGCCTGCGCGAGTGCTCGTGCTCCTCAAGTCTTCCGCATAACTGTGTTATGGCTGTGGTCAGCCTGCCAAGACCTGCAGCAACCTCCTTGTTTGTGTCTACAAATGCCTTGAAACCTTTCACCATCTCGCCCATCTGCAGGTTGTGCTGGCGGAGCTGGCGCTGGCAGGCCATGATGGACTTTGCCTGCTGGCGTTGGATTTTTACCATGCTGCCTTCAAGGCCCTGGAAGACACTGCCCTCCGGTGCCGGCGCTGCAGTGCTTGAAATGGCACGCCTCCGGGTACTGCTGCTGCCGCCCTGCTGTGTGGGCTGGGGTGCCACTGGTGTGGGTGTGGTGGTGGCCGGGGCCTGACCCGCTGCTCCCTGGATAGGGTTGACTGGAGTCACAGCCATACTCGTGGCAGGAGGTGGTGTAGGTGCAGGGTGGGCCCTTGTCGGAGAGTTCTCAGGGGAGAACAGCAAGGGGGGTGTGCCTGACATTTGTGGGGAGTGTAGGAATGCATAGTCGATTACCAGGTCTCCCTCATTACCCTGGTCAATGCTGTTGTCCTCCTCCTCCTCCTCGGCAGCCTGACTCGTGCTAGGCCCTGCCACCGCACTGGTAGTTGGTGCTGGTGCTGGTGCCTCTGTAGCTTGTGGTCCTCCGCCTGATGGTGCCCCTAGGTATAAAGAAGCATTTGTAAATTGAGTGCCGATGTATTACAGTCACTACAATTAAAGCATTGCACATGTCCTTGCATCTCCTTTGAATGTGTTCCACTCTTTTCTATCTTGTGGTTCTGCACTGCCATATTTTGCTAACTTCTGCTGACTACATATACCATGATGCTTTTCTCTTGTATGTTGGTTACAGTACTGGGCTGGGGTTTGCCTGTGCATTGTGTCTAAAGGGGAGGTGTCTGGTAGGGTGTGTCATGATGCGCATGCTTCTTACCTGTAGCTGTAGCTCTGGCTGAGCTATCCAGGGTCCCGATTCCTGTCACACACTCCCTCTCGATGGTGCTGGACACCAGTTCCTCCAGCTCAGTGAGGGGTGGCGCCGGGTTCCTGCCCCCACCTGTCAGTCCAGCTTGCCTCTGGATCTCAGCCATCTTTCGTTTGGTCAGGCTGCGAATGTCATAGAAGCGTTTTTTAAGGTCATCAAGGGACCTGGGGGTGACACCTACTGCGTTAACCTTTTCTGCTATCTCACTCCAGAGCCTCCTCTTCGTGCTGTCCGGCACAGTGAGGGACAGCCTCCCGAAGAGCTGCCTGTGCACCCTCACCACCTCCTCCACCAACACCTGCAGCTCCATGCTACTGAACTTTGGCTTTCTCTTCTGGCCAGCCTTCTGGCTCTCACTGGTGTTTGCCATCTTGCTCTCCACAGTTCTCTGCCTCCTGCTCCCACTGCTGCTCACTGTGAGTGTTCAGCTCAGGCTGGCTCTCCAGAATGTTCTTAATGAGCTGCACCTGCCTGGGTTGCCACTCCCTGCTTGGGTGGGGGAGGGTGGATCCACCTCATTGGCTGTATCGGATTTTACCGAATCGGATTTTACCGAATCGGATTTTACCGATTCGGATTTTACCGATTCGGATTTTACCGATTCGGATCGTTCAATGCATTCCTATGGGCTTTTTGGCCATGGGGGTGTATTCCGACCTCCGAATCGGTAATTGCTGAATCGGATTTTGCCGATTCGGTAATTTCCGATTCGGTACTTTCCGAATCGGTCCGTGCCGATTCGGTACGTATCGAATCACAATACCGATGCCGACCGATTCAATATTTTTTCGGTGTTTTTTTCCTACATCTCGTTTTCCGATTTCTGAATACCGATTCGGCCCGCCTCGGTATTTTGAAATCGGAAAAACCCATTTACCTACATCGGGCCCATAGAGATGCTGGTGGTACTCCTTTCTTCGTTTAACTCAGTCGAAATAAAAAGATGTCCATCAAATGGCTGAAATGAACAATGTGAAAGCAGAAAACCTCAGATCAATCCCAGCTTGACCAAATTCTGTGATCCTAGGCAAATCCGTCTCCTGCGTTTGATTTAATAGCCTGTAATGTTGCACCATGTATAATAAGAATCTAGGATGTGGGAAAGGAGGAACCAAATTGGTTCACGGCCATGAAGCGACCTTTGATGAAAGTTTGACAACAAGGTTCACCTGCTTCCTTACTCTCATGGAGCTCTAAATAGGTCGCTACTAAAGAAAGGCGAACATAGGGACCAAATGGGTCGGTATGTGTGGCATATATGAGAATGGTGAATGAAAGTTTCACAATTAAATGCACACAAATAGGATACTAACAAGATCCTTGTGAGGTCCTGACAAAAGCCAACTAGCCCAGTGAGGCATTGGTGTGATACTTAAACATGGTGACCCAGGGATACAGAAGATACTAATTTCTTTAGTGCATACCCACATGTTTGTAACTCTGTCAGGTTGCCCTTCGAACATAAAATTAATCTATGGTTCCACCCAATAACCAAAGAGCTTCCTTGGCTACCTAGGTTGAGCCCTCCCAGATATACTAGGTATCTGGACGAGGATTCTTTGATGAAGCATTGCACTTATAATTCCAGTGGATGAGAGCCCTTTTAATACCATAGGGTGATCCCCTTGGGCTTGTATGAAGAGATATGCTAAACACTGTAGGGGTTCCCTCCAGGTGTTTTTGTATGGTTAGGTGTTTGGGAATGTGAGCAAACCCTGTATCTAATCAATAAATCAATCGGTAAACTTGTACAGCGCACTACTCACCCGTGAGGGTCTCAAGGCGCTGAGGGGGGGTGGCTGCTACTGCTCGAAGAGCCGGGTCTTGAGGAGCCTTCTGAAGGTGAGCAGGTCTTGGGTCTGCCGCAGATGGGTGGGGACGTTGTTCCAGGTCTTGGCGGTGAAAAAGGAGAAGGCTCTGCCGCCGGAGGTCGTTCGTTGGATGCGTGAGACGGCGGCGAGGCTGGTGGAGCGGAGCTGGCGGGTGGGGGTGTAGAAGTTGAGTCTGTTGTTCAGGTAGGCTGGTCCGGTGTAGTGGAGTGCTTTGTGTGCGTGGGTGAGGAGCTTGAAGGTGATCCTCTTGTTGACGGGGACCCAGTGCAGGCCTCTCAGATGAGAGGTGATGTGGCTGTGCCGCAGGATGCTGAGGATCAGGCCGCCGGAGGCGTTTTGGATGCGTTGCAGTCGTCGTATGTGTTTGGTCGGGACTCCTGTGTAGAGTGCGTTTCCGTAGTCCAGCCTGCTGCTGACGAGGGCCTGGGTCAGCGTTCTTATTGTTTTGGTCGGGATCCACTTGTAGATCCTGCGAATCATGCAGAGGGTGTTGTAGCAGGAGGAGGAGACGGCATTGACCTGCTTCAACATGGAGAGGGAGGAGTGGAGGATGAATCCTAGGTTGCGTGCGTTGTCCGTGGGTGGTCAGCCACCAGGAGACGTCCCAGGCAGAGGGGGTGGGGCCAAGGATGAGGACCTCCGTCTTGTCTGAGTTCAGTTTTAGGTAGCTGCTCCTCATCCAGTCGGCGACGGCATTTATTCCCTCGTGGAGGTTGGTTTTGGCGGTGTGTGGGTCCTGTGTGAGGGTGAGGGAGAGGATGAGTTGGGTGTCGTCTGCGTAGGAGATGATGTTCAGGTCGTGCTGGCGGGCCACTTGTGCGAAGGGGGCCATGTAGACGTTGAACAGGGACGGGCTGAGGGATGAACCCTGGGGTACGCTGCAGATGATGTTGGTGGCTTCGGATCGGAAGGGTGGGAGGCAGACTCTCTGGGTTCTGCTGGAGAGAAAGGATGTGATACAGTCCAGGGCCTTCTCCTGGATTCCGGCTTCTTCGAGGCGCGTTCTTAGTGTGCGGTGGCAGACCGTGTCGAAGGCGGCTGACAGGTCCAGGAGGATGAGGGCAGAAGTTTCGCTGTTGTCTAGTTGGCGCCTGATGTCGTCTGTGGCAGCGATGAGGGCTGTCTCAGTGCTGTGGTTTCGTCTGAATCCGGACTGGGATGGGTCTAGGATGTTGTTGTCCTCGAGGTAATGGGTCAGTTGTGTGTTGAAGATCTTCTTGATGACCTTCGCTGGGAATGGGAGCAGGGAGATGGGCCGGATGTTCTTGAGGTCCTTGGGGTCCGCCTTGGGCTTTTTGAGGAGGGCGTTGATATCGACGTCCTTCTAGCTTTCTGGGAAAGTCGCTGTGTCGAAGGAGATGTTGATGACCTTCCGTAGTTGGGGTTCGATGGTAGCGTCTGCTTTGTTGAATACGTGGTGTGGGCAGGGGTCTGACGGTGATCCTGAGTGGATGGAGTTCATGACCTTGCGAGTCCTGCGTCGTTGACGTGGGACCAGGAGGTCAGCTGGTTGGTGCATGTGGCGTTCCGGGTAGGGGCTGCCGTAGTCGGGGCGGTCGAGGTGTTGAAGGTGTCGTGGATGTCAGCGATCTTGCGATGGAAGAAGGTGGCCAGTGAGTCGCACAGATCTTGTGAGGGCGGGATGTCATTGGTGTTGGAGCTGGGGTTGGAGAGTTTCTTCACTATGCTGAAGAGCTCTTTGCTGTTGTGTGCGTTGTTGTCCAGGCGGGCTTTGAAGGAAGATCTCTTGGTTGCCCTGATGAGTTGATGATGTCTATGGATTGTGTCCTTGTGGGCCGTGTGGCTGTCGGGTGTGCGGTCGTGGAGCCAGTTTCCGGCATGTGCAATTGGAGGTCTGTAGCTCTTCGGTGAACCAGGCGGCTTTCTTGCTGGAGTGGTTGTTTGAGGGGTTCTTGAGCGGGGCGAGAGTGTTGGCACAGTCGTCTATCCACTGTCTGAAGTTACGGGCGGCGACGTCTGGGTAGGTGGGTCGGTGGGTGGGTTCTGGGTGAGGGTGGAGGTCAGCTGTTCCTAAGTGACTTTGCTCCAGCTGCGGTGGGGTAGCTGTTGGGTGCAGTGGTGAGCAGTTGGATTCTTGAAGGTGAAGTGAATGCAGCAGTGGTCGATCCATTACAGTTCGGTGGTATGGTTGAAGGCAATGTGGGTGCTTGTGGAGAAGACGGGGTCCAGCGTGTGGTCGGCGGCGTGGGTGGGTTCAGTGACGAGTTGTTGGAGGCCGAGGTTGGCGAGCTTGTCGATCAGGGTGGTGGAGTTGGCGTCGTTGTTGTTCTCGAGGTGGAAATTCAGGTCCCCGAAGAGGATGTAGTCTGTGGAGGCAAGTGCGTGGGTGCTGGCGAGGTCACAATGGAATCGCTGAACAAAGCCTGTGGTCCGGGGGGGTCTGTAGATGAGTGTTCCTCTGTGGGGTGGTGTTGGGGTCGGTGTGGATCTGGAAGTGTAGGTGTTCGGTGGTGTTGAGGGTGTCGTCGGCATGGGTGTAAACATGGAGGGTGGACTTGAGGATGATGGCTAGGCCTCCTCCAATTCCCTTGGTGCGGTCCCTGCGGGTGATCTTGTAGCCGTCAGGGATGGCTATGGCGATGTTGGGTGCCGAGGAGTCGTTCCACCAGGTCTCGGTCAGGAAGCAACGTCTGGGGCGGAGGTATCGAGCAGGTCCCAGAGCTCGACGGCGTGTTTGCGTGCGGAGCGGGTGTTAAGGAGTATGCAGCGAAGGGGGTTGGGTCCGGTCCTTGGCGGTTTGGTAGTTCTGTCGCAGGTGAAGTTGCTGGTGTGGCAGGAGAAGGGTCCCTGGGTGTGTTTTGGGGTGGCCTGGAAGCAGCGGTAATCTCGGGTGGAGGTGTCGTATCGTAGTCTGGAGTTGTGGCGTGTGCGGGGACCAGGGGTTCTGGCGCTGGGCGCGGTCCAGGTGCGGATTGGCACAGACGGGCTTGCCACTGGCGCAGCGGCCGGAATTTATGGCGATGCGGGAGGGAGGAGCAGCTGGGAGGCGGGAGCGGGGCGGCGAGGGGGCATGAGCGGGAAACAGAAGGAAAAGGGGGCGTGGCCACCGGGGGGCAGTGGTGGGATCGGAGACAACGGGAAACAACGGCGAGGGAAAAGAGGGGTACAGAAGGCAAAAGAGGAAAAAATAATTTAATAACCAGTCAAGGACAAATAAACAACAGAAACAGGCAGTCAAGCAGAGCAAAAAAGGTCAGGCAGAATTGGGCGAATTACCCAGCGAGGCACAGCAGCGGCGAACTCCCGGAGGCAGGAGGCAGCAGGGGGAAGGCACGGGCACAGCAGGTGGAGCTGAGCAGCGTGTGGAGCGACCTGGCCTGCATATAGGATGCATTTGACATGGTCTTCATGTGGCTTCTTCCTACCAGCCACATTCTAACCTCATGCACCAAGAATTAAAGACAAAACCTTGACCTTTGATGTGAAATAGGAGAAATAAAGAGATGTCCATTTAGTTGCTGAATTGCGCACATTGAATACAGAAAACCTGTGTGCTGCCATGATCTCCGTTTGCCAGGTGGTGTCCGCCATGATGATTGAGGGTTGTCGCCCTGGTTCAATGCTCTATAGGGAAGAGGGCTGTCACCCTGTGTAATGCTGTGACTTAAAAGGGCCATTTTCCTGTGTGCGCTGTCAGGAGGGGGCTGTTGCCCTGGAGCAGCGTGCATATGTGAAGGAGAAACAAGCTATTACCTGCGGTGAAGAGCAACGATTCAACTACCCAACAATCTAGGAGGACCCAAGACCTGTCGCCAGATACAGGGAGGCTTACTACACAGACAGAGGAGCGTGTGAATGCCTGCCGCCTCTACCGTAGCAATTCTCATAAAGGAACAAGAGCGACTCATATGTCCTTCCGAACTGGGTAGTGCTAATAAGCAGAAAGCAATGTTCACAAGGAACTCATTTAGCAAAGACAATAATTAATTCTCGCAGCGATTAGTGTATCCTGCTTGACTTAATCAGAACAAACAAATACAGAATAACCCCTTAATTAAATAAGGCATTCCAATGTTTTAGCAAAGTATTACGTCAAGGCCCACAGAACAAGATTTTTTGTAGTCCTCACTTCAGCCGAATTGAGTGCTATTTATTTTGCATAACAAATTTACACATCTAAAAATAGCATGAATTATTCACTGTCTGTATTTACATTATATACATTACCAAATTTGAAAGTGATTCGTGAACCCCAGTGAAGTGACCATAACCAACGTAGTGAGATGAATGTGGTGCTATTGAAAGATTTGTGGTGATGTTTATTGGTAAACTAAAAGAGGAGCCAGTTGGAGATGTTATACAATTCAATTCTTCAAGAACAACTAAATGTCTTGTTGAGGCTCTCCCTTTCTAATTAGCCGACAACGTTTTGACCCTCTCGCGGTACGGGGTCTCTTCAGGACAGAGATTCTAGGGACGAGCAATTCAGGAGGGTGCTCGAGTAACAGAAGTCCTTCTTAATGTATATCTGGGTACTCCTAAATGCTGGTAGGGATACGCAATTCCCTTTCTTTGAAATCCACAGCTAGGCTTCAGTATTAGTTCCAAGTAAAAATGAATACTGTATGTCCAATCTTAGTAGCGAGTAATATTCCAGGGTAAGGACAGTACTTCAATATCTACTTAGAGGCATGATGCCAAGTGTTTTGACGGTGACCCTTGGGTAGGGCTGTGATAAGCGGAGGGGGTCACTTATATGGGGGACTGGCTCCTCACTTGGTAGTGTTTAGCATCAGGGTATAAATAAGGCCCCTGTTTTCTGTTTTTACGGATTTTTACAGATAAATGCAGACAGAAAACAATGTGTTTTCTGTCTGCATTTATTTTTTAAAGTGGATAAATACAGAAAAGTATGTCTCTTTAAGTGAGCCTCTGTACTGTCTTTCATGAATTATAGCCCATCAGCTGGACAGCATGGGAAATGAAAAAACAGGATGACATTTATTTAAATAATGGCATGTCAACATACATTCATGGTATAATGCTAATATTTACCAGTGTATGTATTTTTATGTAATATTTGGCAGCTTACATAGCTAAATCACGACAGACATCAAAGAATGAGTGAGAGTCAATCAGTTAAATAAATATGGAAATGTACAGTTTAGTGCTTCATTTTTACGCAAAACACAAAATAAATATGGATAAAACAGAAAAAATGGCCAAAAAAGAAATATGGATAAATAGAGATGGAAATGTTAGAAAAATAAATACCATAAAAACGGGAGCCCTAGGTATAAAGTATAATGCTTCAGTAATATGAGGCATATAGCGCAATAGCGATTGAGTCAGCTGGAATCCACACCAGTTTCATCACCCCGCAGTGTGGCGGATTATTTCTTTTTGGGCGCCGACTCAATCGCTATAGCGCTGGAATATTACTCGCTACTAAGATTGGACCTACAGAATTCTTTGTTACTGTGAACTACTACTGAAGCCTAGCTGTGGCTTGCAAATAAAGGGAATTGCGTATCCCTACCAGCATTAATGAGTACCCATATAAATTAAGAAGGGCTCTGTTATTCGAGCACCCTCCTGAGTTGCTTGTCCCAGAATCTCTGTCCTGAAGAGACCCCGTACCGTGAGAGGGTTGAAACGTCGTCAGCTACTTAGAAAGGGAGAGCCCCAACAACACATTTGGGGGTCGATTCCGATCCGGGAAACAAATCCGTACGACGATTCAAATTCGTAGCCGTTTTCGTACG
This sequence comes from Lissotriton vulgaris, assembly GCF_964263255.1. NCBI lineage: Eukaryota > Metazoa > Chordata > Amphibia > Caudata > Salamandridae > Lissotriton > Lissotriton vulgaris. Next base: position 1,854,826,119 of record NC_141693.1, on the reverse strand, counting down.
AATCGTACAAATCCGTCCGAATTGCGTAGTACGATCCTTAGTGAAAAAAATACGTCCAAATCGTTGTGAACCGTACGAAAAGCAAGGAAAAATCCATACGATACGGACCCTGAAAGTGAACCGTACGAATCGTAAACATGCCATATGACCCGACAAGTACGATCCGGACCGGGGAATGAGTACGAGATTCGTATGGTAAACGTCGTGTATGAGTAATTCGTACGAAGAGCCACACAATCACATATGGTACAGTTCGTACACCCCATGATCGTAGGTGTACAAACCGTACCACTATGATCATGGGGTGTATGAACCGTAGCCCATGATCGTAGGTGTACGAACCGTACCCCTATGATCATGGGGTGTACAATCCGTACCGGGGGTCCATTTTGCACGCAGTTAGAGTCGAATTCTGCTTTTCCGTACATTTTGAGCTCTCGTAAAAAAAGAGTCGTACGGAGTGTTGACTGGACGAATCGTACTTGCTGGGTCAGAAAATGATGCTTCGATCCGTACGGACATCGCATACTGCGCGTTCCGAATGCGATTTGTACGGATTATTGAGTCGTACGTGCTTTGGTACGATCGGACAGACAACTGCTTTGGGAATGCATCGTATTACATCGTACGTATGGGGACGTTCGAGGATACGATTCGTACGGGAAAAATGCTCCGTACGGCTATTTGTACGGGATTTTACCAAATCGGAATCGGCCCCTTAGTTGTTCTTGAAGAATTGAATTATAAAACATCTCCGACTGGCTCCTCTTTTATTTTACCACAAATCTTTCTATAGCACCACATTCATCTCACTACGTTGGTTATGGTCATTTCACTGAAGTTCACGAATCACTTTCCAATTTGCTAGTGTATATAATGTAAATACACAGACAGTGAATATTTCATGCTATTTTTGAATGCGTAAATTTGTTATGCAAAATAAATAACACTCACTTCCGCTGAAATGAGGACTAGAAAAAATCTTGTTCTCTGGATCTTGACGTAATACGTTGCTAAAACATTGGAATGCCTTATTTAATTAAGGGGTTGTTCTGTATCTGTTTGTTATGATTGAGTCAAACAGGATACATAATCGCTGAGAGAATTACTTTTTGTCTATGCTAAATGAGTTCCTTGTAAACATTGTTTTCTGCTTATTAGCCTCTACCGTAGCGTCCAGTCTTCTGCTCTCAGCCGTGCCAGAGACGCGTGCCAGTGCACTCCGAACCTCCACTCTTGTGAGAGCGGCTAAGACTGAATACTGGGCCACCAATACTTGGCTTGTTCTGACTGACAAGCTACAGCACAGAGGCACTTGACTTTCTCAAAGCCATCATAAAATTTCTAAGACTTGAACTCACTAGCAGGGCCTAGCTAGGATGTTGCCTCACATAAAATAGGTAACACCCTTGATCCTTTTACAAGGCAGTGGAACTCAAGAGCTGATCCAGGGAAAGTTTGTGTGCCTGCCTTAAGAAGACTGGGTATATTATTTGTACACAAACTACACGGTTGGATGTACAGGAACTCCAGTGCCCTACCCATGTAATGCCTATATGATGTACAGTAATGAAAGAGAGCAGTGCCTTAGGCTAGAGGTTTGGGTTATTTATCATTTTTTTTTTTTTTTTACAAAGCCACACAAAAACTATCCTATGAGGCTATTTCTTCTTTGTATGTGTGTGCTGCAGAATAAAGATATTTTTTCTTGTTACCCCAGCCTCAGGTACACTCACCAGTTGGGTGCAAACCTGTTTACAAGTCTTTGTAAATATGGGCTTGCATTAAAATACATGGGTGGATGAACAGTTACACCCAAGCACCACCCATGTAATGCCTACCTGGCATAAGGTAACGCAAGGCAGGGCAATGTGCTGCCTTGCATTTGTTTTTGCTTTTTAGGTTAAGGCACCTGCTGCAGCGATCTGTGTGTTCATAGTAAAACAGAGTGAATAATAATGGTAAGATACCTGTGGAGGTTAATTCACTCACTCAAAAGGTCTGTGTTTTGTCTAGTTCCAGTTTGACTCAAAGTGGCATAGAGGGTTTGTGTGTCTCCTGGAAAGCACATCATGCAACATGCAAACAGCAGAATTTATTTATGTAGATGAGCATGTGGGTACTGCTTCGAACACAAAGATCCTTATGTTACTTGCAGTTGCATTGTAATCATTCTAATATAGAATAGTGAGCTATGAAGGATGATATATGACTTCGACACTTTATACCCCCACTGTCCTATGTAACATATCCTGTACATTGATTGACAAAAGTATATGATTTATCGTATATGTAATGTGTACTAAGTAAGTAAGTCAATTTATTGTTTCAAATTATTAAAAATTATTACAACATACATCTGAAGTGAACAATAAAAGTTAATAAATAATGTGCTCAATTGTTCACAAAGTAAAATCAATAGTCCTTACAATGAATACAATATAACAAATTTCATTTTGATTGTACATTTCTTTTTTGGCTATAGTTTTCAAGTGTGCACTTCCTATTCACTGTGTTTTCCTGGGTCCACTTGTTGTAGAAGAGATTGTACTTCCCTCATATATTTAACCCCCCTACAAGCTAACATAGGAGATGATCCATCTAGCCATCGAATTACTGCTTCCCTGCATGTTCGAATATTCAGGTTATTAAAAATGTTCTTTAAAAGCCGTCTCCTTAGGTCTATAAGAGCCGGGCAAGCACATAGCAGACGAGTTAATGTTTCATTTTGATATCCGCATAGGCGACAATTAAGGTTGGTGTAACTACCTTTCCAGGATGGTAACAAATCCTTTGAAAACTGTAGGCCCAGCCGATGTTCTATGTATCTTTGTTTTATTTGTATATTAAAATGACTTTCTAAATACGGCTGTGGCTTTATCCCGGAATAAGAGTTTATCACTGTCCACCCGTGTCGTCGTTTTGCGGTGCTTGACTTGTCTTCCAGGTAGGATTTCCATTTGACCGCATTGTTAGTAATTTTATCAAAGTTAGTTCTATCTGGCATCAAATCCCATGTTGAGTCGATTCCTATGCAGGTCAAGGATTGAGACAGGAAATCTCCCCAACTGTGAGGCTCGTGCTGTTTCTGCTGGATTTCTTTCCAACACAGGCTGTCTAGTGAGCCTTCTTCTGACATGCGTACTTTATGACAGAGTTTTACAAACGTACCCATGCTGCTAAACTTCTGGTTCAGCAGGCCAAATTCTAAGCGAACCTGTGCTGGTGATGTAAATTTTGGGAGGTTTAAAGCTGCCTTATATATCTTTGTTTGCAGGCTATTTAACAGCCCGCCTTTTTACCACACCAGGTCGCCAATGCGTAAGACAAGGTAGGTAAGGTTTGCGCTTTTATCACTTTCAGCAGGTGTGTGTAATTTGGGCATCTCAATTTATTTTGTAATTGCTGGTATGATGTAATGTGTACTTGTGATGTAAAGTGCTCTGACAGCCTGCATTGGGATGAGTATCACTATAAAAGAAAACATAGTGGTATTTAAATTGTTATTTCACTGTCTCGTCAGGGGTAGTAAGCCCTATATAAATGCAATTTATTTTGTGTAAATACTGGGAAACACCAACGCATCTGACATTCTTACAATGCATGCATATCTCCTCTATAGGGGCTAAACAAAGTCAAAAGCATGCTTCTCCTACATAGGTGTGTGAAGTGGTAGCAAGGTGTGTACCTCGGTTTCCCCTCCACGGCATTTGCATCTGGGTGTGAGGCTCCAGACCACTCACAGCCAGGAGACTCGAACAGAAGGGGGCCTGATGACCCCTCAAATGCATCCTTTGTTATGGGTCCAGTTGTAGTCTGAAATAAGCAAGACAAAAACAGGCGCTGAGGAATGTTTCCTGGTGTTTGGAAAATACACTGGGACGAGTTATCTCAGCAGGGTTGTCAAGACTGGCAGTAGCGCAAGTAATAGAAACGCCACTAACCTTCTTCCTATGCCCAGCGGAGACGATATCAGATGCTAGATCCTTCAATCCCTTCCTACACGACCCCCAACAGAGAAGAGATATAACTCTGCCTGACTTCGTGCCCGGAAGGGAAAAAAGGAGAGAAGAAGCGTCGGAGGGGGAAGTAGATAAGGTTGTGCTTCTCTTCGTTATTCTCCAGGACGTACTGGGTCTAAGGGACGGTTCTGTGACACCTTCAAGGTTATCTGAAAGGTGAACAAACATACAATTACCCTTAAGTTCCAAGAAATCCCTCACTCTCCTAGTATCTGGGATAATACTAGCACTCACCACAGTTTCTCCTCGTATGGCTTCAAAGGAATGTAAACACCCGGTTCCCATCCGCTTAAAGGGTCCAATAGCACAAAGGTTTCAGTCCCAAGGAATTTGACAGGAGACTCAACCACTAAATAACTGAACTGAACCAAAAGGAACTGAAATTATAATCAAATATGAGACTTATCTCTTCTCTCCGATAGTTGTTCAAAACACAACATGGACTCCATTACCCATAAGGCATTTCGTAAGTCATAGGCACTCCGACTTCAAAAATAGTTCGTATCCAAAACACTCGGACCTTATTCAGGGATAACTTCCTTGCGCAGCCGCGCCGATTCCCTTGTCCTCACTATACTATCAGCCCGTACCCTGAACGCGTCTGACTCACAGACGCGCACAAAATAAAAGCTTCTTTTACTCACGTGTTGTTCAGCGCGGAATCGCTCTGAAACAAACGCCGCGGCTATTCTGTCTGGCAAAACTCAACCCAGAGTCCAGGCAACAAATCCAAGAATAAAAGGAGGCGAGCCCGCGCTCCTTTCTTTTCGATACAAAATCCTGCTCGGTAATCTCGGGTTCTCCGCAAGTCACAAAACACAAGTTTCTCTCCTCAAGCTTGAATTCTTCTCGCTGGGATCCGGCGGGGAACACCATCCGCCATTCCTCTTCTCACTCTTCAGGAACAATTGACAAGCACCTTTCTCAGGGACAGGAGGGGCTTAGTACTCACGAGTCTCCCCCAAGTCAGTCTGGGAGTTGTAGTTCGCTGCAACATACCCGTTTTCACCACATAACATGAATGCAGCCCCCTCATCCTCGTAATCGCCACAAGGGTCCAATGTCTTTGCAGGGTGGATGGCCTCTACCCTGTGAAAATAGTGGGAACCCAAGACTTGCTACCTGCTTACAGCTGAAGTGTGGTCATCCCAGAGTAGTACTACACTTTAGATTGTCAAAAGTAAAGCGAAAACAATTTAAAACCGTGTTCACAGAAAACGCCTCTTTTACTTTTCTTCAATTACCTGGAGCATGTCGCCATTTGCCCAGCTCCGCCTCCCAACAAATCACCTGTTTGGACACAAGTAATGCCCAACTGGGAGTTTATCATCAGCTGAAGAGCCAGACATCCCACCAGGTCAGTGGTTTTTCCCACTAGAATAGCATGGGTATGGATGGTATGTTACCCGAAGGAAATAGTGGTCCCAGAGATTGTCGATTTCCAACTTTTTTAATCTACGATAATGGGGGCGGAGCTTCTTCTCTGCCAAATCTCTTTCTCCTATCTTCATTGATACCAGATTCAGGAATGAAAATTGTCTCTCTGCCTGTTAAAATGTGCAATTTGTCGTGATTGTCTGTCTAAACCAGCACATTTTGTTGTTTTAGAATGCCCTGGAAAAATGTAAAGGCTTCCCAGACTACCGACAGTTTCTCCAGTTTGAAGAATGTAGCTTCTGTTTCATAGACCATCTTCCCTGCGCTGTGTGATTGAATAGAGTTGCACCCCAACCTGCTAGACTGGCGTCAGATGTTAAGACATGATTAGGGAAAAACCCATGGTCAAAGAGGAAATTATGACCACCACAGGAGCTGGATTGAGATTGGTCTGGTTACTGGAATTTTCTTGTCGTACTCCATTGATGCCAGCCTCTAGAACTTCAGCAGATGAGTGACGAGTGGTCTCATGTGTAATCTTGCCCAAAAGGACTAGAAATACACAAGACACCGAGGGCTAGATGTAGGTAATTGTAATTTACCGATTCGAAAATACAGAATTTTACCGATTCGGTATTTTCGAATCGGTAAATGCAATGTAGATAAAAAGTCGGTAAAAAATACCGAATCGGTATTTACCGATTCGGTAATTGACATTCCTTCCTATGGGCCTGGAGGCCCATAGGAAGGAATGTCAATTACCGAATCGGTAAATACCGATTCGGTAAAATAGGAAAGAGTCAAGGGTGGCAGGGTGTCACATTGACACCCTGTTGCACCCCTAAGTAGTGCTTGTGGGCATATGTGGGACACATACATGCCCTAAGGGCATGTATTTCTGCCACATGGCACTGGTGTAAATGCACAGATTTGCATTTACAGAGGTATTCGTTATTTACCACCAACGAATAGTTGGTGGTAAATAACGAATCCTTAAAGCACAGAAGCACTCTTCAAAGTGCTTCCTACATGTCATTTACCGATTCGGTAAATACCGAATCGGTAAATGATGATTCGGTAAATACCGAATCTCCCCTACATAGCAAATGGCTCAATACCGGTCGGTAAACCTGAATTACCGAATTTCGGGTTTACCGACCGGTAATGGGCCACCTACATCTGGCCCCATGTGCTCTCATCCATAGACTTGCTGATGCTTCTTTCTGTATCAGCAGATAACATAAGGTCTGTCTCAGTCTCTCCACTGTGTCTAGTGGACGAGAGACCATCCTTTCAACAGTGTTGTTCAGAGCTCAGATTAAAATTCTTTCCTGAGATGGATTCAGTTGACACTTTGCATTGTGGTTTCAAAAATAGATCATAGCATTGGCGTCATGTAAAAATGTAGCGACAACATTTGAATAAACTTCAAACATTGCAAAATCCTGCCACATAGCTTTTTGTCAGGAATCCCCAAATTTCAACCTGCTTCTCGAGCCATTCATAAATTACACTAGCTTCCAATCAGACAACCAATCAGGTTTAAGGCTTTGTGTATGGCTTATAAAGCACTGTATGATTCTGGCCCAGATTATTTGAGACATAGTTTCAAATGGTATGAGCCAATCAGTAACTTGCTCTCATCTGCTGCCAAAGCATGGAATCTCCTTCCCTTTCACATTAAATCCATGCCCAGCTTGTTATCTTTCAGGAAAGCATGAAAAACGTGGCTTTTCTGTATTTAGTAATTTCTCCTATCCTGTTTAGCAGAGCTAGCGCCAAGACAATCGTGCGATGATAATCGTGCGCTTTAAAAGTAGCTATAACATAGTTCAAGATGATTTTATGACCTGTAATACAATTCTCTGTGTATTCGGTACTTGGAAATGAAGGAAGGCTCACAGATAGCCCATCATCTTTGTAAATACTCTCAGGGCAGATTTGATCTGAAATGGCAACACCTGGAATTGATAACCCATGCAGAAATAGCAGAATTTGAGCTACTTCAAGTTCTGATGTTTCACTGCATTTGGGATGTGAAAATATGCATCCATCTGATGGGTGGTTTTGAGTTTGAATGGTCCCAGTTTACAGAGGAGTTGAAGGAAACTAAGAAACTCTATCCTTTAGTCTTTCTCTACTATCTGTAGGACCCATGGGGTCTGAAATAGATTGCTTCCAAACTTCCAGGAAGTGAGCAATCCTTCTTCCAACTTAACTGGCCATTGTTGGCAGTCAGAGTCTCGGTGACATTCCCGGATGGGAAGATAAGCTTTCTTCATTAAGACCTTTGTCTGCCCACTCCTCCTGTTCCCCCCTTGGTTATACTGCCACCTTGAAGGTTGCCTGAACGATAACTTATTTGATTTAAATATATCTTGTTTACAAAAGCAACACATGGAACCTTGGTATATCATTATTATGAAAAGACAGTAAGTTTCACTGGTATAATTTTGTTCATATTCATAATTTGTCAGTACGAATTATAGTTCACAATTAATGTTGCATACACAATATATGATCATCCCTTCTGTATTCAGGAAATTATAGTTTATCAATGCTTAGAAAGAGTATTCCAAAAATATACAAGTGCTAAGAGCAGGAGCAGTATGTCTTAAATGAGCAACACCCAAACCCGCATGTTCAATATAACAGGTGAGAAAGTAAGACAGTGTGATAACAACTAACAAGAATAGATATAATTGTGCCCATAGGCCGCAGATTATACACATTTGAGCTCTTGTACTTAGTTCTTTTTTGCGGTGTCAACAACTTTTCAACCCTTTCTGCTAAAAAAGCCCCCAAGACATCATGGCAACACTACCCAAACTCAGTAAATTGACTTACAGTCTTCAAAGTAGTCCAGGTGGATCCAGGTCCTCCCTTGTGCTTCTTCTCTGCTCTCCCATTGTACAACTTCCCCTTCCTGTACCAGTCACAGTGAGGGGTCCCGTTGTGATCTTGCTGAGGATCAAGCCCAGCAGGGATCAGATCCATCCCTACACACTCATCTCAGCCATCTCAGGGCTATGGATGGATGGACTATGACGTATTCCACACCTGGTTAAGCAGGCCACAGTCATATCCACTTCTGTTTTTGTGGTAGTGTGGTTGAGCAGTCCGGCTTATCAGAGGTTAGTGTTAAGCATTTGTTATAAACACTCGGTCAAGAAATGTTGTCACACACTCAATAGACAGAATCCAGACCAATTGGTTGTATAAAAAGTTGTTACTTTATTATTTTTATTACTGAAACCAAGATTTACTCAGTAGCAAGTAAGCAATACTTTCAATACAATGATACTTTTCAAGATAATTTGTGTACTGGTTTTGCAGAAGCATACAAATTACTTTGTGGTTGTGAGCTCTTTAGAGTACTAGTAATTACTTTAGATTACTTACTAGTTACTTTTCCAGTTTGGAGTGAAACAAACTACTAACACAGTTTAGGCATTACAGGACATCAGTAAGCAAGTTAATTATTTTAAAGACACTAGGTTTGTTTTGCTGCACAACAAGACAGGGTCAACACTTACATTTTTCAGAGAAAAACTAACCACACATATGGAGAACAATGCAGGTAAGTAAATGGTTTTGGTAACCAAGTTTTGAAGAGTAGAACCAAACTTCCAGTTAGCACTCCACGTGCACCACCAGCGGCACTAGGGTGGTGCGAGTGCAGGGTGCCAATGTTAGCCAATGGGGTTAGGGGGCACCTCGGTTGGGGGCTGCTCACGGGCAGGCCACTTGTCCTTAGGAGGCAAACTCCTGGGGTTAAGGTGAGGGCAAAGGGGGTCCCAGGTCAGCACCAATACTACGCCACCAGCAGAGCAGGGGTAGCCGAGTGCAGGGTGCTTAGGCAGTGTGGGGAGCCCAATGCGCTCCTATGCAGTTTGCCAGTCGAGGATAAAGACTGCAGGCTGGAGCAAGAAGACCGAAAAAAGTGAACAAATGACTGGAGGGTGAAGTTGGAGAGTTTCTGGACACCATCAGCCAGGCTCCTCATGACTCAGGCGCTGCGGGTGCAGGGGTGTCTTTTTGTGTCAGGTTCTTCTCTCCAGTTCGAGGAGACTCTTCATATGAGGATGCAGGCATTGAGGAGAAGGTAGGAGGTGGTTGTCTAATGATGGATCCCAGGTCAGGATCCCCGGGGGGACCTCGCTGGGGTGTAGAGCCACTGGAACTCTGGCCGTGGGCGTCAGGTGCAGAGTAGGGAGGATTTGCAGTTCTAGCTGGACCTAGAGTCCTAGCTGGGGTTGCTGTTGGAGCAATCTGGTTTCCACAGGAGATCAGGGTCTTTCTGGAAGGCAGGTCACCAGGGTTCTTGGAAGCAGCTGGCTGCAGGACTTGCTGGTTTCAGCTTGCAGGGCTTCCGAAGCAGGGGTAGGCCTGATGCCAAAGCAGTTGTGGTCACCCTCTTCTTTGTAGCACAGCTCTACAGTCCTTCCTACCAAGTGGAATCTGAAGAGGCAAGGTTAAGGGGTGCCACTGAATTCTAGCTTTAGGGGTGTCCCATGGGTGTGCAGGTCCGGACCAATGGGTCTCTTCCCTGATATGTCTACACCCCCTAGTATACCACATTCCAGGGGGGGGGGGGGCATAGGTCTCTTCCTGATTGGGGGTGGGGGGGTCCCCAAATGTTCAAGAAGGAGGGTACTGAGATGTGTGCTTCACTTTGCCTCCCCCACCTGAAGCGTGGGGTTGACAACGGTGGGCACAACTCCCTTCCTGGCTAGGTCTTTCGGCCAATTCTCCCACCCAAAGTGAATGAAATGAAAATAACTCTTTTATAGCGCATGGCTACCCGGGGTAACTTACCCATTCCAGAGGCATTGTTGGGAGGCATGGGACTCCGGGATGGGTGCCATGTCAACTCTTCAGTTTAGTCTGCACCAGAACACACAGCCTGCAGTGACAGTGTGTGGGTGTTCAGGTGAGTGGTCTGATAGTGGCATAATACGTGCTGCAGCACTTAGAAGCCCGCTCTCGTCAAAAGTCCCTTGGTACCAGGTTAAAGGCAGATTATATAGATCACCTATTGGTGTGCCGGCTAGTGCCCAGGACTACCAAGTAGGTTACCTCACTTTTTCTTTCCAGGATTGGGTAAGGGACACTCCATTTGTCCTGAGGGACCCGTGGTGCCACAGGATCCAAAACCCACACCTTTTGGAAATTACAAGTGCCGCCTTTCAGTTGTACCACAACTTCTGAAGCGGTTGGCTGGCCTCAAGGTTTTTGGATCCCTGTTCCATGTACTCTGCCACCCTGGCGTGGAGGCCTAGCACATAGTCCACCACATCTTGTTTAGGTTCATGGAGAGGCCTCTTCCTTCTTTTACAAGAGCAAGTGGTCAAGTCAAGTCAAGTCATGGAATTTGTATAGCGCACTACATACCCATAGGGTTTCAAGGCGCTTAGGAAGGGGAGGAGGATTACTTGTCAAATATCCATGTTTTAAGTTGCTTTCTGAATGCTAGGTGGTTCTGGGTAAGGCGGAGGTGAGCGGGGAGTGAGTTCCATGTTTTAGCAGCCAGGTATGAAAAGGATCTGCCTCCCATGGTGGTCTTGTTGATGCGAGGTACAGTGGCGAGGGCTTGGCTGGAAGAACGTAGTTGGCGGGGGGGGGGGTGTAGAAGGACAGTCGTGAGTTGAGGCAATCTGGTCCGATGTCGTAGAGTGATTTGTGTGCGTGGGTAAGCAGACGGAAAGTGATCCTCTTATCGACGGGTAGCCAGTGGAGGTCTTTAAGGTGACCAGAGATGTGTTCGTTGCGTGGGATGTCTAATATGAGCCTGGCTGAGGCGTTTTGGATTCGTTGGAGTTTCTTCTGGAGTTTTGCGGTGGTACCTGCGTAGAGGGTGTTTCCGTAGTCCAGTCAGCTCGTGACCAGAGCGTGGGTGACTGTTTTCCTTGTTTCGGAGGGGATCCAGCGAAATGTTTTTCTGAGCATGCGAAGAATGTTGAAGCAGGAAGAGGATACGGCGTTGACTTGTCTGTTCATTGAGAGTGAAGAATCCAGGATGACACCGAGGTTCCGTGCATGGTCTGTCGGGATGGGTGCTTTTCCGAGGGCTTCTGGCCACCAGGAGTCGTCCCATGCAGAGGGGGATGTACCTAAGATGAGGACTTCTGTTTTGTCCGAGTTCAGTTTCAGACGGCTTTGTTTCATCCATTCGGCAACTTCTTTCATTCCTTCGTGTAGGTTAGTTTTGGCGGTGCTGGGGTCATTGGTGAGGGAAAGGATCAGTTGAGTGTCGTCCGCGTAAGAGATGATGTTGAGGTTGTGTTGGCGTGCGATGGCCGCGAGGGGGCTCATGTATACGTTGAAGAGGGTGGGACTGAGCGAGGATCCTTGTGGTACGCCGCAGATGACTTCAGAGGCCTCGGACTTGAATGGAGGAAGGCGGACTCTCTGGGTTCTTCCAGTGAGGAACGAGGTGATCCATTCAAGTGCTTTTCCTTGGATTCCGATGTTATTGAGGCGTTGTAAAAGGGTGCTGTGGCAGACTGTGTCGAAAGCTGCAGAGAGGTCAAGGAGGATGAGGGCGACTGTGTCTCCATTGTCCAGTAGAGTTCGAATGTCGTCTGTTGCTGCGATGAGGGCGGTCTCAGTGCTGTGTTTTGCTCGGAAGCCAGATTGAGAGGAGTCGAGGGATTTGTTGGCTTCGAGGAAGGCGGCGAGCTGGTTGTTGACAGCTTTCTCGATGACTTTGGCCGGGAATGGGAGAAGCGAGATGGGGCGGTAATTTTTGAGTTCGGTGGGGTCTGCTGTTGGTTTTTTCAGAAGGGCGGTGAGTTCAGCGTGTTTCCAGTCTTCCGGGAAGGTGGCGGAGTTGAGGGAGCAGTTGATGACGTCTCGGAGGTGTGGTGCTATGACGGAGTCTGCTTTGTTGAAGATGTGGTGAGGACATGGGTCTGTGGGGGATCCAGAGTGGATGGAATTCATCAGGCGGATGGTGTCCTCAGTGGAGATTGGGTTCCAGTCGTTAAGGGTGTTCACGGGGGGGAGATGATCAGCAGATGGCGGGGTGGGTTGGTTTCCGGGTTGGTTGTCAAAGCTGTTGTGGATGTCTGCAATCTTGTTGTGGAAAAATGAGGCTAGGGAGTCGCAGAGGATTTGAGAGGGGGTGATGTCGTTGGAGTTGGCCGAGGGATTGGAGAATTCCTTGACGATGTTGAAAAGTTCCTTGCTGTTATGGGCGTTGTTGTCAAGTCGATCCTTGAATGCTGTTTTCTTGGCTTTTCGGATCAATTGGTGGTGAGTGCGGGTGGCGCATTTGAAGGCGTCCTTGGTGCTGGTGGTTGGGTCTTTTTTCCAGGCCTTTTCAAGGGAGCGGCAGAGTTTCTTGGACTTCTTGAGATCATCGTTGAACCATGAGGCCTTCTTGCTGCCAGGTTTGCTTAGACGTTTTTTCAGTGGAGCTAAGGTGTCGGCGGTGTTGGATAACCATAGGGTGAGGTTGGCGGCGGCTTCGTTGGTGTTAGAAGAGAGGACTGGGGAGTTTCGAAGGAGCGATGCGGAGATTTGGTCCGTGGTGATTTTGTTCCAGTTTCTTTGCAGGGTAGGTTGGAGGTGGATGTTGGGTTTTGGTTTGTTGTAGGTGAAGTGAACGCAGCTGTGGTCGGTCCAGAGGAGGTCCGTGGTGTGGCTGAAGGAGACATGGTTGCTGGATGTGAAGATGGGGTCGAGTGTGTGACCTGCGATGTGGGTGGGGCAAGTGACTAGTTGTTTAAGTCCGAGGTTGGCGAGGTTGTCCACAAGGGTGGCGGTGTTGCGGTCGTTGATCTTTTCAAGGTGAAAGTTGAGGTCTCCCAGAAGGATGTAGTCTTTGGAGGGGAGCGCGTGTGGAGTGATGAAGTCTGTGATGTCTTCACTGAATTTAGCTCGGGGTCCTGGTGGTCTGTAGAGGAGGGTGCCTCTGAGTGTGGTCTTGGGGTCGATGTGTATTTGGAAGTGGAGGTGTTCGGAGTTGGCGAGGTTGGTGTCAGAGCTGGTTGAGATGCGGATGGATTTCTTATGGACGATAGCGATCCCTCCTCCTGTGTGGCTGGTACGGTCTTTGCGAGTGATCTTATAGTCTTCAGGGATGGCAATGGTGATGTCTGGTGCGGAGGAAGCGTTCATCCATGTTTCCGTTAGGAAGGCGATGTCCGGAGAGATGGTGTCTAGTAGATTCCATAGGTCAATGGCGTGTCTGTGGACCGAGCGGGTGTTGAGAAGGATGCATTGTAGGTGGTTGGGGTCGGGGATCTGTGATGTGGTCGTGGCGGAGCTGTTGACGGTGCCGCTGAATTTGCAGGAGTAGCAGGAGAAAGGTCCATGGGTGTGTCCAGGAGCGGCTTGGACGCAGTTGGGGGCGCGACCGGGGTCAAGGGCTAGGAGGGTGGCGGCATCGTAGGTAACGCGGGGGGGCTGGGCAATGCGTGGGGCAGGGGGTCTGGCGCTGGGCGCGGTCCAGGCGCGGACGGGCGTAGACGGGCTTACCTTTGGCGCACCTTCGGCGTGGCCGTAGCGCGTGGACGCTGCGCGTGGAGGCATTGGCCATAAATGGATGGTGGAGGGGGCGGAGCGTGGGAGGGTCAGCAGCTGGGAGGCGGTAGCGGGGAGGAGGGGCAGGGAAAACAACAACAGCAAACAAGATGGAGGTGAGAGGGGAGGCGAGGCAGGGGCAGTAGGTCGCCTGGGACAGCTAAAATTAATACTATAATATACGATGCTGCCAGGTGGCCAAATATAGCTAAATGCAGTGCAGGGCGGGCGGCGCTACAAACACAAGCAATGCAGGGCGGGTGGCGCTATAATCACATGCGCTGTGAGCAATGATATTTTTAAAACACAGCGCAAATTGGTTACATGCAGGCGATACCAATGATTAACAGAATGCAGGCGATACCGTGATATTATTAGCAGTGTGAAGATCCCCAGGAAGACAGCAGCAGTACTGGGAGAGGAGCAAGGGAGCAACCGGTCAGGAGCGAGTCCGGGCGGTCACAGGGGCTGGAAGGACGAGGTAGGCTCTGTGAACGTGGGTGGGAGGGTCAGCAGCTGGGAGGCGGTAGCGGGGAGGAGGGGCAGGGAAAACAACAACAGCAAACAAGATGGAGGTGAGAGGGGAGGCGAGGCAGGGGCAGTAGGTCGCCTGGGACAGCTAAAATTAATACTATAATATACGATGCTGCCAGGTGGCCAAATATAGCTAAATGCAGTGCAGGGCGGGCGGCGCTACAAGTGGTCCCCTCACAGGATGCCCAAACAGCAGTACAAAGTGGAGAAAACTCTACTCCTTCTGTGGCACTCCGCTGTAAGCAAAAAGCAGGCGTGGCAGGAGGGCATCCCATCTCCTTTTGAGTTTTTCAGGAAGCCCCATGATCATGCCCTTCAACATCGTTGAATCTCTCAACAAGGCCATTGCTTTGTGGGTGGTACGATGTAGTGAATTTGTAGCTCACTCCACACATCCTACATGTGTTTTAGGTATGCAGACATGAAGTTGGTACCTCTACCTGACACTACCTCCTTGGAAACTCTACCCTGGTAAAGATACCAATGAGGACTTTGCTCAGGATATCTGGTAGAATGATCCACTACTACCAGTATTGATTGGCTTCCTGCTGCAGTGGGTGGCTCAAGTGGACCCACTATGTCCATAATATCCCTTTCAAAGGGAACCCAAACTACTGGTAGTGGAACTAAGAGTGGCTTGGAGTGTCCACCCGGTTTGCCACTGGCCTGACAGGTAACACAGGAGCGGACAGACTCAGTTATTTTCTGGGACATCTAGTACTAGTAGAAATGGCTGACAAGCCTTTCCCATGTTTTAGTCTGGTCCAGGTGCCTGACCAGGGGGATGTTAAGAAACAATGTTAGTAAGAAATCTCTATTCAGCTGAGGCACTATCACTCTTCTAGTGGCACCAGGTCTGGGGTGTCTGGCCTCAATGTGCAGGAGTTCCTCCTCCCAAT
Source organism: Lissotriton vulgaris (assembly GCF_964263255.1). Classification (NCBI taxonomy): domain Eukaryota; kingdom Metazoa; phylum Chordata; class Amphibia; order Caudata; family Salamandridae; genus Lissotriton; species Lissotriton vulgaris. The sequence continues at coordinate 1,854,810,758 of NC_141693.1, read as the reverse complement.
AGACCCTGTGGGAGCCACTGGCATCTTGCTGGTCCTAGGCAGCGGCCTGACTTCACAGGCTCACAAGAGGAGGACTGACCTGCTGTCCAAAGCACAGCTGTTCCCTAGAGGGTCACCCTGAGCCCAGGAGCTCAAACAGGTAAGGTCCAAGTTCTATATACTCATTCCCCTCTGGGGATGTCAAGTCCTCTCCCTGAGGAGAGGGGTTGCGAGCTTGATGCTGTGTAGAAGCTGGTTCCCCAGTCTTCTCATCTTTCTTCTTGGAAGGTTAGGCCATCCTTTCAGGCTCCAACACTTCTTTTTCACCCTGTGCTCGAGTTTGTGCCCTTATCTTCACAGACTCTCTCAGGGATTTGCTGCATGGTTTTTCAGTTATACCTCAGCCCATGCCTCCACTTCCAAGCATACAGGCAGCTGGAAGATTGGAGAGACCACTACCTGGAAAAGAAACAATTGATGGACGGTATGGTGGACAAAGCAAATATTCACCCTCAGTCACAAGGATCTGGGTTCACACTGGATTGGCATGGTGAGCAAAACAACTATGGATTTAGGCCCAGATCTCCATACTGGGGTGAATGTATGACATTGTTCTGCATTCTGCCCATCAACTGCTCTCTCTACACGAGACCACTACCTGCTTAAGTCCAATAAAACTCCTCCGTCCCTCAATCTAATGTCGCCATTGAATGGTCATTGAATGGTCTGTTGTGACACTGTCAGAGTTGGTGACTGGATAGGTTTTTCTAGTCAGGTATTGTCCTGGGGAAACCAGTGAATCTCACCTTTAGTGACACTGGCACTTGTATCCCTCAGGGCTTCTATTCTAGTCCCATTAACTAAAGGGCATTGCAAGTATTTCAAGCTAGGAGAGGCGAGACAGCTAAAGCAGTTGGTGTGCAGTCCTGGTGGTCTGTAAATGAGTGCCACTTAGGTTGAAGTTGGCTGTGAAGTAGAGCACGAATGACTGGTGTTCCATGTTGGAGGAGGAACTGTCCATGGATGTTGTGCAGCCGATTGTGTTCTTGTGGATAGCAATTCTCCCTCTGGGCTTGTGAAATCAGCCTTGCCTGGCAATGAAATAAGCAAGCATTTGTAAAAGAGCACTACTTACCCTCGAGGGTCTCAATGCGCTGAGGGATGGGGGAAATGCTGCTACTGTTGGAAGAGCCAGGTCTTGAGGAGTCTTCTGAAGGTCAGTAGGTCTTGGGTCTACCATAGGCAGATGGGGCTAGTGTTCCATGTCTTGGCAGCAAGGTGGGAGAATGATCTGCCACCGGCGGTCACTCTTCAGATGAAGGGGACAGCGGTGACGGCGTGGTCAGTGGAGCTGGCAGGCATGTAGAAGCCGAGTCTACTGTTGAGGTATGCTGGTCTATTGTTGTGGAGTGCCTTGTGTGCGTGGGTGAGGAGCTTGAAGGTTATCCTCTTGTTGACATCGAGCCAGTGCAGGCCTCTCAGGTGGGGTGTGATGTGGCAGCGAGGGATGTCATGAATCAGGCATGCAGAGGCGTTCTGGATGCATTTGAGGAGTTTGGACGAGGCTTCTGCATAGAGGGAGTTTCCATAGTCCAGTCTGCTGCTGACGAGGGCCTGGGTGACGGTCCTTGTTTCGGCGCTTCTTGTTTCAGTGGGGATCAACTTGTGGATCCTGCAGAGCATGCAGATGGTGTTGAAGCAGAAGAAGGAGACGGCTTTGACCTGCTTCATCATGGAGAGGGTGGACTCAAGGATGACCCCTAGGTTGTGTGCGTGGTCGGTGGGCGTTAGAGCTGTTCCTAGTGCAGTTGGCCACCAGGAGTCATCCCAGGCCGAGGGGTTGGATCCAAGGATGAGGACCTCCGTCTTGTCAGAGTTCAGCTTCAGTTGGCTGTTCCTCATCCAGCCAGCGACAACCCTCATTCAGGTTGGTTTTGGCAGTGTGGGGGTCTTTGGTGAGGGAGAGGATCAAATGGGTGTCATCGGCGTATGATTATGTGGAGGTCGTGCAGGTGGGCGAGCGGTGCCATGTAGTTGTTGAACAGCGTTGGGATGAGCCCTGGCAGACGTTCTGTGTTCTGCCAGAGAGGAAGGAGGTGGTCCAGTCCAAGGCCTTCTCTTGGATCCAGACGTCCTGAAGGCGTGTTCGTAGTGTGCAGGGGCAGGCCGTGTCAAAGGCAGCTGACAGGTCCAGGAGGATGAGGGCCGTGGTTTCTCCATTGTCTATCAGGGTCCTGAGTCGTCCGTGGCGGTGATGAGGGCAGTTACAGTGCTGTGGTTGCTGCGGAATCTGAACTGGGACAGGTCCAGGATGTTCTCCTCAAGGAATCTGGTCAGTTGTTTGTAGATGGCCTTCGATGACCTTTGTCGGGAACAGGAGCAGGGAGATGGGCCAGAAGTTCTTGAGGTCAGGCTTGTGTTTGAGTAAGGCGTTAATCTCCACGTGCTTCTGGCTCTCCGGCAGGTGGCTGTCTCGAAGGAGATGTTAAAGGCTTTCCAGAGATGGGGTGCAATGGTGGTGCTGGCTTTGTTGAAGATATGGTGTGGCATGGGTCGGACATAAATGTAAATGTGGGTGTACTTGTAAAGCGCACTGCGACTCCATGGAGTATCCTGGTTCTGAAGACCGCTGGGGAACCCGTCCTGGTTTTCCCTGTGAGATGGTCCCTTTCTGGGTATCTCCAAGGTGAAACCAGGCATCCCCGGCGTCTGTGGGGGGCCGTTGTAGAGATGAGGCAAGTTTAATGCCCAGAGTTGCCGAGTGTGTTCCCTGGTTAGAGTAGGCACCGAGGCGAGAATTATCGAGTCCATTTTGACCCTGGTCCACGACCCTGCCACATCGGGAATTGAACCCTAGTCCCGGGCCGTTCTCTGCTTACAGGTCTGCCGCCTCTAACCAGTGAGCCGAGCCACTCCACATCCAAGGAGGACAGAGTTCATGATCTTGGTGGTGTCCTAGTCATTGATGCGGGTCCAGGAGATCAGGCGGTTGGTGGTCGTGGAGGTTTCAGTGGTAGTCGGGGCAGTCACAGTGTTGAAGCGGTCGTGGACGTCTGCAATCTTGCGGTAGAAGAAAGTGGCCAGCGAGTCACATAGGTCTTGTGAAGGTGGGATGTCTGTGTTGGAGAGTTCCTTCATGATGTTGAAGAGCTCTTTGCTGTTGTGTGCGTTATTGTCTAGGCAATCTTTGAAGGAGGTCCTTTTGGCGGATCTGGTGAGGTGGTGGTGGTGTCTGCGGGTGGCGTTCTTGTGGGCTGCATAGGGTTCCAGTGTTTGTTCATGGATTCAGTTCTTCTCTAGCTTTCGGCAGGTTTGCTTGGAGGCCTTCGGAGAACCAGCTAACTTTCTTTCTGGTGTGACTGTTGTAGGGTTTCTTGAGCGGGGCAAGGGCGCAGGCGTCGATCCACTGTCTGAGGTTGCCGGCTGCGGTGTTGGGGTCTTTGGGAGGGCTTTGCAATCTTGTAGCTAGGGGGAGGAACTGCGTCCAACTTTACCAAGACCCAGAGAGCTACAACTGCTGAAAATCGCTCTAGCACCTTGTTGGGTGAATTCTGAGTTTTCCTGAAGGGTGGCGTATCCACACAAAGTCAGTCAGTGGTCTCAGGCAGACAAGCACACAGCTCATTAGTCTACGTTGTCATCATGACTCCATCCTCTCAAAAGTTTATGGACTACAAACTCAAATGAGATAGTGTGATCCCATATGTAAGAGATAAGGTTTGTTTCCTCAAGCACTGGGTGTAGAACAGACCCTTCAAGAGATACTGCTAGTGTTTTTTTTTAATTTTGTTTTTTTTTTTTACACAGGATTCCAAAGTGTTACAGATAGAACCAGTCTTGTACTGTGGGCACAAATACTGAACAAGCATTTGCAATGCAATGGGTCTTGCATTTGTAGCTATTGGAGTCCTAAATTATGTTTGTTTATATTTTTGGATTTGCAGTGGAGTGATATTTAATGACAAAAAAAAGGCGATCCTATATTATAAGCATTTATATGAATTGTACACTAAAGCTATGGCTATAACGTAAAACAACAAGGCACAGTGCATGGTCATGGTAAACACTACTTCGAGCCCCCTGATTGGCAGAGGTTAACCCCAGGCAGGCACTTATGCAGCTGCAACAAAGGAGTAAAACAGAAGTATGCTATGTTTAAATACAGCCAGGACTCTAACACTGCAGACTAGAAAAGACATGTAAACCGTTGGGCACGCTGGCGATCCTAAGAAAAACGCACAGCAGCCATTTTTGAAGATCAAGCGAGGCGCGCTACACTCATTTAAAAAAAAATGTTTTAAAACAGTTTGGCCAACAGTGCTACAAGAAGAGAAAGGCACACAGTCACCATTGTAGACACTAACAGCATGCCGCTCTGATAAAAAAAAAGGCAAGGTACACATAAGAAAAACAAAAAAGGCATGAGGTCACCATTGCTAAAGAAACTCAGCGTGATGTGCTGCTTGTAGGAAACATACAAACATACCATATTGACGACTGCTGTGGGGAGGGAGGGTCTGTAAAAGAAAGTGTGGCATCCACGAGAATTTTTACTCCACCTCTTTCACCCAGGGGCAGTTGGGAAAAAAGCCCATACTAGATAGACATCAACCTAGCTAGTAACTTACTTGAAACCTGGATTATAGAGGCACTAGATAAGACCGCACCTTGGAGCGCCAGGATCCCAAAGAGAAAACAAAACAGCACATTAGTTCAATGACGAACGGACAATGGCCAAGAAAAAAAATGTAAAAGGCTTGAGCGAGTATGGAGGAAGGAATATTGTAGGACCAAAGAAATCTTTAAAAAGGAATTAAAACAATCTTACATTAAGAAATTCAGATGTAAATTTTATACTGATAGAATCAAAAGGGCTAATAATTCCTCCGAAGAAATGTTTGCAATATTAAAGTCCCTCAGAACACACGAAAATAGAGGTGACACAACCGCCTCTGTTGAGAGCTGTAACAAGGTGGCAGACTTCTTCGCAAATAAAGTTACTAAGGCATACAACACTTTCCCAGTAGAAGCACAACAAGGAATCTGCCTGACATGCAGAAGTCGGGCCAACTTTGTAGGGGTGACGCTGGATGAATTCAAGATCCAGGAACTAGAAGAACTTACAGCCATAGCAAAAGGGATAAAATCCAGCTCCCCTTTAGATCCAGCTCGACCAAAGATAATGGAAGGAGTGAATGCAATTATGCCATATTTCGGAGCTCATTTTACGCTCCTTTCAAAATGGCGTGGTCCCCACAAAATGGAAATAGGCCATTGTCAAGCCACGTAAAAAGTAACCATCATTAGAAAAAACATTAGAAAATCTACACCCTATCTCAATATTACCATTTGTGGCTAAGATTGCTGAGAAATCAAACTACTGGTAGACCACATAAACAGGAACAACTTATTGCATCCCTCCCAATCAGGTTTTAGATTGGCCCATTCCAGTCAGTGCCACTCATGGCCACAGAAACACTGAGAAAATATCCCACAATCTGCTCCTTCATAGGTTAGAGACATGTGGCATCAAACATAGTGCTCTGAGCTGGATGACAGTTTTTCAGCACGGAGCTTCCAAGTCACAACAAACCTATTTATCTGAAATTATTCCCTTGTCCCAGGGGAATCCACGTGGCTCAATTTTGAGCCCCACTGTACAATACTTATGCAGGACCACTGGCAGAGCAAGTGGAGAAACACAAGGTGTTAATCATTTCCGATGCAGATGATACGCAGCTAATTGTGATGCTATCACAGGACACGGACCAGGCAGCTATCAGTTTCTCCGACTATTTAGAAGAAGTAGCAGACTGGATGTCGAATCACTGCCTCAAGCTAAACAGGAAAAAAAAAAAACAGAGGCACTGGTTGTAGGCAAGATGCCATCCACATGGTGGCCAGAAATCACTAGGCCAACTACCCACCCAAAAAACAGAAGTGAAAAGCCTTGGCGTCTGGTTTGATTCCGATTTGACAGTTGATAGCCAGATTCGGAATGTAGCAGGTAAATGCTACGGGGTCATGAAAACCCTGCGGAAAATCCTGGATCTCTTACCACCTAATGCCCGGAAAACTATAGTACATGCAGTAATAACCTCCCAATTGGATTACAGGAATGTACTATATCTTGGAGCGACAAAGAAAGGTCTGCCCAAATTAGAGGGTACAGAACGCGGCGGCTCGATTCATTCTTGGCCTACCAAGAAGATCCAACACGAAGAAAGCCCCGACAACTCTTCATTGGCAGCCAGTAGATAAGAGTTGCGTTTAAGGCAATGTGCCACTGCATCCTATTAAAGAAAGGCCCAAGATACCTCCAAACGTTAATTGCCAAATACACCCCAGGGCATAGTTTAAGATCGTTGAGAAGGATCTGGTGACTGTACCGAGAATATTTAGAGCAAGAATGGGGGAGCACTCATTCAGATACCTTGCAGCAAAAATGTGGAACAGCCTACCAATGGATCCAAGAATAGAACCATGCGAAAGCAGATTTTGCAGTCAGCTAAAGACCTGGCTGTTTATAAAAGGATAATGATCGATTTAGGGCTGCGCAGAGTGGCGGGTCAAGCAGCGGGCAGCCGCATCTTTCCAGAGTCTGGTTTCAGCGTGGCGACACCGCTGGTGTAACCATACGCTCTACAAATTAATAAATAAATGCTCAGCCAGAAAACATGTGTACTCTGCTTTCTGGAATCAATCTACTGTGTTGCCCCTGCAACAGCAGCTCGCAAAAAGTAATTAACAAAATCGTGCGTCGAGTAAAACATGTAACAGGGGCAGTCCTTATGGGATGGTGCAACAGGAGAAGAGGTATTCAAGAAATTAACTAAAGAAAAGAAAACCGGTAACGACAAAGGAGCCAATAAAATACAAGGGTGAGAAAATGGCCAGAGCTTAAATTCCATATTCTGAATACAGGTCTTGAAGAGACTCTGCATGCGATGCCTAGGCAAGGCCTAAAAATAGAAGCAGAGGGACTAACCAAGTTAGGCAGTATAGAGGTGACATCATGGCGCATGACATCACAGGAAGGGCTATCACAGCATGTGACATCAGATCTTAAGACCTCAGACATGTTTAGCAGTTCAATCATGAGTATATTTGTTCATACTGAGATTTAACAACTGACATTTTATGTCAGTGTGGAGCCAATAAAAGGGGGACGCAAATGTAAATGTAAATGCCAATTTGTATCGCGCAACAATCGCTCCAAGGAGCATCTAGGCGCCCGAGTAAGGACAACCAGATGTCAGGTTGCCTCTATGCTTGCTTGACCAGATCCAAAATCACACTAGGCTTCTGGCAGTTGTATCTTGGAGATTAAAGATCCAGGTTTTTAGGTGTTTACGAAAGTCTATTTCCTTGTCCAATAATCTCAGATGTGGGGGGAGAGTATTCCACGCTTTTGCACCCAATACCGCCAGGGACTTTCCCCCTCGGGTTTGGAGTCTGAAACCTGGGACGGTAAGCAGTTTGGCAGTTGAGGATCGTAATGCTCGAGTTGGGCAGTATCTACTAAATTTTTTCTTTAGGTATAATGGGCCTAGGTCATGAACAGCTCGAAAGGTAATTAGTAGTACTTTAAACAAGACCCTTTTTGTTATGGGCAACCAGTGTAGTGCATTGAGGGCTTTGGTTGCTGATGATCTTTTCGGCCATTTCAAAACCAGCCTTGCTGCAGCATGCTGCACCATCTGAAGTTTGTGTGACTGCTTTATTTGTACCAGCGTAGAGGCTGTTGCAATAGTCGATGCGTGATGTTACTAGTGCAACCGTAACTGTTTTTCTTGCTTCAAAGGGCAACAAATCAAAGAACTTTCTCAGTCCCTTTATCACCCCAAAGCACATGCCTGCCACTCTAGCCGCTTGTTGTCTGAAAGACAGGTCAGCGTCGAAGTACACCCCCAGATTGGGGGCCGAGTTGGTGGTATGAGGCGGTATTTCAGCCTTTTCTGGCCACCATAGTCCAGCAATAGCAACACCAACAAAATCTGGGCCTCAACTTGTATATTTATTTTTTGAAACTCTGCCACAAACAAATAGGCAGCAGGATTAAATTTGCAACTAATTAAGCAGACAGATTTACTGCTAAAGTGTGCATGTCAAGATATTATGTGGTTAAAGGCCCTGCTGCAGAAATATTCGTGCCCGAGCAAGTTTGAGAATAAAGGAGGTTAATGCATGGTGAGATCCATATTGGTCTAGTCCCCGTTTTGATCAAAGTAGCAGAGGATTAACAGGACTCCTGCAAAGCACATCGGTAACATGCAGATGACAATATTTTACGTAAATAGGTTACTGCTTTTATCAGTTCCTTTTGTTACTTGCAGTTCATAAATTTTAGTCCTAATATAGGACAGTGAGCTTTGTAGGACATGTGCCTCTACACCCTACCATCACATGCCACTACATCTGGAATGCAAGATTCATCCCACCCTTTGTTTCATTGCATGCCATTTGGACTGTGCCCACTGCAGCAGCTTTCCAAAAGCTCATTAATGGTTTGGGCATGCATGGGGTGTTCTTTCCATGCCAAGAGGATATGTTAATCATGAGGCAAGACATGAATGAATAAACAGCCAAGTATCCTAGAAGCGAATAGATGGACTGACTTAAGATCAACAAATGAAGTTTCTGAATGACGTTACTTACCTAGAACATGTATTGCACCCGGAAGTTACATGTGCTTTGGCAGTTTCTAAAAAACATGGAAAAATGTGATTGCAGGCATGTATTATGGGTGGCATAATACAGGCCTCAGCCCATTGGAAATCCCTGGTGTACATCAGCCCTACATAGGTTAGTACCATACTAGGCACTTTTCAGGGTACACCAGTATTCAATCTTGAGTGTACCCTGGGCTTTAAGTAGGCCGGGTCTCACCAGTGCTGAGCACCAGCAGCTTTTTAAAGGGGGCCTTAAAACAGGTCTCTCTAGGGCTCAGTTTGGTGCCCTGTAGTGACAGCAGGCACAACGATGTGCGTGTGCTCGCACTGCTCACTCCTCACTAGTGGAGAGGTTAAGGCATGACGTCATGCCAGGCGAGCGTTGGAAGGGAAATCCTTTCAAAAGTCATTTTCTCTGGATTTCCCCTTCCTTTTGAAACTCAGGAGCAGCAACATTGTGATAATGTCATAAGGGGTTTAATTGGAAGCTTTTTCAATATTATATTCTAGCCATAGTTGCTGCTTATTTAATCTTATGCAACTAACAACCATTGACAAATCCAATAGTCCTGACTTGTAGGTATGTTACTTGTTGTATCATATCTGGATGCAATGACAAACGGCAAGATACTAGTCGGGTGCACACTATGCTAAGCACAGATGTTTAGCTCACGTGTTTTTAAGCCATGCCCTTAATTACATTGTCCAAGCCCCTTTGAGAGACCTCCCAGTTTTTTCATCCCACTTAAAGCAGAGTGTACCCAAGTACTCGCCACGTCCAATTTAGTGAAGCACAGGACTGGGAACCTGATTAGCAAGATCCTAGTCAGTTAAACATAATGGCGGCAGCAAAAAGTGGTTGTGACCATGAAAGCAGACCCTGTTTCCTACAATAATTTATTGATAAATGGCACCCAGATGCAGAACGTGTTAAATAGCTATGGAAATTGTGGTTGGCTCCATGCAGAAAAATTGTCCCCTGTAACTGAGAAACATCATGTTATGTACAGAGACCCTTATGTTGTACCAAGTTTGTGCCTAAACGAATACAGTCTTACGAAGCTGGGCACCCAGACAGAACCTCACGCTCTGCCCCTAAAGTTTGGGACTACTGCGCTTCCCATGAATCCCATGCCATCACGTACATGCCAAAAACACTCACATTGCCTGTTTTACAGTACAGCATACTTTGGTTCGGTATTAGGCCTAAATCTTTACCGCTATGTTCCTCTCCTACTTCCTCGACCAAAGATCACATCCAACTATTTCCTGGCAACATCAAGACTGGTACAAGGATCATCCCAAGACCCGACCCTTTTATACTTAGGAGTCACACAAAACTAGAATTTCATCGCAACACTTAATCCTATACACGTCTGCATCTTTGTTAGCATCATTCTGGTGTATTTTGTTTTGAGTGTTACCACAATGCTTCTCTGTACAGCAGCCCCCCTACCTCCCCCAAACCAGGTTTGCGATAATGGATTGTAACCAGCATCAGGGTCTAAACCTTTACTCTCAGCTTGGATATCGTCAAGTACTCCCAGAAGTGAGACTACCCAGAGATGAATCCCAAACCACCTCCGACCCATCCAGTGGCCTTCAGTGCAGCCCACAGCGGCTCATCCTATTACAGTGATGCCCCGGAGCATCTTTGCACATTCCAATAACCACAGAGCCAGTTTCTGCATGCGCCATCTCTTCGCAGCTCAGACCTGCTGCTCCTCCATAGGTCTAGCTTCGACACCAGTGAATGGTCTTGTTGCACACGGGCATCTTGCAGCAGTCCAACACATTTAGTAGTGGTAAACAGGAATGCAGCTTTGCCTGAACACCCAGGGAATAGAAGATTTGCAAGATAGGGGAGGTGGAAGTGCATAGCTGGACCTTTGGTTAATATAGCTAAATTTAGAAGGGCTTTGACAAAACTAGAGTTAAGCAGACACTATACTGCCCACGCTCACTCCTGGTTAGTCTGAATGTAGACCTTCAGAATCTGCTTCCCAAATTTGAGTCAAGTACTCGAGACTTTCTTCGAATACTTTTCGATGGTACTCTGGTCGAGAAGAAACTTCATTCAGTGGCAAAGGTGTCACTAGGGATCAGCCGGCAAATTAGGTCTGGCCTAGTTTTAACCATTTTCCATTTCGTCAAGACACTAACCAGAGGGCAAGTTCACAACCAAGAAGAGTAACTTTCCACCCAGGAGGAAGCCAAACACCACTGCCCTCAAACTCCCCACCTCCAACCTGCCCCCGCCATGTGATTAGTATCCATTTTCACTTCTGCTCAACCTTAGTTCAAAGTCCCCCTCAGTTGTATGCATCTGTTTCTTAAATCTGTTCCCATTTTGTGGGCGTTCTATTCTTTGAAGTTGCAGCTTGAAACCTGTTTTGCTTCGCCTCAACTATCACTTATTGAGGTAACTATGCTTTCAGTTTATTTACACATTTATTACTTCGCCAACTTTGTTGGCTGCCTTTCTCTTTGCTAGTGGTTACATTGGTTTTGTTCAAATGCTTCTGTTCTTTAGCCCCCACCCTATATATGGTCAGTTTTAGTTACACTCCACATACTTGTCACGGTGCATTTTATTTTCTGCCCTCCTCGAGTAAAGAGTTACTCCATCATGTTAGGGGTGCACCAACTTATTTTTCATACTAACTTTGAAGCCCAACATTCAGGGCCTATATCCCACCTTTGATTTGTAGTTGAGAAATTAAAACCTCACCCTCTGATTTGCTATTAGATTTTCCTACCATTCCTTGCTTGGAGTTCTATATACAAAACTATTAAAATAAATCGTCCCTTCCGACAATGTAACAAATTGTTTTGTTCTGCCCTAGCACTATACTAGGAAACTGCTTACCCCAAAATAATGTCTCCATCCGCCGAAACGGAATCTAAACCCACCAGTTCAGCTATTCTGTACCAGCCAGCAGCAGCTCACCCCCCCCCCCCAAACCCCCCACATCATCCCAGTCTGCTCACCTTATCACAACCCCCAGCCTCATCCCTGTTTTACTTCTGCTTGGAGGAAGACCTCCCAAAGAACGAGTCCATATGCCAGCAGCTGGTTAAATTGAGCCAAGCATGCTCAGCCACAGGTTTAATGTACACTCCATCTATAGAAACAAGTCCAACTGAAAGCAAACCAGATAAACACTTCACTCTGGAGGTTGTACATTCGGGAACACAAACATAACTGAACTTATGACAAAGTGCCGTACTTCACTTATTCAACAGTTTTGTAGAGTTCAGTTCACTCTGCAATAGGGCTGTGGCAAAAAAGTAAACATGAGGACTGCATTGCTCCTTCCACTAATCTAATCCAAATTAAATTAAGTGCAACTCAAAGTTAATCCACCTGGCTCTCAAAATATCCCATTAGCCACTGGTGAAAAGTGGTTTCTTGACCACAGATTATATGGTTGCCAGCGGGGCTAGGTAGAGTCTTTGTAGGTACAAGACGCTTCGCCTGTCCTACAGATCTCAGTCAGTAGAAACAGGCCTCAGAGGGCCCTTTCCGCCTTCCGACCACTCGGCAGGTAGAAGAGGTTCTCCAAATTGACTTCTGGAGCAGGGGTGGTCCGGATCTTGCGCTCGTTGAAGAGGCCGGACAGGTTACTCTCCACCTTGGTCTTGAAACGGAAGGCCAGCTTGCGATTGAAGAGGCGGCTCAGATTGTCCTCCACCATTGGTATATCATGGCTCCGGTTCTGCCAGCGCCTTTTCCAGGACTTCTTAGTACGCCGTGGCTTCAACTGAATGGGAAACAATTAGTTGCATGGAAGGCAAAGAAGCAACTGCACAGCAACATTCTTAGCAACATTGATAACCATCGCTTCAAGCAATGCTCAACCTGGGCTAACCGAGGAGGTCCCCTTTCTTCAGGAACACCTATGGGACCCAGAATTTCCCTACTCCACACAGCTCTTGCTGACAAACTAGGTTCATACTATCTGCACATGCACACCATGATCCCATTTCCTATAAAATATACTGTACATACCTCAAACCCCCACTACACATGGTTATACCTTTGAACTGATCAATCATACCAACCTGCTCATGTACAGATTCAGTGACCGCCACTTTCCAATGTGGGATTGCCACACTGCGTTTATACACTATCCTTCCATTCAGAAATAATTGTGCTACTTTCAATTTCCATCTATAGCCAAACCGTCTACTCACAGCTACAATTAAGATCAGGCCACAAAGCTATCCAGCTTCCATAGCACCCAAGCAACCCTACCACACTAACAAGCAGATCAATTTGTCATAGAAACGCAATCCCATCTATACATCCAGACTCTTAAAGCAACAGTCGATCCAACACTACAAACAACCAGTCTTCAAGTCCCAACAATAAAACTGCCCTCCAACCACTACGTGTTTAGTTAACTTCACACGCGCCAGGCTCAGATCCATCAATTGTTGCACTTTTACAGATGCATGCCCCTGGACAATACCACGTCCAGTCTTCACATTAGAAACCCCCAATGCTGGAGGCAGTGTACTAAACGCAACCCTTGCACCAAGTCACTATCCACTCCCCATCTCTAGAGCCAGAGTGCCATGCCGATGCGATGAAGGCTCACATACTCTTGCACTGCAGCCTTCCCAACTCCGGTATCTCCCAGTGACAGATTCTTATACTGACAATAGTTACTCTTCACCGTTCTAGACCCCCTCTTGTACCACATTTCCTTCAAACACCAGAGCCATTGATGGTGATAACTCTTTAGGACTCACTTTGATTCCCACAGTGACTCCAAGAGCACTAGCACTTCCCAGGGCCCATTGGTGCCTCCTGGTTATTTTAAGTGGCTATTGTACCTACCTGCAGCTTCTTCCTGTCAGGATCATGGACGACAAGATGCCGGTTCAGGCTGGCCTAGAAAAGGAAGCGCAAACGTTCAGTATTAAACAAACAGCACCTGCGGGGCGAATCATTTAAACGCTACACCCTCATCCCAAGGCAAGACCACAACAAAGGTAGTCTAAACACCCAATCTACAAACACTCTAGTAACAGAGCTCATCACCCCCAATACTGTGATGCACCACACCCAAATTGAGGAAGATCTTCAACCATACACTGCATCTCCTTATGGGGGGTGGGGCGGGGGGAGGGGTGGCAGAGTGTGCAAGGACTCACCCGCATGGCAAAGGCCTTTTCGCAGCCTGGGAAGTAGCAATGGTGCTTCAGGACCTTGAGGTGGTCTTTCTTGATGTGGTGCTCTAGGTTGAAGGCAGTGGTGAAGAAGGCCTTGCAGTCGTCGCGGGGGCACAGCAGCACAGGCTTAGCGGGAGCATGAGAGAAGCCATGGCGCCGAAGGCCATTCTGCTTCTTGAAGATCTTCCCACAGAGGAGGCAGTTGTACTCCACTGGAGGGAAGAGACCAAACATGCCTCAAGTAATGTGGAGGGAATACACCCACACCCCCTCACCCCCAACCAGGCTACACCTGGCCATCCGTCTAAAGTAGAAGACGTTCAGAAGCAAATAGTAACCAATTTCTTTTATAGATTGTGTAGGTCAACAAATACATATTACACATATAATCCAATATAAATCCCCCCCTCAAAAATCTACAGAACCTACAAGAGAAACCAAATAAAAAAATGCAGCAATCACTCACAAGTTACAGCATTTTTCTACATTAATTAGAAATTCTCCATGGTAACCAAGAAGTGAAGATTGCCAAACTAAGATTAATACAGCTAAATCCCTAGGATTAATAATTTGAAATTGCGGAGGAAAGCAGGCTTGAAATTGTATATACACAGTGAACATTGGTCTTCGGAACACCAAACAGCAGGTCAGTCAACCCGTAACGATGGAGACAAAGTCCCTCTAGGTTGATGGAAAAGAAAAAGCCAGCAGAAAGGAATGTTCAGAGGAAGGCCATACTCCCTTCCAGAACCTAAGAGACCCAACGACAGAGCCAGTCAATGCCCACGAGCAAGTGATGTTGCAGTATTTTTTGGACAGGAGTCAGATAGGGCTAGAAATAGAGAAGATTTTTATAGGGTGGAGGGGTAAGCCGATTGTATGTGGATCTGGAGTCTGGTTTTGGAGGTTGAAAAATAAAACTGCCCACTAAGATTCCAAACAAACGGAGCCAGTGACCTATAGATAGCAGCAACAGGCCTGCTTTAACAGTGGTAGTCTTCGACAGCCCAACCCACCAACAGCAAACAGCATCCACAAGGGCAGTGCTGGTATCTAAACAAGCTTCCTCCACTTATGCAGCCTTCAAGTCCATCTCTAACAAGTAGGGTTGACTGGTTAGTTAACCGCTGCAAATGTTTGCCTGCAGGTCACAAAAAGAAATGGACCCTGCTGAGATTTAAATCTGAGGGCCTCCTGAGCCGGACAGCCGCCATAGAGAAAATGTTTTGTAATAATTCTTTCCTGCGAGAGACTTACTACCCTGACAGCAACCCCATTTACCAAACTTTAGGAGCCACATGTTTGCCCTCATTAGGAACGAACACGGACCGTAGTTCCTTGTATAAGTGCTCTTCTCAGCCCTGTCCTGACGAAGACCCCAACAAGAGGACCAATTCACCATCAAACCCCAGGGGTTGAAACGTAGACAACCAACAACCCAATCACAAGCTCAAAGGACTGACTATTACGAATAATATGTACATTTGAGCTATGTTTGCATATGGGAACAATTGACCGATGTTAGGCTGGAAAGGTCCAATTCCATATATTAATAATGTGTATATGTCACTATACCTTTACCCTGTCCCTTAACCACAATTTCACCACCAATTACCTTACTCTTCCTCTTTTTTCCTTCACCACAAGAGCACTGTAAATACTGGTTGCACTACCATCAATTGAAGTAACTGTTTTGCAAGTCATTAATGCTTTGAGGTTATATTGTATTGGACGGTCATCCATTCTAGAATTAAATTAAGATTTGGGAATCATAACAAATTTAGAGTGGTTAATGCATTTACATGATCTGTTTCTGTCAAAAATGTAGCTACCACGACCGCTACTCTAGTGTACTGTAATACTGACCCAGGTTGGGTAGTTTTGCGTGGGTTACCACTAAAACTCAACGAGATTTGAATCTGGTTTACGATCCCGGAAGTGATTTTAAGAGCCCCTAGATCTGAACTCCAACAATAAATTCCACCATTCATGCAATAGCCAAAGCACAATGCATGAAGCACACCACCTCATTCTCTAGCATCCCGAAAGCGCCCGCCTTACCTGGGTGAGTCTTGAGGTGCTTCATGCGCCCGCTCCAGGAGTTGGCGACGGCCTTGCAGTCCTCAATGGGGCACGGGTACGCTAGAAAATGTGACAATAGGAATTACCTCCATTGTTCTACACCTCAATATTCAACTTAGGTCCAGCGCCGGCCGAGCCCTTCATCCAACCAATGTACAGTTGTGAGGTGCCTGTCTACAGGAGACTCCGGAAGGCGGCAGGCGTTTGGTTTGGACAGATGTAGGAATGGCCCCACAAAAACACCCAGACCATGATAGGATCATGACACCAACACCAGCTCCTCCCCACACAGTTAAGGCAACCAATGTCTTATTATATAATATCAGTATACCACTGCAATACTTACTTACAAGCCAATACAATTACCAATGTAAACAATGGCACAACGTTAAACTGTTGAGCTGTTTAAGGGGGTGCAAAATTCACGTAATTTGCTTAATGTGGAATTTGCCTTTCGAAAAATTTCATATATTTGTCAAATTCTTTCTCTAGTACTGTAGTGCAAAATGTGTCCTTGTGTCAATTTCAGACATGTGTAAACATTTAGTACTGAAAAAAGAACACAAAAGACATTTACGAACAGTTTCTGCATTCTGGCTGTTCTTGCGCTCCTGGGATGGAGGTTTGCGAATGGCGGTGTAATCATCTATCTGACATAATGGCAAAATTGCTCAAGTGTAACATGAAATTCCACCATCGTAATTGAAGGTCAAACTTGTTAATGTGTTAAGTCTCAGTCTAAGCCCTACCAAACCCCCCTTCACTGTAGGTTTACATGTGTCAGAGCCATCCCTACCAGCATGCTTCCTATGGTGAGCGTTCCTCTTGGCCGAGCTTTCAAACTTCATTTCACAGCCTTCATGCTGACACCTAGAAGAACAGAAAAAGCAAAAGCAAAGGGAATGACAACCAGACCTATAAACTAATCTCCTGGGTCTTAACCAACTGATGGTTGCACAAGACCCACACTCCAACCAAGTGGGATATCCTGCACCCTCCTCACCCTTAAGCACTGCAATTCAGTTAAATACACCTGGTCTCCCAGGAACCTGAAGGTATTGTCTGCCAGGAACGCAATAAAAAAAATGCATCACTACAACCAGCTGCCATTTTACCAGAATCAATTCTGAGGCAACGTTTTTAGCAGCTGGCAGAGTGCAAATATCCAGTGAGTCCATCATATATAGACTGGGCCACAGAGTTAAGACAGACTGGCATTGAGCCCCAGATTCAATAAACCAGGTGGTCAAGGGCCCTCAAGAAGAAATCTACCAGCCTAAGAGCTGCTGGGGCTTCAAGAAACCACAACTGACTTGTGATCAGAATATAGAAAACAGCACTCACTCAAAAGGGAATGTGACACCATGCTCCTGCAGGTGAGTCTTCAAAGCCGCTTTCTTCGCGAACATTTTCTGGCATCCAGGAGAGGTACACTAGCAGGGCAAAAAATATATGTATATCTGATCACCAAGAGCTACATTAAACTGGGTTTAACCTGAAGCCCCAAGCCAAGGCCCCCCACTTCAGAAGCTCCCAGCCAAGGCCCCCCACTTCAGAAGCTCCCAGCCAAGGCCCCCCACTTCAGAAGCTCCCAGCCAAGGCCCCCCACTTCAGAAGGCCCCAGCCAAGGCCCCCCACTTCAGAAGGCCCCAGCCAAGGCCCCCCACTTCAGAAGGCCCCAGCCAAGGCCCCCCACTTCAGAAGCCCCAGCCAAGGCCCCCTCTTCAGAAGCCCCCAGCCAAGGCCCCCTCTTCAGAAGCCCTAGCCAAGGCCCCCTCTTCAGAAGCCCTAGCCAAGGCCCCCTCTTCAGAAGCCCTAGCCAAGGCCCCCTCTTCAGAAGCCCTAGCCAAGGCCCCCTCTTCAGAAGCCCTAGCCAAGGCCCCCTCTTCAGAAGCCCTAGCCAAGGCCCCCTCTTCAGAAGCCCTAGCCAAGGCCCCCTCTTCAGAGGCTCACCAACATCGGGGGCAGGAGACAACTCATGTTAAAGCAAGGCCATTTTAGAGTTTGGCAATGAGGATGGGACAAGCACGTCCACAAAAGGCTAATTTTATGCACTGTTTTCATATGGACTATCAGTATGGGCTGCCTGAAGGACAGGACAGGCTGAGCCAAGTCAGACAGTCTCCAAATCAGATTCACAGGATAACAGGCAGATGTCCTACTTGTGAGGGTGAATGTTACCTTGTACTTCTGCGCATGGCGGCGTCTGTGCTTCTTGAGCTGTTTCGCCATGGCAAAGGCAGCTTTGCAGCCTGCATCCGAACACCTGAAACAAGAGGGGACAGGCACAGGATGAGTGAGAAGCTTCAGACTGATAGCAGCATGAGAAAGAGCCTTGCCTTCTCTTCGAGCCTTGGGATTCGCAGTGTGCATCAAGTAGTGCTAAAGATTAACTGCCGCCTTCCCAATGACCCAGGATGCTGGATACTGTTAATTGTAGCACGCTTATCAAGACTGGCGCTCTTATGATGGCAGAGTTAGAGCAGTTATTGCATATTAAGAGCTGGTTTCAGACACTGGATGTTCAGTGTATGGCACTTCATTTCGATGCATATACCCTATGGCCCAACCCTTAAACCTTATCTGATCTAATAGTAAATGGGAACCTCCCCTACTTACGCATGTAGACCCTACATTAGCTTACTATGTAATGACTAACATACAGGCAAGTCCAACAATTTCAGTCTATGCCAAGTAATACAACTGCACAGCTTAGAAAATAGCTTGTGTTTGCAGTAAGTGACCCTTGGTGTGAATCGCTGTATATGGGACAAAACTACCAATAGTTAACCCACCTCTGCCCAATCATCCGCTCGCTCCACCCTCCAAGTAGATAGGAGGATCAATCTGACATGCAAGCTCTGGCTTTCACCCAACAAGGCAGGTGTACCTAGCACTCAAGGCCCTACTTGCACTATACCAACAAAGCAACCACTAAAGCAAGATCTAGATTAGATGTTCTAGAGGCAGCAGTGGCAGAGACTGCTTCAAAAACAGCTGTTTTATGTATACAACGAAGTGAGTCTACCAGCAGCAAGCATCTTTGTAAACCCTGCCAAACGACAAAGATTCTCCAAAGCAGGGCACAGGGTTTTACATTTAGGGTTTCGGACTAAAGTTTCTATATATTGGATTCTGCAGAAACGTTTCTCTGTTCACTAGTCCTCTATGGCAAGAAATACGTGTCTTCTGGGAAAGCAAACAGCAAAGGTCTCAAAACTGCAGTCAGATGGTTAGGTGCACCTGGAACTTTATAAGGGTGATGGGATTGTTCTGGCAGACAAACAGGTCTGTCTTGGAATGGGCTGGTGGCCATCAAGATTCAAGGACTGCAATGCATTTCAAGTCAGGTGGCCAAGAGAAGCCTTCAGCAACTCTTTGGTTCTACTTGTCTTGGACACTGGAGGGTCGCTGGTGTGGCTCCTTTTTGGTAAAGATTACCATTTTACAAAGGGATCATAGATCGTGTACACAAGATCAATTTGGACCACGTGCGCCATGCTGGGTGGTGGAGTGCAACAGAAGTAGTCTGAAGAGAGCCAGAGCATCTCCAGATACTTAGGTGAATGCAATGGTACAGGGTGGAGCCCTGCAGACAAGACGCTCTTTGGAATAAGCAATTATGTGCTAGACGTATCACCTTATCTGGTCTACCACTCAGTTACTGTTTGGGTGAGGCAGGAAGATGAGCCCAGGGGCAGATCAGTAGCCCGGCATACAGTTTCCAGGCTGGGATCAAATGGACAGCAAGCAGGTCTCCTCAGGAAGCACATGTCCACTGCTCGTAGTTATAAGCATGAGCTACATTAAATCCAATTCATTTATGCCACCACTGCCAGGCTATGGTGAGATTCTGCTAGGGCAGGAGGTAAACATTACAGGGGGGGTCTAATCCTATGAACACAATGACCTTCTGCTATCTGTTGTACGTGTAGGACGCCTCCAAGTACCCAATCTAACTGTTGTATGTGGTTTACACAAAAATCCAACACAAAAGTGGTTCTGATAAAAGATTCTCATTGAACCAATCTTGACTTCATGGCAATAATGTGTTCGTCAATTTGAAGAAACAATCTAGTGAAATCTTTTCATTAAACTGCCCTTTCTTCAGGATGGTCTTTTTGGCTCTTAATGTTTGGGGACATTTCCCACCCTTATTCAGTTCTTCCCTCATCCCTTTCTTGAACTATGAACCCATCATGTTTACCCACCCATTTTCCCTTCTCATATGTGCCACGCTACCTTTCTTCCTACCATTTTTTTTAACGTTCTGGGTTGTTGAAGACATTACTACTGTAACCATCTTTTCTTTAAAAAAAAGAATTTACCTTTTCTATAATTTCATCAATTTGAGTTTTCTAACATTAAGTTTCATCAGCCTATATCAGAAGGTCTTTATTTCAAAAATACCCAAGATATAGGGACGACACTAGTCTAACCACACCCTAAGCCCTGGGACACCAGAAGCTAGCAACAGCCCTTTCCTCGATATCTGCCTAGTTACAGGAATTTAGAAAAGTCGGGACAACCATGGCATAGTAAGGCTGAGGACTCTAGCCCCACCACAGTAAGCTTTCCTGAACCATGGGATCCACGCCCAGACTGGGCTCTTGCTCTGGGGTTGAGAGGCAGTTTGCTGCTCCTTGGAAGGCACATCATCCCTAGCCCTTCATGGTGCTCTACAGCAGGCACCATAGTGGTCCCTAGGACCAGAGACCTTCACTTTTAGGGAAAGCATAAAGCATTATGCCCCGAAACGGACACGGAGGTCCGCGATGCAGTATCGGATGACCATTCCTAGGTTTTCCCGTTCTTGCAGGGGTGGCCGCTCTTTCCAAGTGTTAGCGCCCCACTTATGGAACGGTCTCCCCATTGCCCTTAGACAACTGACCGAGGCGAGTTCAGGAGGAAGTTAAAGACCTGGCTATTTCGATAATATTTAACAAGGGGTGGTGATGGACAGTTTCTGAATTAAGCAGAATACTCTCACCCAGTCAAGAGATCAGGGCTAGATCCAACACCGTTTTTTAGCTCACTGCACCATCCCAGCTCAGAACCTGGCTATATGCAAATTAGTCTGTTCCTGTCCCAGTGCATGATGGGATCAGGGCAAACCAAACTACCAAGCCAATTCTTACACTGGGAAGGAAACAAGCTTCCGGGGACCGGTTTCTGGCATTTCAGCCGTCGTCGGCCCTGCTTGCTTGAATCCTGATGGTGCAATGAGCAAGGGACTCACATCTGAGTATACCCTTCCACGCTTAGGGTGGACAAAATATTTAACAAGGGGTGGTGATGGACAGAGTTTCTGAATTAAGCAGAATACTCTCACCCAGTCAAGAGATCAGGGCTAGATCCAACACCGTTTTTTAGCTCACTGCACCATCCCAGCTCAGGATTCAAGCAAGCCGGGCCAAAGACGGCTGAAATGCCAGAAACCGGTCCCCGGTAGCTTGTCTCCTTTCTGGTGAAGAATTGGCTTGGTAGTTTAGTCTGCCCTGTACCCATGATGCACTGGGCCAGGGACAGACTGATTTGCATATAGCCAGGTTCTGAGCTGGGGTGGTGTAGTGAGATAAATAACGGTGATGGATCAAGCCCTGATCTTTGTACTGGGTAAGAGTGGTCTGCTTAATTCAGACACTCTGTTCATCACCACCCCCTTTTCTGAATCATTATTTCGATAATAAGCACTAATCCTGGAGCAGTGCTTTTCTGCCTGTTTTCAGTGGTTATTGGCGCCGGGACACTCCATGGAGTAGCTGTGCCCTCTATAAATACCCAATTCCAATTACGTAAAGTTAGCAGAGGAGAAACTTCAACAGAAGGGACAAACGTGACACGGGTCAGGAGCGGCTACATGTGGCCGACAGCACAGTCACAGGTACAAACCGTTTAGCCGAGCAGGGAGGATTTTAGTGGTTGAGACTTAACTTGGAAACCTGTACACCAGTTTATTTTTACTTGGGTAGAAGAACACTTGCCAAAAACTCTACCTGGGACCCAGTCCTCTTGTTAGCTGAACAAGGAGCTTGAAGGACTGAAAGGTTGCAGCAGTGACCCCTCAACTTATGCATAAGAAGTGTACTAAGCATTCCACATATCCCTTCCTCACCCACTGGTGCACCCATCTTCAGCTTAACCCAAGGGTCTTGCGCCCAGCCACCAACTCACCTGAAATTCCTCTGGCCAGCATGGTTGGCCAAGTGCTGCCTGAGGTGGTCCTTGCGGGTGAAGCTCTTGTCACAGTCCGGGCGGTCACACCGGAGAGGTTTCTACATGTAGAGAGAAGAGCAGGTGATCTTGGCATTAACAATCTAGAAGAACTGATCACTGATTTATGGTAGAATGCCTGCAGTACCCAGTCCAAGGCCTATCGATTGCAGCTATACAGTTAACATGCCCCCTAATTGGAAGGGAGGGAGCCAGTTCTGAATCAGTTTCTACTGTGCTTACATGGATACAAAGCCACATTCCTATGATTTTTGCAACCCCTTACATTCACTACTTAAATCAAAAAATCCTATCAAAAGTAGGGATGCCGAGGGGGCAACGCTGAGGATTTACAAGACCAAGACCGATATTGTTCGACCAGTGCTCCCAACATCTGGAGTTTTCAACTAAAAAAGGTTCATAAAAGAGTTACGAGACAATTGGTGTGATAGCTTAAAAAGAGCAAAGCGTTTTGCAGGAGTGTATTAGTAAGGGGTACCTTACTAATTTCAACAGTTACTACAATGATAACTTTATCCAGCTGCTATGTCCAGGTGCCCTGGGTCTACTATGTCCAGGTGCCCTGGGTCTTCCATATTCACAACACGTGGGAAGAATCCACAAGATCATGAGGAGGGAGATAAAGCAGCCAATGACTTCAAACAAACCCATTTAATTCCTTTGTCTAAACTTATAGTGCCTTATAAGAAGCATAGGGTATTTAGTGCTTAAGGATCCTCTGGCTAAGAGGGCTGCTGGGCAGAGGCGTAGAGGAACCTCCCCAACCACTTCTCAACTTGGGCCCCGGCCCACCGAGGAAGCAAAGGTGCTCCATTTTCATTCAGAGCCGTAGCCTGTGCTCCAGGGTCAGGCAGGCCGCATCCATGAACTGAGAAAACAGACTGTTTGCACTGCTCAGACCTCTGCTCAGGAAGCCCGCCTTCAGAGCGAGCCTTTTGTGGAATGTGGGCGTGTGGGGCAGGCACGTGGCCTGCGGGCATCCTAGTACAAGCCTCCACTGCCTCTCAGACCTGTGAGCAGGTACCCATTGCTCTCCTGTGCACCACAACACTCTGCACCAACCTCAGAGTAGATTGACTTTAAGTACCAGACTTCACCCTTCAGTTACGTGGCGGCGGGTGGATCCGATTGGTCAAGTACATATGGACTGGCTTCTGCAAATCCAGGACCTGCCCAAGACCTGTGGGCACCGGTCCAAGACACCAGTGAGGACCAATCCAAGACCTGTGGGCACAGCTCCTAACCAACACGTTAGGAGCCCGGGCCTACCACCACAGAGACAGGTGCAAGGGAGTAGTGACCAATCTGTGCTCCAGTAGGGGGGGGCGGATCTGCAGGATCAAGGAGCAGTCATCAGGGGTAACAAGCACTATATAAATACAAACCTTTTCCCCCCTATCCTTCTGCATCCAAATAATTGAGTAACCTATCCACCACTTAAATCACTTTCATATTTCACTATACTAATTAGTGAGTAGCGTGCTACTTGCCGAAAAAGCGATTTGACGCCTTGTCAGTGGTAGTAAGTGCTATATAAATGCAATTACAATACAATATAATCACTACTAACCCCATCTGTCCCTGATACCTCTGAACCAGCAGGTCACCTTAGAGTTGTGCATCGAGCCCTTAACGAATGAAGTTGTTAGGCACAAACTGGTGGAAATTCCCATGGACCGAGGTAATTTCACTTCAGAAGCTACTCAACAATTTTGTTTTTTAGGTTCTACCCAGCCTGCAAGAATCAAAAGTGGATGTCTGTCCATCCATCTCGTGGGTACACATGACTCACTTAACTCCAAATGAACAGGCACAGAGTTCCAGTGGCAGGCTTTAAGTATTGCAAACCAGAATTGTCATCCCAGCTGTCAAAACACTAACACCCACAATGCATCATTTGTTGCAGAAAGGTCCATGACTGAAACATGGTGGTCAAAGCCGACTACAAGGAGTATTTCTCATTTACCCCTGTGAAAGGCTCCTAGCTACTCCACTCCCTACTTTTAATATAAAGGGTGGTTCGTACCTACAACCTCCAAGCTGCAGCTTTATCAGAAAGAACAACCTAATAACTAGTTTCTACCAATCTAATTTTCTTATCCCCAGGCATGTTTTACTCTGCGTGAGCTCTTCAAATAAGCACAGGTGGATCATGGACCACACTGACCAGAATGCTCTGCGGGGGCCACTGAGCCGTGTTTTACCAGAAACCCACAGCTGAAGCATATTGGCGACGGCAAGGCCCGTTCAGGCACACGGGGTTTGTGTTTGTAAGTAGCACATCTCATTTCTAAATTGCGGGTGATGAGCGGTCACTAACTTGAGGCAATCCTGACAACTAGTTATACCTTTAGTCTTGCGCGCGCACATCTCTCCCCCCCCCCACCCCCAACAAATACAGATCGCGTAAAGCAGCTATTGCTGCAGTGGGTTATAAGGCACCTCGAGCCAGTCACGTGTTTATATCCAACATCAGTTTATGTATTCGAAGGGGAGGGGTGGGGGAGAGGAGATGGTTATTCATTGGATTAAGAGTAGTTTATAAGTAGGACTGTTTAGTTTTGATTCTGAGCGAGCGGTATATCACAACTATGTGCAGAATGGTTAGTCCACATTATTGAGAGGGCAGCGCTGGGCCTACGGCGAATATGTTGGTACAGTAGTTTGGGGCAATTGGTTAATGTGAAGCGATTTGGATACGTAAATGTTGATTGCACAGTAAGCGTACCTGACTCGTGATGTAAAACAATAAAATAGTTTTTTTTTTTTAAACCCGTTTCTGTATTCGAACACAGTAAAAACAACCCACTGAAAGTGCTGATTCTAAGGTGTGGTGGTAGATTGGCGTGTTCATCACATGCTGTTGATATCCAAGCCACGGTTCAAGGTCAACTCAGGCCATCTTTCCAGAGGGACTGACTGGTATTGAATTGAGGGATAGCAAAACCAGTTACCCTACAAATTGTGAGCCCCGCATTTCTTGAATGGACCTCCTTGTATCCCCAGGGCCGAAGTGCACTTTCAAAAAATTAAAGAAACAGGTTTTGCGCAGGGGGGGGGGGGGAGGTGTGATCAAAAGCGCAGCGAAAACGATCTATATTATGTCATTTCTTGGGACTTTTACGTCAAGTAACTATATAGAAAATAATGCACTATCGTACGTCATGAAACCGTTTAGTTAATTAATGCACTGTAGAGTTCGGTGTGCGTAAAGAAAGCTACAGAACTGAAGGCTGGTTGGTGAAATGGATAAGAACTTTTGCTTGTTTAGTGCTACAAAGGGACAAAAAGTACTGAACGTTCAAGTCATTATTTTAAACTAGCATTACACCCATTTTAAAAGATAGGCTGCTACAAAATGTGCAAAAAAGCCTTAAGATAATAAAAGTGCTTGCAAAACATACGTTTTAGTATTACCTAGACCGTACGCGTGCATTTTTTTTAGCTCTTTAAAAAATCTTTAAAACACACTTCAGCTGGTTACTCCCTTGCAGTACCACTCAAAAATAATAAGGGTCATGAAGCTTCAAGGGATTCAGTTAATAAACCAATACTGGCTTCCAAGCGCCCTTTACGTCTCCAGAGTGAAGGATTGATCACATTTACCTTTCTTTCAGGAAGCAGGTTCCGCTCATTTAGCTGCCTACCCATCCCCCGGCTTCACAGCAAATGAGTCTTACACTCCAGTTGGAGCACTTTAACCGACTGAATTTGCCCCCCTCACAGGAATGTTGAGTTTCAACAAAAAGCAAGGGGACTGCTTTAATTAAAAAAGATTAAAAATCTAGGCCCTCTGATCCCGCCCACTTTGACCACTGCTTTGTACCGCACCATCCCATGCTCTCTGCATCCATCACTGCCTTCCCCGCTCATGGAGGGAGGGGCAGATGAAGCATGCAGGGTGTGGGGAGCTGGACTGGGCCTCCACTCCTCGCCTCCTCCACGGCAGTACCGGCCTTGACCCCGGGCGGGACGCACCGCCCTTACCTCCCCGCTGTGAGTGCACACGTGCTCCTTGAGCCTCCAGCCCTTGCTGAACGCCGCCCCGCAGTCCTTCACGGGGCAGCTCATCTTCTTGGCAGGGGCAGCCTCCCAGGGGGCAGCCACTCCCGACATCATAGTCGCAGACCTCAGCGGGCCTCTCCACAGACACTGCTCGGTGGTTTCACACGCAGCTTCTTTGCTACCGCTCTCTTTGTAGTTCAAACTCTTCACTTTCAGCCCGGGCGGGGGGCGCGTTACCAGCTTGATATACACCTGGCTCAGTTGAGTCCCGCCCCCTTCATTAACAACACCCGGGGGCGGCGCACTTGTGAGTAATATGGCGCGAGGCAACACCTGAACCACTGCACGTGCTCCCCAGTCCAGAGCCCTCTCCGCCCGCATGTCGCGAGCTGAAGAAGCTCGCCCAGTGCTTTGCAAACTCCCAGCTCTGAGGGCGCGCGCAGCAGCGGTCAAGGGTGTGCAAGCGGGGCCCTCACTTTTAAAAGTTCCATGCGTGGGCAGCTGCTTCAGTACAGGGTTTTTTAATTGCATTTCGGGCTTTTTTTAGTTCTACTTATCCTCTTATAATAACGACGACTTCAATTCCTTCTTGATTGCAAAGATAAACCCGGACTTGTCGGGCTACTCTGGTTTGGAGCTCGGACGTTCTGTGGTTCGAGTTTATGAAATTGCCATTAGGGCGGTTTATGGCTCTGTAATGGCCCCGTGAGATGATGTGTGGGTCTTTAACTTGGTATATGGCGCAGCACTGGATCATGAGATGGGCTATGCTGGACTATGGCTCTGTTTTTGTGCATGGAGCAGCAGTCGAAGTGCATAAGAAAGTGTTGGAGCTGTGATTCTGAATGCAGTGGGGGCGAAGTCAACGGTGTGGCTAAAAAAATATTTTCTGTAATTGTTTTTGGGCTTTCACCGTCCGGTTATATAAAATAACGTGCAGCTTAAATGAAATATACATTTAAAAAAAGTTGTTCACTCATTGGGAATAGCACTATAGTACAGTATGAAACCTCTGGTAGTTAATTGCACTGCAGAGGTCTGTGCGTAACCAGAGAGTCACAAAATTACAACTGGATTGTTGTAATGGAGAATAGTAACTTGTGTATTTTTAGTGCTACAAGGTCATAGCCTGTGATAGGAAACACTGTGAATATGTAAATCATTTTCAACTTGCATTACACACAGTATAGGATAGACTGCTACAAAAGGGGCAACAAAGGTTAAAGATAAAATGGTGCTTCCAAAATATAGATTTTAGTAATACCCAGAGCGTAGTAATGCAATTTGTTTTACAATACTATCCCTTCAACACCTACAGGGTTAGTAAACACTATATGAATTCAATTAAAATTAAAAGCACACACTTCACAGTGCAGTTGGTAACTCTTCGCACTGCCATGAATGAATGAATGAATGAATGAATGAATGAATGAAAATTTATAACGCGCAACTAAAACCCGAAGGCATCAAGGCGCCTATAAAATAAATCATAAAAGGCAGAGGCAAAACTACGGGTATGCTTTGGCAAATAGCAGTGACTTCAAAGCTTTCCTAAAGGACTGAAGAGTGGGAAGGGCCTTAATTTCAACGGGAAGAGCATTCCACATTTTTGGTGCCACTGTGGAAAAAGCTCTGCCACCCCATTTGGCTCTGCGAATGCGTGGTACAGATAGCAAAGATTTGTTGGCGGAGCACAGATTCCTCGAGGGGCTATAGGGGGCCATAAGAGCCCCAATCCCCACTGACCTATTCTCGCTAGGGCGCCAAAGGTAAGGCGCGGGATTTTAAAAGAAATCCTGTCCTCAACAAGTAGCCAATGCAACGCCTTCCTAGCGTAGGTGGCCGACGCACGTTTGGGTAGATCCTTGGCTGCCGCGTTTTGGACCATTTGAAGGCGCTGCAGCAGCCCCCTACCGAGTCCTGCATACAGCGCATTGCAATAGTCAAGTCGGGAGCCTATAAGAGCAACCACGACTTGCTTTCTGGCCTGCTGGGATAAGTAGTGTTTGATTCTCCTCAAGATGTAAATTATGCACCAACAGGTAGAGAATGTTCTGTTCACCTGCTGATGCATATTGAGGGTAGGATCAATCAGGACTCCTAGGGTTTTTGCCAGAACGGTGGGTACCGGACATGCTCCCAATGAAGCAGGCCACCAATTTGCCGACCAGATGTCCTCCTTTCCCCCAAACACCAGAATCTCCGTCTTCTCCCCGTTCAGTTTTAATGAATTGTAAGTCATCCATTTTGCGACTGCCTCTAAACAAGATGTAAAATTGGAGGCAGCCTTGTTAATGGGCTGGGAGAGGGAGACCAGGATCTGGGTGTCATTGGCGTAGGAAACTATCTCCATCCCAAAAGATCTTATCAGTCTGGCAAGTGGGGTCACATAGATGTTAAAGAGGGTCGGACTTAATTCCGACCCTTGGGGGACCCCACATTGCACAGACCGGGATGGAGACAGAAACTCCCCCAGCATCACTCTCTGTTCCCTCTGGTCTAGGAAGGAGGTCAGCAGATCAAGAGCGGACCCCTCCACTCCAATCTCCCTCAGGCGAGATGTTAACACCGATGGAGAGAGGGTATCAAACGCAGCAGTGAGATCTAGCAGGATGAGGAGGGTGGTCTGGCCCCTATCAGCTCGAGTGCGGATATTATCCAGCACAATGGTAAGGGCTGACTCAGTGCTATGCTCCCTCCTAAATCCGTGCTGTGAATGATCTGACAGGCCAGAGTTCTCCAGAAAGGCCGCAAGGTGCTTATTAAGATGTGTTTCCAGCATCTTTGTGGCAGCAGGGAGCTGCGAAATGGGGCGAAAGTTTTTAAAAACCCAGGGTCAAGTGTTGGCTTCTTAAGTAATGGTTTCACCACAGCCCTTTTCCATTGCTGAGGGAAGGTACCAAACCTCATTGCCCCATTCATGATCTCCAAGAGGGGAGGTAAAAGGGTCTTCTTACACTGCTTGAGAAGCGTGAGAGGACAGGGATCTAAGGGGGAGCCTGATCTAGTCTTAGAAAGGAGGTCCTCTAGTTCCTGAGATACAAGGGGAGGAAAAGATGCCAAGCGTCCCTAAGGAGCAACCTCCACCGTGGATAGAACAAACTCAACGGAACCAGAGGAATCCCCAATTTCAGCCTTCTGAAGCTCTAATGCCGAATACAGATCAGCAATCTTTGCCTGGAAGAAAGAGGCAATGCTGTTACACAACAGCTGAGAGCAAATAACCGGATCAGGAACCTGCAGGGTATTCAGACAATCCACAATCTTAAAAAGCTCTTTCGGGGAGGTGAGTGAGATGGTACAAGCGGTAAAGTATTGTTGCTTAGCTCTTATTATCTCCGCCTTATAGCCCCTCAATAAGGTTTTGTGGGCCTCTTTTTCCCTCAAGTCCCAACTGGTCAACCAGAGACGCTCCTGCCTCCTAACTCCCTGCCTGAGGAGTCTTAAAGACTCTGAGAACCAGGGAGCCGACGGCTTTTTCCTGGCCGAGCATCGTAAACGGACCGGAGCAAATTCATCTAGAGCCACAGTGACAGCCTTCTCAAACTGCGAGACTGAGAGACATATGTCTACCTCCTGAGAGATTGTCATAATGGGAATCATAGGGGCCAGCAGGTTGTTTGAGATGTTCTTAAGATTTCACCTAGCTACCCTCTTACTTGGAATCCTTTCCAAACTGTCCAGAGTAGTACATGCCAATTCTATTGGCACCGCAAAGTGGTCGGACCATGAGAGGGGGAAAGGGGTACTAACTATCAACCTTTCATCATTAGAAAAGATTGAATATATCTTTCCATTCCGCAAAAAAAAATCCCGCATACCATCACTCCGCATTTTTAAGTCCGCAAAAACCATTACTCCTCAAGCCATAATTCCGCAAATTTTCACAATGCATATGACTTCACTCCGCATGCAATTATAACGCAAATGCATGTGTGGTGAAGTCATATACTTTGTAAAAGTACTTTATCTTTAAAGATATATATATAAATATTTATATATATACATATATATATATATATATATATATATATATATATATATACACACACACATATATATATATTTTTAAATAAAACGAAGAATTATGTCTTTAAAATTACATTATATTTAGAACTATATTAATAATACACACACACACATATATATGTATATATATACATATATATATACATATATATATATATATATATATATATATATATATATATATATATATATATATATATAAACCCTAAAAACTAATTCCACCCTAGTCCCTTTAAATACCCCAGCACCCTTAAACACTAACCCATCCTGACCCTAAAAATACCCCTGTGCCCCAAAACAACCCCTGAACCCTAAAAATACCCCTGTACCCCAAAACCCAAACCTATCCCTGAACCCTAAAAATACCCCTGTTCCCCAAAACCCAAAACAACCCCTGAATCCTAAAAATACCCCTGTACCCCAAAACCCAAAACAACCTCTGAACCCTAAAAATACCCCTGTACCCCAAAACCCAAAACAACCCCTGAACCCTAAAAATACCCCTGTACCCCAAAACCCAAACCTACCCCTGAACCCTAAAAATACACCTGTACCCCAAAACCCAAAACAACCCCTGAATCCTAAAAATACCCCTGTACCCCAAAACCCAAACATACCCCTGAACCCTAAAAATATCCCTGTACCCCAAAACAAAAAACAACCCCTGAACCCTAAAAATACCCCTGTACCCCAAACCCCAAAACAACCTCTGAACCCTAAAAATACCCCTGTACCCCAAAACCCAAAACAACCCCTGAACCCTAAAAATACCCCTGTACCCCAAAACCCAAAACAACCTCTGAACCCTAAAAATACCCCTGTACCCCAAAACGCAAACCTACCCCTGAACCCTAAAAATACCCCTGTACCCCAAAACGCAAACCTACCCCTGAACCCTAAAAATACCCCTGTACCCCTTAACCCTTAAATACCCATGCACCCCATAACCCAAACCCACCCTTAAAATACCCCTGAACCCAAACAAAACCCCATATACTTACCTTACAACTTACCTTAAAACATATACTTTTACCAATCATGCTTTTACAATGATTTTCGTCATAAAAGCATGCGAGATAAAAGCATATAATATATAAAGGCATGCGGTATGAAAAAATGCGGAGTAAAGGTACCTGCGTACTAATGGTATGAGGAGTGAAAGTATGCGGAGTAAAAAATGCGGAGTGATGGTATTTTACCGCTGAGATTCCGCCAAGCGTATGACCCGCCTGGTGGGTAGCACCCCTCACCAGTTGGTTCAGCCCACAGGCGGACATAGCATCGATCAGGGAGAAGGTGTCACTGGACTCCATGTTCTCCAGATGGTAATTCAGTTCTCCCAGAACGGTAAAATGCTCACAGCCAAAATACGGTTCAAGAATGTTAAGCATATTTTGTGCAAACTCCATTCTAGACCCAGGGGGCGGTAAATAAGGACACCAGTAAACGGAAGCTCAAAAGAACCTTTCAAGGAAAAATGTAGAACTTGAACATCATCCTTAGGGTCAGAAAGCGGTGTAGTGTGGCACAGGATACTATCCCTGTATAGGATACCTAGACCTCCTCCTATACGACCTGTCCTATCCAGCCTAGCGAAGAAGTAGCCTTCCGGAACTGCTTCCACCAGGTCTGGACCCGAGGAATCTTTCGCCCATGTTTTTGCCACTCAAAAAGAATACACCTTTGTCATTACAAAGCTTTGAGTGATTAGATCAATTAAAGCCAGGACCCGCTCCAAAGTACCCTTTATATTTGCAAATTACTGTTTACATTTGCAGATCAACTTGTAACTAACATTTGCATTTCTTTCAGGCAGCAGGCACCCTGGCAGGAAGGCTTGTTTAGCTGTCTGCCCAGCTTTGGTTTCACAGCTCAGGAGACTCACTGAATGACACTTTAGCTGAAGCATTTAAATTGTTGGTGTCTTTCTTACAAAAAGTAGGGGAACAGTATTTCATAAATCAAAAAAGTATGGGCACGTCGTGACCCTCCAATTCCGCCCCTTTTTACTACTGGTATGGAGCCATGTTTGATTCTGAAAAAAATCGTGATAGCATTCGGCTATAATGACCCAAAACAATGACGTGTGTCTCCCAAATAGACTACGAGGTGGTATGTGTCTCCGTAATGAGCCATGCGTTCTATGGGGTCAAATGTGACTTATGGCCTGTGGGTGAAGCTTTTTTGTAAACAACAAATTTTTTACATTTTAAAAAAAAAAAGCTGACAAAATACAAATAAACCACCAGTCACAGACCTTGATTCACCAACTTACCTCTCTAAAAAACACTAAAAGAGTCACGCTGTATCCAAGAGAAACAAAAACATACACCCACACATAACACTCTATTCAGGTAATTTAGAAAGTGCACAGAGGCACGGAGTGCATTAATTCACAATGGCTTGCATGTTGTTCATTATGGTCTTTGGGTAAAGAAGTGGCTCTTTAATGTCCCATGTTGTGGTATAAAACATTCTTTGGGTAGAATGCGTGTTGTGGGATGTTACGTGACTTTATAATGCCACAGGGTGTGGCTTGTAGTCCTACAATGGCCAACGGTGTTGCTGTGTCGATATAATGGTATGTGCAGTGGTAAGAACCTCAGTAATGACCCTAGGAGTGGTATGTGGCTCTATAATGCTCTTGGGGTGGTATGCAGCTATTACTGGATGCATAAGGTGATGTGATTCTGTAATAGTCCATATAGTAGTATGTGATTGCAAAATGACCATCGAACCGTGTATATGGCTTTCTAACTGCTCTTTGCGTTGTATGTGGCTCTGGTGTGGTCTGCAGCTCTATAATGCCTGTGAGATGATGATGGCCATAGTGTAGTGTGTAGTTGTGCAATGGTCCCTGGTATGGTATTGTCATATATTAGCCCATGGGATGAAGTATCATTATTTTATGTCCCATGGATAATATGGAGGTCTGTAAAGACGTATTATAGAGGGATGTGATATGGGCAAGTGTTATTAGCTCTATAATGGTCTCCATGGTGGGATACATGGCTCTGTAATCATCCCAGCGGTTGTATGTGGTTCAGCAAGGGACAATGATGTGATATATGGCAATTCATTTGCTCTCAGGATGCCATAGCTACCACAAAGCCACAAATCATGTTTGACACCTTTAAGTCTGATATGGGCCGGACTGGGAATCGAAACCGTCCCTGGCAAACTGCTCGGCCGCCCCCCACCCCAACCCACGGTGTTGGGGGTGGCAGTGCATCCGAGCTGTTTACTAGGGCTGGTTTCGGATGATTTTGTTACACAGTGCCAATATTGCCGGCCCTTAACAAAAACGGCCCCCCAGGGGCCCAAAACCGGACTTCACCCTGACGGCCCACCGGGGAAACGCCTGGTGCCAGCTACTGTTATGTTATGTAAAATATTTGTAAAGCGCGACTACCACCTGCCGGTTTCTTGGCGCTATGAACATCTGAGGACAGAACGGCGGGGAACTCAGTTGTGTGCTTTACGAAACAGATGAGTTTTGAGAAGGGACCTAAAAAGAGGGTAAGAAACAGTGAGCCTAAATTCTAAAGGTAGTCCATTCCAAAAGGAAGGGGCCAAGAAGGAGAATCTGAGCCCACCATGTTTCTTGCACTTAAAAGCGGGGATATTAAGTAGGGCAAGGTGGGAAGAACGAAGTTTGCGGGAGCTACTACAAACAAAACTCTGTTCTGGGGCTTGTAGTGTTGATTTTACTATTATTGTTTGTAAGAAATTGGAATATTATTTGTGGTGGGTGACACTGACTACCCACCTCAAGGAACAATCACAGCCCTTGCCAAGGTGAACCCTCAAAGTCACTAAATTAAACCGAGCTCAACCCCCTGGTAGGCATCGTACAGAGTAGACAAGCTTATCTTAGGGCAATGTGTAAATTATTTATGTAGCACCCAAACAGTATTAAAGTCAAAATGTAAAACAAGAAAACTCCCCAAGCGAACAAGAAAAATAAAATAAAATTTGATTAACAAAATTACATAAAAATAACAAAAGTTCAATAATGAGAATGTAAGGTATGGATTTTTAAAGTTTTAAGTAGAAATTGCACCAAAAAGCACAAAGTGCCAAAGATAGTCAATGATCGTGGTAGACCAGAACCTAGGCCTTATTTGAGGCTGACTGGGATGAGCTACAGGTCAGATACACCAACCAGATTCATCCCGGTAAACATTTTATTTTCTAACTTAGTCTGTTAAGTCACATTTTTTGACCAGGACTTCGAAAAACCCCCACAGCCTCAGGTGAGACATTTAGAGACTCACAGGATGTAAGGCAGAGACCAACAGCAGGGCCCAGTCCAAATCCAGTGGTCACTGGTCAGCAGGGCATTTCAGTTTCAGTTTAAAATCACGTTTATTTGGACCATTGGTCCTCAAACATTACATATAATCGTTAAAATACATCTAAAATTACACATCCTCAAATACATTAAAACACATATTAAAACACACATTATTATAAAACCCTCCATCAATTATATCAGGGTAAATGTTAAGAACTAATTAAGATAAAGAAATAAAAAATGCCTTCACTCTTACTGCCTATGTCCTATTTTTAATCTCATATTTCCTAAATATCGGTCTTAAAAACGTAATTCGAATATCGAGAAACTTCTGGCAATCCATTAACATATGTAACAGGTCACATGAGGTGCCTAAAGTGCAAGTACAGCTTCCTGTCTTATCATTCATTAAGCGTTTTACCACATTATTTACATAACAAGGGTTCACACCAATTCTTACCGTTAGAACCTCTCTTCGTAAATGACAATCAGGTAACCTGTCAATGTAGGGGAAGCATTGTTCGTTTTTCCATGCAGCAGTCATAAACTGTACTGACATTTTATTTGAAAGATAGTTTTGGTCCTGTGCCTACGATATTGCTTTCCCCTGCATCCTAAGTACCTTCTTATCAATATTAATCATATAAGTAATGGGGCACAATTTAACCTTCATCAGACAACACAGCTTCGTCATGATAGCTCTAGTTTCTCTCGCCCATTTTAATTCACTATTCTGGATTTCATTTTTACACCATTGTGATATTTTACTCTTAGGCGTTGTCAGAAGCGAAGTAGGGACATACCAGCTAAAATACTCCATAATGTCAATCCCAGTTCGATCATACATCCTGGACCATTGACGACAGAGGAAGAGTGAATAGGTTTTTAAAATGTTTACCTTCCTCAACATCCCAACTCTCTTTGCCGCTCAGCTATAGCGATTCAGCGCCATACAGAAATTGCGGGGGTACCATGGCCGAATATGCTTTTAAAACTAGTCTATCTGACATCACACCATAAGCTTTATTGAATAGTTTCAGTCCGCTAATCGATGCTGATGTTCTTAATTTTTACGCATCTAGGTGGGTATGTCATTTCAAACTTTTTTCTAGCCACATTCCCAAATACCAATATTCTGTAACCGTTTCAACTTTCTCAGCCCCCAAAAACCATGTAAACCCAACTTTCCTCCGTCCAAAGCTCAAGGTTTTAGTTTTGTCCATATTTACAACAAGTTCTTTCTTGAAGCAATAATCATTAAATATATTTAGTTTCCTTTGCAGGCCTATTTCGGTTTGATCCATGATCACAAGATCATCTGCATGGAGCAAACAAGCCATATTCTTACCATCTTGTTTCGGGCTTGCTCCATTTATGTTCCCTAAGGTCAACTGCAGATCTGTTAAGAACAGAGAAAAAGCAGGGGGGCCAATACACATCCCTGCTGCAGCCCGTTACCAATCTCAATCTTCTCAGACAAACTTCCATCTGTATCTAAGATTATCTTGGCCCAGTTCTTTGTATGGAGCATTTGTATCCGGCATAACAAATCCTTTGGGATACCATATCTAATTAGTGCCTCTCACAACAGTTCCCGGTCCACCAAATCGAAGGCTGCTTGGAAATCCACAAAACAGCAGAACAAGCTTCCCTGCTGTTCGATCGACTTCCACGTATGGACCAGAGAGCAAAGCAATGATCAATTGTGGAATTGCGTGCTTTAAACCCCCCGTTCCGGGGTTATAATTTGATTTTCCTCTGCCCAGTCTTTAAGTAAACCCAAAATGGCTTTCGCAAAGACTTTTTCCCCAATATCCAGGAGATTTATTAGGCTATAGTTCTTTGGTGATTTTAGACCACCCTTCTTATAAATTGGTCTTATAATTGCACCCTTCCAGCTTTCTGGTACAATCCCTGTCTCCAAGATCCCTTGGAACATCCTTGCATGCAACTCAGCCCACCACTCGGGTCTAATTTTTAGTATCACTGCCGGAAGATTATCTGGGCCTGCGGCACGAGTAAGGTTCAAACTTACTATAATCTTCTTTACATGGCTAGGAGTAAAATATTCTTTTATGTCATCTCTCACCCGTGACCAAACTAACCCCCTTGCCTTATCATGTATAGACCATTTCCCATATATTTCTCCCAGGTAACCCACCCAGTCATCTTCAGGGACCATACAGTCTAGGGATCCTACTTTTCTGCCCACACTTTCTTGGACCAGTTTCCAAAATCCTTTGACATTTCTAGTTTCTATTACCTCAAACATGTGTGCCCAACAGTTATCTTTATAAATTATTTTTTTATTTCTAATTAAAGTTTTATATTTTATCCTTGATGACAGGAGGGTCTGAGATAATTTCACATTAGTCTTCTCTCCTTTTGTGTGATTTGTGCCTTGGCTATACGACATTCTTTGTCAAACCAAGTGTTCGCCTTTTTAATGACTCTGTGACTTCCAGCCCCTGATTTTCTTGATTTAAATTTTATCTTTAGGGTATCCACCAACTTACTTATTGTGTTTTCAAACCAGGTGCTTCCATTTTTAGATGGAATTCCTTCTAAAGGGATCGCCAGCTGGGTTTGCTTAACTTCTCGATATGTTCCTCTGTTATACTAGTTGTCAGCCGTTTAGGATACTCCACATGTACATGTAAGACCCTTTCTCTATTTTTGCGACTTGATAAAAATAATTCTGTCCTCTATGGATAATCATCGCTGACTTTCATTTTTACCACTTCAAAATTTTTGATTAGCCCAAAACACCAGGCATGGGAAAATACATAATCCTACAAGAGGACGTTTAATGAAGCCAAACAGGTAGGGATTCTCCCCAAGGATCTGCGATCGGCTACAATTGTTGTAATACATAAAACCGGCAAACCGCAGAAGCTGTGTAGCTCATATAGGCCCATCTCCTTGCTTAATTTTGAAACAAAGGTCCTGGGTAAAATCCTGGCTACGAGACTGAGGGCAGTTATCCAGTCGTTGATCCACCCGAACCAGTCGGGCTTCATGCCCCACAGGAGCACACGCTTAAATCTTCGGCGTTTGTTTGGGGTTCTGCAGGAAGTGTCTGAGAGGCCGGAGGTGCCGGCGGCCCTACTGTCCCTTGATGCCCATATGGCTTTTGACAGCATAGAATGGCAATATCTTTATGCAGTCCTGGAGAAATTGGGCTTCGGAGAACACTTTCGAGCGTGGGTGCAGCTGCTTTACACCGAGCCACTCGAAAGAGTTCGAGTAAATGGAGTGATGTCACGAGAGTTCCGCCTGAGCCAGGGCACGCGTCATGGTTGCCCCCTTTGACCCACCCTGTTTGCGCTGGCGCTTGAACCACTGGCGCACTTGATCCGGGCAGACCCAGGCGCGCAACACCCATTGGACTTACCGGGCTTCAGCCCCCCTGTCGTGTGTGGTAGCCCGGATGAGACAGATCGTAGGCACACACAGAGTCTCACCCTAATGTTTCACAGGTCTTTAAAAGACCATTTGAATGTTAATTAGGCCTTGCAGTTGTTTCACCCCTTCTAAGAGCCCCTGCAGCTCCACTCTGCCTACTGATTAAAGGTTCAGCCCCCCCCGAAATTTTTTCTTAGCCCCCCCGAAATTTGGCTCTAGTTACGCCTCTGGGCAGACCCCTTGGTATGGGGCATAGACCTGGGGGGGGATGGGAGGAGCGTATCTCGTTCTACACTGATGACATCCTTCTGTATGTTCAGAGGCCGGCTGCTTCCATTCGGAGGTTAATGGAAATCCTATGCGAGTTCGGCACTTACTCCGGATATCGTATAAATTGGGATAAGTCCCTGGGTCATGTCCTAGTGGGACCGCCACCACAGCTATTGGCCGACTGTGGGGGTATAGCCTGGAAGGATGTCTTCAAATACTTAGGAATCTGGATCACACAATCAGACTCGGAGTTCCTGCGCCTGAATGTATCGGCGCAACTGGAGCGGCTTCGAGGAGACGTGAAGCATTGGAAATCTCTACCGCTCTCCCTGATGGGACGAACCGTGTTATTCAAAATGATGGCTCTTCCCCGCCTGCTTTATGCATTGCAGTGTGCACCTTTCTTGGTCCCAGACCAAGTTTTTAAAATGATCGAGTCAGAACAACGCTCCTTACTCTGGAGTGGTGGGTACCCCAGAATCGCTCTTAAGAAACTGCAGAGGGGGTCGTATGAGGGAGGTCTGGCTGTGCCAGATATCCGTTTATACTATTGGGCGACACAGTTGATTAATGTGAACGGATGGGTGTTTGCCCCATTGGAGGAACCAGCTTACAGGATGGATACGCTAGCCTTGGGGAATGGCACATATTTCGCAGCCCTATATACTGAGGGAAGGCACGGCCGCCCTTTACCTCCCCAAACGGCAGCGGTCGTTGGAGTGTGGAAGCGAGTGACAAAGTTGCTTGGATGGGAGGCAATGCTTACAGAGCGGATGCCTTTGCGGTCCGGGATCTTCTTGCCAGCAGTGACGAGGTTGCAGGATCTACGTCGGTGGAGTCTAATCGGCATTGATGTACTGGGGGACATTTGGAAGATGGTAGAGATGGTAGGGTTTGTGGATTTACAGGCGGAATATCAGATGGGGAGTGGGGAATTCCTACATTACCAACAACTTAAATTTGCCTTGCACAGTCTTTTGCCCCCAGGGGAGGAGCTACCGGAGTATGCTCCGCTGGAGGATAGATTACTACTGGACCCCATGGTAGAGAATGCAATCTCCCTCATATATAGAAAACTTATTAACAACATTCCGGACATGCTGGGGCCCCTGCGGGAAAGGTGGGAGTCGGATCTGGGACTGTTGTATGATGATGATTGGGGGGAGGCCCTGCAGTGTCCTCGGGAAGTGGCGATTCGTGCGAGGTTCCGGCTCGTCCAATTACGCATCCTGCATAGGTCATACACCCCAAGAATTACGCAATATCTGATAGGCTATGTAGACTCTCGCTTTTGCTTGTGGGGGTGTGGAGAGGAAGGGACCTTCTTTCATATACTGTGGGACTGCGCTAGGATCAGAGCATACTGGTCCAGATTGATAGGTATCATGTCGGAGGTGGTGGGAGCGGAAGTTCCACTGGAGGCCAGATAGCATGTTTTGGGGGTCACCAGTGACATTACCTGGCCGAAATGGGACAAAGTGTGGCTAGCCCTTGCGAGTATGGTGGCCAAGAGAAACATTGCAAGGCTGTGGGGCAGTGATCTAGTGCCTACGGTGGAAGAGTGGGAACTCGATTTGGATTGATGCCAGCGGGCGGAGAAGGTGATTTACAAAAGCCGGGGCTGCCCTAAGAAATGGGACCACATATGGGTGGCGTGGAGGCGATATAGAGGGGAGTGCCGGAGTGGATGGACTCTCAGGCGACATGGAGACCCAACATGAGGGGGGAACAGGGTGTACCTTCTTACACTGGGTTGCTGCACTCATTATGGGGGGCCTGGGGTGCCTGACCTGGCCTGGACTCCTCGGGCGGTGATGGTTTTCAGGAGGGGTGTTGTGTGGTTTTGATGGGGGCAGGGGGGAGTGGGGTCGGGGGTAGTGAATACTCTGGATGTGCGTTGCTGAGTCGCAAGTGGGAGATGCTGGGGTTACGTCTATGCTTGGTGGGAGGGACTGTTGTGGGTGGTGGGCCTAACTATTGGATGTGCAGCTGTGTTTGATTCTATGGCTGATTGCCGATGTATTGCCAATGCTAACTGATGTGCCATGTTACGGAGCTGGTTATTAAAAAAAAAGATTAAAAAAAAAATCCTACAAGAGGACTGTCAAATACATAATCAGGCCCTAAGTCTCTGATACCACTTTAAAACCCCATTTTCAGCATCCCTGGAGGCTTCAAAACCCAGTGTGATAAACCTGAATTGTCCACAATCTAATGCATGTAAAATCACTTATTAGCAGCCCTATCCACACAGCTGGGCATACACTTGCAATGTAATATTTGCGGCTCATAACCCTATCTCAGTTACAAAAACATCAGCCTCTGCATCTTTTCTCTGCCAATGAAGTGCACCTCCACAATGTTTAAATCAGCTGTTAAAGCATTGAAAAAACTGGGCATTCCCAACTTCCTATGTTCAACTAACTTCTTACCTAACAATAAAAAATGACGACTCTGCAGTTGCACTTTTGATCAATATCCATCCTTGACAATATCATCCAATTGAAGGTCTTCAAACATCACATAAATGGTAAGAAGCTGGTTGGATGACACCAGATCTAAAATCAATCAAATAAAATATCTTGTGAAAGGCAATAGGAAATAACAAACTAACAAAATGGCAAACTGCCCCTACAGTACTACACCAGACTGTAGAGCCACAGCACACCTCTGAAGCCTTCTGCCTAATTATAGAACTTCACATGATACCTGCAGAATTCTAGAATCCAGAATGCTCAGTCTAAAAACACAAAAAGTCAATGTAACCCCTGAGCAGACCACATCATCTCCAAAGCCAAAGATCTGGAAAAATATATTGATGAATAGACAAGAAAGACCTGGAAGTCAACTCAAACATTGCCTTCACCTCTCAACTCCTTCTATAATAGAGATAATTTCTTTCAACCATCTATCTGCAAAAAAACACACCATTTCACAAAAGCCTGTTGTGTGCTTTAGAATCACCGTCAGAACCATGGCAAGAAAGCATATTGAAGAACATTTTCCTCAGCAGTCAACACAGCCAAAACTACCATTAACCACTTCACGGAATCTAATCTTATCAGGAATGAACTCAAAACTGCTGGAGGAGGGCTCTTGATGCTCCATCTTTGTACATCACGATTTTACAAATATATACCAGTATTTTATAAATCAAAACAAATCAGGTGTTTGTTAAGTACGACTACTCACCCTTAAGCGTCTCAAGGCGCTGGGTGTGTGTGTGTGTGTGTGTGTGTGGGGGGGGGGGGGGGGTTTCGCAGGTTCCAGTCCATCAAGAAGGGGGTCTGTCGACGAGCCAGGTTTAGAGGTTTCTCGCGAAGATGGGGAGCGATGTTATCTGTCTGAGGTGGATTGGAAGGTCGTTCCAGGCACTGGCCGCGCGGAAGGAGAAGGAGCGGCCTCCCGATCTGGTCTTTCTGGTGCGGGAGAGCTGGGCTGATCGTAGGGTCCTTTGGGTTGCGTGGAATTTGAGTCGGCTGTTCAGGTATGCTGGTCCGGTGTATTGGAGGGCCTTGTGAGCGTGGGTTAGTATCTTGAAGGTGACTCTAGCTTCGATGGGTAGCCAGTGGAGTGTGCGCAGGTGCTGGGAGATGTGGCAGTGGCATGGCGGGTTGAGGACCAGTCTTGCGGCGGTGTTTTAGATGTTCTGTAGCTTGCGGGTGAGGTTTTTGTTTATTTCAGCATAGAGTGCGTTGCCATTGTCGAGCCTGCTAGTGACCAGGGCGTGAGTGACGGTCTTTCTGGTTTCGAGGAGGATCCATTTGAAGGTCTTACGTAGGAGGCGGAGGGTGTGGAAGCAGGAGGACGAGACGGAGTTGATCTGGCGGTCCATTTTGAGCTCTGAGTCCAGGATGATTCCCAGGTTGCGTGCGTGGTCCGTGGGGGTAGGCAGGCTTCCGTGGGCGGGGGTCCACCAGGTGTCGTTCCAGGTGTCTGGGTTTGGGCCCATTATGGGTACTTCCGTTTTGTTTGTGTTTAGTTGTAGGCAACTATTTTTCATCCATTTAGCGATGGCTTCCATGCCTTCTCTAAAGTTGTGTCTGGCGGTGTTGGGTTTGTTGGATAGGGAGAGGATGAGTTGGGTGTCGTCTGCGTATGACACAATGACTAGTCAGTAGTTTCTGACGATGGGGGCGAGCGGAGCCCTGTAGACGTTAAAGAGTGTAGGGCTGAAGGAGGACCCCTGGTGGACTCTGCAGGTGGTAGGTGTAGAGTCTGAGAGGAAAGGGGGAAGTCTGACCCGCTGCGTTCTGCCAAGGAAGGAAGGAGCGGATCCAGTCGAGGGCCTTGTCTTGGAACCCTGCGTTGTGGAGTCTGCGTATTAGGGTGTGGTGAGAGAATGTGTTGAACACCGCTGAGAGGTCGAGGAGGATGAGCGCTGCTGTTTCTCCTTTGTCCAGTAAGGTACGGATGTCGTCTGTTGCGGCAAGGAGGGCGGTTTCCATACTGTGTTTTTTTCTGAAGCCGGATTGGGTGGACTCAAGGATGTTGTGCTCTTCGAAGAATGTGGCGACTTGGCTGTTGATGGCTTTCTCGATCACTTTCGCTGGGAACGGGAGCAGAGAAATGGGTCTGTAGTTTTTGAGGTTGGTGGGGTCTGCCAAGGGTTTCTTCAGGAGGGGGTTGATCTCAGTGTGTTTCCAGTCATCAGGGAACAAGGTGGTTGCCAGGGAGTGGTTGAGGGTGTGGCAGAGCATGGGTGCGATGGTGTCGGCGGCTCTGTTGAAAATGTGGTGGGGGCAGGGGTCTGTGGGGGCACCAGAGTGGATTGACCTAATCGTCTTCAGTGTGTCTTCGGTGGTGAGGGCTGTCCAATTGTCGATCGCTGGCTTCAGGGTGTCGTGGGTGATTGGTGAGGGTTCAGTGTGTTGGTTGTCTTCGTTGAAGTTGTCGTAGATGCTCTTGATGTTGTGGTGGAAAAAGGTGCTGAGTATGTCGCAGTGGTCTTGTGAAGGAGGGATATCGGTGGACTCGCTGGTGGGTTGGGCGAACTCCTTGATGATGTTG
Organism: Lissotriton vulgaris; assembly: GCF_964263255.1. NCBI lineage: Eukaryota > Metazoa > Chordata > Amphibia > Caudata > Salamandridae > Lissotriton > Lissotriton vulgaris. The sequence goes on along the minus strand of NC_141693.1, from coordinate 1,854,767,594 downwards.
AAGAGTTCTTTGCTGTTGTGCGCATGAGTGGAGATTCTGTCTTCAATTGCTTTTTTCCTCGTTCTGATGAGTTGGTGGTGGGCGTTGGAGGCGTCTCTGAAGTTGTTGTGGGTTTCTGTGGATTTGGTGTTCCTCCAGGCCTTTTCGAGGCAGCGGCAAATTCGTCTGGACTCTCGAAGTTCGGTGGTGAAAGAAAGCTTTCTTGGCGTGGGTGTGGTTGTTTTTCTTGAGGGGGGCTATGGTGTTGGCGCTGTCAGAGATCCATCTGTGCAGGGTTCGGACTGCGGTGTTGCCGTCATTGTTTTCCGCGATGGTTGTGGTGGAGTTGCTGAGTGATGAGGTTAGCTGGTTGTCGGTGATTCTGGTCCAGTTTCTTTGTGGGAGCAGGTGCTGATGTCTGTGGATGGTGGGTGTTCTGAAGGTGAAGTGGGCGCATCGATGGTCAGTCCATGGGAGTTTGGTGGTGTGGCTGAAGGTGATGGAGTTTCCTGTTGTGAAGAATGGGTTGAGGGTGTATCCTGCTGAGTGCGTGGGTTCGGTCACGATCTGGCGGGGTCCAATGTTGTGGAGGTTGTCCAGGAGGGAAGGGGTGCTGGGGTCCAGTTGGTTGTCGAAGTGGAAGTTGAGGTCTACCAATAGGGTGTAGTTGGTGGACGCGATGACATGCAGGGAGATGATGTCCGTGATGGAGTTGGCGAAAAGTCAGCGGGACCCAGGTGGTCAGTAGATGAGGGTTCCACAGAGTGTGGAGGTAGGGCTGGCCAGTATCTTGAAGTGAAGGTGTTCCATCGGGTCTGTGGGCTCGTCGGGGAGTGTGCTCATGCGGAGGGTGGATTTGTGGACGATGGGGATTCCTCCTCCAGGGCAGGTGGGGCGGTCCTTCCTGGAGATCTTGTATCCTTGGGGAATGGCGATGGCGATGTCCGGTCCCGAGGTGGTGTTGGTCCAGGTTTAAAGAATGCTATGTCCGGGGCGTGGCCGGGCGCCAACGAAGATGGCCGCCTAGAAAGCGAGCTCGTCCGGGACTGACCCTGTCCCCTTAAATATCCACCATAAATCTGAGCCGGGGCGCTGCTGCTCGAGCGCCCTGGACACCCGACGAGAAGCGCTCCCGGAAGGAATCCTTTTCATGCCCTGACTCTGCCGGGGGCCGGAGACTCGCCCCTGGACATACCCGCGGCCTGGGTGGAGGTGCGGCGCGGGAGCCCGGCGGCCGGACAGATTGCCTACTGGAGGCCCCGGCTTGGGGCCTAGCTGCGGAGGTGCATCACGGCGGCCGCTCGGGGTGGTGCCCTGGCTGCCGCGCCGGGCGGGAAGATTGGCCGGGAGGCTCCGGCGGATTGCACCAGGCTGCCGGGGTGAGGAGACGGCCCCCCTTCTTCTCCCCCCCCCCCCCTGGTGGCTCCGAGGACAGGAGGGGGGAAACAGTGACACGGCCGATAAGACCACCGGGACTGCAGCTGGGAGGCGTGTGAGCCGAGGTCTGTGGTGGGCCAGACCTAGGGAAAACCTGGCAGTGCAGAGGCGGTAGGGGCCCCTGTGGAGAGCAGAGTTGGCCCAACCCAGTGATCACCGGCGGGAGTGCCCCGGAGGCACCTGGCTGCTACGTCGCGGAGGCCTACCGCCGACGGCCCCTAACCAGACGCAGCCTGGTGGTGCCGTGTTGCATGGACCTCTGGAGGGCCCCTCAAGTGTGGAGGCAGGAACCGGACCCAGGGAGATAACAGAGGGTGGAGCTGTCGGTGGGGCCTCGACAGCGGTGGGGGTGCTGGCTGGCTGTGTGCACCGGACTCATTGGCAGTGGATCTGTGGGCCCTGAAAACCCAGTGTGTTCCACGGTGCCCGGAGTTGGGCCGGGAGACGACGTCTGCGCACCGCGTACCTCGCAGGGGCCCGTGGAGTGGTGCTGGAAGTGCTGAAGCTACCTGCTGGTGGCGGGCCTGGTGGCGGACAGCTCAGAGATCCCTGGTTGGCGACGCTCGAACACTCTGTGGGCCACTGGCTCGAGAGCCCTCGGACTTACGGGAGGTACAAGTGGTACTTCACCTCAGTGCCTAAACCCCGGAAGTGACCCGACAGCGGGGACGGGCTGCCACGTGGTCAGAAATCGCATCACCATGAGGCCTAAAGGGGGGGGGGGCTGGCACCCAAACCAACAAACTGGACAAGTACGCAGTTCCGGTGGGACAGGGACAGACAGGCAGCTCGACAGAAGACCAGGTGAGCCAAAAGGAGCCGTCCCTGACCTCTATAATGGCGGCGATACAGGGGCTGGGTGCAAATCTTGAAACGAAAATTGATAAGATCTCCATAGAAATGAACCTCATCCGAAGGACCTGGGCAAAACGTGGGATAGATCCAAAGCAAACGAATCTGAGATAAAAACGCTGCACGCTTCTTCCAAGGCACTTGAACGCCGGGTGAACGACCTGGTGCACCAGCACCGCCAGTTGGCCCTCAAGCTCGAGGATCAGGAAGGACGGGCCGGAGGAGTAACATCCGAGTAGTGGGAGTTCCGGAAGGGGTGGAGGGGCCCAGCATAGAGCTGTTCCTGGAACATCTTATCCTCACCCACCTCAAGCCCAAGAGATTGTCCAAGATCTTCACGGTGGAGCGTGCACATCGTGCACCGGTCCCAAAGCCCAAACCGGGGGCGCAGCCAAGAACCTTCATAGCTAAAATCCTCAACTATAGGGACCGCGATGCCATCCTCCAAGCGGCAAGGCAAAGAGGCGACCTACAGCATGAAGGAGCCGTGATCCGTTTCTTCCCCGACTTCACTCTGCAGGTCCAGCAGGAACGAAGATCCTTTGTGGGAGTAAAAGCGGCGCTCCGCGAGCGGGGACTCAGATACATGATGTTCTTCCCGGCAAAACTTAAAGTCATCACGGGGGGCAAGTCCCTGTTTTTTACATCGTCGGCAGAGGTCCAGAGCTGGTTGGACAGTACACCCCCGCCCGAGCAGCCGCAGCAAGATCGTAGCTCATGGAGGGAGAACCGCCTCGCCTTGCCTGGGTCAGTGGCGGACAGACTGGATGAGGATGCCCAGAGCCAGCGATCGTGGAGATCGAGATCGGCCAGCCCCAAGTGGGGATCCGGACGAGACACAATGACAGTTGAAGGTGGCGACCACAGGATGGGAACACAGCTGAACTGTAATGTATGACACTGGGTTCGGGGGCTGCTGACATTTGATTCTATTCTTGAACTAGCCCGTCCCTGCTTCAAGGCCCCTTGGTCACTTAAGATTGTACTGAGCGATTCACTGTTCAGGGTACTTACAAGGAGTGGGGGACGGGGTTGGGCGGCGGCTGGAGGTGGGGCCGGTGCGCGTTTCCCCGACAGAAGTTTTTTTACGGGAGGGGGCTGTTTTCCCTCTCTCCTGGGTTGGTATTTGGGCGAAAGGCGCTCTGCTAATTGGGGCAGTGGGTAGTTTGAAACCTACGGAGCAGGGAGCAGGGTGGGGGGTGAAATGTTCAGTTGGGGGGTGAGTCCCTTTGGACTGGGAAGGGGCTGCGGGGGTGTATGGATGCTGGGGTTGGGGAGGGAGTTGGGGGGGGAGTTGGGGGGGGAGGTGAGGGTGGCGGGGGAGGATGCTTGGAAGGGCCACACCAGAAATGTTTTGCTATATGTTTACAGAATGCCTGGAGTTGGGGGTGTTTGGTGGAAGCGGTCACACAGGAAGCACACACCACTAGTCCACATAGGGCGTTACGTCAGAAATGTGTGCTTACGCATGTGCATGAGGTTGGGAATCTTGGGGAGGGTGTTTCAGGAGGATGCATGCACTACTATGAAGTGGGATAAAAGTCTGAAGATAATGAGCTGGAACGTCAACGGGCTGGGGGATAAGCTTAAAAGAACCATTGTACTACAATTTGTCAAGAGGCACCCCCCTGATGTGGTACTCCTGCAGGAGACGTATCTATTAGGCAACATATGTCACGCGCTGAACAGATGGGGCTATTCTTTGGCGGCACATGCCGGCTTCACCTCTGGATCCCAAGGGGTGGGCATTCTGCTTCGTCGCAATCTTCCCCTAGTCATCGACCACACAGATACTGACCCCTTAGGGCGTTTTGTGGCTATTTCGGGCTGATGGGAGGGTTGCAGGATTAATCTGGTTACGGCCTACATTCCGCCTGGTCTTCAAACCCAATCATATCAGGACCTAGGTAAGTTACTCCTTTCCCTCCCAGAGGGACACCTTCTAGTGGGAGGCGATTTTAACGCTGTAGTCTCAGGGACCCTTGACTGAAACCCACCCAAAGACATGCCAATGGGGCACCGGTGGTTATCAGATTTTCTTGAGGCATTTGGTCTCACTGACCTATGGCGCCTCCGCCACCCAAGGGACACTCAGTACACCTTCTTTTCCGGCCCACACAGATCGTTCTCCCGTATAGATTACATACTAACGCCCATGCAGCCCGACACAACGATTCACGAAATTACACATCTCGCAAGGGGCATATCGGACCACTCAACGGTGGTTGCCCACCTCACAGTCGGGGATAGGCAGGGGGGCTGTATTGTGCCAATAAACGCCTGGTACCTGCGCAGCGATGAAATAGGAAAAAGCTCACTCTCTCGATTGACCGGTACTTTGAGGACAATGATGGCACGGTGGCCTCATCAATGGTGCTGTGGGAGGCCTTTAAAACCGTGCTAAGAGGGGAGGCCCTGTCTGCTATTGCCGGACGCCACAGGGAGCGGGAGGAACAAATGGCTACCATGGAGGAAGACCTCCTCGCGCTGGAAACGGCGGCCCAAGTGGGGAGGTGAACCGAGAACAATACACTTGATGGAACTCAAAGCGGCGGAGTACAGGGCCTGAATATATGACCAGGGGAACAAAGCTGGCAAACTAATCGCCTGGCTAGATAAAAAGCAACAGGCTCAGAGGGTGGTGGTAGAACTCAAGACTGAGTCTGGAGAAGTCATTGTGGAGCCCCGTGAGATAGTCAGGGAATTCGCGTCGCACTATCTGAAAGTTTACAGCAGGTGTTCTGACAGGCCGGAAGAAGACTCGACCTCCTTGCTCGCCGACATCTGTATGCCCGTCCTCTCCGATACGGAGCGGGACGTCCTGGAAGCGTCGCTTGCTGTAGAAGAATTGAGCAGGGCAATCAGGGACCTCAAGCCGGGAAAGGCCCTCGGGCCCAATGGCTTGCCGATAGAGCTGTACAAGCTAACGCCTTACGGCCTGAGTCCATACTTAAAGCGAATGTTCGAGGAGAGCAGGGAAAAGGGCGCTCTGCCACGCGACCAGCGTATTGCCACGGTAGTGGCTATCCCAAAAGAAGGGAAACCAAGGGATTCCTGCGCATCTTACAGGCCCATATCTTTGCTAAACGCAGAGCCTAATATCTTGGCAAAGGTACTCGCGAATAGGCTCAAACCTGTCCTTCCCGCTCTGGTCCAACCAGACCAGTCTGGCTTCATGCCCTACCGCAATACAGCGCTCAATCTCCGACGGCTACACGGAGTGCTGGGGCGTTGCCATACCCTCCAGGAAGATGCTGTGGTAGTGTCTCTAGACGCTGCAATGGCATTCAACACGCTCCAATGGCCATACATGATGGAGGTCCTCCGAAAACTGGGCTTTGGACCTAGCTTCATAGGATGGGTGAGTCTCCTTTATTCTGAACCCCTGGCTCAGGTCTCTGTCAATAACAAAACCTCTGAAGTGTTTGCGCTTGAGAGAGGGACAGGACAGGGGTGCCCCCTCTCACCCCACTTTTTGCGCTTTCGTTAGAACCACTAACTGCCTGGATTAGACAGGACCTCTCCCTGAAAGGGATACGCTGGGCTGACGGATGGGAGGACAGGATTTGGCTCTATGTGGATGACATCCTCCTATACCTAACGAGACCTCGTAAGTCCCTTATAGTGGCCATGGACATCTTCACCAGCTTCGGGAGGAATTCTGGATACAGCATCAATTGGGGCAAATCCATACTATATGCCCTGCAGAGAAGCCCTCCAGTCACCCCACGAAACTGCCCGATCACAGTAGCCACTGAGGGGTTCCGTTACCTGGGGATTTTTATCTCCAAGGACAAGACCACCAGATATGAGAGGAATCTCCTGCCGCCCCTGCAACGATTTAAGAGGGACGCGGCCTCCTGGCGGAAGCTTCCTCTGTCCCTCCTTGGAAGAGCGGTGCTCTTCAAAATGATGGCGCTGCCAAGATTCTTATACGCCCTACAGAACTATCCAGACTTGGTCCTGCACTCATATTTCACGGCCATTGAGGCCACGCAGTGGGAGCTGTTGTGGCCTGGAACACCTCGTATATCCCTCCAAAAATTGACCCTGGGGTGGTTTGACGGAGGCATAGCGCTCCCAGACATCCGTAAATACTACTGGGCTACCCACCTCGCAGCCATCAATCAAGGCACATACTGTGACGGTAACGACCCAGGGTATAGCATGGATCGCTGGCTTTTGCTGGGGGGAAACTTCGAGGCGGCGCTCTATTCTAGGCCTAGTCGGTATCAACTCACTGGACCCACGCATCACTCGGTACAGCTGTGGCACATAGTGCAGCGAAAGTTGGGATGGGCTGACACCCTCACGATGGCTACCCCCCTGTGGGACTCAGAGAAGCTGGGAACGCTGGGCCGCACCAAGGGGTTCCGAAACTGGGACCTCATCGGCATCTCCCGCATTCAGGACCTGTGGGGCCCGGAGGGTGTGGTATCCTTCTCATCACTCCAACACACTTATGAACTGGCCCACACAGAGTACTTCAGATACTTACAGGTTAGGCACTCCCTTCAGGCGAACATCCCCGCGGAAACACAGACCCCTGCCTACTCCCCCCTGGAGGATAGACTCCTAGATGGCCACCTCCCCGAACACGCCATCTCACTCACATATAAAAAAATCATTAACAACTCCCCAGAACTGCTGCTGCCCCTCAAAGGGAAATGGGAAGCGGATGGGCTGGAAATAGACAAGGAGAAATGGGGTAATGCACTTGCCTCCCCTAAGGAGGTAGCCATATCGGCCAGTCTGCGGCTAATTCCGCTGAAAATTCTGCACCGAGTATATCTCTCTGGTACTAGACTGCAGCAAATGGGCCGGAGTGCGGATGGGATTTGCAGGAGGGGATGTGGGGAGGTTGGGACTTATTTCCATATACTGTGGGAATGCCCACTGATTAGGACTTATTGGACCCGAGTGACCCATTGTATGCAGGAGGTCTGGGGGGTGGAACTACGAGTGGAAGCAAAGAGGTGCCTCCTAAACATCTGGGAACCCACAGATCTGCCACCCGGGGGAAGCTATGGGCGACATTGGGATTTACCATCGCTAAACGTAACATTGCCAGGCCTTGGGGGACGACCGGCCCTCCTACATTGAGATCCTGGAAGATTGATATTGACTGGTGCATGCTCCGGGAGAAAACGGTGTATGTGGCATGAGGATGTCCGCGGAAATGGATAGAAGTGTGGTCCAATTTGAATGACTATAGAGGCAACATTTGTGAACCCATCCCGAATTGTTCCAACTGACGAACCGCTCACATTGTAAAGGTATTACGATGCACTATTCTGAACATCTTCTGCACTAAATGTATTATGTATGTAATGTGATTCCCCGAAATGCACATGTGAGTGTTATTCGCCTGATTGTGATTACCACCACCTACTGTATGTTTGTTAATAAAATAAATAAAAAATAATTTAAATATAAGAATTCTATGTCCGGGGTAGTGCTGTTGAGGAGGTACATTATATTCCCTGTGTGCCTTAACTCCATTAACATGAGTGAAACATTTAAATGTATTAATGGATTGAAACCATTGTAGGGATTAGATATTTATACATGTTCACATTAATGTTCAGTTGGAATATATAACATGTAATCTTTTGCTCACGTTTTGCACTTATTCTTGATATTCATATTATACATGTGTATGTACAATCATGTGCTCAAGTTCATATTACATGCTCAGCTAACTTAGCCTGACTACAGGCCTCAATTGAAATGCATTAAGCCTTGTGTAACGACCGGGTTCTAGACCAGATGGGATCAGCTCCTGAGAGCCCCTCCAACCCAGCCGGAACGTAACCACCTCCCTCCTCCACCTGGGTACCTACCTGAGGATGGGGAACTCGCAATATACAAGCTCATATCATCAGAAACACCACTAAATCTATTGGGATACTAAGAATACTCACTGATTACTAAGGACATCCATGCCCTACACCACACTCTTACCTCATAGTCTCGCGACCACATGGGTCCAGACTAATCTACCCTGGGGCAGTTCTGATTATCTACCATTACACACTGATTACCCTCAGTGCTCACTCAAGCCCATCTATCTTTAGAGTCCCGTAAGACTGTTCTCTATCTTTAGAGTCCCGTAAGACTGTTCTCTATCTTTAGAGTCCCATAAGACTGTTCTCTATCTTTAGAGTCCCGTAAGACTGTTCTCTATCTTTAGAGTCCCGTAAGACTGTTCTCTATCTTTAGAGTCCCGTAAGACTGTTCTCTATCTTTAGAGTCCCGTAAGACTGTTCTTTTTACACAAGCCACAATCCTGTGGGTATACACACTGACCACAATCAGTGCTCTCACTAACGCCACTTACCAATGACGACCACTTTCCTATGAATACCTTCAGCTCTCTGTCTCTCTATATTGGGAAGTCTCTCTCACTATTCACTAAGGGTTCGCTACTACAATAATATTATGGGATGGCCGAATCACTTAGTGTCAATAATTCCCTAGCTCAAGGGCTCCTCTCTCTCCCTAATTATTCAAAGGCTACTTACCGGATCAGGGGCAGCATCTGTTCTGGCTGTAACCCCTGACTAGAAGGAAAGGTTACCTGTGCTTTAAGAATAGAAGACACTCACTGTATGATTACCTGATTAGAACGCTCTCTATCATAAGAACAACACATGCACACTAGTTCACTAAGAACTGGGGTATCTTTATTACAATAACAATAGAAAAGGATTCATATACAGATCTGCGGGGTCTCTATGACTAACAGGGACTTTAACACACCGCTGAAAGAAAAGGATTAGACATAGAGTATGAGGACAAGGTTATCTGCGGGGTCTCTTGATTAACAGGAACTTTAACACACAGCTGAAAGAAAAGGATTAGACATACAATAGCCTAGGGAATAAAGACAAGATTAAGGTGTAAGTGTAAAGCGGACTAGTTTAGACTACCTCACCTATTAGAAGGAAGATTTCTCTCTGTCTCTGGTGGGATCAGGGCTCTCTCTGTCTCTCCCTCCGTCACCACAGCTTCACGCCTATGGCTCAATTACTTCAGCTTACAGCCTCAACTCCTCCATCTGCTTTAATGCATTCTGATAGTCTCTCTCTCCAGCATCTGCCTTCTTTCTCCATTCCAGAAAACCAATAGAACTGCACTGCACTCTGCAGCTCCAGCAGACATCCTACTCTCCACTCTTCAAGAACCAAACTGACCACTCCTCCTCTTCTGCACTTCGCTGATATGGATTCCTCTCTCCTCATGGAAATTTCCAACAGAGGGCTGCCTCCCACCGAATTCCTGTGCTAGCTCCAGAGCTCTTTGCGCAACCGCAGTGGCCATCTGCATGTTACGTCTGGGCCCAAGAGACAAACACATTCTTCCGATAAGAACCAGTCCTGGCTGGTTTTCCCCTAGCACACAACAGCCTTAACTATAAACATTACCTTTCCCCTTAAAGCATCTCAGCTCTGCAGGGATAGAAAGCAAAATGGAGTCTCTCTAGTTCTGGGCCTTGTAGGCCTGAGAAGGATGAAATAACCCTTAGCTCTGTAATATAAAGTCAGAACCACAGGATCCACCCTCTACTATAGGCAAAATAATGAAAGGCAAAGCCAATAGGCAATAGATGGATTCGAGTAAGGGATCTATCATCATATAAAGCAGCTATCCTCTTCTAGGTCTGGAAGAAAGGGCTTAAAAGGGCCAACACATCTAAGAATACAGATCCTAGATGTGAGCAAGCTTAAAGTCTGTATCACTCCGAAATAGAGCCAAAAAGCCTGTCAAGACATTCCACCCTTAGACTTTATCTTGCGAACATCTATAAACAACAACATCCAAGTAAACAAACATCAACATAATTTATCAACAAAACCAAAAACCAAAAGGCTCTCTAAAATAAATGACAACTTAAGGAAATTCCACCTGAAACTTGATGTAGGGAATACAAATCTAATAACCAACTGAAAACAAATCAAAGCACCCTTGACCTGAATGCTGAAACATATCTAAGATTGATCTGATAACAACAGAAACCAACCAAAGCACCCTCGAACTAAATGTGCCTCAACTTCTAGTGATAACTGATAAAATCTATTGATGTAGGGACATGTATGTAGAATGAAAACAGCAAGGGGCCTAAATGGGGCCTACCTACTTCGGTCAACTTAAGAACTAAATGTACCTCAACTTCTAATGATAAAACAACAAAGGGCCTACATGAGGCCTACCTATTTTGGTCAACTTAAGAACTAAATGTACTTCAACTTCTAATGATAACTCATGAAATCTATTGGTGTAGGGCCATGTGTGTGGAATAAAAATAACAATGGGCCTAAATGAGGCCTACCTACTTTGGTCAACTTAAGAAAGAATTTGGTGAAATCTGACAAATAAACATGACAAACGGTCCTCAAGGTCTGGGCAAACATTACTAATAGATGTAAGACATAATCTTACTAAAAGACACAACTCCCAGGACAACTTAAAGTTTAGGGTGACCACCCTTGGAACTAATCCCACTGTTCTAAGTAAGAGTTGATGAAACAAAGTGAAAGTGGAATAACAGGAAAATAAGGATAACCCCATTCCTACAAAATAGCTGTTGTAGCACTATGCTTATCAAGAATGAAATCAGAAAAAAGTTATCTAAATGTGGTGTATATATAAAAGATAAATTTGAACCATGCCAAAGGCAATAGGTAAAGGACACAATATCACAAAACAGTTAGCACCTAGTTTCTCACTGTATCACACTGTGGAACACATGTGTGCACCACCAGTTAAAACATTGTGTACTCTTCCATTGGCAAGACTGTTTTGCAGAAAACAGGAAAACTATGAAATAGGTGAAAGATAAACCAGTGTAAAGTCAATCTGTAATAGCATAGCATACTAAAATCAAAATATCATGTATCACAGGGCATCATATAACTAAAGCAGCTCACTGATTATACATAGCACCCTATGACATTCAAACAATTTCATTTGCATATATCAAAAGGAATCATTAAACCAAATGCCTAATCATAAATGTGGCACTGCATAAAATCAAAACCATGAGAAATTTTCAATTGGGGCCTGTTTGTGGTAATTGCAAAAGTGGCATAATGTCCATCTGAAATAGAAGAATGCAGGCCAAAAAACAACATTGCAGATTCCTTTTGTGGGAAACATCATAACCAAATAAAAATGAGTTCTTTTAGCATAATTTTGGGGTTCAAGGCAGTCAATTGTGGATTCATCAGTGTAGGTCACCACCCTTCATCTTCATCTGTATCCGGTGGCAAGGAAGCACTTCCTCCGATCTGGTCATTAGTCACCAGCTTCCGCCGTTCATCCGCCACCAATCCGGTCTGGTCTGGTTCCATCTTCCAAAAACAACAAACTAACATAAAAAATGAAAACAAAAAAGTAAAATAACAAAGGGAGTGGGAGGGGGGTGGGCCGACGCACACACCAAACACCACAACCCAACAACCTGAAACGAAAAAATAAGTATCATTAATCTAGCAAAAATAAATTTTCCATTTAAAGAGCACCCCAAGTGCTTTTTATTGTCGAAAGAAACCTCCTAATTTATAAAAACAATTATTCTAAATTTAAGGAATGATTTAAATCATATTCTTTTAAATTTGTTTGGGCAAAATCCAATTTGGTCATACACAGCCAGAAGGGCTGGGGCCCTAGCTACTCTCAACTCATCCGAGAAACAGCCCCTCCCTTCAGAAAGATGTTTGCGCTCAGAGTTTTGAATCCGATCCAATCAAAATAAGCAGAAGCCAGGCTACAGTGCGATGTAATTTTGAATCACTGCCAAGTGCTGATCTCATTGCAGGAGCAAGGCTGCTGCCAACCATTCTGTCCAAGCATCTCTAATCTCTAGTCAGGGAAGCTCACTTAGGCCTACTGTATTTATCTAACTCCAAGGGCCAAGCGTCTGCCAATTATTCTGCATGTGCAAGGATCCCTTATCTGAAGGCAATGAAGCTGTCTGCGCCGACAGCAAGGAAGAGCGACTTGACCCCCCCTTACATAAACATTTCTCTGCGGAAAGAAATTGGAATATAGCCAAGAATAACAAGCTGGCTCTCGCTGCTCTCAGAAGTTACCCACTGGGCCTCCTCCCTTACAAAGCTCCGAGCTGAGAACTGGTGCCTGGCTCATATCAGTCAAGGTCATTTCAAATTCTCTGTAACTCAAAACACATCTGTTCCCAGGCCAGAGAGCTAACCATTATTCTCTAACTAACCGAAGCAAAATTAAAACGTGATGAAAAGCATCCTAAAATCAGTAATTAATAAGGACATATTTTTTGCAACTAAGTCACATGCTAGCATTTTAAAATAAATCTATCATAAAAACAGCTACTGGCTGAAAGGGAAAAAATAATTAGATGCAAACACATTTCATACTTCTTTTTGAAAATAACAACATGTAATTTTGCATTACATAACCAAGAATTTATAATTTAGAGTGCAAGCACTTCTATTCTATTTATTAAAAAGGGCCAGATTCAACATCATTTATTTTTCAAATAGCCAGTTTTCTAACTGAGTGGGTTAACCTTCACACGCTATTCTAAGGGGCAGCTTGCATTGGAAAAAATAATAATCATGTATAATTTCTAGAACACACATTTTATTTTTAAAAGCACACGGTTGCCTTTCACTAATTAAAAGCACATTCTATGATGGGTCTGTTTTTATATTTTCGTTCTTCACAACCGCTAACGCACTAATTCTAAAACACTGGTTCGTGTGCCATCCACAGCTGAAAACCCTTATCTCAATCCGACTGGTTGATTTATAACTTTCCGACCTTTAAGTCAGACACATTAAATAATGTGTTCCAAGGCAAACCCACACAAATACGTGGACGCATTTCAAATAAAATGTTAAATGAACATAGCTTTTCTCTCTAAGCAAGATGTTACCATTCTGTCAGCAAGCTGACAAAGCACATAGGCAGAACCCAGCAACCAATGAAAGTCAAATCAAACCATCATTCATCTAAACAATCACCGACTTTTAGTGTCAGCTCACATAACCATGCATGTTAAACAGCATGTTAAAATAAATACTGCCGTCACAATTCAAGATATTAACCCTTTGGCAGCTCAAACACAATCATTCCCCAATGTCTGCAGTACATGGGAAATTCAAGAACGTATCACTCCACGTTTTCAAATAACACGCGCGCACATCTACAAAACATTTTCCCAAGCATTTGAAAGAGATCCAGCTCTCTCCTGCCTAACGCAACAATAACATGCTCTGTACAAGCCATATCAACATGGCGCTATTCACAAGCCATATTCACAAGAAAGTCAACAAGTTCAAAAAATGACACGCTCTTCACAAGGAATATATTCAAGGCGCAATTCACAATGAATACAGCAAGTCAAAATAAGAACATGCTCCTCACAAGCCACAATTACATGGTGCTATTCACAAGCCATATTTACAAGAAAGTCAACAAGTTCAAAAAATGACATGCTCTTCACAAGGCATATATACAAGGCGCAATTCACAAGGAACACAGCAAGTCAAAATGAGAACATGCACCTCACAAGCCATAATTACATGGCGCTATTCACAAGCCATATTAACAAGAAAGTCAACAAGTCACAATAATGACATGCTCTTCACAAGGCATATATACAAGGCGCAATTCACAAGAAACACAGCAAGTCAAAATGAGAACATGCACCTCACAAGCCACATTTACATGGCGCTATTTACAAGGAACTCCACAAATCATATTACATTGAACACATTTCACATTGCACAGCATAAGCAAACGCAGCAAGCAATTTAATGGGCAATTTAAAAGCATTTTTCACACACATTTGTACAATTGGACCATCACAAAGATGTAATTGGCTCCCTCATGTAATGTCACCCTTCAAGCCTGACAGTTCAAACACCAAGATGAAAAGCATTTCTTCCACCCTGCATAAGTCAAATGCCATGATGTACTGCAATCTCCTTACACTGCAACTGTTCAAGTCCATAGGCCAATTTTCGTGCCAAGTGCAAACCATCAAGATAAAAACAAATACAGCGCACACAGGCTTCGTAAACTGTTCGTCGACGCCAGATGTAACGACCGGGTTCTAGACCAGATGGGATCAGCTCCTGAGAGCCCCTCCAACCCAGCCGGAACGTAACCACCTCCCTCTTCAGGACCCATCTATCCAGGCACCTGGGTACCTACCTGAGGATGGGGCACTCGCAATATACAAGCTCATATCATCAGAAACACCACTAAATCTATAGGGATACTAAGAATACTCACTGATTACTAAGGACATCCATGCCCTACACCACACTCATACCTCATAGTCTCGCGACCACATGGGTCCAGACTAATCTACCCTGGGGCAGTTCTGATTATCTACCATTACACACTGATTACCCTCAGTGCTCACTCAAGCCCATCTATCTTTAGAGTCCCGTAAGACTGTTCTCTATCTTTAGAGTCCCGTAAGACTGTTCTCTATCTTTAGAGTCCCATAAGACTGTTCTCTTTCTTTAGAGTCCCGTAAGACTGTTCTCTATCTTTAGAGTCCAGTAAGACTGTTCTCTATCTTTAGAGTCCCGTAAGACTGTTCTCTATCTTTAGAGTCCCGTAAGACTGTTCTCTATCTTTAGAGTCCCGTAAGACTGTTCTTTTTACACAAGCCACAATCCTGTGGGTATACACACTGACCACAATCAGTGCTCTCACTAACGCCACTTACCAATGACGACCACTTTCCCATGAATACCTTCAGCTCTCTGTCTCTCTATATTGGGAAGTCTCTCTCACTATTCACTAAGGGTTCGCTACTACAATAATATTATGGGATGGCCGAATCACTTAGTGTCAATAATTCCCTAGCTCAAGGGCTCCTCTCTCTCCCTAATTATTCAAAGGCTACTTACCGGATCAGGGGCAGCATCTGTTCCGGCTGTAACCCCTGACTAGAAGGAAAGGTTACCTGTGCTTTAAGAATAAAAGACACTCAAGCTCCAGAAGAGACTCCAGCGGATCCAAAACGCCTCAGCCAGACTCATCCTCGACATCCCACGTTCCAGCCACATCTCCGGACATCTGAGAGACCTTCACTGGCTCCCCGTCAACAAAAGAATCACCTTCCGCCTCCTCACCCACGCACACAAAGCCCTACACGACCAAGGCCCGAGCTACCTCAACAGCCGAGTCAACTTCTACGCTCCCAAACGCCACCTCCGATCAGCCAACCACGCCCTCGCCGCCGTCCCCCGCATCCGAAGAGCGACTACAGGAGGAAGGTCCTTCTCCTACCTGGCCGCCAAGACCTGGAACTCCCTCCCGTCCGACCTGCGCCTGACCCAAGACCACCTCTCCTTCAGGAAGAAGCTGAAGACCTGGCTGTTCGAGCAGTAGCGGCACCCCCCCCCCAGCGCCTTGAGACCCTACGGGTATGTAGCGCGCTTTATAAGTGTATTTGATTGATTGATTGATTGACTGTATGATTACCTGATTAGAACGCTCTCTATCATAAGAACAACACATGCACACTAGTTCACTAAGAACTGGGGTATCTTTATTACAATAACAATAGAAAAGGATTCATATACAGATCTGCGGGGTCTCTATGACTAACAGGAACTTTAACACACCGCTGAAAGAAAAGGATTAGACATACAGTATGAGGACAAGGTTATCTGCGGGGTCTCTTGATTAACAGGAACTTTAACACACAGCTGAAAGAAAAGGATTAGACAAACAATAGCCTAGGGAATAAAGACAAGATTAAGGTGTAAGTGTAAAGCGGACTAGTTTAGACTACCTCACCTATTAGAAGGAAGATTTCTCTCTGTCTCTGGTGGGATCAGGGCTCTCTCTGTCTCTCCCTCCGTCACCACAGCTTCACGCCTATGGCTCAATTACTTCAGCTGACAGCCTCAACTCCTCCATCTGCTTTAATGCATTCTGATAGTCTCTCTCTCCAGCATCTGCCTTCTTTCTCCATTCCAGAAAACCAATAGAACTGCACTGCACTCTGCAGCTCCAGCAGACATCCTACTCTCCACTCTTCAAGAACCAAACTGACCACTCCTCCTCTTCTGCACTTCGCTGATATGGATTCCTCTCTCCTCATGGAAATTTCCAACAGAGGGCTGCCTCCCACCGAATTCCTGTGCTAGCTCCAGAGCTCTTTGCGCAACCGCAGTGGCCATCTGCATGTTACGTCTGTGCCCAAGAGACAAACACATTCTTCCGATAAGAACCAGTCCTGGCTGGTTTTCCCCTAGCACACAACAGCCTTAACTATAAACATTACCTTTCCCCTTAAAGCATCTCAGCTCTGCAGGGATAGAAAGCAAAATGGAGTCTTTCTAGTTCTGGGCCTTGTAGGCCTGAGAAGGATGAAATAACCCTTAGCTCTGTAATATAAAGTCAGGACCACAGGCTCCACCCTCTACTATAGGCAAAATAATGAAAGGCAAAGCCAATAGGCAATAGATGGATTAGAGTAAGGGATCTATCATCATATAAAGCAGCTATCCTCTTCTAGGTCTGGAAGAAAGGGCTTAAAAGGGCCAACACATCTAAGAATACAGATCCTAGATGTGAGCAAGCTTAAAGTCTTTATCACTCCGAAATAGAGCCAAAAAGCCTGTCAAGACACCTTGCCAGCATATTCTTTCCTTTTTTGCAGGTGTAGTATCATGATGCTCATTAGAGAAAGACTTACTGTTTGTATTAGACTGCTGATAGTGAGGCCTGGCGGGAAGAACTTGGCAGTGAACAGGTAATATTAATGATCGAAAGAGGTCTTGCATTCATCATGTGCTAGGGTGGTGAGACGTTCAAGGTTGAGAACTACAGTCCAAGTTTCAATGCAATGCAAAACTGAAGGGATGTTGCAGGCGTTTTCTTGAGTAACGAGTTGGTTGGTTCCTGGTGGTGTGAAAGAGAAAAGGAAGTTTCTGAATCTCCTGTTATTTTTTTAATTTGGTGTTCTCACAGTTAGAGAAGTCAAATTCCCTTTAGACTTCGAGAGGAGCAGACCTCTCTGATTGCCTCGTTCTTATGAATGTGGAGCTTTAGACTAAACACTTAATTCCAAGACTTCTACTGAAGTATAATCATGCTGACACCTTCTGTGAATCCAAAATAGGAACCCTAGGCAGATATTCCTGTAGCCAATTCATATTTAGAAGAGATAAGGGAAGTTTCTTTATGGAACACCTGTTTGCTTAAATTTATTTATTGATTGTTGTGGATATCATTATTCTGTATCTTATCTAATTACAATATATTTTACTGGGATATTTCAGTTTATCTGCAGTACTGTTATATCTTTTGAACTTATTTTTAGTTTGCCTATATACTGGATTAATTTGTAGTCCAAAATAAAAGCCTTTTAACCATATTTGGCGATTCTTGTTTTTTATTGTTGGGTCACTTTGACTTCACATGCTAGAAATGTATTGTTAATGTCTTCTCTCATGCAGTGCTTCATGTCAACCAACAACGGTCCATACGACCAATGGGGAAAAATCTTTTACTTTACTAAGAGATTGAGGTGTACGTAACAGCGAGCTGTCAGATGGTATCACTTTGGATGGTTGGGTACTGTAGCAAAAGGAGCTAGAATACCCCTCTGGATATTCTAGACTTGCCCAAGTTCTTAAAACCCATGTCTCGATTCAGAGGCTCGGCGGAGTTCCAACGGTTCCGAAAAGAGTTGTAACGGTGAGTATTAATAGGTTGCGCATTGTAATCATGCATGTCAAGTTGAGTATTTTGTGAAGATTGTGCGGTGTGATGCAGTGATGTTTTAATTGTTGTATAGATGTGAAAGCGCTTAATGCTGAGCAGTTGAAGTTGTTATCAGGCTGCACGTAGCCCAAGATCCCGGGATACATGTGATTACGCCTGCGTTGTAATTTGTCTGCTAGGTTTTGTGGTGTCAGTCATCAGGACGCTACTCAAGACCTGGCTATTCGAGCAGTAGCAGCAGCCCCCCGAACTCCTAGCACCTTAAGACCCTCACGGGTGAGTAGTGCACTCTACAAATTTCCTGATTGAGTGATTGAAAGGTACCATTGGCTGCCCAACTGAGATAGGGACATTTAACTTTGTGTAAGTGAATAGAAATTGGTGCAGTGGATCCTGTTGCGCAAAGGAGTAATTGCATTCATCTGGGGTCATTCCTCCCTGATTGGGATTTCACTTTCATTTATGTCTGTGTAGGCCGGAAACTATTCCTCCAGACCATTTCTTGTGTGATTGAATACTTTGAATACTTTAGTGGAGCAGGCAAATGTTATTTGTTCAAATCGTTAGTGTTTTGTTTTATGCTTGCTTAGTGTTGAGAAAAGGATGCACTCGTAAAAATTGCAAAGAAGGTTGAACCGCTGTGAGGAGTGAAAAGTACGTCATAGGGTGCCGAGCTGGGATTGGATGGTTGGTGTCACTGCCACACTGTCATTGGTTGATTACATTACGGAGTGCCACACTGGGAATGTAACATAACCTGTTTTGGGTATTCCTTAGTAACCCGCTTAGCAGCATGCCTTTCTAGAGATATTCCTGAGTGAGCAGGGAGATATACTTAAAACAATATATTGGGTCAAATAAACCATAGGATACAGAGTGCGGGTCACTTTCTGGTCACTATTCATTCAATCAAATCTTTTGCGTGAATACATTTTATTAATCATGGTCTATTGGGAAACTCATCACATAAGGTAATTCAACCCAAATATAGTCACACAAGTATACCAGGAACACTTGAGCAAGAAAAGGACTGCAGGTTCTATCCTGCTGTCTACCTGTTGAAAGGATTTCACTTCTGAACTTTTATTTTCAATTATATTGTCTTATTTGAGAAGATAGATGCTTTAGTTTCATTTAATTTAATTTTGTATTGTTCAGACATTTTACCGATTCAGTTAGAGCCCCAAGGAGGATTTGTATTGAATCTTCCGCCTTTATGCTTACTAGAAGTAAGACTCACTCTTGATCCATGCTCACCATCTACTGCAAGTCGATGTAATGACTTGTGTAGTAATGGCATTGCGTTGTAACAACGCGGTCGTTGTAATGACTGTGTTGTAATAGCATCGCGATGTGACATATGTAACTAGGTGAGTGAAACCATCAATAGATCATAGTCAGTGATTTCTATGAGAGAGTTGTGTCTATTGCGTTTCTCCTGTTCTAATGTTTATTTTTAGTGGGACTTTAATAAAACTTAAGAAATGGGCAAGATAATTGTGATTGATATTTGTCTGAAAGTGTTTTGGGCAGAGTGGCTGTGATATATTTTATTGCTTTCAAGAAATGTTTTTCACCGTTAACATGAATAAATGATGTTCAGGTATATGTACATTATCTGTTTAGTTAAACTCAAATTACTTCAATTCTAAAATGAAAATAAAAAGAATATTTCTAAGTTGCATAGTCTGCTGCGAAACATGTATTGGCTGAAAGTTGTCGAGTTGTCTCTCTACACATTAGAGTGTGACTAAGCTATCTTTATGTTGTTACCATGGATGTTTGCTACCAGAATTAACCCCTTAACCGCAGAGCAAATTCTCCAGCAGTGCGGGAGAATTAAAGAATGGGCGGGGCTGAGTACGGCCAACCGACGTGCGCAGCACCAGGGATGCAGTGCTTGCGTCGGCCATTGGCCGACGCAAGCACCAAACGGGAATGTATAATTTAAAAGAATATATAGTTTATACATAAGAGTTCTATATTTCATATAAAATGAGTGAACCTTACTGATGTATTTTAGATTAGTCTATGCTCCCAACAAATATTGTAACTATTGTCAAAATTTATAAGCCAGATAGGGCGACTGGCTTTTATTGTGCCAGCTAGCGCTGGGCCTGCTGATCTGATTGCCTTAAATCTCTATTGCCAAGCTGAGATTGGTTGTTAGCACTGAACAAGAACTATAGCTAAAGAAATTATTTCCTTGTTTGAATGAGAATTCTATCTGTATTTGTTGGTATTATTGCAGAAAAATGAAATGTTTAGGGCATTTCGAGATTTGATTAGGGGAGATATGAGAGTCCCTGTTCGAGAAAGAGAAGAGGCACAGTCAAAAGGCATGGTAGGTCATTATAGTGCCAAAATGTGGGGCTCCACACATGCATTTGGCTGAGTCAATGGCATAAGATCACTGACAAAGAAAGTGCCACCATGTTACCACGCAATGGCACATTTAATTTGAGAATTATTGAGAATCTGAGAAGGCTATTTTTCGAGATGAAGTGTCCCCCTAGACCCGCACAGTATGAGGCACTTAATGCCTGGAAACGTGCAGCTCATGTTAAAAAAAAGAGAAATATCAGGATAGAGTCAGAAAGGCAGTGCATAGCTGTGGGATGCAGAACATCAACAATGGAGAGCTGACATAATTGAAGAAACTACCTTATACCCAGATGAGGGAGGAACCTCAGAAAGAGAAGAAGAAAAAGAAAACATAGGTTAAAGTAGAAAGTGCAGCGAAAGGACTTCATAATCGTGCCTGCTGACTATCACACAGTCTGCAATGGTCCACACACAACTACTGGTATAAACATGGGACTGAAACTTCCAGCAAGAGTGCCAAGACTTCCTTGCCAGAACCAGTAGTAACCAGAGACACTACCTGTGCTCCATAGTTGTAGTATTCACCAGCAACTCTCCTAGTCAGCTTTGGACACAGGCACTTGGGAACTTCAACCAAGACAGTCAGGAGGTGCTGCTTGGACTCTGTTTTGAGGGCTGACTGACTGCTCAGCAGCGGCATTGTTGGTGCTTTTGCATGAGGGAGGTGCTGCTCATGAAAGAGGTCTCGAAGGAGCTGAAGCAGAATGAGGAGAAAACGCCTGCTGCAGCAGCAGGGTAGTGCCCGCATTGTTCCGCAAGAGTGATGCCCAGGAGTCCAAAAGTGCCCCAGTAGGGCTGAAAAAACGGCGTGCCCCCCATATGAGGAGAATAGTAAGGAATTAGAGTCTATCCATGTTCCATTGTGAATCAGAACACCCTAAAGTCATGAGGTGCTAGAAGAAGCGAGTCCATGGACATACCTCAGGAAAAGTAAAAGTGCCAGAGGAAAACCTGTATCAATTGATAGGCCTGGCCCAGTACCCAAGTAACTCACCGTTATGATGAGGGAGGGGCCCCTAGAGTGTTTGGGGGTGGTTTTTGAGACTGGCCACAAGGAATATCCCTGTTTAACTACAACCTTCTCTTCTAGCTGTATACTAACACGTCCATTGTACCAGTTGTCATCACCATACATACATCCCTATACTAGACCAGGTAACAGGCATGCAATGCCCATTGGGCTAAAATGGCTTCAGCCCCTCAACCCCTTGTGTATCTTAGCCCCGGCTTCTGCAGCTTTCAGGACACACAACAATCTTTAGCTGATGTGTCCTGGGCTGCACTGGAGATGGGGCCTTTATGAAAACCTCATGTTTCCAAAGTAATTAAAATGCATTAAAACAGTGGGAACTCTGATCCTGAATTCAGTGTTGGTAGAGCTAGAGATGTGGCTAAAGTATGAATGAAATATTCTGCAACAGTTATGTCGACCTTTCCTCTTCAGGCAACTACATACAAAATGTAAAGCACACACCCTAAATATAAACTAAATCTCAAAATAAATGGTGGAAAATGCATCCTATAATGCACTGAAATCTGATTTGTTAATGTCTGTGTGTAACCAGACAGGCACGCAACCGAATCATGGTTCAGGAATCAGTAGAATAATCATTTGTATTTATAGTGCTACAAGGTACCAGTCGGTGACTAAAAGTGCTGTGGATATGATGGTGCTGAACAATATGCAAAGTGATTAAGGGGCAGATGTACTCATTTTTCGTGCCACCCAGCAACTACAGTTGTGCTGTGTTGCACAAAAAAGAGAGAGAAGAACAGCACCACATATACTAAAATGTGGCACACAGTGCCATACCTATTAACCCCTTGGCCGCGGCCGTAATTCTGCCACAGCCGTAATTCCGCCTGTTCGTTGGGAGGCAGGGGGGGTCGCGCGGCGCCGCCATGCTTGTGACGGAACCACTCCATCACGAGCCACGGGCGTGCTGTGCTTATGACGGAGTGGTTCCGTCACGGCACCGACCACTCACTAATTCGCCCGCACAGGCGGGGAATCAGTGCCGCGTGGGCAGAGATGCCGCGGTGTGACGGAACCACTCCGTCATGAGCACAGCGCGCCCGTGGCTCGTGACGGAGTGGTTCCGTCACTAGCATGGAAGGAGTTAAGATTTGGCACTATTTATTTCTCTCCCTGCACTGGTGCACTTTAGGCTGACATGCCCCAATACAGACACATTAGTACTGGTGCATTGTTGTGGTAGGCATAGGTTTTGCATAGAACAAGATACTATGCTTTGACATAGTTTAGCTCTTTTCCCACTTAGTGTGTGTGCTGTAAAGTGCCACTTACATGCGAAGTGGGTACAATTTGAAGAAATAAAAATATTTATCCAAGTTAAAGCCAGACTCAAAGGTGTTAGGAGATAAGACTTTGCTTTCAAAAGCATGTGTGGATGAATGGGAACCCCAATACACCATCCATTGTACGCTGCCTTGACACAAACCAAAGCTGGCTCTCCTTTGATTTACTTCAGGGCCAGTTTCTAGCACAAATTGAAATTAAATCTCAAATCAATGGTTTGCACCGGTTTACGTCACTTTTATGATACCAACCAGGCACAAATTGTTACTAAATCTACCCCTATTTATTCAGCGTACAAAAGTGTGTTAAAAATATATTTTTTGTAATATGCAATCACATTGTGCTTAGTGCAATAAAAATGTTATTAAGTTTTAATTAGAAGGACACACTCCAGAGTGCAGCTAATAACACCTTTACATTACCTCTAAAAAGAATAAACCTTTGTCACCATGTAGTCTCAAAAGACTCCATCAATTAAAGCCATACACTGGCACCCTTTAGATTTGCTGATTAACCAATTGCACACATTTACATTTCTTTCTGATAGCAGCCCCCACCCCTCCCGACAAGAAGGTTTGTTTATTCTTTTAATCTCTGCCTCTCCCTTTGCTTAACAGAACTGGAGACCCCCCTACCCTCTCCTTTCAGCCGTTCTGGAATGGTTATCTTATTTTGTTTTTAAAAAAGTATGAAACTGGTAATGTGAAAAAAAAGAAATTGGGAATGCTGTTCCCAATATATAACCCGCACTTCAACACTGATGTCTTCTAAAAGTCATTTACTGGTAGAGGAGGCTTTGGTTGTTTTTTCCCCATGCCTCATGATGTTACGCTCTCTCTGGGTACTCAGCCCACCTACAAGATGTTCCATAAAAGCCATGGGCATTGATTGGGAACTATGCAGAGCGTAGTTCCCACTGTGGAAATCTGTTCCACACAATTATAAAAGGTCCAGTGTTCCTGCACCCAGATTTACTAGGTGCAGGAACAATGAAGCTGGTTTTACCAACTGGAAAATCCAGCAGGTAAAATCACTGTCAGAAAAAAATGCATTGCAGCAAGGAACTTTTATGACACCTTGCCAAACCTCAGACTAGTCATGGGGGGAGAGCATTATATGCCCCCCCCCCCAGCCAGCCAACATTCTGCAGTTCACCCTTCACCCTCATTACACCTCCCTTCACCCAGCCTTAAATCAGCCCCCTGCACACCAATACCACAGCATCCTGCACACTTTTACCTCTTGCAGAAAACTAATGCGGCATTTGCACCCTACAGTACATTGCAATTTGTATCCGGGGCTAGTGTGGGCTGCTTAAAGTGGCGGCAGATGGTTCAATATGGATGAAGGCCTCGTTATCACATCCCACCGTATCTATAACTGCACAGGAGGGTGAGTTATCACAGTTTAACATTCAATAAAACGAACAAGAATGCAAGATTCCATCATATCTTGCATGTATAGGTTTTCAATACATTTAGTGGGTGCCCTCAGGCACTAAATACAGGACTGCT
The DNA here is from genome assembly GCF_964263255.1 of Lissotriton vulgaris. NCBI lineage: Eukaryota > Metazoa > Chordata > Amphibia > Caudata > Salamandridae > Lissotriton > Lissotriton vulgaris. Next base: position 1,854,743,366 of record NC_141693.1, on the reverse strand, counting down.
GCCAAATTTTAGAGGAAATGTAGTAGAAATGATGGGGTGTGGCTCTTGTCCTTTGGAGATGGAGCATTCTCACCAGGGGTCTGGTCCATGACCTATGGGTAGACTGAGAGATAGCTCAGCTGTGTGAAGCCTCAACATATAATTTATGTCTAACCACAAAACACACCTCTTCCACCTAAAGCTAACACTTCTATGACCAGTTTCTCAGGGTGCATTGTAAGATAGATGTAGAATTTTGCTAGTGTGTTTTTTTTTCTCCGGGAGGTTGTATATGCAGTGGCAGTACACCAGAACTCCCCATGTGTAGGCTTGGCATCCTGTGCCCTGCCTTTTCAAACTAGTGTAGTTTGGAAGCAATAATGCCTGTGTGTGAAACCTTATTCTGCTGCCAAACTAAGCCTGGGGTTGTCAAAAGTAGCATAACTGTGATACTTGATTTAATATGTTACCAACGCAATAGCAATGCACAATGAATACACAACTTTGTGAAATCCTTGTCCCAGTGTTACAATTAAAACTGGTGATCATGTTGTCTGCCTTGCTTCAGCCTTGTAACCCCCTTCTCTACCCAGTCCAGGCTAATTGCTGTAATTATTATAGACCGGGACAATCATGTTATAGAATAGGGTCACTCTTTTCAAAGAAATTTTAGAGAAATTTGCAACAAATGCTGCATTTTACAATACTGTGGCTTCAGAAAAAAATTAAAAGTATGGTTGTTGGTATTATAACATAGGCTAGTAATTGACCTCCTTGCAGGACATTTCCCAGCAGACACACTTTTTTATATATTTTGGAGCTTGAAGGAATACACTTGTGGTTCGTATGCTAGAACTTCAATTGTTGAAAAGTTATCTGGAGGTAACTACATTTTTTGTCAGTTCTTCAAGCTGTTTGCGTCCCCCATGGATGTACTCAGTCGTCTCATATGAGAACTGCTTTAGGTTTGGTGACGGAACATCTATTTTTATTTTTATTTTGAATAGCGTAGATTCCTGTCAGATTAATCAAGGTCTGGTAATATTGCCAACTAATTGGCACTCACTTTCAATCTCAGGAGAATTGGGAGCAGCATTAGGAATCAAACCTGAGACTTGCCAGTAACACATCACGCTAACCAACCAAGCCCAATGTTCTTCCGCAAACCACCATTAAATGCAATGTCCTGATGAGCAAACTGAAACCTTACCTTTGTTTATCAGTCAAACAAGACAGACTTTCTGAAGATGAAATTGGAATTATTTCTGGAGCTCCTCATTTCACAGGATTCATTTTAGGGAGAATTGGCAGAAAAGCTCATTGTCCTAAAATAACTTTGCTGAACCTGATTCTAAAGTGCTTCGCGCAATAAACAGACCACGCAGTGTGTCAGCGTAAAAGGCCATTTTATTAGACCAGGCTGCGTAATCTTTACATAACAATAAACATCAACAGTAAATAACATCAAACCCCCACTCACACTCCCCTCTCATCCGTTTCACCCGTTCCACCTCATCACAAACTACTACATGCCATAGACCGACCCAAACCACACCTCCAACTGCCGGGTGGGTGGGAGGCCTTTTGCTACCCTCCCGATGGAGCCAGGCGCAGGAAGAGGAAGTTCCCTTCCTCCCTTGCGCCTTATACCCACCCCCTAAACCCCTCCCCTTCCCCTGCCTGTCCTATCCCTGCGCGAAAGACCCCGGGGGAAGATTAGTCTGCGACTTTGCTTCCCCCGGGGCCCGGCATTTGGTTGAAACCTATAGAAGCTGCTTTTCGGTTGCCTCCCTCGTTTCCATTTTCAAAGATCTCAGTCAGTGGCCTATAAAACATTGTCAAATCCTCTAAAACATGTTTGTTATAATCGTACCATGTTTAAATGGTATGTTTAAAGTACCCAAATGTAGCTCTTATTTTATATTAGCTCGAAGGAAAGCTCTGCCTTATTGTTTAAAGTGTTAGCCCCGCCTTCATTGGTTGACCTATCAGTCCCCCTCAGCCGAAGTTGAGGTCCAGTTGCGCCCCCTGCCAGGCAAATAATAGAATGAACTGGCTGCAAGCACCAGCAGAATCACATCCCAAACATAACACATAAATAAATGGAGACCGAATAATATTTGTAATAGATTGTTAAAAGACGAAACTAACCAAGTGGTACTATATCAGCACCTATGCATAATCTGCACAAAACCACATTTACATGACGAGAATAAACTAACAGCCTGACACTTCAACAAAACGGTCCTGAAAACGAATACATACTTAAGTTAGTCACTAATACTTGGATCCCACAAAGCAGAGTGTGGTGTGTCTGCAGAGAGCTTCAGCGCTAGTCAGGGGTAGTAAGCGCTATATAAGTTCCAATACAATGTGATGCTTTCTGAAAGTGATCTGTGGACATTTTAAACGTCGAGAACTGACCTACATTATTTCCAGGTGTGCCAGTAAATGGAATTACACATTGGGAGAACGCAGTGCTGGAAGCACGTATTATTTCTTTGCTGAATAAAGTGTATTCAAACGTTAAAAAGGAAACGGAAACAGTATGTTTTTTTGTTTTTTTATATATAAATTGTGAAACATGGTTCCGTCGTGGGCGGTGAACACACAGCTTTAGCTCCCTGCAGAGTTTGAAAGCGGTGTACGCGAAATGTTCCTTGTTTCGTTGAAAACATATGTCATGAAGTCCCTTTCAGAAATGATGCTGGTGGGTGGCACAGCGAGACGGTTTCGGGGAAGTGAATGTGTCCGTTTCTCCCCAGGAATAGACAATTTCCTGAATCTAGGTCAGTTTTCCTTTCCTATTTATAAAGAATTATATAAATATATTTATTATTTTTAGGATGCTTTTTTCCATGATGCAGTTGCACCGCGGCAGGTCGTGTATTTATTTTTTAGCCTTCAGTGCCCTCTGCAGGTGAGAAAAGCCCCCCGCCTCTCCTAAATCTTCTCCTGTCACGTATTTCAGAGGAAGCTGTATGTATATCAGTTTTAGTCGCTATCAGGGGGCACCTTTTGTAGAAAGAAATACGACCCTTTGTTTTGTTATTTTGTAACAGGCAAGAGCAGGCAGGGGAAAATGAGTTAGTTCTGTTATAAATAAGGATAAGCATGCGCCTGATGTGACATCATGCACCCTTTAAGCCCACGCACTAGCTCGGTATCGGTACACCTGCAGCAACGGCAACCTCAGAACGTTCTGAGCGTGGGAGAGAACAATACAAGGAAGTAGGGGTGGGATGAAGGGACAGTGCAAAGACACGAGCATTGGGAACATACCAAAATACAACAAGTTTATGTAAAACTCAGGTTTCAATTGTATCATGGCAATTATCTCTATTTACTCTAATAATCATTCGGGGACGATTTCAATGGCTCTCAAATACTCTTTAACTTCTTTATCTGTTTATTTTAGGTTTATGATGCAGAAGGGCACAATATCGCATTTCTCAAAAAATTCAAACATTTTTACCTGCCTGGACCTCAATATGCAGGCCAGGTCGCTAAAAAAAAAAACAACTAGCAATAGTGTGAAAACTGTCTGAGACGAGCACATTTCCAGTGACGTTAATAGCAAAACAGGCCTAGGACGAGACTGGCGAAAATGGTCAAACAGTCCACAGTGCAAACATTCCCAACTAGAATCTAACTGAGACCATGCCTAGAAACTGGCATCCCATTCTGCCATTGTGTGGAACGCACCGGGAAAAAGCTAGGCTTGGACGGAACTCACGGAGTTTCACTGTGGAGTTCTGGGCATCCGCAGAAATGTTTCCAGGGGGGGGGGGCAACAGTTTAACTTCATCACCATGCTCCGACATGATTGAGCACAAGTATTAAATACATTTAAAAAAATCTAATAAGACAAAGAGCTTAAATAAACAAAGAAATCCATAGGGGGAAGAGTAAAATCTTGTGAGGCGCCACATCAGACAACATGGCAAGTAATAAAACAGAGGGAAACTAAAAATTATCGGAAAAAAACACCAGACCCGGCATACACACATCTTTCTTTCCCTCTCTTTCTTTCTCTCTCTCTCTCTCTCTCTCTCTCTCTCTCTCTCTCTCTCTCTCTCTCTCTCTCTCTCTCTCTCTCTCTCTGTCTGTCTCTCTGTCTCCCTCCCTCTCTCTCTCTGTCTCCTTCCCTATCTCTCTGTCTCCCTCCCTCTCTCCCTCCCTCTCCCTCTCTCTGCCTCCCTCTGTCTCACTCACTCACTCTGTCTATCTCTCTCTCCCTCCCTCTCTCTCACCCTCCCTCTCTCTCCCTCTCTCTCTCTCCCTCTGTCTCTCTCCCTTTGTCTCTCTCCCTCACCCTCTCACTCCATCCCTCTCTCCCTCTCCCTATCTCTCCCTCCCTCCGTCTCTCTCACTCCCTCCGTCTCTCTCACTCCCTCCGTCTCTCTCCCTCCCCCGTCTCTCACCCTCTGTCTCTCCCCCTCTGCCTCTCTCCCTCTCTCTCCTCCCTCTCTCTCCATCCCTCTCTCCATCCCTCTCTCTCCCTCCATCTCCCTCCCTCCCTCTTTCTCACTCCCTTCTCTTTCCCTCCCTCTCTGTCCCTCCCTCTCTACCCCTCCCTTTCCATCCCTCTCTATCCCTCCCTTTCTCTCCCTTTCTCTCCCTCCCTCTCTCTCCCTCCTTCTGTCTGTCTGTCTGTCTCCCTCCCTCTGTCTGTCTGTCTCCCTCCCTCTGTCTGTCTGTCGCCCTCCCTCTGTCTGTCTGTCGCCCTCCCTCTGTCTGTCTGTCGCCCTCCCTCTGTCTGTCTGTCTGTCGCCCTCCCTCTGTCTGTCGCCCTCCCTCTGTCTGTCTCACTCCCTCTGTCTCCCTCCCTCTGTCTCCCTCCCTCTCTCTGTCTCACTCCCTTTGTCTCACTCCCTTTGTCTCACACCCTCTGTCTGTCACCCTCTGTCTGTCTGTCACCCTCTGTCTGTCGCCCTCTGTCTGTCTGTCGCCCTCTGTCTGTCTGTCGCCCTCTGTCTCCCTTCCTCTGTCTCCCTGTCTCTCTCTCTGTCTCACTCCCTCTGTCTACCTCCCTCTGTCTCCCTCCCTCTGTCTCCCCCTCTATCTCCCTCCCTCTGTCTCCATCTCTCTGTCTCCCTACCTCTGTCTCCCTCCCTCTGTCTGTCTCCATCTGTCTGTCTCCCTCCCTCTTTCTCCCTCTGTCTGTCTTCCTCCCCCTGTCTCCTTGTCTCTCTCTCTCTGTCTCCCTCCCTCTGTCTCCCTCCCTCTGTCTGTCGCCCAGGGTCTGTCGCCCTCTGTCTGTCGCCCTCTGTCTCCCTTCCTCTGTCTGTGTCCCTCCCTCTGCCTCCCTTCCTCTGCCTCCCTCCCCCTGCCTCCCTCTCCCTGCCTCCCTCTATCTCCCTCCCCTGCCTCCCTTCCTCTGCCTCCCTCCCCCTGACTCCTTCCCCCTGCCTCCCTCTATCTCCCTCCCTCTGTCTCCCTCTCTCTCTGTCTCCCTCCCTCTCTGTCTCCCTCTCTCTATGTTTCCCTATCTCTATGTATCCCTCTCTCTATGTCTTCCTCTGTCTCCCTCCCTCTGTCTTCCTCTCTCTCTGTTTCCCTCTCTCGCTGTCTCCCTCCCTCTGTCTGTCTCCCTCCCTCTGTCTGTCTCCCTCCCTCTGTTTGTCTCCCTTCCTCTGTTTGTCTCTGACTGTCTCCCTTTATCTGTCTCCCTGTCTGTGCCCCTCCCTCTGTCGCCCCTTCTTCTTTCTGTTGCCCTGTCTCCCTCTCTCTCTCTCTCTCTCCCTCTGTCCCCCACCCTATCTGTCCCCTGCCCTATCTGTCTCCCTCTCTCTGTCTCCCTCTCTCTGTCTCTCTCAGTCTCCCTTCCTCTGTCTCCCTCCCTCTGTCTCCCTCCTTCTGTCTCCCTCCCTCTTCCTCCCTCAGTCTCCGACCCTCAGTCTCCGTCCCTCTGTCCCCCTCCCTCCGTCCCCCTCCCTCTCTGTCTCCCTCTCTCTCGGTCTCCTTCTCTCTCGGTCTCCCTCTCTCAGTCTCTCTCTCTCTCGGTCTCCCTCTCTTTCCCTCTCTCTCGGTCTCTCTACCTCTGTCTGTCTCTGTCTGTCTCCCACCCTGTATCTCCCTCTATCTGTCTCCCTGTCTGTCTGTCTCCCTCCCTATGTCGCCCCCTTCCCTCTGTTGCCCCCTTCCCTCTGTCTCCTTCTGTCTGTCGCCCTCTGTCTCCCTGCCTCATTGTGCTTATCTATAATAATTTCCCCCCTCGCCTCTTTCACTATCTTCTCTCGTCAATTATTTCTCACTCTTTCCTCTCTGTTTGTCTCTACTCCCCACTCCGTCTCTTATTTTTCCTTTTGGCTCTGTCTCTCTCTTTTATCTCTCCTCTGCTCTTACGTCTCCCTTAGCCTCAACATGGAGGGTTAGTTACATTTTTCCACTACAACATTGTCAAAATCGAATTTTCTTTTTTTTCCATTTTAAGTCATATTGTTCTTTAAATGTAGTTATTTCAGTCCTTAGTGTTTTTTCCGGAGTATTTCCACTCTTAGCTGTATTAGCACTCTCCCCATTGCACAAATTCATAACAATGAAACTTTCAATTTCAATCCGGTCTGTCACTTCACAGTTTTTAAACTAAGAATGTTGGCACTAACCCCGCTCCCCAAACGACGCCGCCACCCACGCCCCTTAGCTTTGTATCTGATCGTTGTGGCCTACTGTGAGGGACTAAAGCTCATGGCCCCTGCTAATTGTGCTGCTTGAAAGCATCAGCAGCTCCCCAAGAACTCAACGTCATCTCCTGAGGCCTGGGATGTGGGGAGATACTCCATGCTGTGTCTCCTCTGCCGGCCCATTGTCATACTGCCCATGACAATGGAACGGCTGCCTCTGTGACCTGCTGGGACTCACACTCGGGCTGTACTGTAGCAGCCTTTCAGGTGTCGCCCCAGCAGAAAAGTCGGCCCAGGTATGTGGGCCCATCCTCTAGAACCGGGCCTGGATCCAGGGGGGGGCAAGCGCCCCCTCTTGCCCCCCCCGCGGACGCCCATGTCTGCGTAGTTACCCAAAAACTCAGCGAAGTTCCACGGATCTCAGCGAACAGCGAAGTTGCAGTTTGTCATGCTGCTCCTACTGAATTTTTAGCACCGGGGGCTTGTCCTGCGCTTTAAAATCAGCAAGAACAACACCACGTGGCATGCCAGAGGGCGCTGCTTCTTTCTGCTGCTCTGACAGATTTTCTACTCAAGCAGTGGCTTTCTCAACACACCTGCCACAACTGCTATGTTGAGAAATCTGTCTGGGAAGTGGTCTAGCACTTTATTTTCTCGCTCACGCTTGGCAACTTGCCGTAGGTTTTGCAGGTACAGATGACAGGAAACAGTTGTAATCTTGAAGTTTATTTGTAGGACAAAAACCCTAAGATGTCACTGGCAGGAAAGCATAGCACCAACTGCCCTTACATTCCTATGTGAACACATTGGAGTCACCAACATTCCACAAGAATTAAAGACACAGTAATACACTGGAGCAGGAGAGAATGTAACACATCCTTCTTCTTGAACAGCAAAAAAAAATAAAAAAAAACTATATACATTGCAATGGGTATAGGGTCATTATGCATATATACAGAGTCACATCTTATGCATATATTCTGAGTCACATCAAATAATCCTTAAGCTTGACAGGTTTCACAATAATACGTCCTGACAATCTTCTAGGCTTTGGAACATCCTCCTTTGGAAGTTCAGATGATGCGGATTGAACATGGGAAGACTGGACAGAACTAGAGGGAGAAATGGGACCAGACCCCTTTTTCAACCAAAGTTCACGTTCCAGATCATTGCACCTGGCTACATTGCATAAATTCCATTTTTGTCCATCATCAAGTAGTACACAATTACCCAAAACTTTTAACACTGTTTTAGGATGAGACCATCTGGAAGAACCAACCTTGGATAACCCAAAGCGAGAAGACCTGACTAAATCTCCTACATGAAAACTATTTACACGTTTCATAACCTTGTTATTATGCCTGTCCACATACTTCTTCTGATAAGAACTCATTCTACTGTCGAGACCTTCTTTATAATTACGACCATCAGAAATCTTGAGCATCCATGCAGGAGTCACCTTATTACCAGCAGAACGCCCCTTTAAAAGATGGAATGGAGATACCATGGTAGCAGAATGTGGAGTATTTCTATAACTCCAAACCAAATTTTTGACAGCAACCTTGCAATCATTGCCACCAGACACAGCTAATTGTATACAATCCTTTAAAACACGGTTGAACCTTTCTACCATTCCGTTCTCCCTTGGGCAATAAACAGCCGTGGTAATATGTTTTATACCACATTGGTGTAAGTAACTTTGGAACTCAGAAGCAATGAACTGGGGGCCATTGTCAGTCGTAATGCTCTCAGGAAAACCTTCCCTATGAAAAACCTCCTCACAAAAATTAACAATGCTGGAAGCTTTAACTTCCTTAACAAATGCAACCTCTGGCCATTTGCTATAATAATCCATTAACACAATGGCGAACTTCCCAGTAATGTTACCTACACTGAACGGACCACAAATGTCCATAGCTAACTTCTGCCATGGTCCGTCAGGAAACGCAACAGCAGAGATTGTAGTTTCTTGGGAGACATGAGATTTATCACTGCATGTGCAAGCAGCACAATTCCTTACACACCTTTCAACATCCTTGTCCATACCTGGCCACCAGAAATCACACCTACATCTTCTTTTCATGCCAGACATGCCTGAGTGCCCTTCATGCATAAGATCCAGTAACTTACTTCGTAACGAAGACGGTACCACAAGTTTATCAGCTCTTCTAACTACACCAACCACCAGGTCATAAGAAAGTTCAGCCCAAACAGTTTTGTATTCAGACAAGTCAGAATCACTCCAAGAGAAATTCTTGCATGGTGATGTTAAGCGTGCAATTACTTCCTTCAATACCATATCATCCTGAACAGCTTGTCTCCATACTTCCAAACTTATGGCACCACCACATGCTTCAACCACAGAAGCTATTGACCAGTCTTCATCTTGTTCACCCACAACATCTTCACCTCCCACAGGAAGTCGAGATAGGCAATCAGCATTGACATTTTTGATTCCCGGTACATATTCCATTGAAAAATCATATTCTTGTAACTTATAAATCCACTTGGCAATTCTAGGTGTGGCCTTCCCTGCACCCTTAGTGGAAAAAATATCAACAAGGGGTTTATGATCTGTTCTCAACTCAAAGTTAGTGCCCCAGACATAGTTCCTGAAATAATTCACACCCCAAAAGCAAGCTAAAGCCTCTTTCTCGATGACAGAGTAAGAAGGTTCAGCACCTTTCAATGTACGTGAGGCAAAGGCTACCACCCACTCAAATTTATCTTTCCCTTGCATCAAAACAGCTCCAAGCCCATATGCACTTGCATCCACAACTATGATCGACCTCTTGCTGGGATCATAAGGTTTAAGTGCAACAGCATTTGCAATTTCCTTTTTTACATCATCAAACACAGCTTGACACTCTATGGACCATAAAAACTTGGCACCTTTTTTCATCAACAATCTCAAACAAAAGACTTTAGAAGCAAAATTCGGTACAAATTTCGAGTAGTACTCGGCAAGACCTAAAAAAGAACGGAGCTGGTCTTTATCAGATGGTGCTGGAGCGTTCTTGATGGCATCTAACAGATTCTTTTTTGGTTTAACACCATCTGCGGATAAAGTGTGCCCAAGATATTCTATTTCATTTGTCGCAAATTTGCATTTTTCAGCAGCTACAGTTAACCCAGCCTTTTGAAGTTTACCCAATACATCATGTAGAATTATATCATGGTCACTTTTATCTGCACCCCATACAAGTACATCATCTTGAAACACTAACATATTAGGTGTGCCTTCAAGGACTTTGCACATGACTCTTTGGAACACGGCCGAGGCAGAAGATAACCCAAAAGGCATTCTCAAGAATTGAAATGCACCCTCAGGAGTGATGAAAGATGTAAGATGACGGGATTCTGGATGTAACTTTATCTGATGGTATGCATTAGATAGATCAATGGACGAGAAAAATTTTGCATCTTTAACCGAAGCAACCATTTCGTTAATTTTGGGCAAGGGGTAGCGATCTACCCAAATATTTTTGTTCAAATCTCTTAAATCAACACACATGCGTAATTTTCCGTTGGGTTTTCGTGCCAAAACCACTGGACTAAGCCAATCAGATGCTTCAATTGGTTCAATAATGTTTTGATGACAAAGGCGATCTAATTCTAGTTTGAGTTGAGATCTTAACACTAACGGCACGTTCCGTACTTTATGGACAATAGGAACACAATCTGGTTTAAGAACAATTCTATGTTCAAATTTTTTGAGACAACCTAATTTAGGATTAAACAAATCAGGGAACTTATTATGCAATTCCAAAACAGCATTGTCATCCTGAGTTACTAAAACTTCTTCAGAAGTTTTTTTATGCCAATTGGGAGATAGCAAAACTTGGTCTGGATGATTTGGATCAAGGGTCAAACCTAAATTCCAAACTTCTTTCCACCCTAATAATGCTCTCCCTTTTTCCACTACATAAACAGTTCCAAGAGTGCTCCTATCCCTAAAAATGATTTCAGATGTGAAACATCCAATCACAGGTAGTCTAATACATAGATAACCTACAGGAGATCTTTGTGAATGAACTAAGACGGGTTTACCACATGTTTCCCACATGGTCTTATCAATAATGGTGTACAACGAGCAAGAATCAGCCCAAAGAAATAACTTGTGGTTGTTGATAGTGACTTCACATCTAGGTGGTTGAATCTCTTCAGAGATTTGATTTACCTCATCATCATTCCAAATGGTCATAACTTCAATGTCGCTATCACTATTAGAGTAAACAGATTCATTAATGACATTTACAGAGCTTTTCCAAGCATTAGGATTTCCTGACCTGCACATTTTTGAAAAATGGCCAGATTTGTTACACTTGAAACATGTGACATTTGACGCCGGACACCAAGAATTTTCAGTGGTATGCTTGGCATTTCCACATCTGAAACAAAATTGCTTATTGCTAGGAATCATAGTCTTATTAAAAGGCGCTCTGTTATATGATACTGTGCTTTTGTTGACACCAGAAAAATTGCGAGGTCTAACTCTACTATCACGTTTAACATTATATCTAGCATCAAATGTTTTTGGCTTACTGGACACAGTACATACTTCACCAGAATCTTTGTTTTCAGATAACTTTCGATCTGTGCTATGTGTATTGTTTAACTCTTTGACATAACGTGAATTATTTTCAACTCTCCTGGCAACAGAAATAGTTTTCTGAAGAGATGGATCTTTCAAGTCCAGTAATTTCTCCTGGATTTTAACATTGTTAGTTCTATTGATGAACTGATCTCTTATGATTTCCTCATGTAATTCTTTAAACTTACAAGTTACTGCTAACCTTCTTAAGGCAGTAATATACTGTTCTACAGTTTCACCAACCATTTGTGCTCTAGAAAAGAATTTATGTCTTTCTACAACAATACTGGTTTTCTTACCAAAATTTTCTTCTAGTGCATTAAGTGCATCTAGATATTCATCAGATAAGGCTGGTTCAAGTTTTGAACAATCAAATACAATTTCTTCTTCACTGAGATCTTCATCTCCGCCTACACATACCTTTGAATTAACAGAAGATACAATTGGTAATGTTTTCAGTACTTTCCTACCTTCAACACCAAGACTATGCTTGAGTAAAGCTAATTTTCGTGAAGCAAGAAACACTTCTCCTCCAATTGCTTCCAAATAAGTTTCAAATGATTCACGCCAATCCTCCCAGTTCATAGGAGGTACACCAGGATCTTGCAAAAATTTGGGAGGAGCTAAAATATTATTAGTTTCCATGCTAAGTGAAAGTTAGTTATACTATATTATATACAATAAGTCTAATATGACAATAATACAATTAAAGTGAAGAAAAAAAAAATAAACTAACATATGAAAAGTAGTCACCGATGTCTGCGCTGATTTCAATGAAGAAATACTGAAAGAAAAATAAGTAGATTTATTTCTGGTAGAAAAATACAGGAAGACTGTTTGTTGTGAGGATTAATAAAGATGATCTCTTCTCTTTTTTTTTTTTGTTGAAATTTCCCAGAATGCATTGTCATTTCCCAAGGTGCATTGCGAAGAAGAAGAAAAAAAAACGAAGGAATAGCAGGTGAGTGTGTCGTGTCAATTGTCTAATTGTTGAGATAAACAAGAAATAGATCGATAAAATGTAGGTTGCACGTTTGATAAATGATGACAGAGTCACATGTTGCAGTCGATCGTTGTTTGTTGGTGATTTTTTTTTAAGGCGAGGCGCCGCTTAATTAGAGTGAAATGAACGGAAAACCGGCAAAAGTATGTTGCCAAGCAACCAGAACACACAAAATGGCTGCTACGCGACGTAACTGCCTGACGTTGTCTGCAACTTCCGCCTGACGTGGCTGGAGCGCCTGACGTCGCTGCCGATCAGCTGCAGATCTGCTGACAATATTCTATGCGCGCATACACGCTCGCGCATTGGCAACAGCTGGATACTTATTTCAAAAGATGCAACCCACTGAAAACGCTGGTTTCCAATGTAACATAATTTCCAAAACAAGGCAAAAATGAAACGAAGTTTTCCCCTTTGGTGCCGGCGAGCGTGTTCAACAAGGCAAAATGAAATGTAGTTTCCCCCTTTAGTGTTTGCGAGCGCGTCCAACAGGACAAAAGGTCAAAGTTAATGCCGTGAGGAATAGCAAGTGCTCTTAGGGGAAAATTGAACAAGGAAAATGACAATACGGAGATACACAACTCACTGTGTTGTTATTTCATGTTGAAGATCTTTCCTTTTTTGAAGATATTTCCAGGATTATTTTTCATCTGTAGAAACGATTTCCTTTCTTGATATGTAGAAAAAAAAAATTGGTTTGAGGACATCAAAGGGTTATATGGGTTGTTTTTTCACCTCGTCGCCACTTTTGCAGGTACAGATGACAGGAAACAGTTGTAATCTTGAAGTTTATTTGTAGGACAAAAACCCTAAGATGTCACTGGCAGGAAAGCATAGCACCAACTGCCCTTACATTCCTATGTGAACACATTGGAGTCACCAACATTCCACAAGAATTAAAGACACAGTAATACACTGGAGCAGGAGAGAATGTAACAGTAGGCAAGTCACACATGAGAAAAAACTCCACCACGCGGCGGTTGGCAGAGTCTTTCTGAAACTCTGTGCTCCAAGCGGTGCAGGCAAAACTCAGCGAACTCCGCTGGAGGAGCAGAGTTTATTGCCCAACCTTAGGAAAGGCTAATAGCCAGTCCACAACTCTCGCTCCGACCCCGGTCCACCACAGCTGTTGGCTGCTTGAGTGGAGAGCGGACCTATAGAGCGTGACATGCCCCCTGGCTCATCATACGGGCTGCACAAAAAGGGCTGTAACCCAGGGACGCGCGATTTCAACTTAATGTGAGTCACGTACTGCTGGCTGCGCTCCGCTTTTGTGTTTGTTTTTACTGAAGCCTTTATCATTCGTATTGCAATTTTAGCACCGTTAGTTTTGAAAAGAAACTTCCTTGCTGCTAAAACTCCTACCTTGCGCCGCACGACTCTCGCTCCGATCCCGGTCCACCACAGCTGTTGGCTGCTTGAGGGGAGGGCGGACCGGTAGAGCATGATACTCCCCCCCCCCTGACTCATCATACGGGCTGCACAAAAAGGGCTGTAACCCTGGGACGCGTGATTTCAACTTAATGTGAAACGTGTACTGCTGGCTGCGCTCCGCTTTTGTGTTTGTCTTTACTGAAGCCTTTATCATTCGTATTGCAATTTTAGCACCGTTTGTTTTAAAAAGAAACTTCCTTACTGCTAAAACTCCTACCTTGCCCCGCACGAGTCTCGCTCCGACCCCGGTCCACCACAGCTGTTGGCTGCTTGAGTGGAGGGCGGGGAGTGTAGAGCATGACACGCCCCCGACTCATCATACAGGAAGCACAAAAAGGGCCAAAGTCAGGGGCGCGCAGCGGGCGCGCCACCGACGCGGAGAAGGCGTGCCTAAGGCAAGCCCGTCTGTGCCCGTCCGCGTCTGGACCGGGCCTTGGGGCAGAAGTCCTGGTCCTTCTTTTGAAAATTACGGACATACTTTTGATAAGCAGCCTAAAAGAAATGTTCAAATGAGCAGTTTACTAAGCCCAGTGGAAAGCTCCAGAATCAGGTATGCCCCTAGCAATTACAGGCTCTTCGAGTATCTCTGTCCATGGAGGGCACAAGAGCACATCTTGCAGATAAAATATAAACATGCTCTAACTGCGTTTTCTGTTTCACACCTAGACTGTAAACCAAGAAGGATAAACAACCTTCCAGTACTAACCAATTATCTTCTCAAAACAAACTCTTCTCTTTCATCAGTATAAATTGTCATTCCCTCTCGAAACATAAATTTGATGTATTTGATTCGCTAATTAATGACCAACCTGACGCAATCTTTCTCACAGAAACCTGGCTCCACGAGAGGTCAGGTCCTGACATTGCCGCAGTGCTACCCACCAATTATGCAATAGTCAAAAGATCGCAGCGTGAAAACAGGAGGGGGAATAGGAAAGACTACCAATGTGAATTTGAACATCTCCCTTTCCCCAACTGTGAGGCAGCCCTTTTCAAGCCATCCCTCACCCCAAAGTTTACCCTTTCAGGTATACTTGTCTATCGCCTCCCACCCCCTCTTCTTCCTGGACCTCGACATTTCCTGAACTCATAGCTCCTCTGGCTATGAAAACAACCAACTTCTCACTTTTGAAAGATTTAAACCTTCACTTAGAAAACACAGCATGCAAAAATAGCTCTAATTTGATTTCTGACTTGGCCTCCATGATTGGCCATCTATTAAATTCTGGTCTCACACACGAGGCAGGCCATTTCGTGGATCCCATCTTTTTGAACCTTGCTGAGATCAATTGCCTTCCGGCTCTTCCAACATGTTGGTCTGATAATTATCTAATTAGGTTTAACCTTACACTTTCTGAAAACTCTGTATCCACTTCCTCTACTTTAGAATCACAAATCAGGAATTGGAAAAAATTTGACATCATTGCCCTCAATACATTTCTGAATACCCATAGACCTTATTCCAAACAACAGGCAAATCCCCAGTCATCCTCAGTGCAGAAATGGCTTTTTGATGCCATCAACACCTGTTTACCTCTCTCCAACAAAAGAAGAAACTACCATCGGCCACCTGCACCTTGGTTTACTGAGTAACTGAAATCGGAAAAAGCTAACTGTAAAGTCATGGAACGTAAGTGGAGAAAAAACTATACGCTCAAATCTAAAACTGACTATAAAAACACCCTAAAAATCTATCACAAACTTTGCAAAACCACCCGAGCAGACTATATCTCCATCACCATATCGGATGTTCTAAATTGTTCCAAGACTCTTTTAAACACAGTCAAGGAACTCGCTGGTTCCAAAACCCAAGCCTTGCCTCCTGTACTCAATAAACAGAAATGCGAGGTTCTGGCCTCCTTCTTTTTCCAGAAAGTAGATAAGATATGTTGGAAATGGGGGTTGCCCAAGTCTCAAAGGGGGTAGCATGGCATCAAGCGGGCAGGCCAAACTTCGAGGACATGTGAAGCATTCACGCAGTACCCTCAGTCAACACACCAGGCACACTACAAAGGAGGCAGGACACCAATTTGAGTTGGAAAATTAAGCAGTTTAGTATCTCCAACCTGCAAGGCAAAAATGCATTAACAGTGTCATCATAACACGGCGCCAACTGGCACCGGAGCCAAGTATTTCAGAGGGGGATTATTTACAGGGGATAAAAAAAAAAAAGGTTGAGTCCAAAGTCCATGCTGTAATAAAAGTGGTTGGTTAAATGAACATTAGACCTGGGGCCAATCTGGCGGGGCCAACTCAGGCTCTCATCCTCGGGGGGGGGGGGTTGCTGTAATTTCAAAATCCCGCATTAACATACATACATTGCAGGCGTAATACGCCAATCCCCACCCCTGTAAGGGAATATCAACAGGTTATCACCGTATGCAATAAACAGGAACACCTGGAATAAATCCGCGAGGCTTGCTCATTAACATGGGGCATACCCCGACAATTCCTGACGCAGGACTGGATATGCCAGTAAGGATCTAGGCAGGGATAAAATTACTTATGCCAAAATAACACCTGTCCGTCAGCAGGAATAAACAGTTCATTGAATGAGAACATAACATTTCTTTCATTGTAAAGCATCTCATTAGATATAAACACTTTCCCAAATGAAACACCCCTCAGTAGCCGTAGCATCAAGTTGGAATTACTCTTCCCTGGGTCAGGAGTAAAACATTTCAGCATTACATTTCCTTAGAGTAGGGTCAAGGGAGCAAGTCAACAATGCAACACATCTCAGTAAAGCATTAGCCCTCCATTACCTTCTAATAGGTGGTTTAGTATAACAGAGACTAGCGTAGAACATTTCATCACTTACTGGTGGGCAATTAACCTACTAAGAGGGAGTAACCATCTCCTTAGGCATAGGGAATGAGGCACCCGGAAAACATGTGCTTCTCCTTAGGTCTATCACCCTTGACTGATGAATGTGCAACTGCTCCTTGGGGGCCACTAGGACATCTTGTATTGCCCCTCCGCCTTCCTGGTAAACAGAGGTCTATGTCGGCAGTTCAAAAGGGCCTAACTGGTATCCTGGGATTGACTGGTCCCCCAGCAGTCACTATCGGCCCTTACCCCGGCTCTGGGCACTCGGGCCCTTATCAGTTGACAGGAGGGTGGCGGACACCGACCCTTTGTCCCGTTGTCCTCTATGCTCCCCACACAATTGGCTTAAGGCCCCACTCACCGGCTGTTCCTGAGTTCTGGCTCCGGCTACAACCACACTGCTGGCCCCTTTGTCAAAGGGGGGGGGGGCGGTCAGGAGGCTCCACGCGGCCTTCTCCCGGGGCTTCCGAGATGAGGGGGGGGCAAGCACCGACAATGTGCCTCGAGGCCCCCCCTCTGTGGCCTTGTAACCAGCCGCGGGACTCGCGGCAGCACCCAGGGCACTTCCTCACCGGCGGAGATACTCTGGTTCCTCCTTTGCAGGCACCGGCTGATGGGGCTTGCGGGCCCCGTCTGGGCCCTCTCCCGGCTTTCCCAGGGCTCTGCTTCGTATGGTAGGCGGGCTGGCACCGACAGTGTGCCCCGGCCCCGCCTGTGTCACCGGCCCCTCACTCAGGAGCACAAACCGGCGGGGTGGCCTCCCGCTCCGGTCGCTGGCAATCGGGGCTCAGTCCCAGGGGCCCCGCACCAATCCTTCACCTGGGTCCCCCTCCCTCACGGGGGCCCAGGGCTTCACGACGCTCTTCTTCCTGGGCTGCCGCGAGCGGCCAATCCCTGCGCGGCCCTCCAGGGCACGGCTGCGCAGGCCAATCCGTGTGCGGCGGGCCGATGACGCGGCCAGGCCCCTGTCACATGACGCGAGTGCCGCGGCCTCAGGGCCTAGCGCGGCACCTTCTTCACTTCGGCGGCCCTCTCCTGGTACCGGGGGCCGCCGCGTCGTTCCACACCACAGCGGGGGGCCTCCCTGACAGCTACCAGGCAGCGCGAGGCAGCGCCAACACTCCCCGGGCCGCGACGGTGATAAGGGGTAGGCTCCCTTTATTTAATTATTTATATGGCGGACAAAGAGCCAAAACGAGGGTAGGCTCCTCCAGCGCTATTCCTCCTCAGCAAACGGCGCACTTCACAGCGCTCTGCTCCTCCCTCTGCCCACAACCTCAGCTCCTTCCTCAGAACACGCAGAGGGGGGGGGGGGCAGGAACTTAGCACTTCTCCAGCGCTTCACCACACAGCGCTATGCAGGGCACAATTCAAGTTCCTAGCGCTTCACCATTATAGCGCTTCCCCAGCTGTACAGTTCAGTTCAACGCGTAACTTCACTCTGCGCTTTCACAGAGAACAGCAATGAGGGGTAGGCTCCCTTCTGGTCAGTTTCTCCTCACGCAGAGCGCGCGCAACAACAAGGGATAAGCTCCCTCAGCGCTGTTTAGTCACAAACTTCCTCAGGCCACACAGCAGGCACAGCGCTATCACTGGCAGGGGGCGCTTTGCGATCTTCTAGCGCTCAGGACTCCTCAACTTCCAGGGTCCTGAGACACAAAGGGCACAGTTCCACAGCCAGCCCCAGGGGCACACTCCTCACTTCCTGGGGGGCTCAGGCCCACAGCATTCCTCCTCTTCTGGGCACCTTTTTCCCTCAGCGCTGGCGTAGTTCAAGGTCCCACAGCGTCAGGGACCTATGAAGAGTCCTCCCTTGTCAGGGGCCCATGGGGACAGCAGCGGGGGGGGGTTTATAGGGGTGCAGGGTCCAGCTCACAGGCCCATGTGGCGGTAGCACCTCACAGCAGGTCCCCCTCCCTTCCTTGTCCCACCGCTGACTGAACCTCTGGTGACACTTCCCCCTATTTATACCCTCCTCCCAGGCAGTGCCAGGACCTTCTAGAATGTTGGCACATCTAGCCTAAACTGGTTCTAGGGGAGGGGGTGAGCACCCTGGGTGCCAGGCTTTCCCTCCAAAAGCTAGGGGTTGCTGGGTATTATTATCTAGACCGCTGACCTATGTCAGTCCAGTGGCAAAACCCATGGCCATGGCATCCATTTTAAAAGCAATACATTTCAGTCAGGTGCAGTTTTAAAATGGGGGGTTTTTACAAGTGCTCACATTATGTCAGGTAATTACATTTTTCAAAAGGGGTCTCACACCACTCATGGCCTATACAGGTTTAATCCCATGGGGGAGACAATCCAGATAAGGGGGTCAAAAGCGAAAAATTTTGGGGGAAAAAGGCCAAGTCCAACACGACTCCCCCCCAGCCAAAAGCCAGGGTAGACCGATCAATGCCTTGATGGGCTTCCCTGCTTGGGGCGGAAAAAGGTGGACGCAGGCCTGCAACTACAGGAGCACCAGCAGTCTCTCCTCCACTCTGGAACCCAATGGTTCTCCTTCGCAACCCTCCCTTCACCAACAAAACCACCCCACTGGTGTTCCCTAGTGGGATGTTTCTCCTTCCTAGAGTGGGAGGCTCTAGCCTCAGGCTTGGAATTCTCTTGAACCACTCTCCTCTCTCCAAATTTCCACTGGTCCACCCACCTGGGGTCTACACCCTCAGAATGACCAGCCCTTAGGGGCGAGGCTCCCCTCCCCCTACTTCTCCTCCTAGGGTTCCTCCATCTCCTACGCCTGGGGACACCCTCACACAACTCTCTCCCCAACCTGGAGTCGAAACTCACAGGCTGAATCGGTGACAGGGGCGAGTCCTCCCTCTCCCTGCACCCCCTCCCAGAATTCTGCACCCTCCTACCCGGAGAAGTACCCCTGGGAGTCACTTCCGGGGGGACTCTGATTACAGATGTCCCTCCCACCAGGGCAGGCAACTCCTGTCCCTGGCCACCCAACCCGGGATCTATGCCCTGTGGCTGAGCCGGTGACAGAGAGGAGACCTTCCTCCCTCTACACCCCCTCCCAGAGTTCCGCACCCTCCCACTGGAAGTGGTACCCCTGGGAGTCGATTTGGTAGGGACCTGCCTTACAGGAACCCCACCCTCCAGGTCAGGCAACCCCTGAACCTGGAACCCCAGTCCAGGATCTAGACTCTGTGACTGGTCAGACCCCCGAACCCCTGGAGCTCTGATTAATGATGCTCCGGGTTCTCCTGACATAAGGGGATCCCTCCTTCGGGTTGACACATCGGGGCAGCCTAGCCTCCCAAGCTGGGGTTCTCTTAAAGAACACTCCAGGCCTGGTGGCCGCAGCTGGGGCACCTTGGGACACCTCCCCGCCTCACTCCCTTCAGGATCACTCCCCTCAGCCTTCCCAGACGCTCTGGCACTTACCCAGAGGTCTGCTTCCCGTGCAAGTTCCCTGGGGTCTGAGAACCCGCACTGCAACAGATGGTGACGCAGTCTTGGGAAACAACTCCTCAGCATGTGCTCCCGGATAACGGCATGGCACAGCCCTTCCCAATCCTCCACTGCTCTCCTCACCACCCAATCCTCCAGTACAGTCCAACACTCCTCCTCAAACTCTCCCCAGGACTGATGGGACAGCTTTCCCCTGCCCCTGAACACTAACCCGTCCTCCTCTTCTGGGGAATCAGGCACAGTCTCCTGGGCTTCGGGAGTGGGACTCCTTGCACTGGACCTACACTCGCTGCCACCACTGGATCCCACCCTCCTTGGTGAATCCAGACTCCTGAAACCACTCTCAGGGGACAACCTACCCACCTGAGCTGGTCTCTCTCTGGCGAAGGCCCTCTCCGCCTCCGCCATCCTCTCCAGCGCTAGGACTTTTTCAGTTTCTAGTCGCTGCTCTTCTACCCTCAGCTGCGCTAAGCCCTCGGCATGCCTGAGCTTTGCCAGCGCCAGCTGATACTCCCTCTCTTCTCTCCTATCTACCCACTCTTCTGGGGACAGGGAAAGGGATGGGGCAGTGCCCCCGGGACTGGACCCAGTGCGAGACTCCCTATCTTCGGTGTCCTCCACAGCTACTGGCGTCTCCGCCCTCTCAAACTCTTCCTCCTCATTGGAATAACTACCTCCCAGGGTTCTGGATGGGGAGCCCTCTCTCTGGTCTCTAACCCACTGACCCTTTAAAACCTCGGGGGGTAGTCAGACAAGTCCCCATCAATCTCTAAGGGCTCTCCCCTCTTGAGGGCCTCATAGAGAAACAGGTTCCTCCTAATGTTCCCTACTGGGGGTATCCCTCTCTCTAGGAGGAAGTCTATCACCTCCTGTTCGGTGTACTCCATCAGGTCCACTTCCTGGTAGACCAACCCCATCGTGGCGAGGTACACCGGGACACACCCTCCCAGTGGAACAAGGGGACAATTCAGAACACTCTTCAGGAGGAAGCAATAAAAAACACAATAATCCCCACAACAAGGCTCAGATTACATCCAAAGCTCTATTTGCAGTGTAACCCGTGGCCGCTGTGGTACTGCGCAAACACAAGTCCTATCCCACCGCTCTGCCACCAAATGTTGGAAATGGGGGTTGCCCAAGTCTCAAAGGGGGTAGCATGGCATCAAGCGGGCAGGCCAAACTTCGAGGACATGTGAAGCATTCACGCAGTACCCTCAGTCAACACACCAGGCACACTACAAAGGAGGCAGGACACCAATTTGAGTTGGAAAATTAAGCAGTTTAGTATCTCCAACCTGCAAGGCAAAAATGCATTAACAGTGTCATCATAACACGGCGCCAACTGGCACCGGAGCCAAGTATTTCAGAGGGGGATTATTTACAGGGGATAAAAAAAAAAAAAGGTTGAGTCCAAAGTCCACGCTGTAATAAAAGTGGTTGGTTAAATGAACATTAGACCTGGGGCCAATCTGGCGGGGCCAACTCAGGCTCTCATCCTCGGGGGGGGGTTGCTGTAATTTCAAAATCCCGCATTAACATACATACATTGCAGGCGTAATACGCCAATCCCCACCCCTGTAAGGGAATATCAACAGGTTATCACCGTATGCAATAAACAGGAACACCTGGAATAAATCCGCGAGGCTTGCTCATTAACATGGGGCATACCCCGACAATTCCTGACGCAGGACTGGATATGCCAGTAAGGATCTAGGCAGGGATAAAATTACTTATGCCAAAATAACACCTGTCCGTCAGCAGGAATAAACAGTTCATTGAATGAGAACATAACATTTCTTTCATTGTAAAGCATCTCATTAGATATAAACACTTTCCCAAATGAAACACCCCTCAGTAGCCGTAGCATCAAGTTGGAATTACTCTTCCCTGGGTCAGGAGTAAAACATTTCAGCATTACATTTCCTTAGAGTAGGGTCAAGGGAGCAAGTCAACAATGCAACACATCTCAGTAAAGCATTAGCCCTCCATTACCTTCTAATAGGTGGTTTAGTATAACAGAGACTAGCGTAGAACATTTCATCACTTACTGGTGGGCAATTAACCTACTAAGAGGGAGTAACCATCTCCTTAGGCATAGGGAATGAGGCACCCGGAAAACATGTGCTTCTCCTTAGGTCTATCACCCTTGACTGATGAATGTGCAACTGCTCCTTGGGGGCCACTAGGACATCTTGTATTGCCCCTCCGCCTTCCTGGTAAACAGAGGTCTATGTCGGCAGTTCAAAAGGGCCTAACTGGTATCCTGGGATTGACTGGTCCCCCAGCAGTCACTATCGGCCCTTACCCCGGCTCTGGGCACTCGGGCCCTTATCAGTTGACAGGAGGGTGGCGGACACCGACCCTTTGTCCCGTTGTCCTCTATGCTCCCCACACAATTGGCTTAAGGCCCCACTCACCGGCTGTTCCTGAGTTCTGGCTCCGGCTCCAACCACACTGCTGGCCCCTTTGTCAAAGGGGGGGGGCGGTCAGGAGGCTCCACGCGGCCTTCTCCCGGGGCTTCCGAGATGAGGGGGGGGCAAGCACCGACAATGTGCCTCGAGGCCCCCCCTCTGTGGCCTTGTAACCAGCCGCGGGACTCGCGGCAGCACCCAGGGCACTTCCTCACCGGCGGAGATACTCTGGTTCCTCCTTTGCAGGCACCGGCTGATGGGGCTTGCGGGCCCCGTCTGGGCCCTCTCCCGGCTTTCCCAGGGCTCTGCTTCATATGGTAGGCGGGCTGGCACCAACAGTGTGCCCCGGCCCCGCCTGTGTCACCGGCCCCTCACTCAGGAGCACAAACCGGCGGGGTGGCCTCCCGCTCCGGTCGCTGGCAATCGGGGCTCAGTCCCAGGGGCCCCGCACCAATCCTTCACCTGGGTCCCCCTCCCTCACGGGGGCCCAGGGCTTCACGACGCTCTTCTTCCTGGGCTGCCGCGAGCGGCCAATCCCTGCGCGGCCCTCCAGGGCACGGCTGCGCAGGCCAATCCGTGTGCGGCGGGGGCGGGCCGATGACGCGGCCAGGCCCCTGTCACATGACGCGAGTGCCGCGGCCTCAGGGCCTAGCGCGGCACCTTCTTCACTTCGGCGGCCCTCTCCTGGTACCGGGGGCCGCCGCGTCGTTCCACACCACAGCGGGGGGCCTCCCTGACAGCTACCAGGCAGCGCGAGGCAGCGCCAACACTCCCCGGGCCGCGACGGTGATAAGGGGTAGGCTCCCTTTATTTAATTATTTATATGGCGGACAAAGAGCCAAAACGAGGGTAGGCTCCTCCAGCGCTATTCCTCCTCAGCAAACGGCGCACTTCACAGCGCTCTGCTCCTCCCTCTGCCCACAACCTCAGCTCCTTCCTCAGAACACGCAGAGGGGGGGGGGGCAGGAACTTAGCACTTCTCCAGCGCTTCACCACACAGCGCTATGCAGGGCACAATTCAAGTTCCAAGCGCTTCACCATTATAGCGCTTCCCCAGCTGTACAGTTCAGTTCAACGCGTAACTTCACTCTGCGCTTTCACAGAGAACAGCAATGAGGGGTAGGCTCCCTTCTGGTCAGTTTCTCCTCACGCAGAGCGCGCGCAACAACAAGGGATAAGCTCCCTCAGCGCTGTTTAGTCACAAACTTCCTCAGGCCACACAGCAGGCACAGCGCTATCACTGGCAGGGGGCGCTTTGCGATCTTCTAGCGCTCAGGACTCCTCAACTTCCAGGGTCCTGAGACACAAAGGGCACAGTTCCACAGCCAGCCCCAGGGGCACACTCCTCACCTCCTGGGGGGCTCAGGCCCACAGCATTCCTCCTCTTCTGGGCACCTTTTTCCCTCAGCGCTGGCGTAGTTCAAGGTCCCACAGCGTCAGGGACCTATGAAGAGTCCTCCCTTGTCAGGGGCCCATGGGGACAGCAGCGGGGGGGGTTTATAGGGGTGCAGGGCCCAGCTCACAGGCCCATGTGGCGGTAGCACCTCACAGCAGGTCCCCCTCCCTTCCTTGTCCCACCGCTGACTGAACCTCTGGTGACACTTCCCCCTATTTATACCCTCCTCCCAGGCAGTGCCAGGACCTTCTAGAATGTTGGCACATCTAGCCTAAACTGGTTCTAGGGGAGGGGGTGAGCACCCTGGGTGCCAGGCTTTCCCTCCAAAAGCTAGGGGTTGCTGGGTATTATTATCTAGACCGCTGACCTATGTCAGTCCAGTGGCAAAACCCATGGCCATGGCATCCATTTTAAAAGCAATACATTTCAGTCAGGTGCAGTTTTAAAATGGGGGGTTTTTACAAGTGCTCACATTATGTCAGGTAATTACATTTTTCAAAAGGGGTCTCACACCACTCATGGCCTATACAGGTTTAATCCCATGGGGGAGACAATCCAGATAAGGGGGTCAAAAGCGAAAATTTTTGGGGGAAAAAGGCCAAGTCCAACAAGATATATCAAGATATTGTGCTGGATCAAGCGGAAAATCTTTCCCCCACCCCTTTACTTTTTTCACCTCGTGAAACAGATGACTCACTTCCCAATCAAGTAGAGTCACCTGATATTCCTGACCATCACCTTGAAACCTGGCCTTTGTTGAATACAGATACTTTAGTTAAACTTCTCAATAACATGAAATCAGGATAACTTAAAGATCCGCTGCCCATTTCTGTATTAAAGCAGCTGGATTTACCTTCGCTATCCGTGATTACTGATCTCCTAAATGACTCTCTGCAGGAAGCCTTTATCCCATCGGAATGAAAACATGCCATGATACACCCCCTTCTCAAACAAGCATTTGCAACGCAACAGGTCTCGCATTAGAAAAGTTTGAGCTATTGGTCTTGTAAATGACACATTTTGTATTTATGTGTTGATTTTGAAAATAGTGAAATTAATATCTTTGTCATTTACAATGCCAATAGTTTTAACTTTCGC